>NC_064773.1:9396448-10596448 GCF_011397635.1 Epinephelus fuscoguttatus | reverse complement strand
CCTTTTGGATATCAAATGTCATAGTGTCACCATTTTATCCAAATTTTGTCACATTTAGCGTGTGCATTCTTGAGTCATGGCAGAAAATGTGTTTTGTGAAGTCACAGTGACCGTTGACTATCAAAATCTAATCATTTCATCCTTGAGTCCAAGTGGACGTTTGTGCCAGATGTAATGAAACTCAAGGCATTCCTGAGATGTCATGTTGATGAAAATGGGACGGACGTGAAGTCATAGTGACCTTGATCTTTTACCACCGATCCCAGAATTTTTTATCAGTTATCAACAATAATTAGTCGATCTCTGGAAAAGAAGAAACCAGGATCCTAACGCAACTCACAAACTCTAAGGAAAAAGTGGAGTTAAAATGGACACACCCTCAGAAAACCTGCCACAAACATCACCTGACAAGCCCTAAAATGGAATCCACAAGGTCCCGGGAAAAGAGGTCGCCCCAATAACAGCTGGAGAAGAGGTGTCCAGACAGAAATGTCTAGGAGTGGGCTCAGCTGGGGAGATGTAGAGCAAACCACCAACAACCGAGTGAAATTGAGGACATTCGTCAATGGCTTATGCTCCCTAGAAGAGCAAAGGGCTTATGTCAAGTAAGTCGGTCAAGTTATAAACAATAGTTGGGAAGGATGCCAATGCCAGTATTCATACATTAACAACGTGGATGTATTTACATGTCATTGTCTCTAATATTTTACACGTTGGCTTTGATTTCTAAAAGTCCTCCTATGTGTAGCTTCAGTTGATCAATGCCTGCAAAAGGTCTGGGGAAACAAATTCAGCGCAGCAGTTGGAAATTGCTGAAACGCCCCGTCACCAGCCTTCGAAAGGTCAACTGGTGTACTGATCATAAAAGATCCTGTCACGAGACACCGAGCTCCCAGGCAGACCGCAAACTGTCTGCCCAAAACCACCGGCTTCCACTTCAATCCTCTTCAGGGTGCCAACACAACGAGCAACATCTTTCCAATCTTCGCTGAGTGCCATCCTGCTCTTGTCTAAAGCAGAGAGCGATGGTGAATGCGGCAACAGGGCCATGCATAAAAGATGAGTCGTGAAATAATGTGAAAGTGCATATGAATGAGTGCATAAGTGCACGTCTGTGAGTCTTTGTGTGTGTGTGTTTGTTCCAATGGACAGGAAGAAGACACACTGCACTCACTGCTTCTTTTATCTCCTCCCTTTGTCATTCTTTCTCCCTTTTCCTGCATCTCACCGAGATAAAAGAACAAAATAAAAGGAAAACACATCCACTTCCTGTCTCAAGCTTGCCATATTTCAAAGGTGGATAGGTCGTGCAGCGGCTTCATAAAAGGGCGGATGAGGTTTTGTTTGTAAGACATGGCCAGAGAGAGGGCGTCAGTTCAGCTTTTCTCAAGAAGTTTTTTTATTTTTATTTTTTTATCCAGAGGGTATGCGAGGTGAAAGCACAGACAAGGTGAAGTGGAGATGAGATATAGCTAACTCAAAAGAACTGCAAACACACACACACACACCAGACTGTCCTCTGTGTGTGAGTGCAGATGATTATGCATCTTCCCGAGCCACAGAGGAGGGGTGAGGATGACAGATTTCTCTCCCCTTGACTGTCAGCGCTTCCGGTCTCTGTGCGGGGCGATAACACAGAGGCTTGCTAATTAATTACCTATTGATGCATTTATCGTCTGCTGCGAGCATTCATAACAGTCAAACACCCGTGGCCTTCAGGAGAGACGGGTGCTGATGCCCTGTAGACACCGCTGAAAAGTCAGCTTCTTCCTGCAACGCTGACCATCCGCTGAAATAGCAATGGCTCCTAATAACACTATAAATAATAAATCACTTATAGTTTCTGAAGTGCTTTACAGAAAGGCAAAGGAGCATGAGGCTTCAAAGATAAAAATGAAATGCAGCATTGCCATGGTCAAATATTGTGCAATAAAGTCTTTACAAAATCAGTACAAGTACATGCAAAAACAAGAGTCATTTAAAAAAAACTTAATTCTGTCATTCTGATAATTATTGAGCCCTGAACTCACAAGTCTCACATGAAAAGATTATTTCCCTTGTTTCCAATAGACATATAATTCTTTCGTCCTTTTCTTTCCACTTAATGATAATTATTTTTTCTTTTTTTTTAAGTGGAACAATGTGCCTCTCCCAATATACTGACTGTCACTCTGGAAAAGTCACCCTGCAATCCTCACCTGATTAACACTGTTAACCTGTCAGCATTGTTGCCATTGTTTAGCGCTGTTTATGGAGTTAGCACTGTCAGCCGCCAGCCGCTGGCTCAGCCACATCCATGTTAAGAGCCATGTGCAGACAAATCATATGCCCTGAATTTTGCATAGAACCCCTTTAAGATGGATGTTTTTACACTGTGACTACAAAAACAGGACCCCAAATAATACAGTTGATTTATCATAGCAGGAAATTCAAACGTATGCTTAACATTCAAGGAGCTGTCTGCAACATTCTAGAGTATATTTGGTTCAGGGGCAGGATTCTTCGCTCACAGTTCTCAGCATAGATATGGCTGTGCCTGCAGCTAGTAGCTAGCAGTGCTAACTCCATAAATAGCTAGTAGAGATAACACTGTTACCTGGGGGGGAACTGGACAACACAATCTCACTCCCAAGCCTTGGTGCCCCACAAACATTACACTGCGATACTCTAGGTGCACCTACAGCATCAGCTTTGGATGCTCAAAGACAGTGTGTCAATTTATGCTCATTACATGCATTATGTCTTTTCAAAATAAACTTCCTTTTTCACAGGAAACGTACCATTTTTTCTTTTTTTCAAATAAACTTATAATGTAGGTTAAAAAGCCTTTATTTATAGGTTTGCTTTCTTAGGTTTAGGCTACAAAAGTATGTGGTTATCTTGAGGAAAAAAACATGGTTTAGCTTAAAAAAGGTACTTTTGTTGCTAATCAAATTTATCGTCTCATCACATATGTACTAGCATAGTATGCTACAAATACTACCACACTACACTGTTATTAAAATAACTCAATCAATTTTTCGTTTTTACACAGGAAACAAACACTGGTCAACAGGATGAAAGTCCGGGGTTTGTTTGACCTGTCCACACTGACTCCCACTTACCCTATGCGGACTTTCCTGCTCTTTACACTATGGCAGTTGAGTGTCAAAAAATGTCGCTGCCCAGTGCATCTCATATCGCTGCTAAAGGTGCCTCAGTGCATCAGTGTGACGCCGAGGGCCACTGACCACGTGTGGGTACTTAACAAGTTGGAGGTGAGACCAGGTTGTATGGGAGGGTTGGCGCTATGCTTCTGCAGCGATTAGCTAGCCAGTAGGACTCTCACATTAGATATTGGAGAAAATAGATTTATTTTGATAGTCCGACTAAAACTAGACTTTTAAAACACATGTAAATATGTTGGTCTGACTGATATCATACGAAATCAAATTCCTTAAAGTTGGACTAAAACACCCAGATAATGTGATTGGGAGTCGAATTTCTCCTGCATGTATACAGTCAATCAGACCCAAACTGGCTGAGGTGCTCGGCACATGCTCCACAATGTCTGCCCCGGGTTTTTACCCTGAAGTCAAAAGCATTAAATGTGCAACAGAAGAAAAAGCCAGTCACAACATCACAAAATCTAAATCCAGAGCCGTGCATTTTTAGCTAATTTGTTTGTCGATTGTTTGGTCTGTGACGTAACAGGTCAACTGGAAAAAGGTCCGATACTAACAAGCTGAAAGACGGCATATCGCCACCAATCGTAGCGGAATCGGACATACTTCAGTCAATAAATTGCCTCCCCTCCTGTGCTTGTATACTAGGACAAGGACAGGGGTCCAATTAAATGGCCTGGCCGAGCTATAACTGCAGCTCGACTTAACTGACAATAACTAACTATCTGAAAAGCTCAGATTACAAGACACACACATAGGTAACATGACTTAATTCTCTGCTCTGGGCCATTACTCCACTCTATGTTTTCATTGCAATTGGTGGTTTGCTGCTATATTGATGCTCTAAATGTCACATACAGCTCCTTTAGAATGCCTCAATTCCATTAAGATTTACAAGTTCAAATGTCTTTGTATTGCCCATGTTGGCTCACTGCCATTGTTCACTGTGACGTTTAATGGAACTTGACCATCTACTAAGCCTGCTACGACAAGTCAAAGTGTCTGCTGTGACAACAGCCTATTGTGCTAAGAAAAACTGAAAACCTCTTGTTCAGAGGCCAAAACCAACGTCGAGACTAAATGTTCGGTGTTATCTAATTAGACAAAGAAACCCTGCACATCTAAGCATGCCATTACAAGGAAAAGCTGCAGTTAAAACGTATAAAACAAACACAATATGACAGCCCTTTGAATTTTAGACACTAATGGTCTTGAAGATGAAGATCAAAGCTAAAAGCTGCTATGAGGATTTGAGAGAAAATTGTCAGAAAAAGTCACTTGGCGGTGTCTGGTGTCTGTGCAGCTCGTCTGCTCTCACATTATAATTAATGTGACAAACCCAGACCATTACAGGGAGGACTGGCAGCCTCTGTGGGCTGCTACATTACTTTTCTACTTCTGTATCAATGGGTTGGGTTTCAGGGGAAATGTGCTGATACGCTTTATCTGCAGTGACATAGTCTCAGCTGCAACAGGAAAGTTTTAAGGAAATATAGTCTTAATTCTGAGCATGTAAAAGTTTTAGAGTTACAGTCCTTAAAACCCTGAACCTGAACCTTTAACTCCACCTGGTCGGCAGTGAAGAGATTATAAAACTTTGGATAAATGGCACCAACTGAAACCCTCACCTACTGAATTCTTAATGAACTGGATATACGAGAACATCTTAGAAAGCGGTGAGAGTCGGAGTAGTTTTAAAGAGGAGATAAAAGCCTGAATGACCTTCTTTAAGTCTGTGGAGGATAACAATGTTTTGATGTTTGAATTGATTCTCAGTTGGCAAAGTGGATTATTGTCTCTACCTGCTGAAGCCACCCGGGGCATCTCAATGCACCCTTTAAGTTTCAGGCCTCTGGCTTTAAGTTGAAGGACAGACCTCCAAGATCACTTCAAATTAATTTCTTTTTTCTCATCAGCATCACTTTGTCATAAATGGCTGTAAAGGGAGAATTATTGCTCTGGGCCAATCTTGTTTTCCACAGCCGTGTGACACTGTTTGATGTTGCATGGTGATTGGGTTTGCCTTCCTATTGCTCATCTCTTTGCTAAATCTGCATAATTTTACACATACAGGAAACTGAATTGACGTGACTCCTTTTATTCCTGCCATCAGATGCTTTAAGGATCATTTTCTTCTTCTTCTGTCGTTAACCTGAAAAAATATTCCTGTCACTGCAATAAATGCAGATGACATATTTGTCATTTTTGTGGTATGGTATTCTGTTTTTAGACTGATGTAGCATTTATCAGGTAGAAGAGGAGGCATTAAACGTGTAACTTATTCTTGAGAAAGATAATGTTTCACATTTTCATTCCCTAGTGTAACTAACTAACCAAGACATTTTGCCAGTTAACAGCCAAGAAGGTCTTTATCAGTGTCAGAGCAGCAGTCATCTGTCAGTGGGTGTTTATTAGTGTTACTTTTGTGATCCAAGGCACAACATGACACATACTGGATGACTTTATACACTCATGACACTCTTGTTTTTCTTGTTCAGAGAATCTGCAGGTCAGGGCTGACACCTTGTGGTCGATTAGTTGGTTGATATGCTCTTGTCCGACCAAATTCTCATTGGTTGGACAACTGCTGGTGTTCCTTTCATGAGGTGATGTGTCCACCAAAGCTTTTTTCCCCCAGGTAAAAACGCCAAGCGCTCCTCTGAAAATGCCCGGCTGAAAGCGCCAGAGCAAAGTGGAGGCGCAGGCTTTTATCAGCTGAGATGGTTTGGTTGCTTCTGGTTGCTATGATACTGAATATCGGCGGAAGTAAAAATATTGGCACAAGGCAGAGAATTTGCTGTGGCTCTGGATGAAAGGAAGACTGAAGCACATAGGAAGAGAGGACGAGGCCAGCAGTATTACTTCTCCATTATTGTCGCTCAGTACTTCTATGTGTAGGATCTGACAGCTGATCTTTGTGATATTTGTCCTGCCCCTCCATCACTGTAAACGTGACAGTGACAGGTGCAGCGTTTTGCCCAAAGATACAAATTTTTCGACCCTCAGTGACCAGAAAAAAGAAAAAAAAAACACCAAATACGCAGCGCTCAGTGCAGAACAGACGCTCAACGCCCTGCCACTGGAGTTGGGTGCAAAACTCGGTACTTTTAAGGTTACCGACTAAATAACGTTGGTACTACCAAGTAGTGATTCACCTTCAGTCCATTAGTGCCTCAAATCAGTACCTGAGAGCACATCTGGGTAAGAACGTCAAGTTTAGATGAGAGATGAAAGTGCCACTCTGAAGCCTGAAAACCAGCTACAGAGCTCAGAGGTCGGCAATGGAAATCAACCAAAGTCAGCGGAGCCAACAGTTTTACTTCAGACAGGAAGACGAAACGGACGGCCAAAAGCTGGGAGGCTGGCCATGGTGTTACACGACCGTTCTTTTAACTTCCCAGTAATCCAAAACTAACAGTGTGGCACCGACCTACTGCCATAGTTTCAGTGTCTGATCTTTTTCCTTTTATTTCAGTAATAGTCTTGTATCACTAGTACGATGGGACTTTGACATCATCAGCCCTCTGACATCATCAATGTGCTGCTTCTGTGCTTCTTTCAGAATACCTTTGTGCTTCTTCAGAGCTAAGATGAGAAATTAATACAATTGGGAAAATGTGTCCTTCGCAGATCTTTGCAACTGCAAAATGACATTACCCTTACTCTTAATGTTAATAAACAACACTTTAGCCTGTTGGCAAGCTTATTTGTTAGCATAGCCTACCTAGTTAGCGAGCTAACTTGCTAATATTCTGGTCTATCGGCAAGTTTACTCGTTAGCTTAGCCAACCTAGGAAGCAGGTAACTCGCTATCCCTGCAGTAGCTTTTAAGGTTTTTGTTCACAGTTGTGAGGATGTTATTTAATTGTACTAACTTCAATTGGGAAAGCTAGCTTAGCTCTGAAGAAGCACAAAGGGATTTTGAAAAAAGCACAGAAGCAGCACACTGATGATGTCAGAGGGCTGTGACTGGTTGATTGCAGTGTTGGTCCTGAAATGCGATGTTGGATGTTGATCCAGAAGCATGTCCTACTTGGCAAAATCACATTGTGCAGTATCACTGCTAGACGAACAGACACACTCACACACAAGAGAAGATTAGCTCTGTGTGTGATTAGAAAAGAACAGAGGAGCAGATCTAAGGTTAAGTCAACCACACCACCCCTGCTGCTTGTTTAGAAATTACATTTTTGTTATGACAGAGAAAGTAAAGTACCAAAAAAAGTACTGCTGGGTACCGTCGCTGAATTCCAGGTACATGAACGAGTACCAGCCTCTATTCAGATGTTGACAGAACCCAACCTTACTGGTCACACTGTGGAGATGCTTGTAGCATAGTGTAAATACGCAGCACTCCCATTGCAAAGAATTCCATTGCCTCAGGAAAAACTGGTTGTTGGACACACAACGCTACCAAGTAGAGTGTACTGTAGCCAATTTAGATGATCTAGAGATAACTAAATTGAGAGATACAGATAGTTGATTGGTCGAAAAGTAGGTAGAATTTTAATCAACACTGACCACAGCCCTACTGCAGGTGGACTGAAACACTGTGTTTCTACTGCAGATATTATTGTTTGGGTACTGAGAATTTTTCCGATTCATTTTTTTATTTATTTTAAGACACTGACACTTGTTTCCTCAAATGTTCCTGTGATGTATCAGATACAAACAGGAAATCACACTCCATGATTCAAGGCGACAGCGAGAGCAGATTATAGAAAACAAAAACAACACAACAACTCGATGTGTTACATAAAATGAACAACGCTTTCTCCAAGAAATAATGTTAAATAATAATTACACTGTGTTGGGAAACATAAGTGCCGCCTTTTTATATTTACATGCAATGTGTTTTTTCTTGTTTGTGTGTAGGAATATCTACAATTATGTGCAGCACAAATAAAATATAGTGTCAATGACATGAATGATAACAATAAAATGGCATGAGTGACAGTCAACATACTGAGACCAAAAAAAAAAATCATTATTATTATTATTATTAGGTTTCAGTATCTTTTTGTTACTGTTGCTGTGTGTCTGTTAAATTTATAAACAGAACAATTGTTTGCTAGCACGTTCATCATGACTTTTAAGATGATAATATGTCAGCGTTGTGTTTACAGCTTGTTCTGCTGCCCCCATGTGGCCACAAATTAATTAATGCAGCTTTGAATATATAAAAAATATTAAAAATATGTTCTTATTTGGCATAAAGTTATACATAATAAGCATCAGATGTGAAGATATTTCAATTATGACAAGAACAAATGCATCATGTTCATAATACACTTAAGAGCTTGTGTGTGTGTGTTACAATCTAAAACTATACTTTAGGTCTGTGCCCCTTCTCTTGCCTCTCCAGCAGAAGCTGACAGCTCATCTCAGTGAGTCATGGCGCCATAATCCACAGAGATTACCGAGAGTCATATGAAGAATCAGTATCAGAGCCGCGACTCCATCTGACTTCAGAGCAGCCTGGACCAATAGGGATAGATAAATGATCCTCATCCCAGGCACACAGAGAGGTGAAAGTTAGCAAAGTGATGCTGTATTCATTTTCTGCCGTCTTCCAACCTGATCACCTCTACTTTTGAAAACTCTTTGTCCCTGTGAGAAACCCATTACTGATCTTTATTGTGATCACCCGTCAGCCTCGCTGCTGGTCACTGTCGCTCGCGCAGACCTCATTCTTACAGTGGAAGATTACAGGAGCCTCTCTTTTAATAGGAGGGTCAGGTAAGGCGAGAGGCATCAGGTGTTGGCACAGGCATATTTCACTTGCACTGAAATGGTGTTGTCAGTACATAAATTAGGATTTTTTTCATGTAATGTATTCACCTTGATTCACATTGTGGAGCTCTACAGCACAAGTTTTCAACAGCAACTTTTATACTGCCTGTTTAAGGTGGAGATGTTGCAATTATTTTACCTCATTGTTCTGTATGAAAGGTATGATTGTGGAATGGGGGGGGTGAACTGTTCCGCCTTTAAGCCACAAAGGTAGTAACAAAATCGACATCTGTGTTATAGATATTGGCCTGCAAGAGGGGACAAATGTGGGTTTTTTTAAAAGATATTTTTGGGGGCTTTTTGCCCTTATTTGATAGGACATACAGCGTAAAAGGGGGAGAGAGAGAGGGGATGACATGCAGCAAAGGGATGTGGGTCGGCATCAAACCGATGGCTGCTGCAGCAAGGACACAGCCTTTGTACATGGGGTGCCTGCCCAACCAGGTGAACTGGTGGGTGCTCCAAAAATGCGATGTTTCGACGATGTGTATGTGCCTCCCACCAGCGGGAGATTTAAAAGGCAGGTAGCAGCAGTTAGCAGCTAACTCAAAGGAGAACAGCAACTGAAAATGTCCACAAATGGGGAGACAATTAAGTCTGGGAGCTCCTTACCTTCTGAGCAGAGAGTGAATCAAGCGCCATAGAAGGGATGGTAAATTATTGTTATTGCCATGTTTTGCCATTGTTATTGTTTAGACAGCGCTGCCAATACATACAGCCCAGTTCAGATCAATCTTTGGTCTGAATTGGGCTTTAGTCACACTAGAAGCCGACGCTGTTGTGTTAAACACCACACATGTCACGCATCTTTTGCTTCTGGGACGCTGGCATGCTATCTGAAGTGACACGAGTCACAAGAGTCCAGCTGAATTTAAAAATACATGCATCATGTCTGCGTTCAGTTTCAGAGTAATGACTCTGAGAAGAGGTACAAACTTTGACACAAATTGGTCACTAAGGGTTTTAAAGTACCTTAATTGCCTCCATGACAGTCACTGCTGCTGCTGCAGCTGCTGAATGTGTTGATGAGCAGCCAAATCAAACTAAAACATATAAATAACTTCCTGTTGTTTTTAGATCATTAGCATAGCCCTGTCTCTTTCACTTCCACAGATATGTAACATCTGTACATTTCATACTTAAGTTTGTTTTACTCTATGATGTAATGTTTGCTTGTATGGACCCCAGGAAGAGTAGTTGCTACCTTGGTAGTGACTAATGGGGATCCAAATAAACCAATTAATAAATAAATAAACATAACTTATCAACATTTCCAAAGTTGGGGGTGGAAGGGATGGTGAATGGCATGATACCTAGGCGCAACAGCTACCAAGCTGCAGACCACTTAAAACAGCTGTTTCACACCAACAACAAAAATGGTTGTTTTTTAGCCAGATATAGCTGCGTTTCCAGCTGCAATTGTGCCAGCAAAAATGGGTGATCTTTAGCAAGGCACTGGTGGCATTTCCAGACGTGTTTATGCCACCAAAACAAGACAGCAGCAGCAGCAGCAGCAGCATTTCCAGCTTAATTGTGGCTTCAAAAGCAGTGGTTTAAGCGTAACATGGACGGCATTTCCAGCCATGATTTGCAACCAAAAACGAGTGTTTTTAGCACGACATAGGTGGCATTTCCAGCTTGATGGTGGCACCAAAAGCGGGTGATTTTAGTGAGACATCAGCAGCATTTCCAGCTTGAATGTGGCATCAAAAGTGGGTGGTTTTAGTGTGATATGGGCGGCATTTCCAGCCATGATTTGCCACCAAAAACGAGTGTTTTTAGCATGACATGGGTGGCATTTCCAGCTTGATGGTGGCACCAAAAGCGGGTGATTTTAGTGAGACATTGGCAGCATTTCCAGACATGACTGTGCCACCAAAAGTGACTGTTTTTAGCATGACATGGGCGGCATTTCCTGCCGTGACTCTGCCACCAAAAGTATGTTTTAGCAGACATTAGCAGCATTAGTAGGGATGACTGTGGAGCCAAAAGCAGGTGATTTTAGTGAGACATCAGCAGCATTTCAAGCTGGATTATGGCATCAAAAGCGGGGGATTTTAGCGTCACATTGGTGGCATTCCCAGTTGTGAATTTGCCACCAAAAGCAAGTGTTTTTAGCATGATAGGGCAGCAGTTCCAGCTTGATTGTGTCTGCCCTAACATGTCTCTGCTACCAAAAGTATGTTTTTAGCAGCCATTAGCAGCAGATTGTGGAACCAAAAGTGTGCATTTTTAGTAAGACGTTTCCAGCACCGGCCGTGCTACCAAAAGCAGGTGGTTTTTAGCAAGACATGGGCGGGTTCTCCAGCTGTAACTGTGCCATGATATCCTACATTTAAGCCTTAGCATGATCTTTTCTTCATCATAACCAAGTGGTTTGTATGTCTAAACATAATCACGTTATTGAAACATAAAGAAACAAAGTTTTAACATATGCGCTACATAATAAAATACAAATGTTACATATCCGTGGTTTGCAGAAACATACAATGCCATCACTTATTCTGATGACTGGCTTACTCCCCCTCCACCCCCTCTCTGAAATCTCTGAGGAACAGTGCTGGCGACTGATCAGGCCTTGAAGAGCAGTTTAGAGGTAGCATACCTCTACCTATAGGAGATGGTGATTAGTCATTCCTAATCATTCAGTCTTGGGATTCAAACTGGCAACCACCACACTAGCTGGCACAGATGGGGTAGAGAGGCACTGCAGTGTCTAAATTGCTTCCACAGGGCAATCCATATTGTTTACACAAGTTACTCCTGCTTATCACAAAGTCATTACAGCCCAAGGCGGATTATAAAATGAAGCACTGCCCAAACATCAAAGTGTGTGTTGAGTGCAAGGAGCAACAGACCGGTCTCACTGTGCAATGGTGTGAGTTTGACACAGCAATGACTTCTGTTGTGTGTGTGAATGTGTGTGTTGAGTGTGCGTGTGTGAGATAGAGGGTGAGCTTGTGAGCGAGCTCCTCCAATGAGGAGAATGCGTGTTCTTCTCACGCTCCGCTGAAGCATGAAAAACACTGTCGACAAGCAGGCTGGCAGCCAAATCAGCGCACACTGTTGGTCAAAGATGTGAACCTCTTCTTCTCCTGTGTGACCTCTAAGGATTGAAGAAAACGCAGCAGTTGAGATCAATTATCAAAACCTGTGGATCTTGTATCTTTATTAAGGCCCTGTCTACACGTATACTAACATTTCTGGCCCTCATCCACATCCAAACAGAGTTCACAGTCACTTCAACTGAGATTTTTAAAACACTCTCTAAGGTGCAGATCTTTTAAAATGCTGGTTACTATATGTAGTATTTTGGAAACCATGATGTCATCTCCTCAATTTGCACATGCACATTGTTGCTTTGTGAAATGAGCATACACTAGAAACAACAATAATGGCGGACGTCTGCTCGGTGTATTCACTACTTTACACCGTGACTTAGTGTTGCTGCACTACTTCACAGACAAACTGAGGCATCTGATGGGCCGGATGTTATTTGGTCCATCTCAGCGTCCATGGTTTAAAGTCCACCAGAACTACAGTTTTGGATCAGGCTCATTCAAACCAGTAGATAGTGAGACATTTTCCAGGGTGGAACTGTTGTCAACAAGAAGTGAAAGGAAAACTTTTGCATGTCTAGAGTATCGCGCCTTGTTCGCACTTACGTCTGTGACTAGTGTCTGCAGAGGTGTAAATATACAGATGATGCCTCCAGTGTCCAACGCAAGGAAGTACATTTCTGAGAAACCTGATAGAAACTACCTGTAGCCATTTCATTAGATGGACATGAAAGGCTGAACGAGTGACATGATAAAGATGATGATTACTTCATATCAGACTGATACATCTGACTGTAACGCTGTTGTTCTGTACAACATCTATTGCACGTCTGTCTGTCCTGGATCAAGAGGGATCAACTCACTTGACATACGACACAGGCATCTGAACTGAAGGAAATAGCCTGTTAGCTAGTTAGCATCCTGTTAGCTAAGCTAGCATACCGTGATACAGTCTCTCCAAAATCTACCGTCAAAGTTCAATTTTTTTTAACATACTCAAGGCAAATTCCAGACCGAAATAGGGGAGGGGAGGTTTTTGCAGACACATTGGATATCATGAAGATTCCCATTGGAATGAATGAACCTCCAGTTACTTTGTCTATGTACACAAACGTAAGTGGAAATTAGGGCTGTAGTCTCCTGGTCAACTAGTTGGTTATTTGGTCGCTATGCTCTCGTCCGACCAAATTCTCATTGGTCAAATAATCGCAGTGTTACTTTCATAAGGAGAAAAGTGCTACATCAACAGCTTTCCAGGATTAATCCATTATTTCCTGCAGCGGGAGGACAGGCTAAGTTTGTTGACAGAAAGTTGGACACGCCCACCCTCACACTCAGCGTCGCGGTGATGCAGACCTCCTGTCTGTTTCTGTATACTGACACCATTTCCCTCAGTGGAAACGAAGCTTGTATTTACTTGTATTTCACAGATAAGAAACAATAAACTGGGAAGACAATAAAGCCTCCACTAAAATAGCATTTTAAGTCTTGAGTGTGTTTTATCCTTCAGGGATTTATACTTCGGGATTTATCCTGGCTTCATATGAGCAGAGGAAATCTCCGCTCGTTGGTAGGCTAATTTATACAATGTAAAATGCCAAAGGCTGGCGCTAGTAACATTAGCATGTTGTATTTACTTGGAAAACGTGTTTAGTATAAGACAGTTGTTTTGTCGGTGAATGTTGTGAGTTGTAATTGAGCCAATATGTGTACCGTTACCTTTGTTACATGTTGCTGTTGTCCCTGGTTTTATATGAGAAGAGGAAAAGATCGCTAGGCTAGTTTATACAATGTAAAATACCATAGGTTTGTGCTAATAACGTTAGCATGTCGTACTGGTGGGGGAAATGTGTCCAGATAAAGACAAGTGTTCGTCTGTCAGTTCTGCGTTTTATAGTGAAGCCAATTTGCGTACTTGTGTTTGAAACTGTCTCTATTAAGCCATGTTTAATGTGTGTTTTGGATTAACTATATAAATAAAGTTTGATTTGAACTAAACTTTACAGCACTTAACACAGTCCTCCACCGCTGACTAGTGTTTTGGAGGTGTAACTGCAGAGTGACACAGACACACCACTGTAGAAGTAAAAATAACTTTTTTCCCCCCACGACTAATCGATTAGTTGAAGATTATGTGCGACTTTAGTCGACCAAGATTTTCTTTGGTTGACTACAGTCATAGTGGAAATGAAGCTTCACTCATATGTTTGAGAAAGCTCCTTCATCTTTGTATCATAGCTGAATCAACGGGGATGAGATCTCCAGTAGGTGTTTGAAAAAGGTAACATTAGCCTGTACACTTCACCACCTTTGTCGAAGGTAGACTAATAAAGACAGCATTTGGAGTCATTTTTTGCGTTCTCGTGCGGCAACAGACATTTGTGTGGACAGAGGTATTTTTTAAAACAGATCTATTTTCAAAAATATCTGTACAATACTTGTAGACAGGGTGTACTTTAGAGTTCAACGAATCAGTATCACAATATTAATGGCTTTACCTAATTGTCCTGCACCCTGTGACAGCAATGATTCAATAAGAGGCAGTTTAAGGTGACTCTGTGGTGTGTTCCCTGATACAGCAGAAAAATCTCACTGGCAGCTCCACGGGAGCGAAGCAGTCATGCTGCCATCTGCTGGTTAAAGAGACCAGTTGGGTGCAAGAAAGAAACTTGATATGCTTTTGTAATCTGTTGCACAGGGACATACACACACACACACACACACACACACACACACACACACACACACACATCAAAACACACACACGGAAAAATAAGGTGGAGTTCAGCAGATAAAAACAATACACACACATTCATCTTCAAGGACATGTGGTGCCTCGAAGTTAAGACAGGCTTCAGGTGTAAAGCCACTCATTTAATCTGGAAAAAGGGTTCTGAGTAAGCCTCACGCCACCATGTCATGTGTCAACTTCTGCTGTGTCAACATACACACACACACTGCCGGGAACAGTACATTTGTCATTCACACAGCGGAGGGCCTGAAGCTGCAGCTGAGTGACTGTTATATCGATTCAGGAGCTTCTCCTCACCTCTGCCAGCGATTCATACCTTAGTTAGTTTCTCCTATTGATCCCTGTCCTCTCACAGCATCAGCAGTGATCGACCTATCAGCCGGCTGATTGAAGATAAATTTTACAGCCATATCGCAACCAGGGGCTGTCTACAGCTTAATCCACTTATGCTCTCCTAATTACTGGAGTGTGTCAGAAAACGGAACGCAGCATAATTTAATTCCTGTTTTCTCAGATGTGCCCAGCACACTGAAACAACTAATAATATAGGCTATACACCACCACAACCACCACCCTTCCCCAGCTATCGCCTGTGGGCAGCCCCGTGATGTGACTTCCAATGAGTTTCTCTGTCTGACAAGAGCCAAGGACGATCATTCAGAATGGGAGGCAGTTTGGATAGATATGCAACGGCAGACATGATCCCCTCTGTGGGCAAACAACGGGGTGTTGTTTCGAGGCATGACCGCATCAGCGAAGAGGGAGAAGAAGGAGGGGTGGATGGGAAACAAACACACTCCGCGGCACAAATCGACTGCTTGTGCCACTGCTTATTTGATGTCCACGCGGCGACGCATAGACAGGGAGATGGACAGCAGGAAGTCGGGGACAAACTCCATCTTACACTTATTCAATCAGTCGCTTCACTGTTTCCCACTAAAACCCATTTCCCGTCTTGTAGGAGGGACACACACTGCTGCGTGCTGAGATCAAAGCCACAGATGACATATTGATTTCTGAATACTGATTTGGTTTTATGGGATAACACTACTTTCCATCACGTCACAACTCGGCTAGAGCAAAACTGCTTATTTTAGACACGGGGAATCCTCCATTAAACTTTATCCAAACCATCGCCTCACTGAGGGGGCTCTGGCAAACTGGGACTGAATGGTGGAAAATCAAAAACAATGTTGTATTTCAAGGGGACATCTGTTCATTCTCTCTGCCTCTCTTCTCCGAAAAAACCTTGAAACAGAAAAAAGAGGGGGGCCTGTTTTCCACTGTGATGAAATGATACTGTGGTGAAGCAGAGGGGGTGGGCTCAAGAACAAATAGACACACAGACACGCGTCGTCTGATGGATGCCAACCACGCGTGTCCTTGGTTGATGTGTTGTTTCCACAGCAACACGGGGTCTTTATCGTCATCACACGGAGAGCTGGGTTATGCCAGTGCAGGAGTTCTTTAAATAGCCATCAGCAGTTCACAACAGCACATGATTAGGCCCGCCGCTACCAACTCTAAAACCGTCTCTGTCGTCATCGTCATAATGGGAATAATCTCTAATTATGCAACACGTTTCTAAACAAGGCCAACAAGGTGCTTCACGTTCCAGGGGAATGAAAAGCTTGAATGAACAGGGAGAAGAGGAGCAGAGAGGTGGAGTCGTGCTTCTGAAAGTGGATAATATAAACATACATAAATAGTTCCACATGCAAAGATGCAACATGGGGAATAAATAGAGGACAAGGCAACTGAAACAGATAAGAGCTACTCCAACATATAAAAGCACACTGTGGAAAAGTTTGTAAAAGCTGACAGATGACACTCGTCTTGTTTAACTTGAGAGAAGAGAAGATCAAGTAAGAAAAGACTAAAAAGCTGCACAAAGATACAGTCGTGCTTTGAGCTAAATGCTACATCAGCATACTAACATGCTCACAATGACAAGCTAACAACGCTGATGGTTAGCAGGTAAAATGTTATTCACCCTAGTTAGCATCTATTTATTAGCAACGTGCTAATAAATAGGGCTGTCTTAAAGGGGAAGTTCCCTTTTTTACAACCTGGACCTTATTTCTGGCATTAAATACGGTTGTTTGCTCACCCAGATAAGTTTGGTGTCATTTGGAGTCCTTCAGAAGATATTTAGATCCGTGAGAGCCGTGTACATCCATATAGTGGGAATGATCAGGGCACCGACAATGAGGCTCTAAATAACACATTATCTGCCGCGAAACTCGTTCATTTCACCAATATGTTTTTATGAATCACTAGAGTTGCTTGTCATCATCATCCAGGTCATATATACTGACCTACTAACCTCTGCAAACAAAAACAGGCAATTCGTAAAGACAATCCTCCTTACCACCGAAATGTTCACCTTTCTGTTTCTCACTTTTTGTCACTGAGCACTATGTAATAATAAATTCACGTTTTGCATAAGAAGTGCCTCTGCTTTTTGTGCAGTGTGCGGGACCATTCTACATAAGCGATGAGAAGAAACTGAAGAAATGTAAATTCTCATAGTTATTTACTTATCAAGCAAACAATTTCAAGGAAAATAAACAATTTATGCATGTGTGTAGGCTACTTACTCAATCGAAAGTTGACCGTTTGGTCCTGCAGGCTTTGGCTGCGTCTTCCAGTTTACTTTCAGGACACGAAAAAAACAGCCCAGTCATTTCTGGAGACATCCAGACGTGTATCTCCTGGCCTCAATCCCACTCGGAGCAACAAAGGCATTCCTCCTCTGTTGGCATAGCGGAACATTGTCCACAAGAACACCACCAGTTAGCATCTATTCTCTGACGTGCAGCGGTGTGTTGTTCTCTGGCCAGCTGTTCCTCTCTCTGCCTCCACATCCTCCTTTCAAAGAGCTCCTCATCCGTATACTCGGTAACGGTAAGGACGTCCATCATATTCAAAGTCGTCGTCCACAACCTCAAAATCTGACAAATATTCAGCCATGTTTCAAAAAACTAACAGTAGCAAATTCCAGTTGTAAACAAAGCCGTGTTGTGGGTGTGCGGCGGCACGCGCACCTGGATGACATCATCCAGGTCAGAGGTTAGAAGGTCAGTATAAATGACCCGGATGATGATGACAAACAACTCTAGTGATTCATAAAGACATATTGGTGAAATGAAAGATTTTTGCGGCAGATAATGTGTTATTTAGAGCCTCATTGTTGGTGCCCCGATCATTCCCACTACATGGATGTACGCGGCTCTCGCGGATCTAAATATCTTCCGAAGGACTCCAAATGACACCAAACTTATCTGGGTGAGTAAACAACCGTATTTAATGCCAGAAATAAGGTCCAGGTTGTAAAAAACGGAACTTTCCCTTTAAATAGGGGTGTGCCATATCTGTGCCTTATCTTTCACGATAATACCTGTATAATGATGTAAAAAATTCATATCGTGATACTGGCAATATTTCAACTTGACGACATACTGACGTCATACTGTTACCCATGGCAACAACAAGCATGGCTGAAATTGAAATTATCAGCAACACCGCGATGGTTCCAAAAAGAGGAGCAGCTTCAGTAGTGTGGAATAAACTGTGGCGTCCTGAATGTTTTATGAACAGCCCCGGACTTCTCAGACTCTTTTAGCGAGTTACCGCTCAGAGGGAACTCATTCAGTGGCTCCTCTGGCGGCAGCTCAGCGTCTTTCCCTCTCCTCTCTTGCCGTGCGCACACGGGACTTGGTGTCGTCAAGTGATTTTGTCATAAACCTTTAGTAATGTAACCCTACGTGATGCTCACAGCTCGCCAAAAACTCCATATATGTGGCTGTGTGATAGTTGTGGTAGCATAACAGCCTGTCACAGGTTACAGCGTGATGATTAGAGGAGAAATGAGTTACTGTTGTTCACAAACTAAAGAAATTAGAGACCATTTTTGTTTGGTTTATACTGAATATCTGAAGGTAAACTGTTAGGCTGACATGTAAAACTAAAACTTATATTAGTAATGCATCTTTTTAACTAACTAGTCATATCGTCAAGAATACTGTTATCGCAAAAATACCCTGAAACATTGTGATATTATTTAAGGGCCATATCGCCCAGCCCTAGTCTCGGACATCAGTTTTTGGACATCAAAGCTTCAGTGAGAAATACTGTAAATGAGAGGGTGTCATTCGATGCACCTAAACTAATGTGACAATTAGCCACTATGTTAGCACGCAAGTCGCACATTAGCCATAATAGCTAGGAAGCAAAACACTTTGCAAGATGCTGTTATGAGCTGTTACTTATGAGCTCGTTGTGGATTTGTGACATACTACTTTCCTTTTCCACTTGACATTTTCAACATCTTGCTAGAGTATCTGCAAGCCTGTCAAATGTGGTCAAGCTGTCCCAGTTTCAGTAGTGCTGGACTGTGAGTGACTGACATTATATAAGAGCGATTTTGGAGCCTCAAAACTATCATTAGGTTTAAAGTAGAGTAATTAACGTTGATGAAAAATGTTAGATAAGTACTTTTTCAGTCAGGTCAGCCCTAATAATAAGCACTAGGGGAAACACGTTGCTTTTGTATAGTTATTTGGTTGTAAACCAAATGATAATGATGGCACTGAAACGAAAATAAGCACCACAATGAGCACCACAAGCCGAGTGCCATCTAGGTCCACTATATTGGAGAGAAGACAGACATCTCTTCGGCTGATATCTCCAACACTGATGAAAAGTACTACAATCAATACATCAATCAATCATAATGAATGTCATCGATTACAAAAATATGTCAATTTGCAACACATGCGTCAGCATGTCGCAATCAAGTAGGCTGAAAGCATGGATTCTCCAGAAAACAAGCTGCAGCTGGAAACCTCCCTTACAAAGTGAAAATGACTTCTCGCATGGGTTCAACTGAAGCACACTGACACTCAAGTGAAAGCATCCTGGAACAGTTTGTCAAGACAGCAGCAAAGCACCGTCCTGTTTACTTTGTGTCTCCACCCAAGCAGGATATATCAGGATTATCAACACGTTTGTCTTAGTAGTAGTCGCTTCAACTTTCTGCACCACTGCTAATAATACAGCATGCATCATGTCATGTTGCTATTGCGCTGTTATATATTTTCTGTTTACTTTAACGGGCATGCACGAGCAAGAGAACAGTTTAAACTAACAAAACAGACTGTTGTTATTTGAGCGTGTGATATTTTCTGTTTACTTTAACGAGCATGCACTTGTGACAAAATGGCTTAAACTAACATTACAGAGTGTTGTCGTTACTGTCGGTGACTTGTGTTAGAGTCTGTAAATCTTTTCAGTTACTTTCCTCGCCCCACACTGATGCAAAAATACATTTACTAGTAATTATCTTAACTGCATATTTCTCCAGTGATGAAATAAATCCATGTCACAACCACTATAAGTTCAAGTTCAAGTACTTCAGATACTTCAGGGAATGGACTGCTATCATATACAGCGATTAAATTAATGCAATGCTTTTGAATTTGAGATCCAGTACTCTCTGATCAGGTATCTGCCACACAGGTCCTACGTAGAAATGAGACAATTTTTAAAATATGCAGCTAATGTCATTGTTCTTATGAGAAGATGATTAAATAAATTATTTAAACCTTTATGAGACAAGTTTTTGTTATCTCTTTTTGGGTGATTTAAATTACTGGTTCCCAACTGGTGGGTTGCGGTCATATAGTGGGTTGCACGTCCATCCTGAATGGACCACAAGTGCAAACGTGTTAAGTTTGAAAAAAACAAACACATTTTATATTTAAGTACAATGAATTTCCCGCACAGCACTTTCATTTTCAAGCTCTGTTTCCTGCTGTAGAGTGAGCGACTGAACAACAGCCACGTGACAGAGACCGCAAACTAGCTTGACGACATGGCCAAACACAAGTGTGATGCTGAATGTATTAGACTGTGTGGACCTTGAACTGATGACTAAGGAGAAATCTGGACCCCTGGCTGGACCAGTTGGGTACCACTGATTTAGGTGTCATATTAATCGAGTAATAAAAACATAATCTTTAGAATAATAGATTAATTAGTCGTTAGATTAGTCAACTAATCAGAAAAGAAGCTGTTTGATTAATCGATAAAAAATAGTCGTTAGGTGCAGCCCTATTTGGGGGTGAACTGTCCCTTTAAAGGATCAACAAATTCAGTAGGATTCATCCTCTATGAACCAAACAAATGTTGTGGCAATCAATCCAACAGTTAATTTGATCTATATTTCAGTTTTTAGTCTCTAGAGCCACAGTGCTAGCATGACTAAAAATGCTTATGTATGTACATATATTACATATTGGTCATTAGCATGATGAAGACACTGGACATTTATTGAAGTTTTGTTGCCCTAATTAACACAGTGAAGGTGACAGGAGTGTAGTAATGATTCTTTGTCTCTCGACATATAAAGAATGACTTGTTGCCTGAAAATATGCTGATTCACTGTAAAATTATAACAGTTTGTACAACAACTACACCCAGTGACAGATGTAGCCAGTCTCACAGATTTACAAGGAAAGCTGCTGGGCTTTTTTCCCAAACATGTTTTTACATTTAATCCTGATTTTTATGCAGTGTTGGGTGAGTCATACTCCCTAATTGAGAGTTTTCTCCCGCCTACATGAGACAAAGTAACAGCACTGCAGGTTAATTGGCGGTTGTAGAGCCCGCGGGGAGAGCTTTTAGCTGCCTGTTTTGCAGCAATCATCATTTCTTTCTTCTTCTTCTTTTTTTTGTTGTTTTGCATGGCGGACGTTTGAGGGTTAATTTGTGCTCACGCAGACCTTTGCTCAAGTACAATTAGGAAAACTAAAAATGTTCTATGAATAACTTGGTTCCTCTTTGCATACAACAAAAACGGAATTATTCAAAGCAAGGTGAGGGTGGGTTTTAATGAGCTTTTACAGCTCCAGCAGTCAATAACAGGACTCACACCATCAGCTCAGGCTATTTATACCTGCATCATTTGCAGTTTGATTAGACATTCTTCAAATGTCTCTTTCTGAATTCAGTCCCATGACAGCTGACACTTCTCTTTTTATTGGTTAGTTTATCATTAGCTTGTTTTCCTCTTCTGTTTTGACCCTGCTTAGTGTTTGATTACTGAGCATCTCTTCAGCGTATACAGTTGAATTTTAAATCTGGTCCATACACTTTCCTGCATACAAAACATGTTCGAGTGAGCTGCTGCAGGCTACAAAAACAATTTACAGTCTGAGCAGTAAAATGTGATAAAATCAGGGGGAAAAAAAGAGGTATAATCTTGACAATGTCGAGTAAATGTCAAGTGAAATAATGGGTGATAAAGACAAACTAATTAAGGTTACACCGCTCTCAAACAATTAAAAAAAAAACAACTAAATGAATTTCAAATATATGGAGCGTTGCATTAGCTTCGGCAAAGCAATTACGTCAAAGCTGCTTCGTCTGTGGCTCATTTATCAGCTGACTAGTGTCATTCGATCATTAAGTCTTCATACAGGCGCACAAAGAAGCCTTTATAGATCCTTTTAGGGCAGATGTCACAGTGACATCATTTTATTAGCTGGAGGCAAAACACGACTCTCCACCACAGGGCTGTAGGCTACATAGGAGTCTTAAAATGTGGTCTTGTTGTGTTATTGGGAGCCAGAATAGAAGGAGTCATGGCTCAAAACTTAAATTTGATCACATGCCCGTCATCAGAAACAAAGACAACTATGGTTAAATGTGATAAGATGAAAGGACTGGACGGACGCGACTTCATATCAGCTTAAGGAAAAAGTATTTCCTGATGTAGGGATGAATAACGTTATGTATTAAGGGTTATCATGTCCAACTCATCAGACATTGGGGAGGTATTAAGAGGAATACTGGATTTTCCACAACACTAATTTTCTAGCGCATTACCTAACATTACCTTCAATAGCAAAACAAACTGGAGGAAACTGTTCAAGAGTCGTCCTCCTTTGTAAGACTGACATAGTAATCAACCACAAAGCTTCCTGTGACATCATCTATCCACTGAGTGAGAACATACGGGTTTGTTTGTGCAAATGGAATGCCTCGAGTGAAAAATAAATGTGATCCCCAATGTAATAAGATCCGAAAACAAACTGCGCCACCTGAGCTGTGTGCGCAAGTCTGTCTCACCATTATACGTTGATAATAATGTTACCAACGTTAAACATCTCTGTAACTCTGCATGTGAGAGAGAGAGACTTACTATTTGTTAGCCATCCTGCCAGACCAACAAGGGCTTCACTGTGATCGTATACCTTTTAAAAGTTTTATAATTCAGCTTTGAACTGCAGTGTTTTTGTGGAGACTACAATAAATCCATAATGCTAAAATCTGTCACTGAATGTCCTCTGTGATTATTTATCTGTTTTCCGATTAAAAATGAGAGTTGAAAGGACAAATACAAGTGCTGAACGACAACTGCTGTCTCCAGCTGGGAAAAGAAATGCTTTACTGGAAACACTGCCTTTTTAAAGTAACACTAGCGACTGTCCAACAAATGAATATTTGGTCGTACAAGAGCACAACGACCAAACAATCGACCAGTCAACCAAAACTTTAACAGCCCTAGATCCAATGAGGCCTTACCTTGAATCGGACTTGGCTCTGGGGTAGTGGCATGTCCCACGGGTGCTCGACTGAATTGGGATCTGGGGACTATGGAGACCAGGACGACATCTTGAATTCTTCGAGGCCTTCTTTCATTGGAATGGACAGAAAAAAATAACATTAAGCATTTTGATCAATGTTTCTTTCAAGTAGAAATCTACCACTACTGTATTTTGTCATATATTTGGAACATAATTAGGTTCTGAACGGGTTATCTAAAGTGCTATATATTTTGACTGCCCAAAACATAAGTTATTTGAATTGCTGTAATCATGTTTGTTTGTTTTTACTTTCAGCATGAAAAATTTGTGTTATAAATCTTAATTTCACAGCATTCAGAATCTCAGAATCATACAAGTGTGTTCAAGTTTTTTGACCTTATCTAATATATTCAGACTCTCAGAAACATATTATGATGTCAACATATTAGGAACAAAGTCAACTTTTAATGCTCATTTTAACAACAGTATGTTGTACTTTTATTTGTTGGCTCTGTTTTGGTTTTTATTTTATTTACTATATTCAAATATTGGGCTGGGGATTGCCACTTATGTCCTGAATAGGCTTGTCACAATACCAGAATTTCAGTAGTCGATACCAATACCAGTGAATTTCCACGATTCTCAATACTCATTTGATACCAAGATAAAAATCAAAAAACAGAACTCTCGACAAGCCGAAGTGTTGTGTCTCCAGCAGCACTTGTAAAAGCCATTGTTTCTAGCAAAGACGATGGAGAACAGGCGTTGTTCTTTGGCGCTTGTCCTCGGCACCGACTGACGCACATACTGCCCCCGTCAGTTCCAACAGGAATCGACACAAGTTGTATCCGGTCCTTACGGTACCAAGAAAAACCAGGTACCGACATATTTTTTGCGTGTTGGCATCGACTTGGTACAGAAATATCGGTTCTCTTGACAACCCTAGTCCTGAATCAATTCGATTTCGATTTACAAGGTCCCAATTTGATTTGATTTCAAGTATTTGAATTCTGAATTTCACGCCGGTAAACTCAGAGCTCCTCAATACTATGGTCGTTGATAACTTAACACAGCGGTTTGTTTATTACCGGCAAGATTAGCAGAGTAAAAGCTTCACACATCTGTGAGAAAAAAGCATATATTAAAAGATCAGTGTCAGATTTTTCGAATCAATATCAGGCCATTCAAATGAAGATCAGTTTGATTTGGATAAATCAATATTTATTTATTTTTTTAGATATAAGATCTAGAGATAAGATATTTTTATGGGCATTTTTTGCCTTTAATTGATAGGATAGTGAAGTGTGAAAAGGGGAGAGAGAGAGAGGGAGAGACATGCAGCCAAGGGCCACAGGCTGAAGTCGAACCTGGGCCGCTGCGGCAACAGCCAGTACATAGGGCGCCTGCTCGACCACTAAGCCACCGACACCCCATAAATCAATATTTTTAACCCAACCCTATTCAGATGTGAACTGAATTTGTAGCTTTGGTTAAGAAAGGGGGATGTATGTATTATGCATTTTTATGATTACTATTATAGAAAGTTTGTTTCACAAAAAAAAACCCATACATATCTCTAATTGTAATACAATTATCTTGTTTAGTATTATACATGATCTAACACTGTCAACTAATATAGGGAAGCAAATGCATTTCTGTTTGCTGCATTACACAGACTCAGCACACAAACACACACACACACACACACACACACACACACACACACACACACACACACCGATATACCCCCCATGGCCAAACATCACCTCTCTCTTCCACACTGCTTAGTCACAGACGAGATTATCAGCGAGCTGTAGGTGGGGGCTGACTCATGTGGGAAACATTAATCAGAGCTGTGTCAACATTAAGGTGTTGTGACATCAGCTGCATCTTCCAGCAACTGCAAATGCAGGAAGTGACAACAGTCTAATCCAATAGCATCTAAACGCCTCTGTGATATTGCCACAGTTATGATATTAGGGCTCAGGAAATTCGTGCTAATTGGGAGCCACAGTGTGAGCCCATGCTTCCCACAGGTGTAGTGCTGCAGAAGAATCTCTAGAGGGAGCTAAGAGTATGGAAGCCGGGGCTGATGCAGGTAGGGAAGGAGGGAGACACAATGCCTGACTCCTATGCTGTAAAGCCCTGTAAGGCAAATTGTGATTTGTGATATTGGGCTTTATAAATAAAATTGAATTGAATTGAAATTGAAACTATTTTGGTACATCTTTGCATCAAAATTTGGGTACAGCAATAGCCACATAGCAAATTATTTCTGATGCACTTCCAGAAATATCTGATTTAATGACAAAAAATCTCAGTTCATCATTAAGACAAGTGGAAAATGTGAGATGATTCCATTTGTTTGTGGTGTTGCGTCACTTTCTCCCACTTTTAAGCAGTGTCACTATGTCAAAACATAATGATTTAAAGTGTAAAAAAGAAAATTGTAGTTTTAAAAACAAACCATTTTGCATTTTAAATAAGTTTATCACCCCCACAATGGTGCCGCGCTGTTGTCTCTGCAAGAAAAGTAAGATTAGAGGAGTCAGAGTTCGATTAAACGACTAGTTAAATTGCACAATGTTGCAGTGCGGCAGCCTGCTAATGTGCACGCCACATAAAGCCATTAAGTGGACGCTGGCAGAGATGCATCCACTCTGACACTGTTTACTGTTGACAGGCGGCTCCTCCTCCTCCCTTTCTGCCCGTTAGATCACAGACTGCTTCTGCTCCACCACCCTGACAGCAATTTCCGGATACAAAGATGAGGCGGGCATTTGTGTGTGTTTGTGGGGCGCTGGGTGTGTTGACGTGCGGGTGAGCAATCACGGAGTGATAAATAATTAAAGCTAGTTTTTCTGGCATAAAACATGTGGGAACAGAAATGATTTCAAAAGACACAGACCGAGAGAGAGGCTGATAATTACGGCTCCTATTGATTATGTGCTTTGCCTCCCAGAGATTTTTTCCCCTTTGTAATTAGACATCGGATTCCTCTGGAAGTGCCTCTAAATGACCATTTACAGGATTAAATATAGATGAGTGCCGGTCTGAACCCTGCGAGCCCCCACTCCCTGTTCCATTAACAACTATATCTCTTTATGCTTCACATCATCAGCTGATGAATACAGATAACAACGTGTTTTCAGCTGAAAGCGGATCCATTAGTATATTTACTATATATAGAAACATTTTGTCCTTTCGAGTGGATGAGTCTCAAAACGCTCTCGGTCTCTTCCGCCGACTGAGAGCAGGTGGCGGGGTCAGGTAATGTTCAGAGAAGACGCTCCTACACCCGAGCGACGTGCACGCAAATGGAAGTGCGCTCACCTTAATTGCAAAAAGTGGGACTAAACAATCACTCTGTGCCATGATGTTATGAATAAGGAGTGATTCATTCACAGTGAGAGCAGCAGAAGGCTGCTGCCCACAGACAAGCTGAGTAAGTGAAGAGGGTGGGGGGGGGGGGGTCCACTCAGCAGACAGTATAGACTCACACAGGAACATGACAGGAGCTGCATCAAAGCTGTCGTGAACATCCCTGTTTGACAATGAGTGGCTGAAAATCTATTAGTCTTTGCTTGTAGCTCAGTTAATTCAATTCATGACTTGAATACACTGAAATAAAACATCAAGTATCGAGAGAGAAGACAAAATGTAACAAAAAACTGTAAAAAAGAAAATGGTGTGAGGTTCTGTGTGGATAAGGTCAGGAACAGGGTGCTACCCTTGTGCCAACTCTCTGCCAGCGTTCAAAGGGGTGGAGGCAGGCTGCGTCTGACGTCGCGACCATAACAAACACTGCATCATAGCCTACCTAACAGAAATCATGACTTTGGAGCTGACCTTTATCCAAGCGTTGTTTTTTAAGCGTGTAATAGGCCTTACATTTTGTCTGGGGGGGAGAGATCGTACTGATAATTACAGGACGATAGAAAGATAATCTGCCCGCTGTGGTTGGTTGCTCCTTGACATGCGGTGTGATTTGCTGCATTCCAACTTTGTTTATCTCAGGGTGCAGCTGTCACACCCTAAAAAATAGGCAGTGGTGTAATGTAACAAAGTAATAAGACTTCATTAAAGAATTTTTTGGGAGCATCTGTACGTTACTTGAGTTTTTATATTTCTGTCAACTTTCACTTTTACTCCTCTACATTTCCTAAAAAATGTGTACTTTTGCTTGAATAGTTTCCCCTAAGCATCTTAGTTTAGTTACTACATAATAGGAAAGGAAGGGAGGTAGGAAGAAAAGGATGGACAGATAAATAAAGTAATGACAGGGAAGGAAAAACTGGATTTTGTTCTTAAATCCTTTTAGTTGTGAAAAAGACCTTTGCTGTGTCTCAAATCGCGTACTTCTGTACTTACACTTAATATTTTGAGTGCATAAGTGCGTTCACACTGAGAAGTATGGAAAAATGCAGTGCACTATGAGTACCCAGATGGTGCACTCAAAACGGTCAAGAAGTTGAGTGTGGAACTATGGACACTTCTCGCCCTCAGTGGTCGCTATCTTGGCTACGTAGCTGAAGGGGAGGGACCACTTTTCAAACTGGAAATGGCAGCCGAGGACTGTGCGACCGTGAACGTTGCTACATTTTACAAATACATGTGTTTTTTGCACTAAGCACTACCATACTGTTGTCAGGTATATGCCAGAAGTAAGTTTATTGGGTTAATTTAGCAGTCCGTAATGATTTGGTACTGTGAACGATAGGGATGGGCAGCACAAGCAAAAACTTGAAAATCATGGCAACTATTCGACGATTTTTCGAATAATCGCCCCCTCCCCTCTCCCCTCCCGGAGCCACGCACACAGAGATCCATTCATCATTACGGCCGGACTCCACCGGCTGCAAAGCGTCACGTCAGCATAGCGACGCGGCGTATTCATTTGGGCTCCACTGACTGCGTACGGAAGCGACACGTAGAGACGCCAGCGGGGTTGTTTACCGTTTGCCGAGCCAAGAGGCTGCATGTAGGCTGCATGAAATGTTGAAGCATTTCCCACCTAAGTTATTACATATATTTGAGTCATCTACAAGTTTACTGTACTGTTTGTCATCTACTCGCTTTCAAATGTCCGCCATGGACATTTACACAATGTCACAGATAAACATGGGTAAATGCATGAAAAAAAAAAATCATCACATATCACCTCTGATAATGGTTTATTCATTTAAAAACACACTGTGCACGTTTAGCACACTATTTCATGTAGTTTTTATCTGCTGGAGGGTCGCGTAGGGGAGCATAGCGCGACAAAAATAGAAGAGCCACGTAAAATAGAGAGTTGTCGCGCGACAGACGGGGGTTGTTGCGCTGCTCCCGTTGCCAGTGGAGCCGCTGTAATTGCTTAACAGGGGGGCGAGGTGCTACGGGACTCGCAGTGCAGACGTATCGCGCCGCTGACGTGCCCGGTGGAGCCCGGCCGGACGGTCCCTCGCTGCCTCCTGCGTGCCTCGCTCTCAAATGACTGTGCATACTTGTTGTAGACTTGTGATATGCAAGCTTTGCCTCACAGAGTTTGCACTGCACCTCATTTTCATTTATTTTGTCAAAGTTGTTCCACAGGGAACTTTCTGATGACTGCAGTAGTCTCTGCATGTTTCTCCTGTTTGTAGAAGAGCATCAAACTAGCTGGTAGCCCATCTCACACCGCTGTAGCAATCCTATACTGCCCTCGTGTGGTTAGGAGCTGAATTGCATGTCAAATAAAGCAGGGAAATAAGACGGCGAATAGTAATAGTCGCATTAAAAAATCGATTTTTCAAAATAAAATGACTATTCGAAAATTCGAAAATCGTGACCCATCCCTAGTGAACGATAATGCAAATGCTAATGCTAGTTTGCTAACTAGCTAATTTGCGGTCGTCATTTCCAGTGAGACATTACCCTGTCGAAATTCGTGCACTACGCCAATGAGTACATAGTGCACATAGTATACTACATGGAAGTGTACTGACGGAAGTATGTGATTTGAGACACACCACTTGTTTTACTTCAAGTGTAACGTGAGCTCCATTTTTAATGTGGTGTACATGTTACGGCAAAATAAACTTCCTAATCCTCAGAATTCTGACCGTTTGCTTTTTTATTACCCACATTTACTTGTACTTTAACTTTCAATACTTAAATATCCTTAATATAATAAAATTACTATTGATACTTGAGTACAGTAAATACCTTAGTCATTTATGGTAAGATGTCAGTACTCAAGTTTGGCTTTCAGCGCAATCAACAGGTGATTTCCTTCTTTTAGTAAAATCCTAAATGATTGAGTTATTGTTTTTCCTCCTGGACCTTTATGCTCTGCCATTTCTCCTCTAATCATCACGCTGTAACCTGTGACAGGCTGTTATGATACCACAACTATCACACATTCACATATATGGAGTTTTTTGTTGAGCCACCAGCGTCAGATAGGTTTACATAACCAAAGGTTTATGACAAAAATCACTTGACAACACCAACTTCCATGTACACAGTGAGAGGAGAAGGAGAGACGCTGTGCTGCTGCCAGAGGAGCCGCTGACTGAGTTCCCTCTGAGCGATAAGTCACTAAAAGAGTCTGAGATGTCCGGGGCTGTTCATAAAACATTCAGGACACCACAGTTTATTCCACACTACTGAAGCTGCTCCTCTATTTGTAATAATTTCACTTTCAGCCATGCTTGTTGTTGCTGTGGGTAACAGTCAGACATCAACATATGGAGTATCATGATATGAATTTTTCTTATAATATTGAAAATTGTACCGGTATTATCATGAACGAGATGATATGGCACACCCCTAAAAGTGAGGAGCTCGGAGTAGAGCCGCTGCTCCTTCACATCGAAAGGGGCCAGTTGAGGTGGTTCAGGTATCTGATCATGACGCCTTCTGGGCGCCTCCTGTTAGAGGTTTTCTGGGCACGTCCAACTGGTAGGAGGCCCTGGGGCAGACCCAGAACACGTTGGAGGCGTTATATATATATCTCATCTCATCCCTAAGAGGAGCTGTAAAGTGTTGCTGGGAAAGAGGGATGTCTGGAGTACCTTGCTCAGCCTGCTGCCCCCGTGAATCAGCCCAGACTATGCAGATGGATGGATGGATGGTCTATTTTTTGTTCCCTACACACAGCTACACTGCCCTCCAATAGGTTATAAGTACACAGAACTGTGTAAAAATGTGTAAAATCAGTTTAAAAATGATTTAAATAAACATCTCACTGTACCAGTGGCAATGTGACCTTGTGAGTGATTTTACATTTCACATTAAAACAAATAAATCAAATCAATACATGCATGATCCTGTAGTCAACACGATCCAGTTAATTAATTCAGTACCAGTTAATAGAGCCTACGCTTCCAAACCCTGCAAAACCAACTGCATTAGCACTTGGCAAAACTCAGTATGTGCACAGTGAAGCTGGCAGCACCCACACACTGCAAGGATAGAGTCTGTGTAGCAGGTAAAATACCTGCCCCGCCCCAAGTATTTTGGCCGCTAGTCCTGAAGTGCTGATGTAGACTGTGTGACGTGTTTACAATCTTGGATTTTGAATGGAGACTATTGGTATCTGGTGGTCTTGTCACCCTTCAGTATGTTGTAGTATGTGTGGCTATGAATGTGACAGTGTTTGCTTTGAGCTCTCTCCAAATACAATGGCCCCATGTTCAGTGTGAGATGATGACAGAGGCTACTGATAAGTTTTTTACGATTCAAATTCAACCTCATGACAACAGTAAAACCAAGTCACTTCTGGGCTGATGACGTGATATTGGAGTTTGTGTGGAGAAAGTTAATGCTACTGTGACACTTTGACTAGCGTCATCCACAGTTTTAGTTAAAAAGCTCATGTGACTGGAGCTGGACCTTTGCTGTTCCTCAGCAGTGGGCACGCAGGAATGTTAAGAGGCTGGAAATGCACTGTTTAATCCCAAACATCCTCATCAAAGCCTGCCGGGCTGCTCTCACTGGACTATTGTTCAGACTGCGAAGGAGGGAGAGGGGTGGACCTGCTTTGAAACTCAGCTCGACACTCAGTGTGCCCTTTACTTGTTATTAATAAGGGGCTTTGTGTAGAGAGGCTTTATATCACATAAATACACGCGTAAAGAACGAAAGAACAGTAAACATGGACATCTTTTAGAGGCAAGAAAAAACATTGTGTCCTTGTTTGGACAACGATACTATATTTGCCGATACTCCTGATTCAGCTGAACATTGTTAAAACAGAGCAGCTAATGTCGCTGTAAGTTAGCGGAGTGACATGCCCGGCCAGGCGGGTAACGTTACATCATGTTTTATCTCACAACAGCACTGCTTACATACGCCATGTGCTCTGTCTGTTGACAACTATTTTCTCCATAATCCAAAATATTTCCAAGCTTTTTCCCGAGTAAATAACGTTACCCTCATCGTCTCTCTCTTGGCTGCTTGCCGTCAGCCTGCTGCTGTTTGACGGTGACATGCTTTCAAAGTAAAAGTGTGACCTAAAGATGACGATATGGATCAATGTTTTAATTTTGCATCGATGATACTGGAACAATCCAGATCGATGGGTCGTTACAACCCTGACTGTAAGCTCTGTTAGCACCGCTAACATTATCAGCATGGCTAGTGGTGCGAACATAGTTAACAATCAGGGAGGATTCTGAAATCCACCGGCCACAGGTGGACAGAAAAGTTAGTTTCCAACCCTCTTAACAATGCTAAAGGTGTTTTTTCAGATCAAAAGAAAGCCGCCTACTAAGTGGGATGACCTGGACAAGACTTGAGGATGGCCAGCGTGATTCTGCAGTGGTAATCGTAAAATAAAAAGCAAGACATATACATCACAAAAGATTAAATCCTCTAATGGAAGGTGCTTTGAAATGCAGTATTTCTGGCACTTTGAGCACCTCGTTCCATTGTATTTGAGTGAAGGTAGACATCTCTCTCCAACCCTCAGAAACTCACACCAAAACAATCTAGCCTGAACAATAGCACTACAGGTAAGAGGAGGAAAAAAAGTATTTTAAATTTGGGGTGTACTGTCCCTTTAATCATCTTGTGACACCTAAAATGTATCTTGTGAGAGCTCCTGACCCCGAGGCTGAAAACCAGTGGTATAGAAAGTCAGATATACATTCAGCCATCAACTGTGTACAAAGAGACGCTTTCAGAGAGACTTCAAACTGAATAAAACACAGGCGGCGACAGGATCAGAGAAACCAGGGATGAGGCAGAACAAATTAGAGAGCTGGGGGGGGGGGATTAAAACTAATCACATGGACACAGAAAAGGGAATGATTGAGGACAGACAAGAATAAGAAAGTTATTAAATGAATGGAGCGAATAAGGGTATCCATGCCAGCTGTGAGACATTTTTAGCCCATTCAGCCACACAGCTCTTTCTGCTCCACGTACCACATTGATAAAGCCCTAAAATAACATGCCTATTTCTGACGGAAAGTTTTCTCTAAAGGGCCATCAGATGACTGGCACTGTGAGTGATCTAAAATTGCCACTTGACAAAGACACAATGTTCCCAGGTGAAACACCTCAGCCTTGTCGTGCACCCCCGCTGGCCAAGACCCACCCACCTCTGTCGTCGGACACCTAGAAACATCAGGAGCTATTTATAACAACTTCATCCCGTCACTATGAGGAAATATCTCTCCGTTTTCCTTCTCTCTCTCGCCTTGCCTCCTCGCTCACTGTTGCCATGGAGCTTGGAATCAATGACATCACGGGGAAGAGTGTGTCTGTGCTTACGTGTGTGTGGAGATGAAAGCTGGAATCCGCGGACTGAATGAACATGGCCAGCGAATATCAGGTGACGAGCAGAAGCAGGCATCCAGCTGGAGTGTGCACACAGCATCCTGCACGCAACACACAAACACACACACACCCTGTACACGGCACACAGACGTAAACACATCAAGCTCATGCAGCCTTCAACCCACCCACTCAACACACACACAGCCAATCTGTCACACTCTCGCACGTGAATAAAGAAATAATTGGGTTAATGATAATGACTGAACTTGCTTTTTCAAAATGGCTGCTCTGTTGTGTCACACAAAACAGTTCAGATTGGTAGTAAAACAGAGCAAATGCAGAATGTTGTATTTTAAAATGTCTCTCAGGTAATTAATTCTTAATCAAACTGCCAGAATAAATGTTACAGAGATGTTAGATTTGTACATTTCATATGTAGCGGATATGTTCAAACTTTATATTTATTTAAGTTTTAATTTTTGATTTAATGTTTTCATACCACTTGGTTAACAGGTTGGTTAGGTTTAGGTGAGGGTTAGGAAGATATCATGTTTGGGCTTAAAATACCTGGTTTGGTCGCCACAAACACAGCTAGACATGTCCCAAACACCCACTTTTGTCACTACAAGTACAATTGGACATGTCCTAAACTGTTGTTAAAAACACCCACTTTTGTCACTACAAGTACAACTGGACATGTCCTAAACTGTTGTTAAAAAATACCTGCTTTTGTTGCTATAAATGTCACCAGACATGTCCCAAACTGTCTTTAAAAATTATCCGCTTTTAACACAACAAAAAATGCTGGGAATGTCCCGAACTTTTGTTAAAAAACACCTGCTTTTGTCGTAATAAATACTACTGGACATGTCCCAAACGGTCGTTAAAAACACCCGCTAATACAAAATCAGCTGGGCATGTCTCAAATTGTTGCTAAAACACCCGCTTTTGTTGCGACAAACGCAGCTGGATAAGTCTGAAACTGTCGTTACAGACACCAGTTTTTGTTGCCAAAAAAACCTTGCCAGACATGCTCTGAGCTATCATTAAAAAAACAGCCACTTAGTCCCCAAAGAAACACCTTCTGACAGGAGAGGTGAAACTTAGCTCATGTAGTCTGAACTGCATCATGAAACATACAAATGTAACATATCTGTTGTTTGCACAATACGAAGTAAGAAATTACACCAATGTGTCTTAAAGCATGAATGTGTCTTTGTATGCTTGATGTTTGACATGCAGGAGTCTTTCTGCAATCCCTTGTGTGATAGGACAAATATTTGGCATGACACAGAAGTTAAAAATGATCTTAGTAGGGTTGTGTGAGATAATATGTTTATCGTCAGTGAATGGACCCTTTAAATATCTCAGACAGGCTGACTTTACACATAACTAGCAGGGTGAGAGGCCACTTCAGAGCGCCTGGCTAAAGCAGCAGAAAATAGAAATAGCTTTAAGATAGAGGAGGAGTTATGCGATAAAAGAGTCAGCCCTAAATAATGGACATGCATGATGACCTCAGACAAAGACACGTGACATCTCCTGTAATGTGAGAGGTCCAGTCTCCGGTGTGTGGAAGAATGTGCAACACAGACTGGAAAGTGTGTCTAGTTTGGTGTTACAAAGCGTCCTGTCCGACATGGCTGCAGAGCTGATAAGCCTTCGTCTTATCTCTGTTACCAACTGCTGGCCCCAGTGAGAGTGACTGAGAGGAGCGCAGACAATAAACACAGCGATGGACCAACACTGAAATAATGCCTCCATTGTTCCTTCTGTTTACACCCTCCTCCTCTGCCTCGCACACACACACACACACACACACTTCAAACATTTCCCACCCTCTGTTTACTGCTGAGAGAAACCTCAACAGTGTCACCCGTGTTGCTTTTACACTGCTACATCATGGCCGCCCCCTTGTTTACTCTGTCTTCTTCTTCATCTCTCATCTTTAAAGGTGCTATTAATACAGCATATGCCCCCCAACCCACATACACACACTTCAACTCCTCCAATTGGCAGCACACGTGGGAGCCAAACCCCTCCTTCACAGACACAGCATACATCACACAGACCCAGCTTCGCACTCTTTACTCTCATTTGTCTCTCTCAGACTCTTCCCACCTTTCTGTCAAGCTGGAACACAAGCTCAGACGCGGGGAGGCCGGGTTTAACGCTGCCGCTGCAAATGCAAATCAGCAGTGTTCAGGCGTGTGCAAACAACCCACACATGCAAACTATTTGTGGTGCCCAAATTGCGTAAATGTACAATTGACATGGGAATCCCTCAAAACAAGAGAAGCAAGGGAGTGTTTGAAGCTGAAACTTTCTTCAAAGCAAGACTGAGTAACTTTGGAGAGAAGAAATGACTAATTCTTCTTCCTCCTCACAGTTGTCATTTGTGACAACATCCATTTTGCTTTCGCAGGATATATTGACAGAAATATATCAATTATGTTGTCATTAGTGCAAAATTGGAAAGGGAGGGGTGAGCGGAGCGGTATTCACTTAGTTGCAATCTGTAAGATGCCACTAAATATTATATATACTGCACATCTACAGCTGCTTTAAAAGAATACTTCACCCACCAAATAATCATCTGTATGTCAATTATTCCCTCTGTGTCACGGTGAATTCCTATATTAAACTTTGGTTTTCCCGCATTCCTCCAGTGAACCATGAATCCAAAAACGAAGAAGCGTCTTGAGTAATTCAAGTCATCGGTGACTGACCAACAACGGCAAAACTATCTCAAAACATCTGTTATCAGTGCAGTTGTATGCTCAGTACTTCCCTAAAGGACAGCTCTTTCCAAAGTGAAACTTAATATGTGCTCTTAAAAGCCTCCATTGACAAAAACAGTAATTTAACCGGTGTTTTAAAGGGTTAGCTTGAGTCGCCTATGTCTTCAATTCATCAAGAATGTTTTCAGATGTTTTTGTTAACTGGAGGCATGCGAGATAAACAAAGTTTTCCGCACAAATTTAACATTATACACAGTGAGTAGATAATATACAAATGGTCAAATGTGAATGAGCATAGAGAAAACCAGGTGGACCTATATCTTCAAGAGCCTAATGTACAATACTTTTGCAAAAACAGGCAACTATCACCGTAATATTTCTTCTTATATAGCTGCCGTTTAAGTTACATTAAACGCACCAAGCAGGTGTACAAACTAAAAAGAAATCATGATATCAAATACCTGCCTGTAGGGCTGGGCAATATATGGATATATCAAGAAGCCCAGGACAAGCTCATCAAAAGCCCACTCCTCTTCACATCCAGATTTTCAGCTCCCTCTTCATCTCATCTCATCTCATCACCACCACCAGTGTCACATGTGAATAAATATTGTTTTCTCTCAGAATGAGTCTCGGCTGAGAGAAATATTGTTATATTTGATTTAATTCATATCACCCAACCCACATGGCAACATATCCGACCACTTGCCTTTAACATAATGCAATTGTCAGTCACACAACTACAGCTGCATTAACATTAAACCACAGATAAAGACAGGCCTCCAACATTACAGTCAATGGCAGTGTTACAGACCTCCATTTGATAACATCTGAAAAGATTCGTTAGATATGATTAAGACCAGAATCCTATGGTTTCCATCTACAGTTGAGGAGGTAACCATGGAGGAAGGTAAACCTATGACCAGAATAGTCACTTATGATTCTAACACTTCTACAGTTGATTAAACAGTGAAAATAAATCATCCCCATTTTCCTGAGGAACTCCCTCAAAGACCCCTGGGGGACCCCTGGTTGAGAACCACTGGTTTATGGTACAGACACATCAGCTAATAAAACACAAGCAGTAAAACAAAATTTCATAAGCACAGTGGACACAACATTTCGGCCTAATTTATGAACAGACTGGCACAGCGGCCAGATAGCCCCAAACAGAAACTGCAGCCACATACACAGCAACAATTAGCAGGTAACGGAGCATGAAAACAAGTGTGACGTTAGCTGAAGTGGCTAACTAGGCTAACTAGCTTACCTGTGATGATGTACGTCAGCGCTGACATTATTTCACTGTAGCCCAGTAACGTCCACTCTGTTCCATGGAAATCACGAAAAAAGTTCAAGATTTTTTCTTGACTTTATATTCGGTAATATCCAACGCGGTTAAAAAGTGGCAGCTTTAGCAAAAGCTAATTTAGCATCCACATCCGTCTACTTAACGGTAATTTAAGAGCAGCGCGAGCCACAACGTAGCTTTGAGAATAACGGCTGAATTTAAATGTAATATTCCTCGCGGGATTAACCCATAACAAACTTAGTGTGCTAATGTTACTACAATTTGTTTCGCCACATAACTTAAATTTAGGGCAATATATAAGCAGCTAGGTGAAGCTACCATTTCTTTGTTAAATTACATTTTTGTCAAAACGTTAACTTATATATATTAACAACGTTCAAATGACAGCCTGACTCTGCAGTTCGCAGCCAGTTAGCGTCTTTAAATCAGTTTTTCATCATACAGTGAAAACATAGAATTAAAAAAAAACAAAATAATATTATTTTATTATAATATTATAATATTATTTAGAGCTTACGATCTGGGTCTTCAACATAGGGTTCGCGACCCCCAAGGAGTTCTCAGAGTTACTGCAGGTGGGCCGCCATTTTGTTTTACTTTTTTTTTTTTTTTTTTTTTTTTAAATATATCTGAAAAATGTAATATGAATCCAATAGGGCTTGTAAGCAGAGCATGTGAGCGGAGCGGAAGGATTTTGTGCTGAGCAAGGAGCGACTATTTTTATTTTGTAAGGTGGAGCGGAGCCTTATCTCTCGCTCCAATTTCGCTCTGGCCGCTCATGCCCCACCCAGAATGCATCTTTGCACCTGCGCACACCCACAGTATTTTCTTTTAAAACTAAGGAGTTTATTGTTTACTTCAGAAAAGAAACTGAGAAGAGAAGCAGCGGTACCTTGGAGAACGGTCCCTAACTGCGAGGAGAGGCAAGAGAGCTTCCCCGGAGATCGCCGCTTAACCCGGTCCGTCTCCTCTACACCTTGACTTATTTCCACCCTGCCGACAGCGGTACCGTGTAGAACGGTCCCTAACTGCGGGGAGAGGGCTTCCCCGGAGAATCTACCAAGCTCATGTTTTATTTGTGAACAGAAGATTACAGGTTAGGATAGTATGACGCAGTTTTTTTGAGCAGAGTGTTGAGCGAGTGGAGCGGGATAAAATTTATGATGGAGTGGAGCGAAGAATGCGCAGAACCAAGCGGAGCGAACGAGCGGCGCAAAGTGACAGGTCTGCGAGCGAGGAGCGGAAATTTTCACCCGCTCCTCTCCTCTCACTTGCTCTGCTTGTAAGTTGCGTGTTTCCGTTTCCAGTACATGGGACCTTAAAAATCGATTTCTCATAATGTATTTCAATGGCTAGATGAAAATTATTTTCTGGTCCCGTTTCAATTGTGCCATGAATTTCACATAATGTTGTTTGTGAATTTTTAATATATTTTTTCATGCAAAGTAGGCTACAATTTAGTGGGAAGAAGTTTGATACTGTTAGGTTTTGTGTGAGAGCCCTTTGTGGACTACAGCTCTTCACTGCTATCAACGCGTATGATATACGTCACCACTCGCACTCTGAACATGGCTGTGTCTCTGGTACACTTCACCGCCTTCTTCCTAGTTTGAACATCAGACGTGAATCGAAAGAAAGAACAGCGGTTCTTGTTGGAATGGTGACATTCGGGTACAAAACACACCAGCATTTTGATCTGATGGCTCCGTAGATCGTGGCAGAAGACGCAGCAGCAGCACTGAGTTGAGAAGTGGAGGGAAAGTGTGATGACTTGACATCACATAGGCGACATGTAGTCTTTCTCATTACGTTTTTTCCACAGCCTTTACCTGAAGAATCATACAATAAACTGTCAAACTCTTAACATGAAAAAATATTATTTAGACCCACACAAAACATTTGTGTAATCCAAGGCATTTAATGACTGGGACCAGAAAGTAATAATTTTCTCCATTGACTCCCATTCATATTTTCCGAACCTAGAGGTCTGATGGGGGTCTTCCGGAAGGGGCATGACTTACAAGCTCTATGTATTATTAGCAAAGACAAATAAGTCTGAGTGCATAAGTGCGTTCACACTGAGAAGTATGGAAAAATGCAGGGCACTATGAGTACCCAGATGGTGCACTCAAAACTGTCAAGAAGTTAAGTGTGGAACTATGGACACTTCTCGCCCTCAGTGGTCGCTATCTTGGCTATGTAGCGGAAGGGGAGGGACCACTTTTCAAACTGGAAATAGTGGCAGATGACTGTGCGACCATGAACGTCTCTGCATTTTACAAATACATGTGTTTTTTGCATGAAGCACCACTATACTGTTGTCGGGTATAAGCCAGCAGTATGTTTATTGGGTTAATTTAGCGGTCTGTAATGATTTGGTACCGTGAACGATAACGCGAATGCTAATGCTAGTTTGCTAACTATCTAATTTGCAGTTGCCATTTCCGGTGAGTGCACAATCGCCATGTTTGGTTTGAGACGACACTACCCTGTTGAAAAAATTGTTTAAGTAAAATATATCTGAAAAATGTAATATGAATCCAATGTATTATTAGCAAAGATAAATAAGGCTATTCATTCAAAAATAAAATTAAAAAAAATAATTTACACGAGTGCTCCAGGAATGAGCCCTAAAACCAAGGAAAATATATTTTAAAAAATTCCTGCATTAAACAGGAAATGAGTTAGCATTTTGCAGGCCTCCAGGAAGCGAATTTGCAAATCCTAGGATGGTGAAGGAATGGCCCACCCTACTCTGCCTTTGACTGGTTTAGCTTGACATTTGTACCTTACCATGACGGATCACACTCCTCTTGCCTGAACCTAACCAATCCAACTAAAAAAGGCATGAGTGCCTGCCAATCATACGGAGAGTAAGGCAGGTCATTCCCTCAGATTTGCCGCTTGGAAGTGCACCAGGCTTTGAAGCCAATTTTCCGTAGTGGCCAAACAGTGGTACTGCAATTTCTAGGGTCCGTCACATGATGCCCTGCAGCCAAAAAAGACTTGTACCCATTGGCTTCCATTCCACCAGTGGAAGCAAGATGCTTGGACACACTCGATCGAGCTTGGCTGCTTTAAGTCTCCAGTGTACCTGCTCTATGGGACACACAGTGTTCAAGTAGTGCAGATAGTCTCTGGATCCTCCAGGCAATTTACATACATGGCAGTGGAACCATTTTGGCTATATGCCTCTCTGAGCGACTTTCATAAGAGAAAATGGGTTCCGCATTTGTTGTTTTAACAGGTTGTCTAAATTAGCAACCATTTACAACAACTGTATAAGGTTACGTCAATGTTGTGTTGACGGCTTGTTGCCTGCAATCATGTGGCCCTGATCAATAATGCAAAACAGTGTATTTTTATTCAGCCCTGTCCCTTTTATTTTACATTACCTCTGAAGAGGTATTGTTTGAGAGGGAAGCCATCACTGATGATATCCACAGGTCATGTCACCACATATTTACAATGCAAATTGTGTTAGGGTGACACATGTCAAAGACACAACATTGAGAGAGCGGTGACAGCTTTATGAGTGGAAAATAAGACTGAGGTGGTTTCTGTATCCGTACAGGCAAGTTAACCTTTTCGCTGTGGCAAAATGCTCAGTGATCATGATCAGTTTTCATTAAAACGAACCTTTCCATTGAGCACCACTGCAGGTAATGCAGCCTTAAAGGCCACAGTGGAATACAAATGTGATGGAGGCTGTGTGCAGAACTGACAACATTGTCTCTAATTGCCTCTGTGGGACTCCCTGTTTGGGGATAACAAGGTAGCTGGCTTCATAAGAAATGCATAGAGTATGTATAGCAGCCTGCTCTGTGTGGCCAGCTTGCCATTCATTAAGAAATGAAGCCTGATTGCATGACTACAGAAGCATTAAAGCATGAGTGCATTAACTATCACTGATGAAAGCGTTTTCTAATGGAATGGAATGAATGAGGGTGGAATGTTCACTAGCTCTCCACTTGCTGATTTCGTACCAAAGGTGAGGATCTCTGTTCGTCCAAAATATGGACTTGCATTTGTAGCGCCTTTCTAGTCATCTGACCACTTAAAGCGCTCACATTCACCCATTCACACATAGGCGGCCGAGGCTACCATACAAGGTGCCACCTGCTACTCAGTTTTTAATACACTCACACACTGATGGAACAGCCATTGGGCGGAATTTGGGGTTCGGTATCTTGCTCAAGGATACTTCGAACCGCTGATCTTCTGATTACTGGACAACCTGCTCTACCTTCCCTGAGACAATAGGATGTTGCATGATGGTGGATGTCATCTCATTTGCTGATCAGCAATGGCAGTCAACAAGGTGAATATCGTCCGATACCGATGTTCGGCAGAACTGTTTAAGATACAGGGCGGTGCAGTGGTTAGCACTGTCACCTCACAGCCAAAGGGTTTCTGGTTCGAACCCTTCTGTGCATGCAGGTTAAGTGGTGTCCAGGGTGTACCCTGCCTCTCGCCCAGTGTCAGTTGGGATAGGCTCCAGCACACCCGCGCCCCCCTAAAAGGTTAAGTGGTACCGGAAAATGAATGAATGTTGAAGGTACATATGTTCAATAAAACAGCAACTCCATGTGGTTTGTAAATGGTTTTTATTAGCAAAATAAGGGAGATGAGTCTACAAAGATTCTCCATCCATGGAGAACATACACATACATCGACAGTTGTGGCAGTTTCTTCATATGAACAGATCCAGGACTGTATTTATCACTCTTCTTGGCAAAGTGGTACTGATCTAAAAATCACAGACCAGGCTCCCTTAACCATCTTAGCTTCCATCACTTGAATGAAAGGTTTCACAAACTGATTGGTGGAACCACGTCTGAACCCTAACACATTCAGACATCTACCTCACCTTTACACCCATCTCTTCCTGTGGTTCGGCTTTTCTCTCCTTAACACCAAAAACTCCCAAAAACTCTCCTCCGAATACATTAAAATATACATTAAAATGTGCCTACCCTGGTCTCGAGCGTATAATTAGCTCAGTGCCTCAGCTAACCATTTTCCGAATGGTTGGGAAGAATGGATATTTTGTACACTGTTTAAAAACCAGAACCCCGGATCTGCGGGGCGAATGTAACAATATACATCTCAGTATTGTACTGTGTGAGCGGCCGGCGAGGCCTTCCATTGTCATGGCTGGTGGGGGGATGGGGGATAGGGGACGGTGGAGGCTACATGTTGGTCACCATGGAGACCCATGTACCTTTAGACCAGAGGGAAATCTTCCTCCTCCCGATAGCTCAGTGGTGTGCACATAGAAGATAGCAGGGACACTAACATATGAAAACAAGTTTACCTCTTTATGTTTAGAACAATTCAGCAGGCAACAGAACAAGCATTGGGACTACGACCGCAGTAAAAAGGCATGCGAAGGCACAAGTACCAACAAACTGGACTCAAAAAGTTGAACCCCTTTTCTTCCCTTTTGTTTGGTTGTAGGGAAGGAAGAAAAGAAGCCACCAACGGCAAAGTTTCCTTTTCCAGAGACAGCGGCAGAAGGAACAGCAAAAAACGTGATTTCCTCCTCCCTCTCCTCAAAAAATTAAAAAAAAAAGTAAATTTAAAAAAACAGAAGTGTGCGGAAAATTTGCGGTGACGCTTTTACAATGATACAAACATCCTACACAAATGTCGTTAACGCTAGTTCAAAATGTTCCAAGACAAAAACATAAATAAAGCTGTTAAAAGTGGCATATAGTACAGCACTGGTCCGTGACTGATCCTCCTGACTCTTCTCATCTTCCCCACCAAAGATGCACAATAAACTGGCTCCACTGCCTGAGGACAGAAGAAGGGGAGGGAGAAACAAACATGAAAGACGTTGGGGAGGAGGAGAGATGGGTGTGAGTGGTTTTATAGAATGAGGGTTTTGGATCTTGCAACCATCATCTCACAAACATCTAAATGGAGCAGAAAATGCATTTAAGCCTGATTTCAGAGATTTAATTAGGAATGTGATTATGATGGATTACACCGCATCTTTGTGGTCAACTCCAGCTACGCTCCATAATTCTGAATGCTTAAGCTCTGGAAACGAACCATTTTAAACCAATTTGTTGAACACACTTGAAAGAGAAAAGACAGAATGCAGGCGCACACTTAAACCTGGCTCTCATGATTTCCTCAGCAACACCCACTGCATCCTTTCAGTCATAACCCTGATCCTGACATGCCCCCTCATTCATAACGCAGAGCCAGACCAAGGGGTGCGCACTTTCATTGTTAGAAAGATAAAAGCAAGAATGATGAGTTCCTTACCAGGAAAGAAAAAGGTTATCTCCACCACCGTTCTCCTCAGAAGAGACCACAGTCTTTCAGGTTGTTCTTGATGATGACGTCGGTGACGGCGTCGAACACAAACTGCACATTCTTGGTGTCTGTGGCGCAGGTGAAGTGGGTGTAAATCTCCTTGGTGTCCTTCCTCTTGTTCAGGTCCTCGAACTGACACTGGATGTAGGCAGCTGCTTCCTCGTACGTGTTGGAGCCTGGAAAAGAAAGGACGAAGAGCAGGAAGTGAAAGAGTCAGGAAGTCGAAACATAGGAAAAGGTATTGAAATAGTGTATTTGTCTTGTTTGAGAACGGAGTGGCATGGCTGGGCTTCATCCTGCTAAATATTTGCTTGTTTGTCTCTATTATCTTGAGTAACCAGGTCATGGTTTCTGGAAAGGAGACATTGATGTTGAGTTTTTCAAATGCATTTTTTGGTGCTTTAAACACCACAACCCGAGTGCCTTCTAGTTCCATAACATTCAAGAGTAGGCAGACATCTCTATGGCTGGTATCTCCAACACTCAGCAACTCACACCAAAACAGTCTGTTGAAAAACACAACACTACAGGTAAGAGGAAAAGTATGTGTTTTTGATTTTGGGTTGAACAAGTTGTGGTTTTATGAGGGGTTAAGTGCTTAAGTGTTTCTTGGCTGAGAGCAGTAACTGTCTGAAGTCTCTGCTGGTTGCTGCCAATGTCATGTAAAGATGTGTTTATGTTGGTTTATGTTTGTGTGCCAAAAAATGACTTCGTTAATTGACCTGGTCAAGCACGTTCGCCTGTGTAGACATCTCTTCAAGTACTTATTGAGAGACCACTGGGACAGTAAAATGGCCTTAAATTCTTGTACAGAAATAGCCACCACACTGGGGAAAGAAGAGGCTTTTTGCTGCAGGGTGTAGAGGAACACCGGAGACCACTATAAAAGCTGAAAAAAAAAAAAAAACAATCTCATGGACAGAGTGGTGACCCAGGGGGGAACAATATTAATTACAGTAAACAAGTGCAACGTCTGGCAGTATGCCGCTGTTTACTGATGTCGCCAGACAGCCTCCATTTCCTGTGACGTTGTTCTTGTACACTTGTTGACTTTGTTTCTACCTTATCCATGGACCCTTTTACTGTTGGTAAACAGTATGATGGTTTTTTGGTGGGCGGGGCTTAGCAGGAGGCAAAACAATTCTCCACAGACATAAGCTAGCTCTTAGTAACAAGTTCTGTTGGCTTGTTTTAGACAATGGAGGAAGATGATGAAGTGCTGCATCCAGAAATATCAACCCAGAGTGCCGGAGTGCATTCTGGCACAAACCGGACCATTCGTAAATTCGGAGCGCTGTCGAAATGTACCATTCGGTTATCCAGAGCACTGCACTCTCAGAGTACAGAGCGCCATGCGGACTCTTAACTGTTCTTTCATTCATGTAGAAATATTAAGCTCCGTTTCTTCGACCAACAGGGCGAATTTATGAATGAATTTACGAATGCTCCATGTCAGGTCACTCACTCTACGGGACCGTAAGTGTTACCTGGAAAAGTAAACACTGACCAATGGGACCAGACTGGCCGACTCGTATGCTCTCACTCAGTGGATGGATGATGTCACAGGAAGTTTTGTGGTTGATGCCAATCTTACAAAGGAGGACAACACTTGAACAGATTCCTCCAGTTTGTTTTACCATCGAAGTTAATGTTAGCTTTACCAGGAAATCAAATTTTCCTCGTAACATCTCCCCAATCTGATATGAAGTTTGTGCTGCACATGTGAGCATTTTTGATGATGGTCTCCATCCAGTCCTTTTGTCTTATCGCAGTTAACCATCGTTGTCTTTCTTTTTGAAGACGGGCATGTGATAAAATTTAAGTTTTGAGCCATGACTCCTTCTATTCTGGCTCCCAATAAAACAACTGTGGTGAAAAGTCATCTTGTGCCTCCAGCTAGCAAACTGACATCATTGTGACGCCGGCTCTAAAAGGGTCTGTAGAACATTTTGTTTGTATACGCCCTGGTGTTTTGGAGCACACTCCAACGAACGACGTGTTGAGCATAAACATATGGCTCATCTACCATCCGCGGAGACCGATGAGGTGTCATCTTGTCAAAGCTTACGACTGCGAGACGTCACTGCTCCCTAGAAACAGCCCACAGTTACCAGTTGCTGGTCGGCAGGATTTATTAGCTTTGGGCATTACAAGTTTACCCGTTTCCATGTTTCCAGTCTTTATGCTAAGCTAAGCTAACTGGCTACTGGCTGTAGCCTTATATTTAGCAAACAGATATGAGTATGGTGTTGATCTTCTCGTCTAAGTCTTGTCAAATATAGTAAGACTTTTAATTCACAAAAAATGTTCTTAGTCTTAGTCACATTATGAAAAACTTTGGGGAAAGGTAGAAAAGAAATTGGCTACTTCTCAAACATGTTCTGTAAAATGCTGGCAATCTTACCAGCATATTCTGGGTAACAGATGGTGAGAGGACTCTTCTTGATCTTCTCCTCAAACAGGTCCTTCTTGTTGAGGAAGAGGATGATGGAGGTGTCCGTGAACCACTTGTTGTTGCAGATGCTGTCGAACAGCTTCATACTCTCGTGCATTCGGTTCTGAAGAAAGAAAGAGGAAGGCGATGTTGATCATTGTGTTTTGCTCACTGATCCTAAAGGGAATCTATCCTTTACATATTCCACCCAAAGTTCCTGCTGTGTACAAACACACAGTGCATGCTGTTGTGTTGATACATGAGTCAGAGGCTGAGGCACTCACCATCTCCTCGTCCTCAGCCAGCACCAGGTCATAGTCACTCAGGGCCACGCAGAAGATGATGGCGGTCACACCCTCAAAGCAATGGATCCACTTCTTCCTCTCAGACCGCTGACCGCCAACATCAAACATTCTGGAGGGAGGACAGAAGTAAACATGTTCGTCAGCACACAAACATACATACACAGTACAAGCAGTGTTTGTGAAACCCCGAGGTAAAAACATAAATGAAGAGTCGCTGCGGCTGCTCTGGTCCTGCTGCAGTGTTGAGTGATGACAGTAAGAAATAAAGGAAACAGAGATTCTTTGTCTATTGTTCCTTGTAAAAAAAACAGTACTGATACAATCTTAGTGCAGAGAATACTCAAATGACCAGCAAACGTCTGCCATGTAACAGCAGAGGGAAACAATTCAGAGCAGCAGCAGACATTTAGCTTCTGCAGTTAAAAGAAGTGGTGGGAGATTAGTTGCATTTTGCTACCATGGAGCACCAGTACGACTTGCAAATATTAACATATGAACCAGAGAGGTGTTAGTTGTTTCTGCTCACAGTGAATTCAACCTCATGTTTAACTTTGTCACTGTAACAGTTTAACTTTCAGCTAACTGCTAACTCCAGGTGCTTCAGAATAAAAGCACCAGTGGTTCTACTTTAATTTATTTCATTGTATCTAAACTTTATTTAACTTTACTAAAGCAGTACTTTTTATTTATCTTTAATACAACAGTACTTTATTTAACTTTACTATGACAGTACTTTATTTAACTTTACTGTGACAGTACTTTATTTAACTTTATTGTAACAGTACTTTAACGTTTTATAACAGTACTTTAACTTTATTATAACAGTACTTTAACAGTACTTTTTTTAACTTTACTGTAACAGTACTTTATTCATCTTTATTATAGCATACTTCATCTAACTTTATCATAACACTACTTTAACTTAATTATAACAGTACTTTGTTTAACTTTATCATAACACTACTTTATTATAGTATTGTAACTTTATTATAACAGTACTTTGTTTAACTTTATTATAACAGTACTTTAACTTTATTACAGTATTTTAACTTAATTATAACAGTATTTTGTTTAACTTTATTATAACCGTACTTTGTTTAACTTTATCATAACAGTACTTTAACTTTATTATAGTATTTTAACTTTATTATAACAGTCCTTTGTTTAACTTTATTATAACCGTACTTTAACTTTATTATAACAGTACTTTAACTTAATTATAGTATTTTAACTTTATTATAACAGTCCTTTGTTTAACTTTATTATAACCGTACTTTAACTTTATTATAGTATTTTAACTTAATTATAACAGTCTTTTGTTTAACTTTATTATAACCGTACTTTGTTTAACTTTATCATAACAGTAGTTTAACTTTATTATAGTATTTTAACTTAATTATAACAGTATTTTGTTTAACTTTATTATAACCGTACTTTGTTTAACTTTATCATAACAGTACTTTAACTTAATTATAGTATTTTAACTTTATTATAACAGTCCTTTGTTTAACTTTATTATAACTGTACTTTAACTTTATTATAGTATTTTAACTTAATTATAACAGTCCTTTGTTTAACTTTATTATAACCGTACTTTAACTTTATCATGACAGTACTTTAACTTAATTATAACTATTTTAACTTTATTATAACAGTACTTTGTTTAACTTTATTATAACCGTACTTTAACTTTATTATAGTATTTTAACTTTATTATAACAGTACTTTATTTAATTTATATATAGTTTTTTAACTTTATTGTAACTTTATTGAAACAATCTTTATTTTATTCAGTAATACTGTCACCCTCCTTTTTTCTGTCAGTGCTTTGAGCTGCTGTGACGTGAATTTCCCAAGCGTGGATTAATATAGTTTTATTAGTTATCTTATAGTTATCTTATTTCAATTTATCATATCAGTACTTTATTTAACTTTATTATAGCAGTGCTTTATCTGTCTTTATTGTTATAACTTGGTTAAATGAAGTACAAAAGTTACTGTTGCTGCTCTAGAAAAAACACTTTTATTTAAAATATTCAAATCTAATCCTGTTCTGAAGTTGTTCTTTTTTAAAACTAATATATTTTCTAAAATACAATTATTAAGTAATGAAAAAGAACTGATAAGAGTATTGATAAAGTACCAACCTGATAAGAAAAATTGATAAGTGTAGTAATATCGATAACATCTTAACAATACCATCCCTAATTTTAACAGTACTCTATTTAACTTCATTATAACAGTACTTTATATAACCTAAGTATAACATTACTTTATTTAACTTTATTGTTAACTTAACTGTAACAGTAGTTTATTTAGTAGTTTAGTATTTTGGTAGTCTAGATTTCTAAATATCAAGATATATATTATGCATTGTGATTCAGTCTAAAAATATCGCAATATTATTTTTAGGCCATATTGCTCAGTCCTAGTCAAAAGGTTTAGATGTTGCTAAAATACTGCTTACTATAAAGTGTTTTACGTCAGACATCATGTACATATCTTTATCAATTTCTCACATTCAGGGAAAATTTCTAGACAAGCAAATCCAAAAATAAAGATCACTTTCAAACCAGGTTCCAAAGGGATGCTGTGTGAAACAATCTCAAAAAAATGCACACAGCTGTGGCAAACAGAACTAAGAAAAGCCTCATTTAGCTCCTGTGAGAGCTCCTACTGGTCAACTAAACTGCAAGAGCCACATCTGGAAATACTATTGTTTTAAAGGCAGGACTGGGAAAGGGACTGTTAGACAAAAAACAATGACTGTATAAAAGAAGTAATCACATTTAACTTGTTGCAATATGTGAAAGACCGACATCATGATGTTGATGTCAGGATGTTGTTAGGAAATATGAGGTGGAACAAATACTTTGCTTTTCATGAAGCTGGTCGGTCACTGCTGTGTAATTCCTACATGACATCGAGCAATGACTACTTTACAGAAGTACTGTATTGTGTTGCAATAAACTCTGACAGCAGTGGTGTGTCATCATGACTGTAGATTGAAGCTGCTGTCTGGAATTGCACAAAAAAGGACAAACATAGAACCATTTTGCGTGTGTGTTTATGGATCATATAACATGGTGTTATTCTCTTCTGTTGTGAAGCCCAGCAGCATGAATTTCAATGATACTGGCATCAGCTACCAAACTTCTGGTATCATGATATCATCGGGCCTGCTGCCCCCACTTCCTGTATGTTTTTTTTTTTTTCAACAGAGGGCCCCGACTGAGTCATCACTAATGCGCACAACACCTTCACAGACTGTGTCACAACTTACAGCTGTACGTGCACAAAGGGAATTTCTATGGGAGAGAATGAGTCAGTGACAGGAAGGAAAGCTAATTAAGCCATCATGTAAAAAACAAAACAAAACAAAAAAAACACTTTGGGGCTGAGCCAGCTGTTACGGTGAGGAAATTCTCACTTGAAGTGCAGGTCCTTGAACGTGAAGTGCGTCTCCACAATGCCCGTGGTTTTGACTCGAGTCCTCAGGACATCCTGCTGAGTTGGGATGTAGGTGGCCTGGGATATCCTGTCCAAGTCGTTCAAGTAGCTGAGAGAAGGAGACAAAGGAAAAAAGGACATTAGGAGGGAATACAATAACATCAGAGAGAAAAGGGGGAGTGAGAACGAGAGCAGGAACAAGTGGGAAGAAATGTGTCATAAGTATCGGGGTCAAGTGTCAAGTCAATTTACTTTGAGTAAAAAAGAGTTCAGCATGTATCAGATGACTACACACTTTGTAAAGTTAGGACATACCTGCATAAGTTTGTAAAATCGGACATTTTCAGTTCTAATAGAAGAGTCTCATCCAAAGTTAGCTAAAGCTGAACACAGTTAAGTTACAAGATAAGAGGCATAATTTGCCTGTGGTAAATTTAGACATGATGGCTCAGTGGTGAGAGCTGTAACCTCACAGTGAGCAGGTCCCGGGTTTTAACTCAAGCGCTGGTATTTTTAGTGAGGAGGACTGTGCATTGTTTTCTCTGTGTTTGGTGGACTCCCTCTGGGTTTATCCCCGGGCCTGACGACGTGCAGCTGAATTGGAAACTCCCTACGTTGAAGAGTGTGTTTCTGTGTTAGTCTTATTATGGACGAGCCATCTGTCCAGGGTGCTGTCCCACATTCTGTCAAATACCTGCTGGGACAGGCCCGAGCATTCTCGTTGATGTGAACGGGAATATACAGGTATAGAGAATGGAGGTATGGAATCATTTTAGAGTGCTTTCACACTTGCCCTGTTTGGTTCTGTTCAGTCGAACTCAAGTTTGTTTGCCCTCTTAGTGCGGTTTGTTTGGGCAGGTGTGCACACAGCAATCAAACTCAGGTGCACACCAAAACAACCAGACCAAGACCTCTCATTGGGTGGAACAAGCCACCCGCTGAAGTCCCGCCCTACCACCTCCGGTTGTGTAGCAGTTTTCAACCGTTTTCAACACGTCCTTTACTAACATTAACAGTGTTTGATCTTGTGGGGATGTAGCCATTTTTCTGCCATGGTTCGCGTCCTGTAGGCGATATTTTTGTGGGCGTGTTACACCAAAACCTGTTTCCCCCCGGCAATATTTTTGCAAGCCCACCGTTGCTGTGGCACCACCGAGAACGATTGTGATTGGTTGAAAGAAATACAAGCAGCCGGGGCGTTTTTCCCTCCAATCTTAAAGTGAGAGTCGGCCCAGCCAGACCTTTCTTTTCTTTTCTTGAGAAAGGTCTGGTGAGCGAGACTATTCTTGAAGAGGTGGTCAGACCCAACAGCTTTCCATCGGCACTTTTGGCCACATTGATTTCCGTTACCAGTTTAAGCGCACAGAGTTGTGCTGTAGGGTCGGACCAAAGCATGCCGACTGCCTCTAAGTGGACAGCGGTGACATCAAATTGGCTTCATTATCATTATTCAGCATTAGAGTTGGGAAATGATAACATTTTATTGATACCAATGCCATTATGGGCCCTGCTTATCTTTCAGATTCTTCATCGATTCCCTTATTGATTGCTGATTAATCCTCTTTGTGATAAAAAAGAAGGCCTACTCAGGTTTTATTATCTCTGAGTTTGAACATTGTGTAGATAGAGACTATTTGTACAGCATTGGTTTTTAGGTCTTAGTCAAAGAAAAACTCTGCTAAGCCTGCCCACATGGTTCGAATGTTACTATAACAGAATATTTACCCTCGGTAGAGAGTGTGCTCCTCGGTTGGGAAGCAGTGGCACTAGTGTGTAGAGTGCCACTGCTCTGCATGGTATTCCTGGAATTTGAGCCCATGTTGGGTCAAAAGATGGTTCAGTATATTGCTGGTGCTTCCACCCTTACTTGTAATTATCATCTACAGACTTTTAAGCAGTGCTTCATTTAAGAAATGGAGCCATGTTTTTCACCATTTTTCCTCTCTGCCATGATGTCGTCTGGCTGCAAATTTCCAGCAGCTGAGACACAGGAGTTTAACATCAGAAAAGCATGCCGGCTTTGACAAAAGAAACTGATAAGTTCTGGGGCATTCGATTCCGATGGATCGGACAATTCAGAACCAGTTCTTGATCCCCGTCCCCATTTAGCAACAACATTCAGTGACAATTCCGCTACATGTCAAAGTAAATGGCAAGCACTTGGTTTGCAGATGAAACTCAGGCCCTGCTTGCTTTTTTGAAGTGAGAAGACCATGCGGGCAGGAGATGGGTATCAGGCATATATTTGTACAGTGCTGAGGAAAAATTTAAAAACTCCAGCAACAGTACAAGAAAGTTGTTGATAAAACTGCGTGTGATCAGTTAAAGACACCTTTAAGCGGGCAGCCATGTTGTATGGAGAAGATGGCTGTCCTAAATACCATTTTTTTTGGGTGCCACAGTTTTGGTAGTCATCAACAGTGAATATTTGAAGCTGAACTTGACTTTCCTATTTTTTTCCTAATTAAAATTGGTAAAATCTTATTTCAGACCCTCCTTGCCCTGTTGTCACTCTCTCTGTTTATCATTAGGCTAGTGCTGTGGGAGCCTGTGCTCTGCACCGGAGTCAGTTGGTGAAAGTCCGCCTGCACACACACAACAAGGGCTTACTGTTAGCCCTGGTTATGGTTATCAATGGTTTTAGGGACAAAAGTCACGCTGTTTGTGTGTCAGTGCGAGTTTGTCGGGACCGTTTATATGGCTCGGTGTTGGATGTTAGTCGCTGTTGTTGTGTTAGCTCGTGCTAACAGGGCAGACGTTGAACTAAGACACTCTGGAGACTCAGTGCTGTTGCCGATGACAATTATCAATTTTAAAATTTTGGCTAATTTCTTCATTTTTCATCATTAAGCCAACATTTAAACATCTGTAATTCCAGGACAACTGGGCACTGGGCCAATTCCATCTCCTGAGGAAGTTAGTGTAATATAACTGAAAGCTCCTGCGTGGACCTTGTGTTTAGATATTTTATCATCTGCTGTTTTAAAGGTTGAGAATGACATTTCAGTCCCAGTTCTTCTTTAAGTTCATATGCATTTTTTATGCATCCTGCAGGTGCTGGCGTAAGATTTATTTCCACGACAGAAATACTGTCAACGTCAGGTGTAAGTACATCCCATGAAGGAAGGTGCGCTTTACAGAATGATCCTCATATCATCCAAAATGATGGCAGCAGTCTGAATTTTAAGACTAAAAATACCTTAATGTGGGTTTGAATTGTTTCAGATTTAACTCCAAAAATGACTTCTGAACGATCATTAAAACTTGTTTTAATTTCCTGACTCATTAACTTGGTGCTGCTGCCTGCAGCTTTAATATGTGTTGAGTATTTGTTGTCATTGTATGGACGCATTTGCTATACTCGTACAGGATGTCACACTTACACCTCCATTTTCACACACGCTGGGTGCATTATGACCCGAGCAACTATCTCAAGGTTACTGCTGATAAATCACAATGGAAAAAAAACAAGATTAGTGACCTCTAGTTGCTGGCAGACAAACACAAGTAATCTCCCCTTCACGCAAACAAGCCTTTTGTTTGTCTTCCAGTGGTATTAAGTGAGGTAAAAAAACCACACACGGTTTAGCAATGCTGTTCCTTATTCATGAAAAGCCCCTGGACAGCGGGATTAGAGGGACCAATTAGAAAAAGGCCAACAGCTCCCTCGGCCTGCGACGTAAGCGTTGATGTTTGCTCCGCAGCAGCAAAACAAGACAAATGGCTTTTCTGGTAACAAAACACAGGAGCTGCCCCGTGATGATATCATTTGTTATGATGCCAGAGGCTCTTGCACAATATCTAAAGGACTCAGGCTGGTCACGGAAAATACAGTTACAATGCAGGGAGGATTTTCTCAGTATTTTCCGCACTTCTCTTTTAAGCACATGACAAAATGTTCCCGTGCTGAGGTGAAAGGTCAAAGATTAAATTGTCCTTCCAGCCACCGCTCTTCAGGCTGGGTACAGGAGGGCAAATATTGACAGTGTAAAAGTCCAGATAGATGCATAGTGCCGCAGCTCTCTGAGCGTGGTCGACGGCTGGGGCAAGTTGTGTTTAGCAACTTGAGGCAGCAGATTTCAGTGTGTTTGCGGAGGAATGGCAGAAATGTGTCTGGTCATCTGATGTGACTCTGTCATTAAAAGCTGCTGAAGTAAACTGGTGTGTGCGGGACCACTGAGTCTTTTCAGCGGGGTGACTCACAGTTTTTTGGAGAACCATACAACTTTATGTTTATATGTGTGTGTTCGTGTGTGTGTTTGTGACTCACTATGCGGCCGAGTCATTGAGCTGATATTCGCGGGAGCGGCTGAAGCAGGCTTGAACACCTCCGTCCTTCCACAGTCGCTTAATGACACCGGCCAGCTCTCCCGTCATGAAGCCCTCCTCCGCTGAGCCCGCCAGCACAAACAGCTGCCGCGCATCGTCCTGGGAGAGGAGTCGCATTAGAATCAATATCATAAATCAGACGTCAAAGTCGTTAGACTGCCATTATCGTCAACATTAATCTGCTAATAGGCTGAAATGCCAGTCACAGGGTTATCAGGACATTTCAGTGGCAGCTGCTGATTCCTTTGTCTTGTCGTTTCAAAACATCACATTAACTTTGACTTAGAATATAATTAAATGACTTTTAAACAACCTGAAAAGACCTCAGACCTTTGCTAGTACCCGCTTGTTTCCGAACACCACAGACTAACTTCAGGTTTCTACTGTAAACCAACCAAATTACACCCCCCTCCCTCCGTCACTCACAGCTCTTGCGGCGTCCCCAAAGTCAATCTTGAGGCGCCCCATGGCTCTGATGATGGCGATGATGGACTGGATGGTGTTGCTGTAGACCACGGCTTTGTACTGCTTGCATTCCTCTTCTGAGTAGCCGGCCTCGTGGATGATCCTGCAGAAAAAGGGAAAAGCAGGGTCAGCAGCAGTCGAGCTGCTTTCCAGCACTGCAACAAACAGTAACCAAATCGTTCCGAATGCTGCACACACAGACAGAAAACTCAGCTTTTCATGGCAGATTCTCCATGCTGAATGATGTTTCTCAACTTTCTTAGAAATGACTTCTCTTCCTCCTCTATAAAAACTCAGACTTTACACAGCAGTTCTAACGTCCGCACAAATACTGTCAACCACAATGACCCTCCTGCTTAAATTATGGTCCTCCAGGGAGACAGCTGCATCAGTGCTGATTGATTGGTCTTTATTTAATACATTAAAATTCAGCACACAAAAGTGCGCACAGTGCTGAAATTCTTTAGGTTATCAGAAGTCACATGACTTATTTCCATTGTGGTCCTGAGATCTAGGCCAGGGGGCAGACGGGGAGATGGAATGACATGTGTATGCTATTATTATCCCATTTTTACATTAATACATCTAATAAAAAAAAATACATAAAAGCATCATTGTTATACAGTCATAAAAACAACAGAAAACTCACTTAGATTCAGAATTGGTTTTACCATTATTCAGAGAATGGGCAGATTAAATTGCATTTGGGGTTTTATTCCACTCCTCCCCTCCAATGTAAAGGAATGTGCATCTCATTACTTTAAGTTTTAGATTGGGTTGTTTCAGGTTAGATACACAAGCCCTTGTATTCAGACTCCGGGATTTTTTCGGACCTAACTGTATTGCGGAGTTTTGCACAGTGGCGACCGGATCTTTGCTCTCAAACCACAAAAAAAATGTGATGGCACAACAGTCTCCTTCAGTACATTATTCTATGCTTTCTTTGGATTTTCACATTGGCTAGTCATCCTGTTTAATTTGTATTCTGATTAAATCGGAACCATTGAAACAAGTTGTAGGAAGCCTCTGCAAGTAATTGGTTGCTGGCAGACACTCTGTGCTGCAATAAAATGGTTAATTAGCAGTGCCGTGCACTGTAGAGCCGATGCGCTGCTGGTTCTGCCGGCCTGAATAGAATATAATGTCTACTGCTGTGTACAGCATTTATAGATTGAGCTGAGCAGTGATGCGCGGGTCGACCCGTAACCCACGGGACCCGCAAATGGACCTGCGAGTCGGGCAGCAGTGATTGTCTGTTAAATCGGTCTGTAAATGATATTTTGACTTTATTATTATAATCTATTAATCTAAAATCTATTACTGTCATGGCATCCGAAGGTACTGATGCATTGAGCAGGTGACAGTCCGCGGCCATTTTCAAAACACACTTGTGTCACGCACTCCAAAAGAAACTTGTTGAAACTTTAAACAGTAATTTATTGTACAAAATGGGGGAAACAAACGTTGACAAAAACGGTTCCATAATTCATATTAAATTCAAAAGATAACGAAAAAACAGCTACAAGTTAGAGGGAATAGAGATAAAGTGGTAAAACTTGGCACTGATCCACAGCCTCAGATGGATGCACTCGAGCTCAGTAGGCGATACTATATTTTCACATTTTTAACAATGCAATTTAAAAGTTTTGATTTTTATTGATAACCTACATTTACCAACAACAAAAAGACTACATTTAGCACCAAAAAATATGTAAAAAAAATAAATAAATAAATAAAAAATACGTAAATAAAAATACAAATATCGAATACCAAATTTTCATAACGAATACCTACGCACAGAAATGAATATTCGAATATCTGAATATTTGGGTACAGCCCTACTAGTCGGCAAGATTTCATTGGTCGTTTAGTCGCAGAAAACAAAAAAACAAATGTGAAACTCTATTAGTAGCTGCGTCTTGTCAAAATAAATCTAAACTGATATGACTGGACCATTTGGGAATTTAATTTGAAAGGACAGACACAGGAAGTGGCCACGCTCAGCAGTCAGACAGGAGTCAGGTTCATTTCCAGGGCTGGTACCTGCGGTTATTCCACAGGCTAGTTAATAACATGTCGGGCAGGAAATCCAAAGTGTGGGATCATTTTGAGAAGGTGAAGGACGAACCCAAGGTGATATGTAAACTCATCTTCATTGGTCGACTACAAACATGACGTATCATCTGAAACATGGAAGTAGCTACGTGCCCATTAGCCAACAGCGTCATTAACAGGCGGCTCGCTCAGTGTGTGACGTGCACTTGTAGATAAAATATAGGCCTATATTAATGAAGGTTCATTAGTACGCTTTTGTATTTCTCTGTAATGTAGCTCAGTGTTAACAATGTTACTGATACTATTCTTTCTCACACCTTCAACTCAAACCACCAAAATATATCATTTAATAATTACATTAATATCGTAAACAAGCGGGCGACTAGTCAATGAATGACACCAACATGTAATCATTATCATGCCACAGTAAGTGTACATTTTTGTAGTAAAATAACATTTCTACAGGAACAGTATCTGCACATCCTTCACAGGCAAAGAACCAAAAGAAAAAGCAGCATCAGAGCTCAAGAGCTCTTAAAAAAATGCATAAATGAAGTGCACCTGACATGTCTATGTCTTCTGATGGATGAGTGTATCAACGAGGGTGCTTATGAAAAATGTAATTCATGTGTAGGACGCAAGCAGCATGTGGATGATGCATGGGCAGAGTTTATACTAATGTATTCTGCTGGGCTGTCTTCACGATCCATTATGCATGGTACCTGTTTGTAATGCGATTCACAGAGCATAATATCACCCAGAGAGACGCTATAAAAGCATGATTGGTGTTTGACACTGTTTGTGTTGTGCAAAATGAATACTCTATCAGTGCCGTTATGCGCGTCTGATGAGAGAAGTCATTGTTGATTCACTGGAAGAAGAAGACAAAAGTTTGTTTTGATTGTTCGCTGATCAGATGTGAAGCGGCGAAATGAACTCACTTCATCTGCTTGACGATTGTACTTTTCCCTGATTCACCGGCACCTGGAAAAGACAGAGAGGAAAAGGAGATTATTAGAGAGTGTAAATATTTCAAGAGGTTAATGTTGCTTGCAAGGAGCCAAATAGTTTCTACGTATTCATTTTTACCCCGTATGTCACCCAGCTCACTTCCTTTATCTGCATGTTTCCAAGAAAAGCACTTAGTGTTTTTATACAATGACCTAATGTGGTTAAATGGCATGACAAGGAACCATGAATATGAAACCTGAGCAAAACCACCGCAACCAAAGGAGAACTGAGAAATAAGTGTGTGTGTATGTGTGTGTAACTTGATGTCTCTGCAAGGGGCAACCCCTGGGGCTGAAAGTGAAGCCAACACACAAGCACCAAAAAGTTTCTTGAATGGCCACATTTGAGACCAACTTTACAGCAGAAATAGCCTGGTACAAAAAACAGTTTTGGTCTCTATAGCTAATTTTGGCATTCATGACAACTGTACAGTGGGAAACTTTTTAAGTTTTTATATAACCATTAACAGTAAATAAGGCTTAAAATGATGCATAATTAAAGGCAGGCTGCTCTGGGTGACAGTTGGGTGCGGTCTATTGACAAGTCACTACCATGACACCAACGCTGGTTAGGTAATGTAACCATGGTGTGACTCAGATTCACAGAGTATAGGTGTCACGTTTTGGTCGCCAAAAGAAAGTCTTGTTCAATGGTTCCCAACTGGTCCAGTCACGGGGTCCAGATTTCTCCTTAGTCATTAGTTCAAGCTCCACACACTTACATACATTCAGCGTCATACTTGCGTTTTGACATGTTGTTGAGCTAGTTTGCTGTCTCTGGCAAGTAGTTGCCGTTAGTCACAAAATAAAAGAACTGTACCGAAAATTCATTGTACTTAAAAATAAAGTGTGTTTTTTCAAACTTGACACGTTTGCGAGTCACTTGGTGTCCATTTAGAATGGACCTACTAGCCACCAGTTGGGAACCGCTGCTCTAAGGAGTCAGATACTCACTTCTTCGGGTAAATACAATTTGTTTTAATACTGTTTTTGCAAGCATAAATTAGCATTAGCATTACCACAGTTAACTTAGCTGGCAGCTTACACTGTGATCGGACAGAGCAGACTTTAGCAGCCTGGGGCGACTTTTTGTAATTGTTTTAAATGAAAGTGAAGCGTTTTGCCCGTTGCTTTTGTGTTGCTAAGGGCCTTGCGTTTTTACAGGAGCACTCTTAACGCCTCAAGTTGAACAAACTTCAGCTTAAGAGTGGAAAAGCACCTGGGGTCATTGGTGTTTTGTTCCCATGGTCGAATTAGATCAGTTGAGAAGTAGGCATTCTGTGGTGGCAACGACAAGTGGTAGCCCACTTGTATTGTTGCCCTACTGGGCAAGTTGCAGGATATATCTGAACAAACTGTAGCCTTAAATACTTTGTGACGTTCTATCAACCATAAATAGGCCCTATGACTGACGGCTGATTATCACACTGTCCCTGAGTCATCCTAAAATAAGCGTTAAAAAAGGACGCAGCAAGCCACAAAAAGCGCTGTCTGATCGGGTCAGGCTTCAACAAAAAAAGTCCACTTGGTGCGCAAAATTCGAGGCGCACCATACTGCCGACTGCCTGATCGGGGTCTTCACCCTCTCGTCCAAATATGGTCACGTCTGGCTCCAAAAAGATGGTTTCAAGATGGCGATGGCCACAATGCCAAACTCTAAGCTTCAAAATTAAAGTCCACAAACCAATGAATTACATCACGGTGGCTACGTCCATCACTCTGTAGTCAACGGTCTGTGTATGGCTTCAGTTTTTCAGTTAAAAGCAGTCTCTAAAGCTCTGGTTTGGCCTCTGCTCCAGGCACTTCCTGCCTAATATTCTGATTAGTCAACGCATGGGAGCTCAGTCAGATGACTTGCTCTAGTTTGCTGTCAACTGATTCTGGCTTTGTTTGAGACAGCTGTGTGTTTGGAATTTCAAAAAACACCTCATCAGGGCTCTTGGCCTTAACAGTAAGTATAGGAGAGATTATTATGGACAATGTTGTGAAGCGCTGAAAAACATGCTGTCACCTCAGGATGTGAGGGCAGTCGGCGCCGGTGACTAATTAGATTGACAGTGTTGTAGCCGATCGATTAGACAATGCTAAGATGAGAAGAGAGGGGTGGTGGAGAGGGAGAGCGTACTGTCGGCACGCCTTTTGCTTTGTGGATCCCTCAAACGTCACAGTGCCATGGCAACAGCTCTCGTTATATCCAGGACATATCTAGTGTGAGGCCACAGTCACCTGAGGAGGCTTTGTGGTGGTGAGCGTGTGTGTGTGTGTGACATGTTGGCCTCCACTGGGACCATTATGTATTATGCATCTGCTGCTCGTTTTCCCTGTAACCGGTCACCTAGAAGTGCCCTTTTATTAAAAATGTTTTCTTTGACAAATGAAAGCCATCTGTGACGTCCTCATAAACCACATTCATCAGACTCTTTTCCTCTAATGGATATTGCCATAACCTACATTTGATCTAATGCGCACTCAATGCCCTCATCTTACAGCAGTGGGGACTTATAGGGAGGGTACAGTGAAGCAATTGGCCGGTCGTCACTGACGCAACGCTCCTCTGCCACTGGGGAAGATTTTTCAAACCACTTGAGAGTGTCTGTTCCCCAAGTAAACACCCCCAGCTTCTCTGTAGAAACAAAATAAGAGGAAGTGGAATCATACCATGAAGTCTTCCACTATCCGCTACCTCGTGACACTGGCAGCAGAGACAAGATGGTTTGCTCTTGCATAATAAATCATCTGCCTCATCTAGTTCCACTTTCATGATGTTGCAAAAACAAAATAAGAAACTTTTGACATTTTTGACACATGCCATTAGTAGCTCCGCGTAACAGCTCTCCGCCTGAGCACACAAACTTTAACCCAAAATGAATACATAAACACACACATCCTGCTGCACACTTTCTGTCTGCATTCCTCCACTCAGCGGTGGCTGCATGCTGATAGTACCGTCCTGGCTCTTCACCTTCAGGATAATTGGATGCGATTCACCTGAGGACACATTATTTTAATTACGTGTCACCGCTCTGGTGCCGGAGAGCCCTGGAGGGAGGTGACGGTATGGTGGCAGCTCCCTGTGCTCCAAGGCCAAACACTGGCAGTGAGTCCCCTGTGGGACCCGCACACAGACGGCAGATACGCTGATTGCGGCTGGCCGGTGAGCTGGCACGGTTGCACCCCTCGGCCTGCCCAGGAGTCATTTTCACAAGGCCACAGACACTTCACGTATCGATGCAGTGCCTCTCAATGTGGGGCGCATGAAAATCCACTTCAGGCGAGCTGTGAGCTCACACTGAAGTTCAAAGTAGCCTCCTTATAAAGGAAACTTTTAGCTAACTGCTAGTTGCGTCACTTCTCTCTGGTTTCTGTGGCTTTATTTGCAAAAAAAAAGTGGTATGGACAGGAAATACAAAGACCTCACATCTAGAGTTTTGTATCACGGTAAACTGATTATCTTTGGGGTTTTGACTGTTAGTCAGAAAAGGTGACACATTTGATGGTATCAGCCTAGACAATTCTTTGAAACTGTGATGAGCATTTTTTTCATCATCTTCTGAAATTTCACAGATCAAACAGTTAATAGGTTAAAGGTATACTTAACTAGACAAAGTTAACCCTCTCAATCCCGCATTGGTGTTTTTTTTTCTCTCCACAATCGAATATCAATTTTCACATTCGAAGGTCCATTTTTTTTTTCAAATTCGAATTTAAATTCGAATTTAGAATATTCGTTGACAGCCCTCATGGCAGTTCAAGGGTTAGGGTTAGGGTTAGAAAGAGGAACAAAATAGTAGACACAGCACAAAAAAACTCTAATATAGTGAGGCAAAATGCCAAACGGACAAAGCTCATTTGAAAACACGAGCAAATCTGCGGTTGGCTTTCACTTTCACGTTTGCTGGTGAGCACTGAAGGAGAGGATGGGGATGAAGAGTGACACAGAGTTGGCTTGTTTTCTGCTGGACAGGTAGGTGCCGGCTGTTAGCTTAGTTAGCTTGCTAAATCGGCTTTTCCATTACAACAAATGTAACGTTCTAACCATAGTGCAGTGGCTTGCATGGTACGTACAAGCAGAGTAAGGAAGAGGGGCCAAGTTTGAATGTTGACCGACGATTCCTGCATCGTGTACCTTCATTCAAGAAAATAATCAGAGGATTGATCAATAATAAAAATAATTGTGCAGCCCTACTCACGCCAATCAAAAACTAGTTATGTCACAAGGTCTCAGACAAAAAGTAAAAATAAAATTAAACAAAAATTATTGTTATTCTTACTGAATTGGAGAAGAACTTAAAGGCAATATTTGGATGTTTTTGAAGTGGGGCTGTACAAGGTACTTATCCACAATCAGTGTATTGCCTTCAGTATTTAGCGGTCAGTGTACCCCCAGTTTGGAGAAGTTGCTGCTAGAGTTATACCGATACCAATACCAGTATCAGAAATGCCTCCGATACTACCTAAAATGCGGTATTGGGTATCGGCGAGTACAGCCTATAGCCAATCCGATACCACGTAATGCCTCAAGTCATAACGCATACGCACACTACAGGCAAACAAAACAGAGTTTAAAAGGCATTCTACTGCAGCCTTTAAAACAAATTTACCAAATTGTTTGGTTGCACTTTAAGCTGTGTCTTGATCTGTGTCAACACTATATAATAATAATAATAATAACAAAAAAAGTTTTATGGCATTCATTCTACTATTATGTTTTTATTTCTCAATATTTTACATAGAGTTTTAGGAGTTGAGACATACAACAGTTCATATCCCATCCATTTTTATTTTATGCTCTGGTATCGGATCGGTACTCGGTAAAGGCAGATACCTAAGGTTCAGAGATTGGAATCGCTATCGGGAAGGAAAAAGTGATATCGGTACATCTCTAGTTGCTGCTTAAATTCAGTAGGGCTGCCACTAACGATTATTTTCATTGTCGACTAATCTGTCGATTATTTCTTCGATTAGTCGACTAATCATTTCATCGAAAAATGTGTTAAAATGTTGAAAAATGTCGGTCTGTCTCGCCCAAACCCCAAAGTTATGTCATCTAATGTCTTGTTTCCTACTCACGCCGAAGGGTTTTAGTTCACTGTCATGGGAGAGTGTGTAAAGCTGCCAATATTTCAACGTAAGAAGCTGCAATAAGAGTATTTTGGGATACTTTTATAGTACTTTTCTATGAAAAATAACTCAAACCGATTAGTCGACTACTAAAATAGTCACCGATTATTTTAATAGTCGATTAGTCATCGATTAGTTGACTAATCGTGGCAGCCCTAAAATTCAGTAGAATTTATAATGAGTTGCGTCACAGTGGTTGAGAAACGCTTAGATGATATCATCACCATGTATCACCAAAGATGACATGAGTAGTTTTTGATGAATCATTGTGGGACTCTACTGTAATTGTGAAAAATGTAGTGGCAAGTTGGGTCAGAGAAATCTCCTACCACTGCTGTGGATAATACAGAGCTGTCATAGGAAGATCAGTTTACAGAGACTGAAACCAGCGGCATTACTGCTATGGTAATGAGCCTGGACACTAACTCTAAACATTCCTGTGGTTGTAACTGGATGAATCCCATCAATTCATCAATTCAGAGAGTTTTTAGTCACACATTTTGCAAACACTGGTTCACTATTTGTAAGACTACAACTAGATTCCTCTTGAGATTATTTCCCATCCTGCTCCTGGTGGAAAATATTACACCAAACTCCCTTTCAGAAAAATTGCTTTCTACCAATTCCTTACGTGTCTGCAAAAACTTGTAACTTCAGAGACACAGGATAAAAGGTGTCATATGTTGACAATATTCTTGTCTATTCGGCATCAGCTCATTTCTGGAACCACTTATTTTGTTGGGGTCTCAGGGGTGGCTGGAGCCTTTCCCAGCTGACATTGGGCAAGAGGCGGGGTACACCCTGGACCTTTACGACGCTGCTCATCACAACGCTGTAACGTTGCTCATTACAGATGGACTCCTAACTACGATGGCTGATGCGAAAACGCCAGAAGAGCCTGTGTTTTTCCATTCTGGGCTACTGTAGAGACATGGCAATGCAACATGGCGATCTCTATAAACAAGGAACTGCTCCCCATGTAGATAGGGATAGGGAGGGGGTGCTGGTGCAGGGTACACCCTGGACAGGTCACCAGACTATCACAGGGCTGACACATGGAGACAGACAACCATTCACACTCACATTCAGACGTACAGCCAATTTAGAGTCACCAATTAACCTGCATGTCTTTGGACTGTGGGAGGAAGCTGGAGTACCTGGAGGAAACCCACGCTGACACGGGGAGAACATGCAAACTCCACACAGAAGGGCTCCCCCACTCTGGGTTTGAACCGGGAGCCCTCTTGCTGTGAGGCAACAAAGCTAACTATTGCATCAGAGTGCCACCGAACGGAGACTTGTTCGCGTTCTTGCGCCTCCCCAGCATCCACTCTATATTTACTGTCAACCTGGTTTGCTGCTTCCTGTTTGGTGCTGAAGGAAAACGCAGCAACTTAAATTTTTGTATGCGCAAATACTTAAAAACTTGTGTCAATGTCAAACATGATTTTGTTGGAGCGTCAAAGTGTGACAAAGACCAATTTAAGACAGCTTGGAGAGCTCAGTTTTACGCCAAATGATCAAGATCATGGGAGTGCGCACCAGCAGAGGTAAAACTTGAGATTTAATTCCGACACTGGAAATTTGTCTGTGACTGTGAAACGTTTACAAAAGTCATTTGGTGTAAGGCCGGCGTACGTCTTCAGTATAATCAATGAGATGTGTGCTTATGTAAGTGACTTGGCTCTGGCCCCTTTACACCAGTGATATCATGAGGGTGTGGATCCTGTCAAAGCCTGCAGGCCTGAAGAATACAAAACACAGAGTCGCCCTGATTTTGACACACACACACACACACACACACACACACACACACACACACACACAGACCTTAAAGGGTTACATGGCACCACAGGCCTGACCTATCGCTCCTCATCCAGAGTCATGTTACACGCCCACAGCTTTGATACACCCACCCCAAAACGGCTACAGACTCAAAAACCACTGGAGCAGCTGGTTTCTGTTTCTAGCGGTTCAAACTATTTTAGGAAAATCCAAGCTAACCCTTCCAGTGAAAATGGAGGGGCCTTTTTTTTCTTCTTCTTCTCCTTCCACAGAGAACAGAGACGTTTCTATCTACCAACCGCAAACCCATCTTTTCTCCTGGAGCCTCCCAAGAGCAGTGAGCTTTTATAACAATGGCAGTATGAATGTGACTGAAATGGCTACCACGCCTGAACCCTCTCCATCCTTATAGATTAACCATATGTTGCTGCTACTGCTCTCGGAGAATTTGTGCTCACATGCCAGCCGAAGATAGTACAATGTCTCTTTTTCATGCTCCATATTAACGGCATAAAGACACATTTGTGTGGGTCAGGAGGTTTATGGAGGCCGGGCTGCAGGCCGACACTTTTAGGTGCGATCCAAAGACTTGAGCAGGGCTTGGAGCAATGTGCAAACCACATTAGTGATGCCACATTAGCAGCATGAGCCCACCACCCTCCTCTCTCACTCTGTTTTCCACCCTTTTTCCGCTATATACATCCCTCTTCCTCTTTTGCATTCTCTCTGTCCCGTACCATCAATTTCCCATTATGATTTATTGTTCCTCTCACTCACTATCCAATTCCTCTTTTTTCTTCCCTCTCCCTCTGGGGGGATTTAAGTATGACTCACTCATGAAGGATTCCAGGAGCCTCTGAGCGGTGCTACCCATCAGGGGAAATGACCAGAGGCATCGATCCGCCAACAAGCAGATCGATAGCTAAAAGATTGTTTCCCACACACACTGGCACAGACCGAACTATTCGCGGAGATGTCTAATGATGCTTACAACGATACTGGAATGCGAACAATTTAGCTACTTTGATTGTCCATGTTTATCGTCAGGGGGGCCCCCTCCATCTCCATGATGAGTAACACAGCCCCGCTGCACTACATGTTTGGCAATGCCGGTTACATAATTTTAAAAAATATGGCAAACATTAAAGAGAGAACAATGACAAATGTTAGACAAAGGCTAAGGATTATTAATAAAATCTTCCCACGGTTGCACGACAGCTATAGAAAGAGTAATTAGGCTGGGGAGATTGTAATCTATTTTAGCATGTAGATATGAATAGGAGGATAATTGGGTCCTGGAGATGATGGAAATAAAAAAAGAGCCAAATAAAGACTGAGAGCTAAATGTTCAGTTTTCAAGGAAAGAAAAAAAGAAGATCACATTCCCTCTCGTACAAAGACACCTGAGCCTGCCAGCTAGTTTGGATTCGACTGTGTGCTCAGACTCACAAAGATTCAAATCATTTTCATGCAAATTGGAGGTTTTTACCTGGGTGTAATGATTTTATGGCAGGGGCAGGGAGCGCACATGAGCCTGTCATTTACATGCAAACTAATATTACACTGTTATTCAGAATGTGACGGTATACTGAATTTGATGTGGGTCACGTAAGCTGCATATTCGGTCTGGATTATCAGATTTCCAAATGAAGCATTTTCCAGTATAATTCAGATTTTAGGAACATTCTTTGGACACTGTATACAGTAGAGACGTTCCAATACCATTGTTTCCCGATATGGATTTCTATAATTGAAATTACATATATGCCAATTTGAAACTGTGTAGCTCTCTTTAGAGTTTTAAAAAAGCCTTAAAATATAAAATGATTATGGATTATAATGTAAAATGATCAAAATATAGAAGAACTAAGGATGATTATTTTGAGTATAATGTATTAAATTATTAACTTCTTTATTTCCTGTCATTCATCCATTCATAACTATCACTGTTGGGGACTTTCCAGGGCAACATATTGCCAATATTGCTGATATTTTCAAATGGCTAACCTGATACTATTTACAGGAAGTTGATTCTTCTTCGCTGCTCTGAAACAGTAGCTGCCAGTGGCTGCACATCACAACTCTTGGTGTAGACCACTGTTTTAGAATGGCGAAGATCTGATGCCATTTTATCAATGTGTGAAACTGTTTAGCAATAAAGTATGAGGTATCAGGTCAGGGCATACACTTGAGGACTCGTCAATATCCGACCTAGCATTTTAGGCAATCGCAGGCATTTCTGATACTGTTATCAGAACAACTCTAGTGTACAGCGCATTCGAAATATGCGTCGCAATCAAGGTTTTACAACAGTTTGCGACACACGGTTTACATTCAGTTTTGTTTGTTTTCATGGATGCGTTGTACGCAAACCTGCTAGCCAACAGTTTTCAAGGCTTTGTGGGGAGATACACAAACGGAAAGTACAAGTTTCTTGTCAGAAGTAGAAACACACCTACTTTTAAACATTATGAAAGACTGGGATATCAACAGGTTTTTGGGTATGTGCAAATATCAAAACATGGACCTTTTTAAGAAGGTAGTTGAAGGAATGAAAGAGGGAGGCTGTGTTTGCACAATCGAACAAGTCCCCCACTGGTGGAAAACTTCTAAAAATCCTATTTTTAATCAGAGTATGCACAATTGCATGTAAACTGGAATATTATACCCTTTTCCTATCCAGAACTAGCGCATGTATGCTGCTTTTTTAAACGTTGCAAAGCTTATTTAAATGGCAGATTAAGTCCTTTAGAATTGCCGGCAAGTAAGAGTTCAGATGAGCATGTCTTTCTTTCTTTTGTTTGTTTGTTTGCAGGGCTTGAAGCAAGAAAAAAATCCTGTGCCTGAAATTTTTTTAGAGGGCCTTCTGTGCTAGGGGGGTCCGGGGGCATGCCCCCCCCCCGGAAGAAAATTTTGAACATTTGACGTCTAAATGAATTAATCTGGTGCACTTTGAGAGTATCAATCAAGTATCACATTAAGGAGCTAGAATAACAATTTCAAGGTTTTTTTTATAATGAAATATGAACAGTTCACCAAAAAAGGAAAATTTGGTCATCAGCTACTACAAAATGGTTGGGGCCGGGCAATTTTAGGCAATTCTGAGCAACAAGTGGCAGAATAGGAAGACAACAAGAACGCATTAAAATGTACGTTTTACATCAGTTGAAGCTTGAACTCATGACCTCTGACACCAAGGAGCATCTTCCATCTGACTGAGCTAATTTGCAAGTGACAACTCATTGGTGGCTTCACAAATTATCTCACTTATCTCTACCACACCGCCTCTTTCTCTTTCTGTATGTGTGAATTGCAACCCCCAACCTGTAGCCATTTCTCTCTCTCTCTCTCTGTGTTTTCATCTCTCTCATGTCTACACCACAACGGAACAAATATTTATAGACAGACAAGCAACATCATAATTAAACAGGCTTTTATTTTTTAAATTTATTTTATTTTGAAAATTGTCCGTATTCTCTCGTCTTTTCTGTGTCAGACTTCCTGTTTGGTATGATCTGCTCTATCCAGCTTGACAGAGGCGTTCACGGCTTGTGTGAAAAATAGACCAGATGCCGAACTGAAGCGCTGCGGTGCGCGAGCCTCCGTGGGCGCTCCGCTCTGCTCACCGGCCTGTGTGGACAGTCAGATAGGTTAACATGGACGCCGACTGAAAACTGCCTCCGCTGCTGGGCGCTGCGCTTCGGTTCTGCGTCCGGTGTGTCCGTGGCGTGACTGAATGAGAGACTGTGAAAACTTAAGGCCCGCCCTACTCTGCCTCTGATTGGCTAGAAGTCCTTGTTTACCTTGAGTAATGTGATACACCATTGGTAGTTGGAACTATCACTTTGCTTTGCTTTAAAACGACTGGTTAAATCACTGTTGCTACGGCAAGATGATAAAATATTCACGAGAAAAAAATATTCCTGCACCAGAATATCCCTGCGCCGGAAATCCGGCACCGTGCCGGAGAACTTCAAGCCCTGTGTTTGCCACAGACAGGACGGAAAAGGGGTTAGTAAACAGTAGAAAGCAGCATAGAGGCCATTGAAAATGCTACAGGACTACTTCTTTTTTATGTATCTGTTACTTATTCAGTCTCTCTCTCTCAAACTTGGTGCCGAATAAGTTTTGAACCATGTTCGAGCTCTGCTGCAGCGTGTCGTTGCATCACACCTGCAAAGGAGCTTAAATTAGCGCATCCACCCAGTTGTCGCATTTTCGTCACTGCCAATCGCAGCTGATTGGAGCTGGAGCTGATGAATACCTGTGACTACTGCAGAGTCATTTGATGTGGCAGTGAATACTGATTGTAACCTTTACCATTAGATACAAAAGCCAGATGTTTTAGGGTTTTTTTTTGTCCAGTGACAAAGAAGCTGTAGTGGAATATTCATCAGCCCTGTAAACAGCTTAGTAAGAGTATTGTCTTCTTCAGGATAAGGGCAATAACTGAAGTACTCTGTGCGTGTAAACCTGCTCAGCTTGCACACAGGCTCTCAAGGATTCAAATCATTTTCATGCAAATTGAAGGTTTTCACCTCAGCGTAATGATTTTATGTCAGTGACAGGGAGCTCACATAAGCCTGTGATTAACATTTAGGACAGAGCTGGAGAGGCAGATGGTAAACACATGAACCTGCCACTCAGCAAATCACTTGCTGTATACACAAATGTCTACACATTCGCTAGGGGTCACCTCCATTTGATGCACCAAAGACTTTCTACTCGTAGTATATATACACAACACATCTCTACATCTCCACAGCGCTGCCAGCCTCTTACTACCACGCCACATGTTTTGCTGACTTTTTATCTGTGTTGACAGGGTGTGTTTAGAGAAAAGTATACTCCCAAATTGCCTGCGAATCAACAACTCTAAAACAGTATCTTCCCAGTAACTGTTTATCTGCAAGGTAAACAACTCAAACTCTGAACTGCGGGCCCCCCGTCTCTCTGCAGCAGAGCTTTTTCATATTTAATGCTTCAGTCATTAGCAGGGTTCTCATCTTACAGCCCCTCTTTTCCTTTCTCCCGGCGTCCCGGCCTGCCCGTGTGTCACTTCAGGCAGTAACCTGAAGAGACCTCCGCGCTGAATGGATCAAACACAAATGGCAGGAGACGGTGCCAAGGCAGCCACGCGTGGGGGCCACACGACCTGGCACGCAACCATCACGACAGCTATTCAACCCAAAACAGAGTGGTTAAAGTAATGCCACATGGTTTGTGTCGAAGCAAAGGCTGATGAAACCTCATATTCCACCCTAAAGCAGCATAGCAGAAACTTGACCTAACTTGCTCGCTTTCAATCAGTAAATCCCATCTGGCCTCCAAGCACCTGAGGAATGCGGTCTACCTTTAGCGAGAAAGTATGTGCATTGTTGCTCAAACAAAACGACACCAACGTCACACTAAATGTAGAGAAATGTAAAGATTACATCCTTAGGAAAAGCTTTGCTAAATTATGGGACGCACATGAGGAAATGTTTGTCTTCCTCCGCCTCACAAATCTGTCCACAAAAGCCACTAACAGCTCTCACTCTGTGCCGTCTGTCAGGTGTTTGCCTGATATTGCTATTGGCTCCAGACTTTGTGTCCTGGTAACCCACATACCATGTGTGTGCATGTCAACATTTCCCAAAGCTCGTCACCCGAGGAGTTGGTGGAAAAGTTTTTCACCTACGCTCTATATTTACAAGGATAACAGTGTTTCCCCACATGTGAGTAATGCCCTTAATTTACACATGGCTGGTTGCTGAATGCGAGCAGTTCACCTAATTGCACGTACAGGGCTGTCAGAAGGAGAGGTGGCGTGACAAAATACATGTAACGAATCCAAGAAATTACAAAAGTCTTCTGTGCCGGTCACAATACATTCTTGTGGTGGATTTTTAAAGGGATATGTTGATATCCAAACAACAGCCTATGGTGGATTCTCAACTCAAACCTAAAGAGGATTTGAAAACAGTTCGGTGCACAAAGGTCAGTCGAACTTCACCACTTCTGAAAGTGAGAGGGACACGAGGCACCTTTATCTACATCAGCATGTCATGTTGAAATGTCATTATTGTAATTCTGTGCGATTGTTGTGCAAGACTTTTGCGATGTTGCAGTGTTTTTAGACACATTTGTATCCTGTAAATCCTTAAAATTATAACCTACCTACACAATAATTTCACTTTCGGGGTTGAATATATGTTAAATAAATGTGTTTTATTAAATGACTTGGTCTGCTTTCATTCTTTGAACTTCTAAACTTGCCCTGTGCCAGAAAATACCCATGTCCCAGACAAAAATTCACAACTTTAAACAATTAAAAAATGGTTTAGTGTGTAATTTAATGACATATAGCAGTGAGGACTGCAGATTGCAACCAGCTGAAACTTCTCCAGGTTAATATTCCTTCAGTGGTCAGGAGATTCTTACCAGGAGCCGAATTATCCGCAGAGGTCTCCTCCTCTCCAAAACAAACCGATCAGGTGATTAAAACCAGTAAAAATACTGGATGAGCAGTTTCACATTACATGTCGCTGTTTTTATGATGCTGCTCATCACAGATGGGCTTCTAACTATGGTGTTTTTCTGTTCTGGGCTACTGTAGAAACATGGAGATGAAACAAAGTGATCTACATAAACAAGGACCTGCTCCCTGTGTAGGGCTGTCAAAATTACTCAAAAAGGACGTTCGAATATTCGTTCTAAAAATAACTCATAGGTTCGAACCTTTCGAATTTTTTTTTTCACATTATGTCCACAAAAGGGCAAACTAATACAAGGAAACATACTTGTATATGTATTAATACAAGGAAACATAACTACTTGTAGGTAGGGATAGACCGATATGGATTTTTTTAGGGCCGATGCCGATACCGATTTTTTTCCATCACCCTTAGCCGATGACCGATTATGGACTGCTGATTTTCTTGAGCCAATATTTGGGGCCGATACTGCTTTTGCTCCCTCAATTTACATAAAAAAAATGACACAATGATAACAAATATTACAGATCTCAAGTTTAAAATAAGAAACATTTATTGAACAGTAAAAAATACTAAAACAAGATGGAAAGTTGAGGTAGAACAGGTAGAATATTATTATTATTATTGTACATTCAAATGAAAAAAAGAGTTCAGTGCTCTTAAATCTTTCAGTAATGTCTTTATAAAATAAACAAATATTTAAGCTGAAGCATAAATAAAACAACAACTACTGTACACAGTAGGATTCGCTGCATGTGCGCTGCAGGGTCTTCCAGCAACACAGAGCTGCCCGTGGATGCCTGTCTGTAAATCATGCCAGGGAAAAATAAATCCGCGAACCCACGCGCGTATCGGCCGATGCCGATACAAGTAAAAAACTCAAATATTGGCCCAATATATCGGCCAGCCAATGTATCGGTCTATCCTTACTTGTAGGTATTTTTATTTCAACATAAACGTCTTTGAAAACATTTACATACCTACACATTAAAACACATAAAACAATTATCTATAACATTACGTTATAAACGACCGCAGACCTCTTGCTCGCCCCCCCTCTCTGACCCGTCAGGCCACACCACCCGCGGAAGCGCTGCGAATAGCCTCGAAGCGCCTCGAAGCGAAGCCAGTTTCCTTTCGGCGCCCATGTTAACCAATTGCGTCATCCACACCGGCCGGCTCGTGCCCTGCAGCGATTGTTTCGGCGTCTGGTCTATTTTCTGCGCGAGCCGCGAGCAAATGTGTCAAGCCGGGTGACGGAAACAACAGCTGGGAGCAGAACCGCTTGTCGACCAGCGTGGAGAAATGCGCGTCTGATGTGAACAGAAGTGCTCTGGCTCGCGCAAGAATTTTGGTGCGCTGCGCTTCGCAGCACTTCCGCGGGCGGTGTGGCCTCGTAGTGCGTTCAGTGGAGTGGCACAGGCCAACGCCCACTCGCACAGAGGACAGCTGTGGTGGTGGGGGTTTTTTTCTCCACAATCGAATATCAATTTTCACATTCGAAGATCCATTTTTTTTTCAAATTCGAATTTAAATTTGAATTTAGAATATTCGTTGACAGCCCCATCCCTGTGTAGATGTAAACAGCTCAGTCTTAGGTAACAAAAACACAATGAGTCTTATTTTCACGTGACAATAAACTTATTACAAAGTACTACATTTGTGCCAATATTAACGCCAAAATGTTTGTAAGCATAAAGTTTCTCCCATCATGTCTGCTTTTATAGATCACAACTTTAGCGTGGGAAGTGGCGTACACTTCTTTCAGGCCTCCTTTTCTGCATAAGCAATGTTTATAGATGAGACCCCTGGAAGTCTTCCAGGGGTCTGCTAACCACTGCCCCACCATGCCGCCCGGTGGAAAAGTGTACTATTATAATCATCTTTGCTTTAACATTTTGCTTTATACAAAAACATTGGCCCTTTCTGTCAGGATTCTACAAAACCATAGTTTAATCAATCATGTTTTATGTTATGATACTAAAACTTTCTGTGCGCCCGATGAAGTTAATAAATCTCAAGTATCCAGCTGCAACAAAAATGCTTTTAAAGAAGAAATAAAATCACTGGAAAGTTGGCCAATTATAAGATTTAAAAGTCATGACTTTGGTCTCTTTAAAAGACATTTTCCGAGCATATCTGAAAAGTAAAAATCCCCTCTAAAACCTGTATTTGTCCCAATTCTCAAGATAGAAATTGACTTTTTTTTTTTTTGGTCCATCAGCCACACTAAAGCAAATCCAGCAGCCACATGCATATTTCACCAGCATTTGCCTGGCAGCCGGTGCTTATTTACAACCCTGTAGATATAAAAAGAGAAAACAAAAATCCTGTCAGCCCCTCATTAGGTGTAACTTTTAATTTAGAAACAGCACCTTTAAATTTCATAATAATGACTGGAGCCAGGGGTGTAGTGGTGGGGATAAGTGGAACTGTCTGATGAGGGCCCCAAGGCCACAATTATTTTATTTCTCAGTAATTAGTGCCACAATTAAATTAAAATTAGCTGAGTTAATCGGCTGAAAGACTAAACCCTTTAAAAGGCTCAAAATAGTTTAGTCCACCCCTGCATCAGGATTCATGAACACCAATGTGCATCAGGTGTTTCCCCAAAAAAGGGAAATAAGGGCTTCAAAACAGAGCGACAGAAAGGAAAAGGAAAGAGCACAGTCTGAGTTTGAAAGCAAAAATCAGAAGGTGTGTAAGAGAGACGTGGATTAAGGGAGGAAGGGCGGGGGCCCCTCAGAGACTGCTTATGGATAGGGCCCAGAACTTGGTGGCTACGCCCCTGACTGGACCCAACAAAGTTTCCAGTCACATTCATCAGGCCTGGGCCCCCCAAATGAGCCACAGGCCTATTCTCAGAGCTTTACAGTGGACTATAGGAGAGGAAATGTGCCATTGTGGGGAGGATTTAGTCAGTACAATTGGTCTATAGAGGAGACTCAATGGGAAAAAAAACTTGCCATGTGTGTAATTCTGACAACACATGTGAATAAAACGTTTTAAAACACACACTGATGTTAGGTTTGGGGTTTAACGTTTTTGTGCCCCGTTTGGAAATAACGGGGCACAAAATGTTATGTTGCGTTCACTGACCAGAGTTGACAGTTGACGGTGAACTCAAAGCTAGCAAAGAGGGGAGTATGCTAGCGATGCGGAATTGAAACTCCGTAACATTTCACAACTGACACCACCTAAAACTGACAGTGAACCATGAAGACTAACCGACACTGCTGTAGTTTTCGTGTACCAGTGTGTCCTCGCAGCGAATAACCGCTGTGGTTGAAGACACAGTGAAGTTAGTCCCCCCCCATCTTCTCGTCCCTCCTTACCGAGCAGCAGCAGCTTGACCTCCCGGGCTGCCTTCTCTCCGTCGTCCCGCAGATTCCTGTCGATCATTTTACTGCGCTCCACCGCCGCCTTGTCCTCCGTGCTCAGTGTGCATCCCATCCTCGACCGTGTCCTTCAGACCCAGGTGGTGGAAAAGAAAAATGTCTACAATACCCTATATACCCACATTAAATGGTTAAAACTGCCTTCACCCCGCACACACGCCCTTTTTTAAATGACAGGCAATCGATCTGCTCGGAGGGAAAAACGGGAAGCGATTCGACTTTTCAAAAAACGGTGTGGCGTTTCTTCTCCCCGCTGGAATATGGTCGGATTAAAATCCTCCTTTTAATCCGACAGAAAGATGATTTGATAGCCAAACAATTCCTCAGTGATGTCTCTTCCACCCGTTCGCCTCCATTCGTTGCGGCGGCGACTGGCAGTATCGTATGTACGGCTTCAACTGGAGGGAGCAGCTCGGCGTGTTCCGCCAGCAGCAACAACAATCACACTTCCGGTCTGACTCTTCACAATAAATGGGTCATTTCCACAAACCTAAAACTCAAGAAGAAAATTACTATACTATACCGTATAGTATATTATAAGCTACTATACTGTACTCTACTTTACTATACTATACTATACTATACTATACTACATAGTATATTATAAGCTACTATACTGTACTCTACTTTACTATACTATACTATACTATACTATACTACATAGTATATTTTAAGCTACTATACTGTAGTGTACTTGACTATACTATACTATACTATACTATACTATACTATAATATATAGTATATTTTAAGCTACTATACTGTAGTGTACTTGACTATACTATACTATATTATATAGAATATTATAAGCTACTATACTGTACTTTACTATACTATACTATACTATACTATACTATATAGTATATTTTAAGCTACTATACTGTACTGTACTTGACTATACTATACTATACTATAATATAATATATAGTATATTTTAAGCTACTATACTGTACTTTACTATACTATACTTTACTTTATTATACTATACTATACTATACCATACCATACCATATAGTAAACTACTATACTGTCCTGTACTGTACTTTACTGGACTATACTATACTTTACTATACTATATAGTATATTTTAAGCTACTATGCTATACTGTAATTGACTATACTATACTATACTATACTATACTATATAGAATATTATAAGCTACTATATTGTACTATTCTATACTATAATATATAGAATATTATAAGTTACTATACTGTACTATACTATACTATACTATATAGAATATTAGAAGTCACTATACTGTACTGTGCTTTACTATACTTTACTATACTATACCATATAATAAGCTACTATACTATACTATACTATACCATATAATAAGCTACTATACTATACTATACCATATAGAATATTATAAGCTGCTATACTGTACTGTACTTTACTATACTTTACTATACTATACCATATAATTAGCTACTATACTATACTATACTATACTATACTATACTATACTATACTATACTATACTATATAGTATATTATAAGCTACTATACTATACTGTAATGTACTATACCATACCATACTATACTATACTATACTATAGGCTACTCTACTATACTGTATTGTACTATACTATACTATAGGTTACTGTACTAGACAATACTATAGGCTACTATACTATACTATACTATACTATACTATTCTGAAAGCCCATTTCTTCTCTAAACAAGAGAAAATGTTAAACAAGAGAAAATGTTAAATAAAACAGAAAAATACTCTTGCAGACTTGCAATTGACTAGCATACTAACATATAGACTATAGGACTGGCACAATTACAGACTTTTGTTAGGTGATCAAAAAGATTCACCATAACGACATCACTGAATCTTTAACTTTGTTTCTTGTGCATTTTGCGTCTTTTTTACAGAGTGAATTATACTCAAAATACGAGTGTAGGTAGCTGGAGAGCAGTGGTGCAGTGGATTCATTCTCTAAATATCACAGTAATCCTCAATACAGGCATATCACAACAACCTAATTTAGACCATATGTGAGCAGTTCAAAAACAAACAAACCAAAAAATTATTTTTACATCAACTTTAATATTAAAATTATTGTCTTTTTCTGTCACTTATCTATTGTCCACTGTCAGATAAAGGCGTTTGACAGTGCTGGGGCAAAATGCCTCCAGAGTATTTGCAGAATGAATCACTGCTGAAATGTACAGGGCATGTTATTTCCCCAAATACATGTCCAAATCCTGGCTTCATTTTCAGTCCTATAACGTTCCACATGTAAAAGTATCTAACTTTGACAGCCTGGTATTTTATGAACAACCGAAAATATTTGACTATTCCTGAAGGTCATACCTGGAATTAGTATGTAACATAATACATGCATACATCATATACATTTACAACCAAGGATAGATTTTTACAGTGCTTTCAATGGATGAATTTCAGTCAGTCCTACAGGTCTTACAGTTCTTCTGCATTCTGACGCTTTTATTTTGAAGGTAGACGCCCAAACCGGAAACTTCCTGAGAGCGCATTTCACGCCTCCACACCCCTAACTTTACTCTCCAATAATTACAAAAAAATCATAATTTTCACTTTGCATGTGCCTTTTATTTTGATTTATAATAAAGATAATAATTATTTAGCCTACCTTGGGTTTATCAATGACATGAGTTTAACTGAATACCTTAAAAGACATGTTAGAATAAATTATATTTATTTCCAGTGATATACACATATACTATCTAACACTTACCTGATCATATTACCTGTGTAGGCTACACTGTAACCCTGTAACCTACATTTCTTGCATGTATTGTTCCCATGGGAACCATGTCAGTATCAGTCCCATCCCCTCCCCATTCAGCTGTACAGGACCCTTGTTTGTGGTTTAACACAGACACACACCACAGACACAGGTATCATGTTCTTTCAAAAGGACAATGTTCAAAGGTATAATACCTTTGTGTACCTCTGCTTATATTTGGAGGTTTTAATTGTACTTTCATCTCATTTCAGATGTTATTTCTTTTTTGTGTGTGTGGATATTTATGCAAATCTGTAAATAACATAAGATGAAACTTTATTTGTTATACAATCATGTGAATAAATAAACCATGAAAGGAAAGATGACATATTATCTCCTGTGTACGCTGATCCTTCCACATGAATAAGGTCAAACTGGTTTGTTAAACACACATTTAACCCACAGGAGCAGAGATGCAGAGTTTAATTTTGCAAAACATTACTTATCAAACCAAACATATTTAGAACCCCCAAATTAAACATTAGGAATTACAAAAATGGTGGCCAAAAGTACAGCTAGTTTAATATGAGTATAAAACAAACAAATACTCATAAATATTATGATTAATTATGCGTTTTCTATAAAAACATTACAGCAGCTGGCGGAGAAAGCGAAAGTCTTTAGGTGTTTTATGTGCCCACACAAAGTGAAATCTAATCCAAATATTGAAGCTGTAATTGCAAGATCAACAAGAGAGTCAGTCAGGTGAGATTCAAAGTGTGTCGACATGAATGTTTGTTTGAATAGACAGGGACAGGTCTTTGGCACAGACACTCAGTGGGATGGACCAGATGGACAGGCCTTCTGTACTCACCATGCAGTCAGTGGTGAGGGAATGCTGGTGCTGCCCTCCAGTGGTGATGGTGGGTAACTGCACAGTGCTGCAGCGCTTTATGTACAATATAAGGACTATATGTTCAACCCTACAGCACAGCGCCGAGCAGTGATGTAGTGTTGAAAAGGTTGTCGTTTTAAAGGGGCACTCCACTGAGAAGGACATACTTTGTGCATTTACCAGGAAGGGATGGTAGAAAGAAAAAGGCACTATTCAGTTGCATTGTGGGAAGTGTAGGATCCAGCGTTTTGGAGAGAGGAAGAAAGAAAGATCCGCTCTGCTGGACAGACTTTGGCCTTTCCCTTTATCAATATGTCTCTGAAGCAGTCACCTGATATAATGTAGGCATTCTATGTTTCTGCAAATCACTGACACACTACACTTGTGTAGTTCAGTTTAGACATAAAAAGCACTTGGTTATGGTTAGGTAAAGAGCATCTTTTGGCTTAAAATACCTGGGTTTGGTGCACACATTGGGTACAATCCCAGCTAGAAAGACAGTGGTGATTCAGAGAAAAATAACCACTTGGAATTGCAGTGACGTCTCGGTAAAAAACATTTGTTGTGGTACCCTCCTGGCAGCAAATACAGCAACATCTCGGCCATAAACAACCTCTTTTTGTAGTGCTATCCTGGCACCAAACATAGCAGCACCTCAGTGGAAGACAAACGCTTTTTGTAGCATTATGCTGGAGGGAAATGCAGCCACGTCTTGTTAAAAACAACCACGTTTTGTGACACTTTTCTGCCTGGAAATGCACTGACTTGTCGACAAACGTATCTTCTTTGCGCGGCACTATCCCAGCAGGAAATGCAGTGACATCTAAGTAAAAAACACTGTCCTGACAGGAAATGAAGCCACATCTTGGTGAAAAAAACAATTGTTTTTGTGGCACTATCCCAACTGGAAACACAGTGTTGTCTTGGTATTAACCAACGCCTTTTGTGGCACTATCCCGGAAGCAAACACAGCAACATCTCGGCAAAATACAACTGCTTTTGGTGGCACTGACCCATGCATCGACGTCTTGGTTAAAAACAACCTCTTTTGTAGCGCTATTCTGGCACAAAATGTAGCAACGTCTCAGTAGAAGACAACTGCTGTTTTTGGCACTATCCTGGAAGGAAATGTAGCCACGTGTTGGTAAAAATAACTTTTTGTGACACTATCCTGTCTGGAAATGCAGTGACATGTCTGCAAAAACAACTTCTTCGCGTGGCACTATCCCAGCAGGAAATGCACACTATGTAAGTAAAAAACAACCTCTTTTTGTGTCAATGTCCTCGCAGGAATCAAAGACTTGTCTTGGTAAAAACAACTGCTTTTTGTGACACTATCCCAGCTGGAAACATAGCGATATCTCAGTGCTAAAACAACCACTTTTTGTGGACCTCTTTTGGATGGAAGTCTCAGTAAAACAATCCCTTTTTGAGGCGCTATCCCCAGTGGATAAACAGAGACGGGTTGCTAAATCACACCCTCTTCTGTTGGTTGTTGGTCTTGAAGAGTGGTCTACAGAGGTCTGCAGATTGGCAAGGATCTCACCTTGGTGTCAGTTCATTTACTACATCAATTAAAAAATATAGTATTTACAAATTTCATACAAATGCAAATCCAACATATTTGCAGTTTGCAGAAATGTACAAAGCCAACATTTTCTTCTGGCGACCGGGCTGCTGTCTCTCACAAGTCCACTGACGTGCCGAAGTACCTTCTTCAAGTACTTATTCCTGCATCGTAGCCAGAATGACTCACCTGTCAGTCTCTTTTAGTAGGCCAGCTACTAAACCACATTTAAGTGACCCTTGTGTGACATGCCAAGGAACACAATTTTTGTCTGGGGGAAGAGATAGACAGCAGACATTGGGATGGGGAAATGCCAATTAAATTATGCAAAACCTGGCTCCCTACTTTAAATCTTGGCAAAGAGTACACAAAAAGGATTCCATCCATCAATCATCATGTGCACAACCACTGTTACAATGCTGCTGATTACGCTCCAAAACTCTATGTGCAAGGAAATCACTGAAGAAATCAAGATAAGCACTGAGCAAATGACTTTAAGAGAGATAAAGAGCAATTCATTTTAATGTCTCTTATGAAATTACACAAGCACAAATGCAGATAAGCTCCTTTTTTCACTGTGTCTGCACAATGAGGATATACAGTACTTAATCATTTATACGTTCCTCCTTTTCGGTCTCTTGTAAGCTCGGAGCTTGGAGCAGAAATCGTCTAGAAGACAAGAAATGAGCAGATAGAGAGGGACAGATAAGATGCAGAATGGGAAAGAAGAGAATGAAATCTCGTTGTCACGTTGTTATCATCCAGGTCACTGAATATCTAGAACTGATAGCTCACATCCTGATAAACCCTCTTGAATGTTCAAGTCAAGGCTTCGTGTCACTAGGTGTTGAAATGTATTAAAATGACTGAAACAAAAGAAAAATGGCGTGGCTCTGGAATCAGAAATTAGCTTTATTTTATTCACATCTACACTCAGTCTACTGTGGCTGTTATCACCTGCTCAGGGAGTTCCTACTCATACTTGGGGTGATAATTCTCAGCTGAACCTTAAACCTTGCTTGCTATTATATAACTTCTTTGATGGGAGGTCCCTGGGTGCCTGCCAGAGGTGTGTATACTTTTACCTGGCCTCGGCTGCTCCATCAGCTCCTCTGATGGTACAGACTGTCTGTGCCACTGCTGCCTGCTGCTGCTGCCAGGACACAAACACAGACAAGCTGCACATATACTAGCACACACCACAAACACAGAGACAGAAGGAGAACAGGCTGCCAGGCAGACAGACAGCCGTACGGACTGACGGAGGGAAACGCACACCACCATGGGCTGCTGTAACAGAAGGTGCGGGCTGATAGCCGGAGCTGTGTTTGGGGCGGTGGTAGCCGTCCTGGGAGGCGTCCTTATCCCAGTGGGGAACAGCGTCATTGAGGGGACAGTGGAGAAGGTATGGTGCTGAGTTTCACCCCTCGGGTTAGAGAACAGGGAGTGACAGAGTGTGTGAATGTGCCTGAGTTAGTACGCGGAGATCAAGGTGATTCAGGAGAAACGAGAGGGAAGAGGCGTGCATTTTGGAAAGCTGCTTCAAATGGTAAACAAGAAGCTGTGCAGAAAGCCAACTGTGCCTTGTTTTTATCCATCAAAAGATCGGCATCTGTGATTTTTTTACTAGACACCGTGGAGAAAATTTAGCGGCTTAGACCTTTTTTTTTCCTCCTGTAACAGAGCATCCACCCTTTTCATGTATCAGTGGGGCAGCTGGCCTGCTGGCAGTCTTGAGGTATGTTAAAAATAGACTGTCTGTGTGTCTGCTGGGTTTAGGAAGCCGTCATTGAGAATGGAACGACAGCTTATGACAACTGGGCGTCTGCAGAGGCACAGGTGTACAGGCAGTTCTGGTTCTTTGACGTGCAAAATGCCCAGGAGGTTTTGCAGAAGGGAGCAAATCCAGTGGTCGTGGAAAAAGGACCTTACACGTACAGGTAAGGCTGATTTATGTTCCTGTTCTGTAACCTTTTGATGAACGGCTTCAGAATTGGCACTACTGTCACTACATCATCACATTCATCTGATATACGACACATAACAACATCTGAGTAAGACCCTCTCCCCCTTCAGGACAAGATATTTGGCCAAAGAGAACATCACATTCAACCCCAATCAAACTGTCTCATACCTGCTGCCTATGGGCGCCATCTTTGAGCCATCCATGTCAGTGGGATCAGAGGAAGAGAAAGTCACCTCTCTCAACCTGGCTGTGGCTGTAAGTGAGTTTCACCCCCCTGTGCGGTGATTCCTGACTCCACTCTACTGTTAATAGTTACTCTGTTCCAAGGCCAAGGCAAGCTGTGCCAAGGCAAGCTGTGTTGCCCTGCAAAGTGGGTTGCTTTAGTCTGTAACTGCTCTTTTTAGTGGTGGTTCCCAACCTTTTTGGCTCGTGACCCTCTGTGATAGGTTATTTGTGGCTCACCAGCTTGTTCCTTTGAATAAGTTTGTTGTGAAAAGTTGCCAGGATTTCACAGGAAAAGGAAGAATTAGAGAAATTGCACAGTATAGATTTTTTTTTTCTTCCTATCCCATTGATCATTAGCAACCCTTCAGATTTAACTGGAGACTCCAGAGAAGCCAGTGCAACACATCATGAAGTAGCCCAGTCACCAGTGGAAAACGTTGGCATTGTACATTTCTGCAAACTATGGATACGTTACATCTGTACATTTCATATGTATCGTATCAAAATTTAAAAAGTGAAAAAGTTGTGATTACATTAGCTGACATTGTCATCAGGAGGTAGACAGGATGGTGGTGGTGTGCATGAGATGGCCGCCAAGCTGCAGAACACTGCAGACCAGTGTTCAAGACCAAGAACAAACAAACAAAAACAACAATTTATTGGTGGCATTTCCAGCCATGATTGCACCACTGAAAATGAGTGTTTTTAGCAATTTAGCAGCAGCATATCCAGTTGTGATTGCGCGACCAAAGTTGGTTGTTTTTTAACGATTTATCAGCAGTTCACAATCACACATTAACCACAGCATTGTTGAAACATATATAATGTAAAGTTCAACATATTGGCTACATAAAAACGTACAAATGTTGCAGAGTCGAGGTTTGCAGAAATGTACAATGCCAACATCTGGTCTGCAATTAATGAAGAATTGTTTCAGAAGAAAAAAAAAAAGGAAATAAAATTAAGCTTGGCTCGGGCTAGCTAAGGCTTGCATTTCCGTACTGACACAAATACTTTCTCAGTACCATACTTTGAGGAATACTATTAACATGATTCTCAACAAAACTCTTGTCTTTTATTTACCAAAAAAAAGCCAAACTATTGAAACGTAAAAGAAAAATTCCAATATTTTCTAGTTGGGTTTTATTCTCGTGTTGACCCACCTCAGCATAAGACATTTAAGCTTACAGTTTATCTCTGTGCGTAGATAAATAGGCAGCTAGCTTGGTTTCTAGCAGGTTTCTTTGGAAGTAGTGCACAGTAAATTACATAGCTAATACAGCAGGCTAATTTTGGCGACTCCAAGCATGTTTTTCAGAAATACACAGCTAAATTTGTTAGCGGGCAAGTTTCCCAAAAAGTTAGCTGTAAAAGGTGATGCAGCAGGCTAATTTCTGTGTTTTCTTTGGCAACTCCAAGCATGTTTTTCATAAATACACAGCTAGTTTTGTTAGCGGGCTAGTTGCCCTGGAAGTTAGCTATAAAAACTGATGCAGCAGGCGAATGTTTGTGTTTATTTTGGCGACTCCAAGCATGTTTTTCATAAATACACAGCTAGCACAGCTAATTTGGATTGAAATCAGGAACTGTCCATTCACAAAAAGAAAAAAGACGATGAACCTGAGCAAGTCATTGGTACATGACAGTTTTTGGTACTTAAGAAGTATCTTTAAAGTAAGGTTTGATGACTGGTAGTATAAAAAGACATGGGGAGTCTGAAAAGCATGAACGACAAAAAAGTCATCATTTTACAATGGCAATCTTTGTTTATGGGTACAGTTAGTGCAAGTACTGCTTTCTCTTCAAACTTTGATAAGGCTCAAATGATGAGCATTAGCAAACCCAGCTCTGTTTGTCAGTAATTACGCAGTATCACAGTCATAAAAGAGGGTTATTTTCTGGCTTATCTCCTGAGGCAACCACAGCACTTGTGTGCACAGCAGTTCTCCATGTGTATCATTATAGATCCACACTGTTGCCTTTTATAACTGACACCATCCACTGATGCTTTTCCAAATATAAAGATAAATGTTTCAGCTTTTTTCTCTTTTTTTTCCCAGGGAGCTTATTCACTGGTTCCCAAAGTGCTTCACGGTGCATTGGAGGGTCTGATAAAATCAAGCAACTCCTCCTTGTTCCAGAACCGTACAGTCAGGGAAATGCTGTGGGGATACCATGACCCCATGTTGAAAGGAACTGTGGGCCTATTTGCACCTGTGAGTAAACACATATTGCAGCCTTACACTTACACATAACATGGGTTTTCTCCAGGTACTCCAGCTTCCTGCCACCATCCAAAGACATGCAGGTTAATTGGTGACTCTGAATTGCCCATGTTTTTGAACGTGTGAATGGATGTCTGTCTCTATGTGCTAGCTCTGCGATAGTCTGATGATGCAGGGTGTACCCCGCCTCTTGCCCAGTGTCAGATGGGATAGGCTCCAGCACCCCAGTGAACCCTAACAGAATAAATGGTTACGGACAATGAATGAATGAATGAATGAATGAACTTACAAATAATTAACATAAAAGTTGGGCTTTTGATGCTTTGAAGCTTCAGTGAGAGTTACCTACAAATGTTTGAAGCTTCGCACGGGGGTGGCAATGCAAGCTATAATACTTTCTTCAAACTTGTGGTGATTATTTATATACTTTCCTGTTATTTTAATTATGAGTCTGATGAGACACAAGGACAAAAATCAGATTACAAGGATTATTCTTTTTACCTGAAACGAAAATGTCAGACATGCCCCATAGAAATGAATTTGCTCATATGTAGGCATATAAACAAATGCATAAATAAACAGACCTATGTAGATGTACTATTTCTCATTTTGTAGGCTATTTGAGTTTTTGGGGCAATGCTTATAAATCTGAAGCATCTGGATACTGATTTGGACGTCAATTACCATGGCAACAGTAGATGCTTTGAAGCTTTGAAACATTCAGGACAGCCCTAGACAACATCTACCCAGTAACAGCCCAGTTTTGTTAATTAGTTGTGTGAAATGTGTTTTTCCCAGTACAATGGTACGTATGATGGCTACTACAACGTCTTCACTGGAAAGGACGACATCTCAAAAGTGGGCATAATTGACAGGTGGCGAGGAGAGAGGTGAGCCTGACTTTGAATTAAGCGAGGGAGATACTGAGACTGGATTTGAGGCTTTTATCTTTTAATCAGCTCCTACAGATTGTGACAAGTGAGGATCCAGTTTTTTTATTGTCATATTTTTGGCTGTTTAATGAAGTCAGGTTAATCAGGTTGTACAGATTCCCACATGTGAGATTTCCATTTTTTCTTTTGGAAATTTTCGGCTGATGTTAAATCAAATAGCGTGCCTGACAAATTCCATTTCGTCCAACAGGACCTTACGTTTCTGGGACGACAAGTACTGTAACATGATCAACGGGACAGGTTTGGCTCATGCACAGCTTCAAGAATTCTGCTTTACTCTTATATTACACCGCTGCAGCTCTAAATGCAGACGAGTCAGCTCATCACTTCTCCCCTCTTCCTCAGATGCGTCCTCATTCCCTCCCTTTGTGGACAAGACAAAGCCGCTCTATTTCTTCTCGTCAGACATCTGCAGGTGATGAAAAGTTTCATTTCATGGGAGCAATTTCATCCGATGTAGTCTGACTGTGCTTTGCTAACATTAAGTGGGGCAGTAAGTGTCAACGATGGGAGATTTAACATCTTAATTTGAGCCTTGCAACCATTTGGACTTTTCCTCTCAGTAACCACTAGAGGTCAGAGCTTTCTAACACCAAAACCATGCACCAGGGTCTGAATTATGCTGCACAGTGGAGTCAGATATTACTGGGTACATGAAGGTCCTTCTCTGGAAGACTTTTGTACTAGTCTCTGTGTTGTTTTGTCTTCAGGTCTGTGTCAGCTGGCTTTGAGGCGAGACTGGATCTGAAAGGGATTGAAGTGTATCGCTACGCCCTCCAGCCAAATACCCTGGCCTCCCCTACGGTCAACCCAGATAATCGATGCTTCTGCAGAGACCCAAAGACTACCAAGGACTGCACCCTGGCAGGAGTTCTGGACATCAGCTCCTGTCAAGACGGTCAGTAAGCATTCGTTTCTTTGAGCACGAGTTAAAGGTCCAGTGTGCAGGATATATTTGCAAAAATGAAATATAATATAATAAGTATGTTTACTTTAGTGTAAAATCACCTGAAAATAAGAATCTTTGTGTTTTTGTCATCTTAGAATGGGCCGCTTATATTTAGATAGGGAGCGGGTCCTTGTCTACGGAGATCGCGCCATGTTGCACTGCCATGTTTCTACAGTAGCCCAGAGCAGACAAACCAAACATTGGCTCTAGATATGGCCATTCACATTTTTTCTCACGTCGGCCACCGCAGTTAGAAGCCCCTCTGCATCAAGAGCATCGGAAAAACGATTATTTATTTTTACATGAAACTGCTTTATTTTGTGTTTTTACTGGTTTAAACACCAGGTCCATTTGTTCTAGAACGGAAAAGACCTTTGTGGATAATTCGGCTTCCGTAAAAGCCTCATCAACACTGAAGAAATTCTAACCGGGAGAGGTTTTAGTTGGTTGCAATCTGCAATACTCACTTCTACACTCCCACAAATCCCCTCAGTCTTACTCACTGTTGCGTTAAAGGCCCAGACACACCAAACCAGCTTCAGAGAACTAGCAGGAACGAGAGCCACCTGCTGCGTTGCCTCACGTCACTGTGTCTTAGCCAAAAAGTTGCACATGAATACACCAAATTGATGGCTAACAAGCATGCATATTCTGCACCTGTGTAAGACATACCCCTCCATACCATTACCATGTACCAGTGAATAATTACACAAACCATCAGGTAATGTTTCTGCCAAAGAGCTCAGTGGCTAACAAAAAACAATTATACCTCATATCACTAGTTTGTGCTGCTGAATTGGTGGCAAAAACCTGACTGGTGCCGACGAATGCCAGCAGTGCAGGACACACTACTTAGCTTGGTGTGTCGGGACCTAGAACTTTCTCTCTGTTCTGCAGCTTGGTATTTTGACTTGTCTGTTTCTTTGCCACCTAAACAGGAAAACCGATCTACATCTCTCTGCCCCACTTCCTTCATGGCAGTCAGTCCCTGCGAGAGGCCGTGCTAGGCCTCAATCCCAGCGAGGAGCACCACGCCACCTACCTGGACGTGGAACCTGTAAAAGCCTCTAAACTTATATAATAATATTGGTGATTTCTGACTTTTAGTGGCAGCAATTCTGATGCTAATTTTGTGGTATTTTCCCACCAGACAACTGGATTCACCCTGAGGTTTGCCAAGAGAATTCAAGTGAATATGATGTATGGACCATCAAAGGTCATCACGTAAGTTGTGCTTCACGTTTTTAAGGGAAAGATTTTGGGAAATGTGCTTATTCGGTTTCTTGACGAGAGTGTGATGAGAAATTGAAGACGACTCTCATGTCTGTGTGGTAAATGTGAAGCTAAAGCCTGCAGCTAGTCAGTTTAGTGTAAAGACTGACGTCCGGGCCGCTTTGCCTTCCTCTACCTGTGTGTGACGGGTGCCTCGTTGAATGGCTGTGGCTGGCCTGCATGTGGTGTTCACACAGACAGTGTTACTGCTGCCTGCCAGCCCTATTTTTGCACACAGAGTTTGGCTTTGATAATAGCCATTAATATTTTACAGTAAAAGCCTTGTGTTAACAAATGAAGGGATTCTGTCAACAGAAATGCTCTAGGGCTTTTCATTTGAAATGGAAAAAAGAAGTGTTGTGTTAAAAATAATGTTTTTTCATGATTGAGATATATTTTACAGATAGAGCCATTGAAATAGCTGTGAAAGGTGTATTGTTGCTGGTATGATGTCAATATGACTACCAACAGATTACTGTCTGTCTATTTTTGCTGCAAACCATCTCATGGAAAAAATAGGCGAGACTCCAAATCTCGAGATGAGCCGCAGCCAAGTGCCGCCTCAGTCGCACTGCTCACACAAGAGGTTCTGTTTGGCCCGGGTGTGAGAACAGGGGCAAACAGCTCGCCTGGCACTGTTCAGACATAACAAACCCTGCCAACTGAAGAGCTCACAAATTAACATGTTATCTGGTTTCTGTAGTTAGTACAAAAAAGTTTCAAAAGGACAAGTCGTGGTTTTGCTGTGGTTATGTATTTATTATATGGCTTTGTATGGAATGCTAAGCTAACCGCTAAGCTAGCAAGTTCTTCATGGTCTCAGTTCTCTGCTGTGCCCTCTGGTGGAATCCTCCAACGTAACATATCCTCATAGGACAGTTTGTATGATAGCCTTTGAATTAGCGCCCTATGAATGACGTTACGTTCTTACCGTACAGTTAGGTAATTAACGTTCAAATCAGCTTCACTATAACTCGCAGCATTCACAGACAAACACTTGTCTTTTTCTGGACACATTTTCCCCATAAATACAACATGCTAATGTTATTAGCACAAGCCTATGGCATTTTACATTGTATAAATTAGCTAAGTGGCTAGCGGACTTTTCCTCTACTTAATGAAGCCAGGGACAACATCAGCATTTAACAAAAGTAATGCAGCTCCATTACAGCTCACAAGGTTCACTGACAAAACAACTGTCTTATACTAAATACGTTTTCCAAACAAATACAACATGCTAACGTTATTAGCAAAAGCCTATGACATTTTACATTGTATAAATTAGCCTAGCCACAAGCGGAGATTTCCTCTGCTCATATGAAGTCAGGATAAATCACACACAAGACTTAAAATGCTATTTTTGTGGAGGCTTTATTGTCTTCACAAGTTATTGTTTCTTATCTGTGAAATTAAAGTAAATAAAAGCTTTGTTTCCACTGAGGGAAATGGTTTCAGCTCACAGAAATAGACAGGAGGTCTGCGTCGCCATGACCAGTAGTTACATTTCTGTGGAGGTGCGCACCAGGCTACAGCGTAGGCTATGTGTCGACATAGAACATACTGCATACGCGCCTATGGTGTGAATTTGACGCAGAATCTTGCTTTTCCCAAATGTCAAGCTATTTATTGGAGCTTGCATGTCATCCACCTCCTCTTTCTCTTCCTGCATTTCCTGTCTCCTCTGTCACTGTCAAATAAAGGCAAAATTGTTTTGAGACATCATCATGCACTGAATACTAAGTAATGAACTCTCTCCCTGCAGGGTGCTGAAGAAAGTCAAGGATTATACCATATTCCCTGTTGTTTGGCTGAATGAGGTAAGATAAAAAACACAGCCCTGCAGTCATGAAGTGTGGAGTCTGTTAGCTCGGGATGCATAATAATCAGTCACTCTCTCTCTCTCTCTCTCTCTCTCTCTGTCGCCAAAATGTAACCAGACGGCTGTGGTGGATGACCCAACGGCGGAGAGGTTTAAGACAGAGCTAGTCTCCCGTATCCAGATGTTGGAGATGATACAGAACACACTAATGGGCACAGGTGTGGGCATCTTCGTCGTGTGTCTCATCTCCTACTGCGTGGTGAGGAGGAACGATAACCAAAGCAAGCTGGTGTGAATGAATCACACGGAAGTGTCTGTTGTGTGTGAGTCGCAGGACACAGTGCATTAAGCTGCTACGGGACATCAGACCGTTTGATATAGACTTGCACTTTTTTGTAATTTTAGTGTTATTTATAATGTCATACTTCCTTTGATACCAGGGGGGGAATACTGTGATTTATGCAAAGCTCCCAGAGCTTTGTTAAGTATTATTTCAATTGCAAACACTGTAACGTTAACTCAATCAGGGATCTTTAACGGGAGAGCGGATGGAGACGCCACTAACAGTCAGGTTATTAATCCGCACAGAGGAGAGATGGGTCTGTTTGACATCCTATGAAAGAAATGTACATGAATCTAATCTTGCGCAAATGTCCGTAACCTTTGCTGAACTAGTCTCTTCTAAATGAATAAAAGCTGAAAACGAGTTTCTCACTGGGTGTTTGGTTCTGAGTGTTTACTCTTTCCTAACCGGCAACAGTCTATCATGATTGGTCCACATTCCCCTTGGCCTAAAATACAGCCGAGATGTTCCAGCTGCTGCAACAAACCTCCACATTGTGCACACTGGAGCAAAATGACTTGATTTCCTCTTTACCTTGAGTGGTCCATAAATCAAAAAGAGTCATAAAAATGAGTCAAGGGATGATTATATGGTGGTTCTGAATGGTACTTGGGTTTGTTTGGTGAGAAAGCAGTGTTTCTGCCCAGCAGGAGGCCTCTCCTTGGTTTTATGGGTTTTAAATGACCCTGTGCAGCCTCCTGGGTGTCTTTGATTCAACTGTTGGGTCTGAATCTCACATGTCACACTTACAGTATAATGGAGTGTTTCATTTGGGATTAGACGTCTCCTCTTGAGGGGAATTTGCAACCTCGGGGTATCTCAGGTATATGGGAGCCTATTTCTGTCAATGTGATGGAAGAAAAACCACAAGAAACTTTCTGAAAATGATGACTTAATATCTCAAAATAATAGTATCTCAGAGTAATGCGATAATAATGACATAATGAGAAACTCTCAAAATAGTGACAGTAGTAATGATAGTAATGATACTATCATTTGTCATTATCTTAAGATATTATTATTATTTTTTTTAAAGGTACTGACTCATTATTTTGAGAAAATTTCTTATTATTTTGTGAAATTTTGTAATTATTTAGAGATATAAACTCACTGATGGACTCGGGGTGCACTCGGGGGGGGGGGGGGGGGGGGTTTACTGCCGCCCCCTGTTGCCACCTCGGTTGAAAACGCCGTGCTTAAATGCCCTCTTGAGATGTGAAAATGAGAGGATGTGCCCTATCAGCTGCCCTCTTGAGTGATCAAAACAAGACGATGTGCCCTATTGGATGAAAATGAGCGGATGTGCCCTTTTGGCTGCCCTCTTGATTAACAAAAATGAGCGGATGTGCCCTTTTGGGTGCCTTCTTGATTAACGAAAACGAGCAGATGTGCCCTTTTGGCTTCCCTCTTGATTAACAAAAACGAGTGGATGTGCCCTTTTGGCTGCCCTCTTGATCGATCAAAACAAGACGATGTGCCCTATTGGATGAAAATGAGCGGATGTGCCCTTTTAGCTGCCCTCTTGTCCCCATGTCATGCAGTAGGTGCCCTTCTTTCCTTTTCGCCCCTGCCCTTCAAACATCCTGAGTCTGTCACTGTATAAATTCATTATTTTGAGAAAGTGTCTCATTCTTTTAGCTACTTAGTCATTTTGTTTGGAAAGTTTTTCATTATTTCGAGACACTAAGTCTTTTTTTTTCATTATTTTGAGATACTAGGTCATTATTTAGAGAAATTTTCTCGTTATTTTGAGATACTCTCATTGTTTTTAAAATACATTTCACATACTAAGCCATTATTTTTGAGAAATTATCTCAAAACAATGAGAAACTAAGTTTTTTTTCCCATTATTTTGAGATACTGTGTCAATATTTTGAAGACTTTTCTCATTTTGAGATATTAACTCATATTTTTTGGGGAAATGGTTCATTATTTTGACAAAGTTTCTCATTTTGTAACTCTGTGCGTTCTTGAATACATCTTCCGATGCATCTGAATACATCGTCAGTGATGTAACCAAACCTAACAAACTCATTATTTTGAGAAATCCAGTCATTATTTTGAGTAAGTTTCTTATTATTTTGAGATACTAAGTCATTCTTTTAAATTATTTTGAGATACTAAGTCATTATTTTGAGAAGGTTTTTCATATTTTTGTTCTAGTAAGTCATTATTTTGAGATACAAACCTGCTGTTTTGAGATATTTTGTATTTTCAGAAACTGAGTCCTTCTTTTAAGAGAGCTTCTCATTATTCTCAGAGAAGTAAGTCATCATTTTGAGAAAATTTCTCATTATAATGACTGACAAGATCTGTTTTTTTCATCACACTGGTGGAAATTGGCTTCTCTACAGGTAATGGGCAATAATCTTAAAAATTTAGGACACAAGTTTATGTTTTTCAAAAGCTGGACCCTCTGATGTTAGTGTGTACCCATACACTTTCAATGTTGTCAAAGTTTCTTTGTGTGATAATTGTTTACAGAATAGTTCCACATTTTGGGAGATATACTTGTTAACTTTTTTTGTCAAGAGTTAGCTGAGATGATCAGGGTCAAGTCAAATTTTACTACTTTTTTTTGTGCTAAGCTAAGCTAACCAGCTGGTGACTGTAGCTTCATATTTACTGTACAAACATAACAGTGGTATTGATCTTCTCATCAATCTCCAACAAGAAAGTAAATAACAATATATCCCAAAATCATATTGGCCATCATAATCATGACAAGCCCCTCCATGGGATCTATAAAGTCAACAGAGGGACGATGTATCTGCCGGTAACAGAAAGAAAAAAGAAAATCACCTTTTGAGAAATTATACTAATAAAAATGTCTGACAATAAAATACATGCTCTTTCTGTAAACTTGAGATTCATCTGCACAGATTTATTCAGGCTATCATGACATTAATAAATAGAAATACATATGTTTCATAACACCGAAATTACACTGAGTTGAAGTTGACATGATGCCGGTCACACAGCTTTATTAAACGCGGAGCAGAGATCTGTTTAGAGGGAAGGTACAGCTAGAAAGTCTTTGTTTTTTCAAAATGAAAATAACACTGTATGTCTCTGCAATTTGCAGATACAGTCATAGCTGGTGAAATATGTTGAAATTATATACACATTTTCACAAAAACACCTGCACAACATTAAATTAAAAAGGAGGAAAGGAACAAAAACATACTCTGTACACAAGCAACAAATAACCTCTATCTACATTAACTACGCCTCAGGAAACAAAAGTCTATTCACATATGTCAATTAATTATTATTTCTGAATTAAAGGTGCCCACTTCGCTGTGGACAATGTGGAAAATGTGGATCCAAAGAAGGATGTTGTCATGTTTCAGCATCTACCGTGGGATGTAAACTATGCTGTAAAACTAAATTGTGCTAAATCTAATCCAGGCAAGGATTAAGATGCTTCTACGTTACTGATGGATTTCTATAAACATGCTTCTGTGCAAGAAACAAGAGAAGTATGATACAATCTGCAGCTGAATTACAGTGAGGCAGATTCTCTTACGTGTATGTCTGAGTAATAGGAATAAATACAGTAGAGACTGTGTAAGAATTTTATGTTCTACTCAGTATTTTACTGTTAATCTGTTTGGGTAGAATCAGCACTGGATCTTAATGGGTAACTTTAAAATTTTCAACCTGGACCCTATTTTCAGGTTTTGTCTGTTGACATTATAAAAAGGATCCCTACAGAGATAGACCTTTTTGTTAAACGAGAAACAGCCTCAAAATTGTCATCGCCAAACCCAACAGACTCCTTTTTATTAAACACTAATTTTGTTATCGTAAAACAGACTTCATTCAAGTCTGTTTCCACTGAGCTGTACAGTACGGTTCATTTCGGTCTGGTACACTTATTTTCCGTTTCCGCTGTGAAAAGTTGCAGATGGTGCCAATGGAACCATTCCATACCGTCCCCAGTGAGTGACAACAACCACGCCCACATTTAAGAGTACTGTTTGTGGTGGAAACACCAGGGTCTAGGTACCATGTCTGAAGGGTTACTTTTGGTTCCAAAGGTACCATACTGAAAGTGTTTGGTGGAAACTGGACTTAAGAGTCAACAGAAGCAAACTAAAACTCACAACAGATGTCTTGCTTTGTCTTGAAATAAAACCTCAATTTATTCAGTTAAATGTGAAATTACGCTGGCTCTATTTAGGCTAAAATTTTATTTAAATAGTGTCTGGTTTTAGTGATGGTGATTTCGGGGCTGTTTGTAGCTAAACAAACTCATGCTCTAACAAAAAGGTCTATCTCTGTAGGGATCCTTTTCATAGAATAATAATCTGAACACTTTTAGTGGACATGAATTGACGGTGCATAGTTTCCCCGAGTGAGTTCGATAACATTTTTGAATAATCCCCACAGATAGACCTTTTGAGAAACAGCCCCAAAAATCGCCAACACCAAACCCACCAGACTCCATTTCAATAAGCAGTAATTTAAGGGTGTTTAGAGCCAGCATATTTTCACATCTAACTTGGTGAATTGAGGGTTAATTTCAACCATACCAGAATAGACGATTGTTGGAACAGTCGAAAGACAAACCAAGATGGTTTTTGTGAGTTCTGAATTTTTCTGTCAACTTTAAATGGAGTGTGTTTTACAATGACAAAATTACCATTTATTTAAATGGCGTCTGGTGGGTTTGGTGGTGGCAATTTTGGCACTATTACTGGATTAAAAAAAACGTCCATCTCCGTAGGGATCCTTTCCATCAGCTGTCAAACACTTACTATAACAATCTCAGCCTGTCAGTAGCAAAAACAAGCACTGTTAGTAGACATAAACTGACGGTGCACAAATGCCCCAACTGGTTACATGACAGCCTTTTTAGCCGCTGGCAGCTGCAGCCTTCTCGCTCAGTACTGAACCCCTTTCAAAACTTGTTGAACCCAAAATTCACTTTGACACAACAACATGGGAAAACAAAGTCCAGGTTGAAAAATATCAAACTTCCCCTTTAAGTCAGCCTTTGAACTAAATCCTTTTAAATTTACAGCGCTGTAATGAAACACTTTTTATCGGTACCACTTATCATCAGCACTTTGTATTAACAGTGCTATTGCAGATACTGCGTGAGGCAGTCAATCCATGAGAAAATAAAACATATTTCTCTCATAAATTGACTTTTTATTACCCTACATGTGCCCACGAACCGCTTTCAGTCATTTCACAGAGCAGAGACAACTTTGTTAGTTCAAAGTAAATACAGAAATGTGAGTAGAATCTAATAAAATACTGATATTATACTTTGAGAGGGCGCTCACTCTCAAGCATGCATCAATCTCCCTTTTGTCCCTTTTCAATCTCCCCTATTTACTGTTGTGATTTCAAATTACTTCCTCTGTTTGTGAACAAATCCATTGTGAGCTAATATCTGGCCAGTCCAATTTCCCCTCTAATATCTAAAATATGATACGATCATCGACCGTAGCTGCGTCTCAGGGTGTATTATCATAAGCAATACCAACTGCAGTTTATTAGTGGCACTCATAACAGGGCCACTTCAGTTTGGGTTGTGACTGCAACAGCAAATAAATTGCTCCTGGGTGCCTGTGCGTGTGTACTAGTGTGTGTCACAGCCATCTGGTCACAGAACCTCATGCAAGAAAAAGAGATATTGCCGAATAACAACTCCCTGCACCCACCTCCTCGTTTTACTGTACATCCACAGTGCAGCTCTGCAGTTTGAGATGAGAGTCGGATAATGAGGGGATAGAAACAGAGAAGGGTTTTCGCGTCAGTGTCTGCACCTCCCCTGTGTCAGACCTCTGGGAGGTGATTGCGCCGGTTGCGAATCTTCCTCCGGTCCAGCAGGGGCTTCAGTTTGGCAAGGTCCCCCCTGAGAGGCCCTGGTGGCTGAGGCGGCTGCTGTCTCTGCTGGAGGTTCTGCATCTCCTTCCTCTCTTTGCAGTACTGCTGCACGGCCAAGCTCTCCGCCGGACTGAAGGCTGCCAGGAGGGTCTTCGGGTGCAACGAGCTGGCCCAGGCCCACGGCGACTGCTGTTTGTCCGTCAGCACGCTCACCATGGCCTCGCTCAGCACTCGCAGGCGGATCTTGGCGACGGTGCGCTTGAAGCTGTTCTCTGTGGTCAGGCAGTAGTAGAGGCCCTGGTCGGACAGCTGGACGGAGCGGATGAGGAGGCCGTGCTCCGTGGAGAGGACGCGGTCACTCAGCTTCACCTGTGGTTGACACAGTTAGTTAGTGCCATAACCTTGTCCACATAATTTGTAGCACAGAATTGGAAAAGATCCAAATCAAAGCAGTACCTGAACGATACTGACAGGGAAACCTGACAAATACTAACTGAAGATTAATGGAGTCACTTAAAAGGGATCTACCATGCTTCTCCTTATTTTCTGTCATATATATAATGTTACAGTGATGAATGTTCATATTAAACGTGGCCAAAGTTTCAAATGATGAGGTAAACATATGTATAAGTAATTCTTGTGAGCAAAAACCTCAGACTTCAGACCGTTCTGACACTCAGAAGTGTACTTTGCCATCGTTATCTTATATGCGTCAGTTGAATGTCTGGCTTCATACACCACTGAGCAGCGTCCATAGGGGTGAAATGGGTCCTGCTTTTTACACTGCATCCAGCTCCTCTATAGACCCATGGTCCATGATACACGGTGACGGACAGATGGTTCATCCAATCACCTGCCAAGTATTTTTAAAAGTGCCAGTCCTTTTCCAAACAGATTCCAACGACAGCTTCTCAGATGGTCATGTGTTAACAAACCATCTGGCGTGTCAGGTTACTAATACATATGCTTCACTAGGACAGATACATCTTCTGAAGACATTTCAAATGTGGCTGCTGCTGAAGATATGCAGCGAAAAGAAGTGTAAAAAGGAGTTGAAATGGACGTCACAGTGGAGGTGCTGAAAGACGCTGAAGTGCCTTCATCGCCATCAGTTTAAAAATAAACCGATGGCGACACTCTAAATCCAACAGCTTCGTCCTTTCTCACTTTAAAATCAGCCTGGCCTTAGTTTGGAAAAGACTCTGATCATTACACACCATAAAACTTAAGTGATTTATTTAAAGGGCCAACTTCTATTCTCACGGGGAGACGCTATAAAACGGCCATTACTCTGAATCTACTCCACTGAGGTGAGAGCTCAATCCATAAAGGGCTTTTCATGCAGGCGCACTCGGGCCAAGCTTTATCTAATCTCGTCAAATATTTGTAAAGCATTTCCCCCGCTGAGATCCCAGTTATTAGTCTGGGTCTATAGGATGTTTGATCTGTATGACGCTCCATGTTCTCTGTGTCATTCCTCAGGCATTACAAGTCCTGATCAAGCGTGTGAGCTCATTTGATCGCCATGACATGTTAAATGTTTGATGTAATATTTCAACGACGTAGCCAAAACATGAAAAGCACGTTTTATCTTGAAGGGATTTTTGTTGTGCCATGTCAGCTTGTTAGATACGGGCTGTGATGTCGACCTTTGACCTCTCTAAATGTCAAACTGACCTCTTTCCTCCTGTCATTGTCTCTGTGAATGAGCCAGCGAATAGACGCCTGAGGAGACTTGGGAAGACACTCCAGGAAGGTGGTGTTGTTCTTGACGCCGTACTGTGTCATCTCCACTGCGTTCCTGTAGGCTAACACACACACACATGCACACACAAACACACACAGAGTCAAGGGAGTCACTTCAGACGTCACTCGCTGACAGACACAAACCCCACAGATGGCCTCAAATCTGTCTCAAGTCCCCACTGCGAGAGGGAAATGTTGACACAGAGCTTAGTCCGACACCTGCAGCACCACCAAACTCCACCCAGACTTCTCCAGCTTCCGCAGACTGACAAAATAACCATCGATGCACCAGAGCAACTCCATCTCGTCTCATTTGCCGCGTCGTTTTTGTCGCAGCTAAATGGTTCGTCACTCAGTTGGATGTGTGACAGGGCTGTGACTAATTAGTGGTAATGGCCATATGGTTTGTTCCCCAAGCTCGTTTTAATTTAGAGATGTAAACTGTTGGAGGAAATGGGACACTCTGGGGAGCAAATCTTCTCCGCTCATTAAACCGCACCCTGCCAGTGTTGCTGGGTGAGCTTTGGTGATGGATGTTGTGCGGTACCTGGACTCAGAGACCTCTGGATGGGTACATTAACACACAAAAATACACAGAAGATGCAGCTACAGCTTTGGTGTAAACAACTACAATCATTTTATATTGATTGTATTGACAGTTTTGCCATTGTGTGAAACACATGTTGTGCTGCATTTACATGCTCCTCGGATGGTTTCTAGATGATTTCCAGAGTTGGGAAGTCATTCTTCTGACTTTGGTGTGTTCATGAGCTTTGAGTCGTAACGTGGAAACAACATGGATGCTACAAAGAAGATGTTGTGTATTTTATTGCTCAGAGCGTTAAAATGACACAATAATAACAGTGAATACCAGTGCATCCCCTAAAAAAACCCATAAAAAAACTGCTTTACCTTTGTTGTCAGGATTAATGCTGATAAATAACTTTTCTAACTAATCTACTCTACGTGGACAGCAAATAACCGCTACAACCGAACACCATATTACAAATTACATGTGAGCAAAAAATTGACGCGCAATATGTGAACTAACCGAACATTTATTTTCATCACCATGTTCCTGTAATATCAACTTACTGTAACAACTTGTGTACCGAAATTCTCGTGGACTTTCTGAGATCTTTGGGCAACAAGGTCTCACTCCGACGTTGTAGAAATCCGGCACTTAGGCAGTGACTAGCGGCGTCAGACACTCATGAAAAAGCTGTGCTTTAACGTTAGCATGATACATGGTCGGTTGCTGTTATAGTTAAATGGTGCTTGGCGGCATTGGTGGGAAATGCGGCGGGACACAAACACAGGTTAAGGTGACGAAAGTCCACTTAAGTCCACAGGGGTGTTCAGCTCCCAGAAGATTATAAAGCCAAACCCTGTTCTTTTTTCTGAAACCCAATCATGTGCTGCTGTTGTTGAAGGCAAAAAAACGTCAACTGGGGTTGTTTTTACTGACGTAGTGCATTCAGTTTGAAAGAGACTGTATATAAACGGTAAATTTCCTGTGAAAACAGAAGTGTATTTTGAAAGAAGACAATGCATGTAACAGGCAGAACTTGACACGGCGTCCCAGAGTGTCAACAACCAACACACCCAGGGTACCTTGCACATCATATCTGGACGTTGAAAGTCCATCACCTACGTCGGTATGTGACGAGAAAATGCAACATTGACATATTATCACCTTATAAATTTGTTAAGGCTAATACGTTACCAACCAGTGACCTATTTACACATCCTGCTGACACGTAGCGACATTAGCATTCATTTGGAGTTGAGTATTCACTTTCATTTTCACTCTATTTTGGTTCCTACAACCTCCTGAGAAACATAACTGGATTTATAGCTGCTTGCTGCTTTCCCTCACCAGCTTCTTCCTAATTTCGTCTGCTGTCTGGTGCTAGGCGTGCAGCATACAGTGGGGTTTATCAGAGCTTTGCCGCCTGCTGTTGTGAGGTTGATGACGGCGTAATTTGTTGGCCATAAAATCTAAACAAATAGCTACAAGAGGCTAAGCTCTGTAGAGCTGTGGTAAAATTCTCAGTGTCCCTTCAAGCGACACCTTTCACATTAAACCCAGCCATTTGATGCTTCCCTAAAATAAAAGTATTGATTCGAGCAGCTTGAAATACCTTTTAGATTGAATCCTCTGCACTGAGTGAGCGGATTTCCGTGCATAATGTCCTGCCGTCTGCTCCTCCTAAAACAAGAAGAAACAGCATTGAGTATAAATACACTGCAGCTAAATACAGAACAAATACACAACATTCTTCCTCATATATTCATCTCATATTAAAGCTGTGGAGGGAGCCGACAGTGCCAAAACAATGAGGAAAATCTGACTGTTATTCCACTCGGTGGTGCACACTCATATGTAACAGCTTGAGGAAAAGAGCGTGTAAACAGCTGACACATTTCACACACATTTTCTGCAGGAACACGAGGGCTGCACTTTTGTTCTGCGACCAAACTAAACTTGACCTGCGGCCGGCTGGAATGTCAAGAGACACGCAGCCGGTCCTTAAAGAGACCGGAGAAGTGTCGGGCTTAGAGGTGAGGTCGCTTATACTGCCTTGTCTGTGTTATGTCCAGACGGATGGAGGGAAACAACAAAAGCAGAATTAGTGACGTACTTACACTGAAGTATGTGCTGAGGGATACCAGCCATGTGATCTTTGCGCCCTCACAGGTTGCGACCAGCTCTTTTCTGGTCTTGTTTAACATGTTGTTGTACATCATCTGGTGCCCACATTCAGGACAACTTGATGTGGTACATTGATTAATTTCATATTTGTTATGTAACTGATGGATGCTGCTTTTGTTGTGTGTTAGAGGCCCAAATCCTCACGAGATTCTCATGGCAAGTGAACAGAAATATTGAATGCTATTGAAAAATCTGCACTATGGTGTTGTTTATTTAACTCTTGTGAACGTTTTGAATGGCTGCCCCCATGAATGGGCTCCCTAATCAACACCTGTCAGCACTACACTGCCAAGGGATCAATCCTTAATGGACACTTAAATGTCTTTGCAGAACATTTAAAAGTTACCGAACACCGGCACCAAACCGCAGTAATGACCCCTTACACTGTAAACCTCTGTGTACCTTTTGCCGGTGGGGTAGAAGCGGGAGCAGCTGAGTCCGTCCCAGGCGCAGTAGGGGTCTCTGGCGAGGCAGCAGTCAGCGCAAGCCGAGCCGTAAGCGTGGCAACGGTGCAGGGAGACCTGCGAGACCCCGAACTCGGAGCTGACGTACAGCTGTTGCTGCAAAGTAAACAGTTCAAATGTCAGCCGCCCTGTTTGTCTTAATAAGTGGCCGGCTGACAGGAAAATGAGGCAGAGCGCCGAAACAATTATGGCTCATTATTTCCCTGCCTTTGGGAGGCTTATTACGCACTGGAGAGTTGTGTTTTGAGCATTACATAGTAGCCACAGACAATGAATAACATATTAAAACAATAAAACTGCACTTAATGTGTGAGGTCAGCAGAGTTGGAGGGACACTTACTTTCTTTGAGGATATTCTCAAGTTTGTAACAGGAGCTTGATTCTGAAAAATAACACACACAAGGGCAAAGTTCAGAGCTTTTAGACGTTGTTGACAGTTACTTCTATCAAAATCTTAGAGGAATAAGTGGGAACATGTTGGGGGAAAAGGAAGGGAACAGCTTTTTAAAGGAATACTTCACTCCCCAAATGACCATTTGTATATCAGTTACTCACCCTGTGTTACGTTAACTGAGTGAGGAGAACTTTGTTTTTCTCGCATCCCTCTACGGTGAACGAAGAATCCAAAAAAGGAGAAAATTCTTGATGAATTGAAGTCATAGGGGTCCACGTTTAACAAACTTACAGCTTGTGCAATATAATCCAAGTCTCGTTTATCCAGTTGTATGCTCAGTACTTTCCAAACAGACAGGCCTTTCTGACATGGAACTGAACTAAAAGGAAACTTATCCATACTATCAATAAAGCCAGACTCCATTGACAAAAACAGTATTTTATCTCATTGAATACAGGAGCTGCTGGTCTACCACTGCCTCACAGTTAGTGAGTTTATGTTAGTCCAGTGACACAAACAAACAACCGATCTTGGCAGTGGTAAAACAAAAACAAACCAAAAAAAAGGCCCAGAAATAATTTGTATTCAAAAGCGTCCGTGATAAAAACTACACGTTCACAAATCCAGTCTAAGTTCTCTATTGTGGATAAGTGCCTTGTGCATTGTGGTGCCTTCAATTTCAGTCGATAAAGTGCAGTGAATGAATACTGGAGTCCTGACAAATGCATTATGACCTATATGCTGGGCGAATGTCCATCCTAAGAATCAGTTATTACAGTCCAACATTCTTCAGTTTATGTTTACAGATGTTTTTGATATATTTTCCCCTCTGTTTTAAAAAAAATTTGTCCACATGACTTGTTTTACAAATGATCTCCATCCACACTAGAAGGTGAAAATGCTCTCCACTCGTCTCAAAGGTAGTTAGTTATACAGGCTAACATTAACATTTTCAAAACACCTAGTGGAGATCTCATCACTGTTGAGTCCCCTTTGATATGAGGACAAAAGAGCATACACAACGGTATGAGGCATGCTCTGGCCATGCATAAGTTTTCTTTCACTCCTCATCGACAACAATCCCTCTTGTCAAAATTGTCCGCTAATTTGACTAGCCCGATCCGAAATCACTGTTTTTGGCTGACTTTAAACCGAGGACACTGAGGTGGAACAAAAAACAGTGGCCCCAGCAGATGTCTCTGTGCGTCCGTGAAATGGTGCAGTAATACTAAGTTTAAGTGTAAAGCAGTCATTAGACCAAGCAATGCTAGCAAAATGCAATTTCGCATTTTCACGTCGGCCACCATCGTCAGCAGTCCCTCTAAAAAAACATAGATTTTTAATGTGAAATTGTTTTATTCAGTTTTATATAGGTTTAAATCAGTGGGACCGTTTGTTTTGGAGACCAAGGGGCCTCTGTAAAGATTAAGCTCCTGTAAAAAAAAACCCCTCTACAGGTATCCTAATTGGGAGTTTACTGGGAGAAGTTTAGGCCCAATCCCAAAACCCCCCCTTGTCCACTACCCCTTAGCCCTTGGCCCTACCCCTTGGCCCTCAAAATGAAGCAACGAGGGGTAGGGGTTGAAAGCTTTCCCTAGGAAGTGGGACACCACTCACTACGTCACCGCGTCGGTTACATTCACGCATACGTAACTATTTTAAACAGGAAGCCGTGAGCCATCTACATTTCCAACCGGCATCTACAATGGAGTCCCCAGTTGAGTTAATCCTGCCGATCGCATTTGCTGTATTCATCATGTTTCGTTTGATGAACGACAGATGACGAAATGATATGTACGACAGGGGACTAACCAGCTAACATTACGAGGCAGCATAGTTATACTACCTGGCATGTTATCATAATGTGAAAAAGCTGACAATTTTGCAGAACAGGACAGGTGACAGACGCCAGATAGTGTGAGCTAGCTAGCTAGCTAACAAGCAACCTGACGACGGTAACGTTAGCTAGCTGGCTAGCTTTCTGTCAACTCCAATCTAGACATCCTGAAAAGCAATAACAACTTTTTTCCCCGTCTCTTGCTCGGTGGTAGCCATGGCGATGTCTACCCCTCGCTGGCAAGTCAGCATCTGAAATCCCTCGCTCTGAACGGCTAGTTTCATACCCACTACCCCTCGTTATACCCTCTACCCCTACACCCACAAAGGAATTGGGACACCCCTACACCTCGCGGGAACGCGCAAATCTAGGGGTAGGGCCAAGGGATAGGGCTAAGGGCGGGTATTGGGACGGGCCCTTAAGCTTGTGGCAATCTGCAGTCCTCTAGATGCCACGAAATCCTACACACTGCTCCACTCTGTTTTAGTGAACTAAAACTCTGTTGTCGTCTGAAAGGGAGGGCACAACATGGAGAAAAATATCCTTTCTCCAAAACATCTGTATATGTGTAGACAGAGCCATAGTTTTGCTGTTGTTAAACGTGGACCCCTATGACTTCAATTCATTGAGGATTTTCTCAGTTTTTGGATTCTTCGCTCACAGTGGAGGCATGCAAGAAAAACAAAGTTTTCTTCACTAATTCATCGTAACATGGGGTGAGGAACAGATACAAAATTGGTCATTTGGAGGGTGAAGTATTCCTTTAATGACAATTTAAAACAGCCACAGCAGAGACAGTACCCATCCAGGATCAGCTTCTCACCAGATGTATCTTTATAAAGGAAATATATATGTTCAACTGAGAATAAATCTCCCCTAAATGAAGCACAGCTATAGTTCAGGTGCAGTGAAAGATCAAAGGAATCGTGGCCTTTACGTCCGATCACAGGTTGATCACACGTTTAGCGCTCTGAGCTACGATAAAGCAACATGTGTGAAGGTTCACTGGGGGCAACAACCAGACCCTTGCGGTATGTTAGCATGTTTCCCATCACTCTGCGCTGCACTACACTGCAGAACATCTATCTCCTGTGTACCACCGTGCCTCTGTCTGTCTGCCCCTGGCCTTTGTGTTGTGGCCAAGTGCACCCCCGCCCCGCTACCCCCACCACCTGACTTGTGGGAAAGAAAAGGGATGAAAGTGAGAGTGGAATGAAAGAAGAAAGGAGAGAAAAACAGACAGCTGACCTTAAACACTTCCAGCTCCTCCAGGATCAGATCTTCATGCAGGGATTGATTGCTTGGCAGCACAATTACCTTCTGTACTGTACCTTTGTCTGGGGGGCAGAGAGCAGACATGTCATGAGCTGTAACCACACATAAAACAACCGTGTGAAACAGATACACACACTCAATAAAGACTGCCCAGACAGAGAAACTACAATACAACTGCTGGGGGAAAAAAATAAACTCCTGCTCTGTTTTCCTTTGCCCGTGTTTGCTTTTGAATTAGGCACGATAGCTGGTTTTCACAGCAGAATCAACTGTGGCAGGAGTGGGAATGGAAGCTCTTAAGCCCGCGCAGGGGCGGAGAAGGGCCACAGAAAGGGCAACATGCAACACAAGCATCATCAATACAGCTGTTTGGTCCTGGGAGCTGGAGCAGTGGAGTGAGGGAGGACAGTAACAGCTCCTGGAAATGCGTGATAAGAGCGTCTCCCTCAGACAAAGCAGCATTTCGGGGGGCTCAGATATTGTTGGACAGCACTGGCTTTTTTTTTTTTTTCCAAGAGATCCAGGCAGGAGAAACAGAATGGAGAGGCTGTCTGATAAACACAAGCAGCTGTGAGAGAGAGAGAAAAGGAATATGCAAATACATGCTTGTGCACGAGTGGAGATGCATGTGTTCACATGTTATTCTACTGTACTTAACCACCACAGTGTGAGCACAGAAACAAGAGGTATAATTCCATATACTTCCTGCCTGTGAGGCGAGATAAAACACTTTTAATAGTTTTAGGACTAAGTTTTAAATAAGTTTGAATAAGTTTTAAAAACACAAGCTCTAACATCAAGGCTGACATTTGAGTAAAACAAACAGGGTAAAGACCTGCAGACCCTCTCACCTGATTCAATAAAATGAGATCCTATCTTAAGTACCTTGTCTTATTGCCCTGTTTATGGCCTAATTGTGACATAATTTAAGCTACATGCCATATCACGCTGTCTGTGTTTTCAAATGTGCCACCACGCCCACAGTGTACTATCCCCTCTGTTATCTGTTTATCTGATAACCAGCTGTGGCAAAAGGACTCTGCTCAACAATCATTTACTCATAAAATAAGCTGAAGAAAGTGCAGCAGAAAAACTGTATTTAAAACCTGCCTTGGTCCTTTTCAGCCCTCAGAACAGTGACTCAGCATTTTTTGTGCATATGTGAACACTCCAAGAGAACTCAGACCCCTCTGAAGTGAACCAAGCTCAGACCTTCTCCTTCCAACTTTAACAAACAGATTTCGTCAGATCCCTCTTCTCTTTCTTTACTCTCTTCTCGGTACTGCGCACTGGCACCAAATCTTTTAGTAGTACAGAGTAGCGGACTGTACCGGCCTCCTTTCCTCCCTGGTTTTAAGTTTATATGGCAAAGAAAACACCACAGATCTACTCAAGGCACATCCTTGGGTCCCCAGCAATACACCCACCACATGTGAAGTAGATTGGATGAAGAGTTCTCGAGATATGCAAAGAACACATAGAAAGACAGAAAGACAGGTTCCTTGCTTTATAGTTGCTTATAGCTTTATAGATATCCTGCTTAGAACATATTTTGGTCACAGTTCTTTAAAGCTATTTTAAGGCATCCTTATCACAGCTGTGTGCCTCTCACACATAAATGTCTCCCCAGACTCATATAATATATGTGGTGAAGACTTTGAAGGAATTCAATAGAAGGTGTTAAATGTATTTTTGGCGAAATGTAGATGCTTCACACACATCTTCAAGTTTCAAGATGGACCCCAAGATTAGTGTCACCAATTCAGTGTCTGACCAAATGTCCCCCCTTTTGTTCCTGAGATATGACATTGAATAATGGCCAGAAAACTGTTTTTGCATAACATCATGATGTCACAGTGAAGTTGACCTTTTAGATATGAAATGTCATCAGTATATTCTGTCAGACATTTGTGCCAAATTTTGTCATAATTGGTGTATGAATTCTTTAGTTATGGCCAAAAAAGGGTTTTGTGAGGTCACAGTGACCCTGACCATCAAATTTTACTCTATTTGTGATGTTTGTGCCAAATTTGAAGAAATTCCCTTAAGGTGTTCCTGAGCTATCATGTTCAAGAGAGTGGAGCAGATGCAAGATCACAGTGACCTTGACATTTAAAATTTGACCACCAAAATCAGTCAGTTCAGTGTGGAGTCCAAGTGGACGTTTGTGCCAAAATTGAAGACATTTCCTCAATGTGTTCCTGAAATATCATGTTCACAAGAATGGAATGGAAGGACATACAACCTGAAAACATAATGCCTCTGGTCAAAGCTGTCGCTGGTGCAGAGACATAAAAAATATTAGTTGGTGTGTCATTATCAGATTTTTTATACCTTTAAATTCTGACATCAGTATCAGCCTAAAAAATGCAGTACCGGTTGGGTTTTGATGCTCGTGTCAAAAGTAAGAATAGATTCAATTAACAGTCTTATTATTTTTTTCTGGAGAAACAAAAAAAATCTGACTTTGGGTGTTGAAAAAGTAAAATGACCTTGACACTAGAAGATTGAAGCATTTTTACAATTTGACTCATTTTTAAAAAATTCGAACACAATGAAAAATGGCATTTATTTTCACAATGCCTGCAAAAAATGTAATTTTTTTGCTTTTTAAATTTTGGAGGATATACGTGAGATTGCTCTATCACAGCATTTTTTTTTGTGACCTTAACAAGCAGTGTAAAACACGGGCTGTTGTTCATAGCAGGCTTAAAAAACCCTCAAAATTGGCTGTACTTTGATAGAATATACACATTCTGTCAACAGTTATACCTGTGCCCAGGAACAACACTTGGTAGTTGCCGTCGGCAGCCAGGACCTGGTCCACTGCCACCGATGTGTATTTGTAGTCAGCGTTGGTCCGAACCACCAGAGGTCTCCTCCCCACGGGGTAGATGGGGTTGAACATGACCGGGTGGTTCCGTACGAAGGTCACCACATCATCTGGGAACTCCTTTGTCGTATGGATGTCAGGTGTGAAGGCTCCACCGGGACACTGGAGGAACAAAAAGTGTTAAAAAGAATGTCATGGTCATCACTGACAAAATCCAGTCCATTTATTTCTTAACCAGTGAATGGGCTAGGAATGAACTCACAGTTCCGGGCCTTGGGTATGGGATGCGTCCCTGGAACGCCACCCACTGAAAGTTGGGCCCCTCTCTGTGAGCGAAGGGCCCGTTGAAGACTGTGAGGATGTCGGCCATGTTGTACACACACACTGCCGAGCCTTTAAACACGGAGCTGAGGAAATGAGATGCATAGCTTTGTATCAAACACAACAGTAGGAACCTACTGCACTCACAACCTCCAGACCCACCCTGCTGAAATATTCTGCAGTTGTTATTCAAGGACTGTTTCTGAGGATGTTATACAGTCTGGGTGGAACCAGCACCACTCTCCAGTGGGGACAGCTCACTTGTTTCTTGGCTAAGTCATTTAAAACTACACTGCTTAACACATAAAAGAGTCTTTGTTGAAAAGGGGAGCAGAAGCATTTTGTGCAAGTGGAGACAGAGGAAGAATCACAGTGTGGAGAAAAAAATAACATTGAGGTGAGAGACCTAAAGGACCTCACTGTTTGGTTTGGCTGTGTTCTCTGAGCCAGGGTCCTCTACTGTAACCTTGCTGTGATCCTGAGGTAACAAGTGAACTGAAGGCCTGTGGCAGTGTCATCCTGGGTTAACCAGACGAACTCAGTTAGAGCTCAGAGCGCATGGATCAAGTGACCGTTCCTTTAAAACCGCCAAATTTACCATGACACCCTGCTGACTTTGACCTTCAGCTGAATGAGAGAAGTTTAATCAGTTTGTTTAGTGTGGTTTCCTTCAGTCACCACAGAGGTTTAGGTGGTATGTGATAAACTGTTCTTCCCTTCATTTCTTGTCAAAGATCATGATGTTTAAATGTTCATCGTCATTTTAATAGAAGCAGAAAGTCGACGTTGTGCTCAGATTTACTGATGCAGCATACGATATCATTTCTTTGCTTTAAAAGGAAAACCATATATCTAGAAAAACATGGTTCTCACATTATAAGAGTTAGCAGGAACAACGACCAGTTGGAAAGGGAATCGGACATTTAACGCTGAGAAAAAACAAAGTAAGTAAACAAACAAAAAATGGAAAATAGTGGTTCCCAACTGGTGGGACAAGACATTTTAGTTCGTTCCGACAGTCTCTATGTTAGAGTAGGTGATTGTGGGGTCATAAAATCGTGCCGTGACTTGGCCGACAGACATGACACACTACATGTTGGTCCACGATCAATCGTCCCTGGTCGTCTTTCACAACGTGAGTGATGTCATCGGGTTGTTCTTGTCCCGTCTTGTCTTATCGCTATTATTTAATGTTACTGTAATAACGTAAAAAAGCGCCACTAGATGGCAGGAGCAACATTTGAAGTACAAGTCACTGAATCCTCCATGACAAGTTCCTGCAAATGTTTCACAATAAAAGCCTGTTTAGAAAATGAATGGATTCTCTCAACCGAAGTTATAAGGGGCTTTTAATTTGAAACCGATACAGGAAGTGAAAAGACTCCCTGGACCCGGAGCTTTCTCAGTTCATTTTTCTTTCTAAATAAATACAAATAAATATGGTGAATCTGCCAGAGTGAACCCAGCAGATACCTGCCGCCTGACCACGCCCACCTTACCTGCTGGGTAAAGGGCGGAGACTATAAATTGTTTGTTCACCCCTCAGTTCATCCTTTTGCACTCCCTGCCAGCACATGTATCCTGATTTGTGTGTGTCTTCAAGTTAATGTGAGTGGTCAATTCATCATTTTGATTGTCTCCTTTGTATGCCTTTTGTGGTGGCTTTGCTGACATGTGCTCTGCTACCCTAATCTCTTTGTTCCCAGACATGTGCCAGGAGCCATCACACGAAAATAAGCTGTGACGACGACAGAAAGATCAAATCAAAGAAAAATAAAAGCTACTGGTGTTGCATCGAAACCTGCCTTCTCCCTTGCCTAATTCCATCATTCCACTCCTTGCCATTGATGTCTTCTGACCGAGACTCTGTTTGCTCACCACACACTCACTCTCCCCGAACCACATCACCCCTACAGTTCCTTCAGGAAGTGTTGAGTTTGAAATGATGGCGCGATGCATGAACTTTATCAAGGCAATCGGGAGCAGATAAAAACTAATGTTGTGGTAAGTTAATAATAATATTATAATAATATGATGGAATAAGTGGAATAAATATAATAAGTGGTAAGTAAAAGCCACTATTTTAAAATTTTCTTATTTTATGTCCTCCATTTAGTGCTGCAATGATTAGTCAACTAACTGACTATCCAAATAATCTGTGACTATTTTAGTAGTCAACTAATCGGTTTGAGTCTTTTTTCACAGAAAAGTACTATAAAGTACCCCAAAATACTCTTATTGCAGCTTCTTACGTTCAGATATTGGCAGCTTTACACACTTTCCCATGACGGTGAACTAAAACCCTTCGGCGTGAGTATGAAACAAGACATTAGATGACATAATTTTGGGGTTTGGGAGAGACAGACTGACATTTTTCAACATTTTAACACATTTTTCAATAAAATGGTTAGTCGACTGATGGAAGAAATAATCGACAGATTAGTCGACAATGAAAACAATCGTTAGTTGCAGCCCTACCTCCATTATGAAGAAGTAACATTGTTTGCTAGCTTGATGCTAATGGCAGTACTCAGTGGCTTGCTAAAGTGCCTCTGCTTTTTCACACCATCATTTATTCTGTGTTTTAACATCCCTAGAGGAAATATCTATAACCCTGGGGTGTTGTTGCCGTACAGTTGTCAACGGCAGCAGATCGTTCTGTGTTCCTATTGGTCAAACTGACGGCTGTGACGGGAGAAATCGTGAACGACAAAAAGAATATCAAACATGCTAGACTTTCTGTCAGGACGTTGTGAGGAGTCCCAGACATGGCCTCTGTTGTCGTCTACTATGACACATTACACGAGATGAAACAATGTATTATTGCGCCCAACGCTCATTGCTGTTCATGACCCGAGCCGACAAAGTACGACGCTGCATCGGGCTAAAATCAGGCTGATACCGTGTAGTGTGAACCTGGCATTAGAGTACAGTGAATTCCCAGCACAGAGCTTTTATTTTGGAGTACTGTTTCCTACTGTAGAGTGAGTGACTAATGGACAGCTGCTTGACAGAGACAGCAATTAAGGTTTACCATAACCTTGTTTCATTTAGGTAAGACTTTTCCCTCTGCCTTTCTATGTTCCTCGTGTTTCTCTGTTACTTTTACTGGAACTGGTACTCTTCCCACATTTTTATGATCTTTTTTCCTTCCTGTTTTCCCTAAAACCGGACAAACAAGGCTTCAGTTTCACCTATCTGAAAAATGCAATAATGAAATTCTCTCTGTGATCAAAAATCCAGCTGTGTACTAATACTCCGTCCGCCATGTCATGTGATACACAGTCTATATCAGTGTATACTATGGATGTATCTCCTGCACTCAGTCATCTAAATACGCACTGCTGCTTGCGATCATAAGGAAAGAACATCAAAACGCAGGCCATATGGTGAAGCCACCAGGACGCTGTAACTGATAGTTCATCATCTGACTAAGCTGTTCTGCAACACGACACATGACGTCTCAATGTAACCGGCTCTTTGACAAGCACGTCCCCCCTCCCCGCTGCTATCCAGCCGGTGATTAACATAACCACTGAGGCCTGCAGGAATGTTACAGTTGGCTTCACCGCCACCGGCCTTACCTTGTGGATGTGAAGACTCCAAACACCAACAGGCCCTTGGGCTGATCGCTTTCCAGCAAAAACACATTTTCTGTGAGGGAAAACACACATGTGCACACATAGACAAACGTGTTATACTTTCAATAAACTCCCTGTATCCCACATCACCTCCTCCTGCAGGTGAGATGGCCAAAAAGTGATGAATGCGTGAATTAATAACTGCACGTGTTGACAGATTGACTGGTCCGATGAACTAAATGAAAGAGCAGGTTTAAAGTTCTGCGAGCTGTTTGGAGTTTTCAAAGCTGAGGCTGAGAAAGGACTGGAATAATATACTCATAACTGAATACAAGGTAACTAAAATCAACAGAGGAATTGTTATGAAAGTTGATAAAGGGCCGCAGCCTTAATCCAGCCCAAACAGAGGGAGTTCCGCGGATTGTTTATGGAGAAAGCAATCGCTGGAAACCTTGGAACAAAAATAAGGAGCTTTCGGGAATTGGGATGGTCTCATATTTTCCAAAATTCAAGGTTTTGTTTTCAACTTGTTTCATGGACCACGAACATGAATCGGAGCTTGGAAGTCACTCAACAAAATAAAGGAAATATGTAATATGTAAGGGAGTGTCGGTTGTTTTTAAGAGTGGTGGGGGTGGTGCAAAATGGGGGAGGCATGTCAAATAATTTTTTGAGCACTAAGGAGAGACTGTGGTTTAATTTTGGCGTGGAGGAGGGACGTGCAACTTTAAATGGTTGTATTTATTTCAAATACTAAACCCCAAATCCTGCTGGCTGGTTTTAAAGGCATGTTTTCTTTTAAAATCACCAAAATTACACCATTTATCAAAGCCAGAAACTGTGAAAACAGATTTTTTTTTCAAATCCCCAATGGCTCTTGAACACATCATGCACGATGAAGCTTTCAACAGGATATAAAACTGCCAAGCTTAAAGTAGTGATATTTCATCAAAATCACTTAATTCTACATGTGTCATTTAAATCCCCCCCCCAAAATAAACAGTTTACATTCGCCACATCCTGTAAGAAAAACAACAGCGTTAAATTCTGTGTTCCTGCGTGCATGACTATAATGAAAAGACAAGGCTTTTTTCAACTCCAGTAGTCTGGGAGCCAGGTCCAGCCGTCGTGGTGTTTGCTGCTCCGTTTTTTCATTATTATTTCCTGATAGCCTGAACCTTGGGCCATCACAAGCTAATATCAAGGACCCCCAGCTCAGGGCCGCTTGGTCCCAGGGGCCCCAAAACCCCTTTTTGGGGACAAGTTTCTGGCAAAAGATGTAAATGCAAATATTAGGGCGCTATGATGGCATAAATAGTCATACAAGTATGAAATTTGGCAAGGAGCATCCTGGGGCTTGCTGCCATTTTATTAAAAAAACAACAACCCCCTTCTGCCACTGTTGTGTAGTGTTTTTTTTTATGTGTAGGCTTATCAGATATTGTTAGGTTTGTGTGGTCAGACAGGAGGCTGTCATGCACAAATATTCTGCTTTAGTGCACACACACTTTTATGATAATGTTGCTTTGGCTCCATTAGCTACATTTGGTGCGAATATAAACTACAGTTATCACCTCGGGGTTGTATGGCTCTGAGAACCTGTGAAGTTGCAGTAACAGTTTACATCAGTCAGCACAGTTTCAAGTTGGACACCCAAGATTAGTGTCACTAATTAAGTATCTGACCAAATGTCTCCCCTTCTGTTGAGTTATGATGTTGAATAGTGGCCAGAGAATTGTTTTCCAGATCATTATGATGTCACAGTGAAGCTGACCTGTGAACTTTTGGGTGTAAAATGTCATTGCTTAATCATTTCATCCTATTTTGCCATAATGAGCATATGAATTCTTGAGTTATAGCCAAAAAAATATTGTGTGAGGTCACAATGGCCTTGACATTTGACCACCAAATTCTAATCAGTTCATTGCTTAGTCCAAGTGGACGTTTGTGCTAAATTTGAAATAAATCCCTCAAGGCGTTCTTGAGATATCACGTCCACGAGAATGGGATGGACGCAAAATCATAATGACGCTGTATTGATCTTTGACCACCAAAATCAGTCAGCTTACCCTTGAGTCCAAGTAGACGTTTGTGCCAAATTTGAAGAAATTTCCTCAAGGCTGTTTGAGATATCGTGTTTGCAAGAATGGGACAGACAATTAAAAAAAATGCCTCCGACCATGACTATCGCTGGTGCGGTGTCAAAAAAATATAGTTATTAATGGTGGAGACAGGGTATTGAATTTTCCTCCAGTACTCAGGGAGCCTCAAGAAAAATATATTTGTAGTTTCAGGGAGGGTCAACATAAAAAGAAAAACCTTCATACCCCAGTCACCCTCTCCTCTGATAAACACAAGTAAAGTTTTCCTGTTCCTCTGTTTTACTCACCCAGTTCGTCAAAGTGAGTTTCCGTGCCGTCCTCCTCCAGAACCGAACACACCATCCTGGCCTTGAGAAACGTGGTCCATTTGTTCACCAGGCTGCGCTGTCCTCCAATGTCACTCTGCAGACAAAAGCTGCACTCGGCAACTCGAAACCACAAAACATTCTCTATTGATTTAATCAGGCACATGCAAAAGCACTTACTGGACACACTCTGGCCACCATGGTGTGGATATTTTTAGTGTTTCCACTGTTATCCGTCAGCCTCTCACGGAAGAAGAAATAGAGTTTGGCGTCATTGGGGTCTGTTCCGTCTGGTATCAGGTGGGCGTCGATGAAGATCGGCTCTAAAAAAGGATACAATCAAAAAAAATAAAAGAAAAATAATCTAATTTGTGTACAATATATAAGTTAAAACCTTTAGAGAATGTTTGTGTGCTCACCACTAAGCCACTTAGAGTTGTGCTGATCTGTCCGCACTGCATTTCTCTTGGTCAGGCTCCTGAAGATGGCAGCATCTGTCCCCATGAAGTCAATGTACATGCCTGAGAACAGCTCCTGGTCTGAAAGGAAAGACACAACAAACCAACAACTCATTTTGTAGAGACAGAGACACATTGCTTATACAAACTACTGTGATACCCTCAGACAATTAAAATGATACAGATAGAATACACCAATATTTTGTTCCCTGACTGTTAAGTAATGTTAAAGGGACAGTTCACCCCAAATCAATAATACATATTCTTCCTCTTACCTGCAGTGCAGTTTATCAGTCTAGATTGTTTTGGTGAGAGTTCAGAAATGCATAGAGCGACATTCACAAAAACCAGCTGCCGTTTGCAACGCCGTTTGTGCCAAATTGTGATATAAACCAAAATTAAAACATTCAACAGCAGGAAAAAGGCGTCTAATAATGACCTCTGTCAGAGCCTAAATGCTGTTTTACATTTGTAACTTTTAAGACAAGGGTCCTATTAGTGTTGTATCGTAATTGCTCACCCTTTTTTACACTCTCACCAGTAGGGGGAGTTTCTGGATTGGAGAGAGTTAATTGCCTATCTCTTATATCTTTTACCTGTTTCTTTACCTCTTTTTTTCTGGGTAGTTTTGGATTTAGAAATGGACGACTGTCTCTGTACCATCTTTGAGTTTCCAAGTAAACTGTTAAACTTAATCGAGTGGTTTGTGGATTTTTTTGCGTGTGGATTAAGATGAAGGGATGACTAGAGCGCCAAGCAATGGCTTCACTGATTGGATACCGACAACCTTGTTGGCTTTAGCTGAGCTAGCTAATGTTACAGCTCAGCCGAAGAGGACGCCATTGCTGTCTCATTCATGAGTAGATGCACACTTCCTTCTGCACAGTGATACAGTACAGTACAATCTAGACTGATAAACAGCACTACAGGTAAGAGGAAAAATATGGAATTTTGATTTTAGGGTGAACTGTCCCTTTAAGACTGTTCTATGAATGGGTTCACAGTCTGTGTGTGTCCTGCTGCTAACAACAGACTGTGTGTTCTCCACAGCCGCTTCATTCTCTTTATCATTCCTCCACTCTCACTTCATCATCCATCAGTTCCAGACCATGTGTTTTGGAGGATGTGGGGCAAGTTAGGGGAGGATTAGGGGTATGTGGCCCACATCCAAGCTGGCCTGCTAAGGAACGAGTGTTGACAGCCCTCAGACAGCCACACAGGGTCCAGAACACAAGGATGAGGAGATGAAGTGCAGATTTTATCGAGCCCAGACACTGCCTCTGATTCTCTGGGGCCCGCGGAGCTGCATCGCTGCCTCCACAGCTTTGCCTTTGACCTCGACTCTACTTGGTGGAGCACCTTCCTTCCTGCCCTGTAAGGGTTATCCCACCCTCCCCTCAGGCTCCCTGCTGGGGATCTCTGAAGGCGCTCACTAGCTGGCAAAGCTGCTGCTGACATGGCCGTGCTCAGGTGTCAGAAAGCGGAGCCGAGGGTGCAATGTGTCGCCTTTAGCCGTGTCAACAGCAACCCAACACTCCTCGACCAATCAGAGATGAAAGAGAAGAGAGGGCGCAGCCTGACCTTAAGAAGGTACTGCTTTAACCTTTGGTGGTCTGTGTTTGATGTGTAAGTCCAGCTGAAATCTGAATTCTCCTCACTTTTTGTGTGAAGATATTTAAGCTATAACGATACTGAGTGACACTTGACGGCTGGCGTTGTCAGGAGACGAGCTACTGACTGAGGCTCACAGATACTGTTCATCAAATTACAGTACCAACAGTGTCACTGAAAACCAAAAGTTCATGCCCCTTGGAGAACAGCAATGAAGGCGTGAATTTGATATAGCTGCGACCACGTACATACATGCATCCCCCCATTGTCACGCCCCCTTTTAGCCAATTGGCATTGACACAAACACGCAACTTCACATGCACACACTTGACCTCCACGCCAGATTTCAGCCTCCTAGAGCAAAAATGTGGGGGAAGGGTGGGGAAATTTTTGTGGATGACCAATGGGTGGGCCGATCGACAGAGAAAGCAATAGAGTACAGGTCTTTATGGTTCTAGAACCCATACAGTTTGGGTCTAGGTTTTATTATGGTCAATCACGTCCAGGTTGGGTACCATTCTATTATCGCAGGTTGTTGATAACCTCAGTCTGATTATCAATGTGTCTGATGGCCAAAATCAGGCATGTTCAAAGTCTGGCCCAGGGGCCAATTGTGGCCCGCAGACCAATTTTAATCGGCCCTTGGCTTGACTTTCAAAATATACCATATATGGCCCTTTACACAATAATGGGTAATCAGCAAGATCACTTCACATTTTTACCCTTCACCTCGCAAAGAGAAGGAAGCATCAAGTAGTAAAAGTTCATTAAAAGATAAAATGGTTGCATCTGTCTGACTTTTTTTTTTGCTTGATTTTTTTAAACCCATTTGATGCAAGAATCAGTTGGCCCCCAGGTATTTTCACGTTGTCTTATCTGGCCCTCATTCAAAAAAAGTTTGGACACCCCTGGCCAAAATACATGGGACATGGTCGCAGTGGGACAGAGTCTGTGCAGCAGGTAAAAAACCTTGCTCCGCTCTTCCTACGTGACACTTTATATCCGTGCCCTGTTTTTCTGCAATTTTAGTTTAGCTTTAGTAACTTTTGTACTTATTGTAGTCCTATTGTTACTCTATTTGAGACTGGTTTTTGCTTTGGCTCCTTGAAAACACTTCTGTCTTCTATAGTTGTTTATTTCCCCAGATATTTAATACTTCATTGTTCTAAAATTGGGCCCAGTGAGTGACCCTGACCCGGGGATTCCACTGGTTGTTTGGTTGTTACTGTTTGTGAATCGTTAAAATTGTGGTCACTGTACTAGTGTTTCTGTAATTTGAAGGATTCTTTGGCACAAGAATTTCCTTCGGGATAAATAAAGTTCTGTTGAATTGAACTGAACGTATTTTGTCCATAATACCCCAGTGGATCTGAGAAGACGCGTGATCAGCGCTGGATAAATATAACTTAACCCGCAGATTGACTGAAGGTAAAGTAAAACAAATAAATGACACAGTGGTGCCAGGAGCTCCAAGTCTATGCAGCCATCCACCATGAAGCCTCATGTCATGTCTGAAATGTTGAGAAACTAACTGAGCTAATGATGTGTAGCATATTCGTACTGACAAAATGTAAATATTGAAATTTTTATGCACAGTCTTAAGCCACTTACAATAGACGTGAGACACAGAACCCATTTGGGTCTTGGGTCTATCTCTTCTCGGACATGCACTGGGTCAGGTCTGTTAAATCTCTAGCACAAATTGGTCCGATGATATACATACTTTTTATTCTCAGGTCCAGCTGGATCTTGGAACAAATTTCTAGGGCCAGCTCAGGTTTGGGTATCTCATTTTGGACATGTGTGAACCTCTGCTATAGAACTGCTGGTCACAGTTAAAAATAAATAAAACTCAAATTTCATTTATTTTTGGTAATAATTTTCGGGGGTTTTGTAGGAGGCACCTACTGAGCATGACGGAGACTGTGTTCACTTGAGGGTTGAAGGAGCACCGCCCTTTTCCAGATTCGGTCCTCGAGTCGATGTGAAAAACTTGTTCCTGTGAGAGAGAAAAGAGGAAATCAGAGATTGTGGAGACAGTTTTATATGATAAGTTATTCCGTCCAGTGGGCTCTCCTGCAATAAAACATGTATGAGCGGACCAAATGTCCCACAAGGTAGCCCTGCTCAGGTTTCCCTCCCTTTTGGTTGCTCCTGGTCTCGTACCTTAACAGGCCCATGTGGGACGGTAAAGCGAAAATTCCACTGGGGAACAGAGGAGGAATTTCCCTGCTAATGTGTTGGCTAGCCATCTCTCCATCTCAGGTGGGGCAGCTGCCAAGTTTAAACCCCCTCCTTGTGGCGGACTGGACAGTCCAAATGACTTTTACTGTAACCTGGGTAAATTATAGAGCTTCCTGTCTGATCCTATTTGGGTCTGGCTTACTGTGGTGCTGGTGCTTCCCTGAATGGGGATACAAGTGATGTCAGCTGAGGAGCATTCTTCCAGGAAAATGTGTCTGTTCGCCAAAACGTGCTGGAGGTGGACCGACTCTCCAGACTCTACACTGCAAGAAGTATCTGTTTCAACAAGTCATTTGATGTTGCATTGAACCATCAAAGGAATACTTCACCGCCCCCAAAGACCATTTGTAAATCATCTACTCACCTCGTGTTACGTTGAATTCGTGGAGAAAAGTCTGTTTTTCTTTCAAGCCTCCAGTCAATGAAGAATCCAAAAACAGATGAAATTCTTGAATTGAAGTCTGTGTTTCACAACAGCAAAACTATATCAAAACATCCGTTTACAAGCTCTGACATAACTCATGCAGTATAATCCAAGTCTCATTACTCCAGTCATATGTTCAGTACTTTCCAAACAGACAGCACTTTCTTTCTCTTCAAAGCCAGACTCCACTGACAAAAACAATAATTTTACTCCTTTCATCATCTGAGTAGCTGGTTTACTGCTGCCTTGATCAGAGAGTTTACTTGTTTTCTTGTGTGACTTTGGTGTTTTAGGGGTTAGTTCTGATTCACCAAAGTCACACAATAACACAAACAAACTACAGATCGAGGCCCTGTGTCCTCACAGCGTTTTTTTTTCCCCTCAGCACTGGCATCTCTTTTCAGTTGTTCCCAATGACAGCGTATGCAACCGCCTTGAGAAAAAGTGTTGCGCCGAGCACCTGTCTTTAAAAATGCTCCGACACTCCGAGTACTCCTATTTGAACATCTCTGAACTTTTCAAAAAAGCGCTGGGGATGTCATTGCCGGCAGAACTTGACACAGCGTCCCAGAACGTCAACAACAAACGCACCCAGGGTACCTTTCACGTCATATCTCAACGTGGAAAGTTCATGACCAAACATCAATATGTGACGAGGTCGGAGTGAGAATGTGTTGCTTTTCTGCGTAAGGAAAACACCATGTGGACACAGGTTCTGAGGCAGTGGTAGACCAGCAGCTCCTGTGTTCAGCGAGGTAAAATTATTGTTTTTGTAAATGGAGTCTCACTTGAAGTTTTGTTCCCCGTCAGAAAAGGTTGTCTGTTTGGGAAGTCCTGAGCATACTATTAGATAAATGAGACTTGGATTATACTGCACGAGAGCTTGTAAATGTATGTTTTGATATAGTTTTGCTGTAGTTTAACGTGGACCCCTATGACTTCAGTTCATCAAGAATTTTCTCTGTTTTTGGATTCTTCGTTCATCGGGAAGCATGTCAGAAAAACAGTGTTTTCTTCATGAATGCATCCTTACATGGGGTGAGTAATTGATATATAAATGATAATTTTGGGGTGAAGTATTCCTTTAAAGCCCCCCCACATACTTAAAAATGTGTTCTACGTACTGATGGTTCACTTTGATGTTTCCTTTAAGAAGTGACAACTGTTTGTACTGATAAATGTTTCAGAGGAATTTCTAAGACAAGTGTAACTTCTTTGAGCGGTGGAATCACCCTGTAAAGATTTAAAGACTAAATAAAAGACTGTTTGAGTCATTAAGACAGCCTTTTATTGCAGCGTAGCCTGTAATTCACTGAGCATCTAAGGAGGCACAAAAACACTGACACGTGTTGCAGCCGTCTCATCCTGTTGCACAACAGCATAATAGTCTGTGCCACGTTCTCGGGGCAAAGGTCCACTCTGTGAGCTCGCCGTCAACTTCCCTCTCCAGCAGCTTGTTACACTTAACAGATCCCTTTCCTTGAGACACTGACATGTTTGAGCTCAGAAGTTGCAAACAGAGCAGTCTGCCTTTCAAACAAAAAACCCCCCAAATGACAAAGGGCACCGCAGTGCGGAAAGAGCCTGGTTGGGAGCTCACTCGCTCCGCTTATTAGCGTTTGGCAGCGGCTGCCAGTCTGTGGCTCAACGTTGTTCACTCAGTGAGCACTTTTCTCCTGGAGGGCTTCCCCGCTCTCACTCCCAGAGCTGTGTGGCCCAGAGATGAGAGCGCAGCGCCCAGAAATCAGCCCTCCATCCCTGACACTAGAGCTCCATTTGCTCCCTCTTATCCTCAGCATCTCCCCTCATGTGGCATCACACCGAGGACGTGAAAACTTTGCTCATGTGATGTTATGGAGTCTTTTTTTATCATGTGGTGGTGACACTTCTAAATTCCGGGTAGACCAGTAAAAGAACATGCTATTGTTAGAAACAAACGCTATCTGATGCCGGCATGAATTTAATTTCAGGAAGATGAGATTAAAGCAATTTCATAAGCGCTGGTTGTCACCCACTGCATACACTCCCAGTATACAGTGACTCTGACTTATAGTAGTGCTGTATGTCTTCCAGGAGAGCGTTGTAAAGAAATTCTGTCTCAGAAAACGGTCATATATTCTTTTGAACCTCTAAATTAAACCATTAAATCTATTTATCAAACAAGAAATATTCCTCGTCAGCGTCCCCTGAGGCATTTTAATGATCATGACTTAATCTCTCTCTCAGAAAATGATTTTGTTGACATGCTCTTGGTGGCAGTATTACCACTACTTTAATTTTATTGCGCTCAGGGGTGACATTAACAGTCACACTACTTTTAGGGAATAACAAAGAAGGAAAGTTATGAATTATTGTCCCAGCTGAGTAATAAGCACGTGAATTACACTAACTCAATTAAGTTAATGGAATTAGGGGTTTATTTTTGTTATAAGCACAGGGGAACTGCTGCATGTTCTTCTTTTGCTCATCATTTTTAGCTTAACAAATTGTCCCATCACCAAACCTCATTGAAATTATTGTAAATTTAAGTATAAATACATGTAATTTAGCATTAAAGGCAGCAGATGTCATGATCATGTACAGTAAGTGGTGTAGTATTGTTCAGCAGCCTGCAGTGTGTCCTAGTCCTATAGTAACCGCTGTGCTGCCACCAGCCTCATGTCCCCAAAACATGGTTTACACCATCATGAGTTTGTATATTTAGTGAGGTGAATCCGTCATCGTGTTCCCACCTCTGGTCTGCGGCCCCTGTTGATGTACACGCAGACGGGACTGTACGCTCCGCTGCCACACATGAACAGATGAGTTCTGTTGTAAGGCTGCACCACCCGGATGAAGTTCCCACAGCCGTGCTGGAAAGAACAGACAAACAAAACGAGGCACGTAAAAAGTTCAGTCGGTCAGAAACAACAATAAAAACGTCACTCAGATTAAGTCAGATGAAATGTTAAACATTAAGCAAGACTGTGTTACTTTTAAGAAGAGAAATAACACACTGTAACTCTTACAAATAAAAATCTGAATTTATCGACAGCTAGAATTACTGCCTTGTGGTTGTATCCCTCCACCAACCAGTCAAGTTACAGTTTACATCCATGTCTGTCAACACTCATATCTATGACATCTGACAATGCTTTCAATAAGGATGCTGCGGCAAAGAAGCTACAAATTCTAAAACGTGGATGCCTCACAGATAATCTTCCCCCCAGGCAGCACAGATGAGCTATACAATCAGCACTGTAACAAGGTGGGCGTCCAAGATTAGACTCATCAGTTTAGTATTTGACCGAATGTCTCCCCCACTGTTCCTGAGATATGATGTAAAACAGTGGTTCCCAACTGGTCCAGCCACAGGGTCCAGATTTCTCCCTATTCATCAGTTCAAGGTCCACACAGTTTAACACATTCAGGGTCATACTTGCTTTTGGCCAATTGCCGAGCTAGTTTTCTGTCTCTGTTCAGTATCTGTTAGTTTCTCACTCGACAGCAGGAAAAGACACTTCAAAGTAAAAGCTCTGTGCTGAAAATTCACTGTACTTAAAAATCAAGTCATTTGTGGTCCATTCAGATTGAGCCAGCGACCTACTTTTGGACTGCGACCCACCAGTTGGGAACCACCGATGTAGAATCATGGCCAAAAAAGTGTATTTGCACAACATTATGATGCAACAGTGAAGCTGACCTTTGACCTTCTGGATAGAAAATGTCATCACTTCATCATTTTATCCTATTAGACATTTGTGTGAATTTTTGTCATATTCAGCATATGATTTCTTGATTTATGGCCAAAAATGTCTTTTGTAAGTGACCTTTGACCACCAAATTCTTATCTGTTCTTCCATGAATCCAGGAGGATCTTTGTGCCAGATTTGAAGAGATTTCCGCAAGGGGTTCTTGAGATAACACAATTCCGAGAATGAGAGGGATGGTAGGACGGACAACCTGAAAATGTCTCTGGCCACGGCTGATACAAGTGCAGAGGCATGAATGAAATGCACCATTGCTTAATTCAATGCCTTTAAGAGTTTTGCTGCTACAGCCTTAAGCCGGGATTTATACTTGTGCGTCAGCTCTATGCAGAGACTACACCATTGTGAGCATTTATACTTGTCTGTGTCACTCTGCAGTTACACCTCCAAAACAGTAGGAGGCAGCGGGGTTTCTGTGAAGTGCTGTAAAGTTCAGTTGATTCAAAACACACATTAAACACACATTAAAAATGGCTTAATAGCAACAATTTCAAACACAAGTACACATTTCCTCCACAAATACAACATGCTAATGTTTTTAGCACAAGCCTATGGCATTTTACATTGTATAAATTAGCCTAGGGGCTAGCAGACTTTTCCTCTACTCATATGAAGCCAGGGACAACAGCAACATTCAATGAAGGTAACATTTCAAAATTCGGCTCCATTACAACTCACAAGGTTCACCGACAAAACAATTGTCAACACGTTTTCCAAACAAATACAATATGCTAACGTTATTAGCACAAGCCTATGGCATTTTACATTGTATAAATTAGCCTAGCGACTAGCAGACTTTTCCTCTACTCATATGAAGCCAGCACAAGACTTAAAATGCTTTTTTTTTTTAATGGAAGCTTTATGGTCTAAACAATTTATTGTTGTTTTATCTGTGAAAATAAAGTAAATAAATCATTGTTCCCACTGAGGGAAATGGTTTCAGCTTACAGAAATAGACAGGACGTCTGCGTCGCCGCAACGTGTAGTTACATTTCTGGGGAGAAGTGCACGTTAGGCGACGCAGAGCCAACGTTGTAGGTATGTAGCGTCAATTTGACCCAGAAGTATAAATCCTGCATTAGTTGGTTAGATATGAGCAGTAGCGTAAGATGGCTAAATGTTAACAAATGTTAGCTAACTTTAGATAAATGTTGTTGTAAAGTGCAGATTAGTGAGTTATCTTGCTAACTTTATGACTCTTCTTCACTTGTGATAATGTTACATGAGCTTGAAACAGTATTTTAGCATTTAGCGTAATCTCATAATTTTTACTTGTTGCCAAAGTGGCCACTGTTCAGCATGATGTGGCTTTAATGTTATCTAACATATTTTAATAATACAATTACAGTATGAATAGCAGTTGGCACAGCGCTGTAAAAAAATAATTACTGTCATATTTTATGAATTACAGCTATGACACGCTGTGCTGAGGCAGAAATAACAGAGGTTAAAGTCTACTTCCTGGTATACAGCCAAGGTGAATACCACATCCAGAGCTTGTTTATCTCTCCTGAAGTATCCCATTCCATATGAGGGAGAAACTCAAAGTTATCTCACTTCTTATGACAGTTACACAATCACATGCTGCACAATCAAACAATCCTACAGCTCAGTGCTCTGGTATTAGAGCCAGTGGAAAAAGAGTGTCAGTGGTATATGTGATATATCTAGGTGAGGCAGATTACCAATCTCCCTCCATCTCTGCTTTCACCTCAACTCAAACGGCAGCAGCAGGAGTGCTGGACTTTGTGGCTAATTAAGTTTGAGCTCGCAGAGAAACGAGAGGAGAAAGGAAGAGGGAGAAGAAAGAAAGTGGGGAGGAGAGGAACACGTATCCAGGGAGCCGTCAGGAACTTGGCCGTGGCTGCAGGAATGGCAGCTGCTGCAGCTCACGGTCGGTGCACAGCTGCGCTGGGAGCTATCGAAGAAAAACAACTGAATTTTCAGCGTCACACACCCATCTAGGTTATTTATCTTCCTCCTCTTTATCTCTCCCTGTCTGTCTTGCTTTCTCCTTACTTTTATCACCCAGTCATCCCGTCACAGCCTCCTTCAACTCTCACACCCGCTGGGTCTGGGGCCTGCACCCATAACTAATGTCAGGTTTCACAGAGCCATTAACCGCCGAAATTGTTTTTCACTGGTTACGCATGTCGGTCTCAGGGTAAAATTTTCTACTTTTCAGATTAGTAGTAGCATTAGCACTATGCTGTACCACATAAGCAGCCAAGCTAATAGGGTATTTATGCTAAATTGGTTAGCTCGCCGCCGCTGTGCACTGTGCATCACCTGGGTTGAGTGGGAGTGAGCTAGCAGTGCCACTTATTCGATGTTAACCATTGGTAACGCCATTCCAACCCATAATGGTGGGATAACATTGCTGCAGAAACACTGTGCCCGACCTCTGGCAACGCCGTTTGCCACCATGAGTCAGGTGTACGAAGAAAACCTAAAAATGCTGTCCGTCAAAAGATATTTAACAATTTCTACAAACAGGCTTCCACCTCACCATCTGCGCTGCCGATTTCCTGTCTCTACAATGTTCGTAAGAGTGGGTCAAAAGTTCTCCTATCAAGTCTGTTTGTATAAATCACAACTTTTGCGTGGGAAGTGGTGTACGCCTTTGTCAGACCTTGTTTTGTGTGCACGCAATGATTATAAATGAGACCCCAGGAGTGGAGACTGATGGGTGGGCAATGGGAGCCATGTTTTGACTTGTTAACGTGGTTAGCTGGCTGTTTGCCAGTGAAGCCAACAGAAAGAAAAAGACATTTACAACACAAAACAGTGAGTTTAAGTGCCACATGTCGAAGCACTATCCATTTAGAGTCAATAGAGTGGTGCAGGGGTGATGATTTTTTTTGTAGGCACACATGGAGTTAGCATCGCCCTGGTTTCCTTTGTCAAAAAGCCTATGGGATTTTCCCATCGGATTAGGGTTAGGGTTAGGCAAGATAATAGTGTAAATGCAATCGCTTGAAATAAAAAGCTAACGTTAGGCGATAAACAAACACTTCAACATTACCACAACAAGGCTGTAAAGTTGTAAAGCCAGGTCCAGACTTATGACCTTCTGTTGTCCGATTTAGCCACCTGTTAAGCGTCTTTTTTAAGACACATAAAAGCTTCAAATTTCACTAGTGGGGTATTCACAGACGTATTTTGTAGAATAAAACGTGAAAGTCTCTTAAGCTTGTATTAACCACAGACCTTATTTCAGGCATTTAACCAAAAACTCATTCAAAAAAATCCACTGACTTCAAGATGAGGAACAGGAGTGCTAAAATGCTAACTCATTTAGTAATTTCCAGGTTTTTCTGCAGCATTCTTAGGGTGCTTTCACCCCTGCCCTGTTTGGTTCGGTTCAATCAAGCTCAAGTTTGTTTGCCCCCTCAGTGCGGTTTGTTTGGGCAGGTGTGAACACAGCAATCACACTCAGGTGTGCACCAAAACAACCGGACCAAGACCTTCTTGAAGAGGTGGTCTCAGTCAGGTTACAACCAAACTCTGGTGCGGTTTGTTTGTGGTGAGAAGGTGTTCCGACCTGGATGTGAACCAACTGCAGTCACATGACACATTGTTTGGGTTAAACATGAGCATGTTACAGTCCTGGAGGATTATTAATGTGCACCTCCTCCTGTACTGCCTTAATATGCACATTCAGCACATCCAATGCATCAAAACATTGTTTTCTAGTTGGAGCCGCGCCTAGTTTTCAAACTGTATGGTTTGACTAAAATGAACAATGACAGCAATATAGTCCACGATGAGCAGCGCTAAAATCAACCTGCGTAGTTGTCCCTCCATTGTGACATTAGAAGGTGTCACATGTATCTTGCAAGTGTACTCTTCTTCAATGTTTTGTTTACTTACTTTCCAATATATCTATATCTGTATATGTATCTATATCTATAGTTTTTCTCTGTATTCTGATCTCTGAAGCTGAAGGACAACTGGAACAGATGTGTTTCAAAGTGGTCCCAGTGTTAAAATGAACATTATAGGAGTTTTATTTTCCCTCTTGTGTTCCCTATTCGTACTCACACAGACTTCGTGACCATGCCAGATAAACAGCATCCAGCCTTACAGCCTCAAATTCGAGTGGCGATCACATTGAGTTTAAAGTGGAGGCTTTTAAGCGAGCAGCAAACAGACATAATCAACCTGGTTGGTCTACATTTCTCCTTCTGCGCCACCCTCTGGCGCAAACACTGTGCGGTCGCCGTCTGGAGCCCCTCTTGACCACAGATTCTATCAGAGAGGAGGAACTTAATATATACAGATGTGTAGCGTAACCATAACAGATGTATGGGGGCTTTGATGCAAATGAAGGAGGCCATGAGAAAGACGAGCAGCATCATGGAAGAGAGAGAATGAAATGTACTGCGGTAAAGAGGAAACCGAGAGTTGGAAAAAGTGACCATGAGAAGTGGAAAACATACTAAGACCGGAAGAGAAATTTTTAGAAAAGAAACTGGCATTGCTGTAAGTAAAGAAAGGGATGACAGAGGAGAGAAGAGGCCACTGAGTGGCTCCACGCAAAGATGGCTCATCCAAATATTTGTGGGAGCCTGTCTGCAGCAGGCAGGCTGTGACTCAGAGCAGCACAAATCACTCAGTGACTGGAAACAGCTTCTTCTCTATTTCTGCAACAGCGTGTTGTACAAAAGCCTGGCTCCATTACCCTGGCTGCTGTCAGGGGGATGCAGAGATGGTGGAGAATGTAGGACAAACAGGCAGCGCTGGTCGTAGCGCGATGCTTTTTATGGTAACTTGTATTGTTACTTTGAAAATTAGGGTTTCGATTCATGTGAAAAGTTGCTCAGGAGGTTTTCTCTTTCAAACTTCTCTCTGTTCTCCGCACTGCGGCGTCTATAGGCAACTGTGCATTCCAGAACAACCCAATTAGAGGCAAACAGAGGCGGAGGAGGATCAGTCTTCTGAGCCCTACTGTATGCCTTCATTAAATCTTGCTGAAGCTAACAAGTGCGGCTCAGAATCAGGCCGGGTTATGAATCCTCTGTGTCAATGAGCTGCATCCCATTTTTAAGCTTTGATTCTGGTTTATTTTTCTACAGCACTCCGCGGCCCTCCATCCTCCCACGCCTCACTCTTGTTCCTGACAAACTGCACCGATGCCAGGAGGACTCCGGGCCAGTCGACCCTGACCCTGAAGACATCTGCTGCCTGCTACACATGTGGTTGGACCCGACACAAGCTCACAGATGGGAGAGGGAAATCCCAGGAGGCGGCACGCACAGTTCCGCCGGAGACCCACTTGGAGAGATGGATCTAGGAACAGCTGACAAAACCTTTAGTCTCCATCTCAACCACTGTGGCAGAAAAGCATGACTTGTCATATATACTGTTTTTCTGACCTGTCTGTGTCTTGTGTAATTCTTTACGTTAGCTACCACTAGCAACCTCAGTATAAGCTGCTTTTTATGGGGTCCATATTGGTGTAAGGGACATCGCTAGTGCGCCTTTGTTCGAAGGATGAAGAAATGACTTTCCACAGACTTTTCCAACAACTCTATCCAGAATTTTTTTCCAGTTTGAGTAGAATCTGTGCAGTGACCATGCGTCATATTATAGTTTCAACATGTGTCCACACAGAAGAACCACGGCCCAATCAGTAGTCGGTTTAACACGGTGGATCCGCATAAATATCCACAAAAATGTGCAAATACCAGTGTTAACGTTTGTCTTTTATCAATGTTGGGCCAGATGCATCTACGTAAACTCTTTGTATGCACAAAGACAGAAATGTGCATTGGCATTCTTCTTGTCAGACACATAAAGCCGCACATACGCCTTAATCTGTCTGATTGTGGAACTGGGTGCACGTGCACAAGCCTCATTGCCACACCCACAGTTCACCATCAATGGATCTAGAACTGTCCTTAAATATGTTTGCAAAATCAATAGTGTCCAATCCAACATTCATTAGAGCTGTCAATGAGAAGCGGAGCAAAGAAGAAGTGCTGTTTGACTGATTATGTCGGATCGCGAGGTTCTCCAAAGGTGCCAAAAAGACTCATTACACACTGTGGATATTTGTAGTGTTGACTAATCCATCATGTTTCTGAAAACCATTGTCGTATATTCGAAATTATCATACATAGGATGTTCATTCATAGAGCTCATGTTGCAGCTGACTTGGCAAAGTGCTTCACAATTCAGAATAAAATTAAACGGTCCTTTAACAAGAAGATGGTGCTTGCAAATTATTTAAAATGAACTTTATAAATGTGCCCTTGACTCTGACATTCTACAGAGCAATGTGCAGCCTGAAAATTGATAACACACCCAGTGTGCGTGACAGAAAAAAAAAAAAAAAAAAAAAAAGAAATCCGACCTACAGAAAAAGGGCACTTTTCTACGCGAGGCAAAAAGGGCAGGGGCACAAGCACCCTTTGAGGTCTATGGGCCTGTCCCAATACCCCCCCTTGGCCCTACCCCTAGATTTGCGCTTTCCCGCAAGGGGTAGGGGTGTCCCAATTCCTTTTTGCGTGTAGGGGTAGGGGGCATAACGAGGGGTAGTGGGTATTAAACTAGCCCTTCGGAGAGAGGGATTTCAGATGCTGACTTGCCAGTGAGAAGTAGATGTCGCCATGGCTACCACCGAGCAAGAGACAGGGAAAAAAGTTCATACATAGCTAACGTTACCGTCGTCAGGTTGCTTGTTAGCTAGTTAGCTAGCTCACACTATCTAGTCCTGTTCTGCAAAATTGTCGGATTTTTCACATTACGATAACACGCCAGCTAGTATAACTATGCTGCCTTGTAATGTTAGCTGGTGAGCTAGCTATCTAGCTAGCTAGCAGAAGTCCCCTGTCATCTGTCGTTCATCAAGCGAAGCATGATGAATACAGCAAACGCGATAGGTAGGATGAACTCAACCGGAGACTCCATTGTAGATGCCGGTTGGAAATGTAGATGGCTCGCAGCTTCCTGTTTAAAATAGTTATGTATGCGCGTAATCAACACGGTGACGTAGTGAGTGGTGTCTCAGTTCCTAGGGAAAGATTTCAACCCCTACCCCTCGTTGCTTCATTTCAAGGGCTAAGGGGTAGTGGGCAAGGGGGGGTATTGGGATTGGGCCTATGTGTACATGTGCTTGCTTAAAGAAAATCCATTAAAATCTGATGCATGAACATATTAAAATTTTAAGATATTTACCACTGACACAGAAAATAGCAGCAGCTTCATTCACCTGTGATTATTTATTGGTTGAACTGGGTTTGAACTGAGCTGGGTTCTTACCGTAGGGTCCTTTCCTGCCATTTGGCACTCCTCTATCTTACTTGTAGACGCAGGCCAAAATACCTGGTGGGAAAAACAGCACAGCACTTAAATCAGTGACAGATAGTAAAGTGGGCCCAGAAAGCCAGTAACAGACTGAGACATGAATATGCCCATGTCGAGGTCTGATCATATCCTTAAACACACACAGATATCACAGGGAGAATTTGTGGAAAATGAACAAAAACAAATGTTGTAAAAGTTTCGGTTTCGACAGAAGTTTGTGTGTCGGTGATTACAGCCAGCTCCCGCCTGTGGAAAATGTGTGTGTTTTCAAAGCGGGGAGAGGTGCTTGGAGGTCTAGTTCAATGAATATATCAAGCAATTTAGTTGGAAAAAATGGATGCGGTGCAGCACTCTCTGGGGGAACCTAAATGCTTTCCCATCTGTTTATGCACTTCATGCCTGTCAATTACGCTGGAGATAACTCCTTCACTGCATACTGAATCAGTTATCAGAGAGCTCCAGCATTTTTATGCCTCTTTTGAATAACCCTAAAATTGTTCTGATCATGGCAAATGCATGGTAATTTGCATATCATTGCAGAGAGTAGAATAATGGCAGCGCAGCAGTTTCACGATGTGCCTGACATACTGTTAAATTTAACAAACGTTTTATTTTCTCCTTTGTGATGGCGAGAGGAAAATACGCCAGATGCCAGCGCTGACCCTAATAACAGGAAGCTGCTGACCTTTAGTGTGCCATGGGTGATGTTGTTGATGTCCATGGAGAGGACATGGTCTTTGCAGCCCACATACATCCTGTCCTGGTCCTCGTCCATCTGCAGGATCCTGTAGTCCATGGCCTTGTCTGATATGCTGTAGTGTTCAAAGGACTGGGAGGCCGTCAGGTCTGAGAGACATACAGAGAAGAGAAAGGCTTAGCAAAACATACACATGAGCTTGTTTCCATGCGGAGATGAGAGACGTTTTCTCAGACTTCTGCTAAATTAAACTCGAGAGAATCAGCTACACACAAGCTCACATTAATCTCCCTCAAAACAAGAGATCTCCAAATAAGGTTTTTGTGTGTGAGCCCGTGGGTTTTACACGAGATCTCTAAAGAAGACTTTTAGGATTTGGATGCTGCTCCTTGAACATGTCAGTTCTCTTCTATTGCAGTTTCACAAGGAGGGAAACTGAAGATGTGAGACAGCAGAAAGGTAGTGTTATAGTACAGATCGTTATCGTTATACACTTAAGGTTGGAATCAAACCATAACATTTTTGGTAACAGCTTAAATGAATCTATCCAAAACAGTCATGAAACAAAACTTTACACTGAGTTCAGGGTCAGATTTTGTAGTCGTTCTGTAGTTGTATCCTTGTATTCTTTGATTTGATTGTTCGTCATTTAGTTTGTTTTATTTATTTTCAAAAATGAAGGCAGTGAAAGTCTGAGTAGTGCTGGTGGGAGGGTCCTACAAACACCAACTTTCACCCGAGAGAGCGGTGTTTGCGTCCCTTACGATTATAAAGCCCAACCCTGTTCTTTTTTCCTAAACCTAACCATGTATGTTAGTTGGAAAAACAACATCAATTAGCAGTGGTGTACTGACGTAGTGTGTTTATTTTGAAAGAGACTGGATGCTTAATGTATATTTCCTGTAAAAATAGAAATGCATGTAACAAGCAGAACTTGACACAGAGTCTCAGAACCTCAACAACCAACACATCCAGGGTAACTTGCACATCGTATGTGGACGTGGAAAGTCCACGACCAAAAGTAAATATGTGACTAGACTGGAGTGAGAACGTGTTGACTCTTTGAGCCTCCCAAGACTGCCTAGACTGCCCTACTTGGTCAGCGTTTCCGTGTCTTCCATATCTCTGCACCCTCATTGCAGCTGGTGAATAGGCCCGTTTCTACCGCAGGAACTTCGGGGTAATTTTACGGGAGCTCCGGAACTTTTACATGGGCTAAACAAGTCCCTGCCTCGGAGTAGGTACTCAGAACGGCCCGAGAGAGTCCTGACTGGGGCTTGAGGATTACTTGGTGCTGATTGGATATACTCAAGGCGGGATGTGATGTTTTGTAATTACTATGGTTATCGTAGATTAGCTGGGCTAACCGTTAGCTGTTAGCCGTTAGCGGTGTCTGTAATAACTCAGTAACTCAATATATGGTCCGTGAAAAAAATATTTTTTCCAGCGGATATCTTTGTTACAACATGATTGAGCTAGCAATGTGTGGTATTTATTCAGTTTTGGGAAATCACGATGTCTAGAAAGCATCAGGCTGCAGCTGACAGGGACAGCTAACAGCAGCAGCAAAGCTAACATCAGGATGTCATCTGTTAAAAGCCTCCCATTGTCGGATACAACATGAAACTACCTCCTACTCAGCCCTCTCAGTGGAGACACGGCGGTTGAGAGGGCCGGGCGAGAGGACGTTCCTGTAGTAGTTCCTGCCCCCCAAATAGTACCAGGAACTAAGTGGAAACAGGCCTAATGCAATGTCACAAAGCACAGCAGCCCTTTCTACTGTTAAAACCACTAACAAAAACATCTTACCCAAAATCTTTGCAACTCAACATCTGGTCCAAAACTGCTGAGATATTAACAACATCAGCAACCAAGATTTCAGGTGTCCCTGACATTAGCATGTGGCTACATGTAGCAGTGTACTGGCAGTCAGGGAATGACTGTGTTTTGTGGCACTTTCTCTTGTTAAACAATCACCAACAAAAGCTTCTTACTTCCAACCAAGCGTGTTCCAGCAGGAATATGATCCAAAAGTGGGGCGAAATTAACAACACCAGCAACCAAGATTTCCGGTTTCCCTGATGTTAGCATGTGGCTACATGTAACAGTGAACTTGCAGCTGGGAAATTATTATATATAGCAGCACTTCACCAACACAAGCTTCTAACCACCACCTGACATGTTCCAGCAGGAATATGATCTGCAACTGGGGAGAAATGAAGAGGTTAGCATGTAGCTACATGTAGCAGTGTCAGCTACATAATGTAAACACTTGCTGTCGCATGCCTGGAGCAGATGACCATATAAAGAAAACAGTTGGAAACAGAGTATTCGGAGTGGGCTGAAGCCTGAGGTTTTTGCTCACAGGGATTACTTTTACAAACATCTACTTCATTACATGAAACTTTGGCTGCGTTTAACATGAACATCTGTCACTGTAACATTATATATATGACAGAATATACAGAAAAGCATAATAAGTCCACTTTAATTATGTCCCCAGGCTGCATTTAGTGTGTGTGTACTTACATGTGCTTTAGTACTTAATAACACAAAATTCTTCCCGTGCCTTGAGATAAGAGCAGATGACTGAAGTATTAGAAATAATTATCTGATTTACTGTGAGTCACCAACGTTATCATTACTGGGTGAGACACATGGAATAAATTGCCTTGGATATTGATACAGCTATGATTTATTACTAGAGGTATCTCACATTTCACTTCACTTTCATCCAGCCTATTACAGAGAAGCTGTGACATGTTGAGGAGATACAGTATATAGGCTATTGTGTAAAAAAAAGTCTTCCTGCACAGTCTCTTCTACTCATTAAAAGCGCATATTGTTCACACACACACACACACACACACACACACACACACACACACACACAGTAAACATTATCAGACAGTTATTTTCAGCCTATTTGCTCCAGAGATAAAGAACTCTACACCATACCATCAAAGGCCCTCACTGTTGAAGCCAAACTCATGCATATTTATCACTTTTTCAATCTGCGCTGAGAGCAGGGGGTGTGGGGGGGCAACGTAGATCTACACCCTCCATTTCCTCCCCTCCACTGACCCTGTCTCAGCTCTCTTTGTGTTCCCCCCTCTAATCAACAAACAGGTTGCCTGTGCTTTGCCTCTCTGCCTTGGGCTAAAGTCACATTTTCATTATTGTGTGACATACGCTTTTGAGGCTGGGGCCTTTTATCTTGAGGGAAAGTGGCTTTTTCTGTGGCACCCCTCGCTCTGATCACAGGCTGTTGAAGGGGGCGTTCGCCTCGTGAAGATTGGAGTGTTTAACTTTAAATAAAGACAAGTTAACCACTTCAGTCACGGGAGAGTTTCCCACGATTCTGTGTTCACCTAAATTGCTTTATACGGTTTGTGTCTTGAAGCAAGTATTTTTGAGCATTATATCATCCGAGGTGAGAGCATCATCCGGTGCCTAATGGAGAACATGCACGCTAATACGACTCTGTTTTTACCTGACTCGCCAGGATCAAAATTAAAGGTGAATGCGTCCTGTCAAGCAGATGTTTGTTTAATAAAGTCTATAAAGACAGATCGCATTGGGCTCGTGCTTCAAAGCTGCGGAGATAGCATCATCGCAGACAACATCACAGAGCGCTCCATGCAGAGGCAATATTTTCCTAACACTGAAGAGGTTTAAGATGTTACTCGCTTTGCTCTGCCAGAGCGCGAGCCACCAAGGGTGAAAGACTCACTTTCAGCTAATTAAAAACACACAGGCCTCCAAATTCAGCCAAAAAGGAAAATCAATTTTTTACATCTTCCCGAAATACATTCTTGGAGGTGATTCAGAAAAACCTTTCAGACCACAATATACTGTACCTCGCTTTTACACATGGAGGTAAATCTTAATTGAAACCCTCTTCTGGAGCTTAAAGATGGCAGCTTTCATTAAACACACAGATGTTTATAATAGATGGTGTGAGCGAGAGTTTAACAATCATACATTATAGCCTATACAGGTTCAGTGGTTAAGCTAAACATCAGTGGGTAGAAGCCAAAAACCCCACGGCCTTTTAAAATATGTAGGCTATTATGGGGTGAAGTGAAAGGCAAGAGGTTAAAGACAATATATCGTTTATGAAGCACTCTTTCTTCAAACTGCAAAATGCAAAGCAGCAGTTTTCTGGCATTGGTTAGCTCAGCTGAGCCTTAGTTGCTGTAGGACAGACTGTTATTGGGCACAAACGACCAACCCTCTGCAGTAAACAGGGACTGGGGCTGAGTGACATTTTAATTAAATGGTTAATTAACAATATGACTGACAGGTGACATTGTAGGTCACTGTCACTTGAGCAATATTTTTGTCTTAAATTGTCATGACATCTGTTGAAGAACACCTTGGCCATCGTTAGCTCAGTTGGAAAAAGGTCAAAAAACAAAATTGACAAAAAGGAAATGTATGAAAACAATCTGTTTCCAGGCTTTTTCTTGAGCTTGTAGCTGCATATTTTATCAGCAGTTTACCCACTGACCTGACTTACTGAGCCTTTTCTATGAAAAGCATGACAATGGAGCTAGCTTAGCTGTTTGTCAAACTACTATTTCCAAATCTTCACCAGTGAACATGTCCCAGCAAGAATATGATCCAAAGTCAGGGAGAAATTAACAACACCAGCAACCAAGGTTTCAGTTTTCCCTGACATTAGCTTGTGGCTACATGTAGCAGTGTACCTGCAGCTGGAAAACTACTACATATAGAGGCACTTTCTCTCGTTAAACAATCACCAACAAAGCTTCTAACAACAAGCAGACATGTTTCAGCAAGAATATGATCTGAAATTGGGGAAGCATTAACAAAATTGGCAACTGCATTTATACGTTTCCCAGAGGCTACCGTATAACTACATGTAGCTGTGTGAGCTACATACTATAAACACTTACAATAACATCCCTGGAGTAGATAACCATATTAAGAAAGCTGTCACTAGCTGACTTCAGCTTGTCTTAAAAGTGGAAACAAACAGTTGGAAACAGAGTATTCAGAACAGTTTCCCTGATGTTAGCATGTGGCTACATGTAGCAGTATACTTGCAGCTAGGCAATTACTGTGTGTGGCAGCACTTTCTCTTGTTAAACAATCACCAAAAAACAATCACCAAAAAACACTTCTAAACACAACCAGACATGTTCCAGCAGGAATGTGATCTGAAATTGACAACATTGGCAACCAACTTTACATATTTCCTTGATGTTAGCATGTAGCTACATGTAGCAGTGCATGTAATATAAACACTTGGGGGTGGGGGGGATCCCCATACATTTTCATACTTTCTGCAAATATAATGCAATTTATCATATTTCTACATGTATTTCGTGTCTACTTGTACTTGGGAAGACCTTGTTTTTTTATTTTGAAAAGCAGAAGTAGTCATGTGTGTGTCCTGAGCCTTCCAATGAATGATTAGAGAACAGTAAAAGCAAACACTGACTGAGGAAATAACTGCAAGGTATTAAATCTTATGATCAAATCAGGAGTGAACAAATAATTCTTCTTCATTTATTGTGAGTATATAGTTGTCAGCTCCCAGTTTTCCAGTCATACTCATGCATTTATGCAATTTAAAGACATGTTTTTAGTGACCCTAGTGTGCAAACATATCTAGATACAACATTTTCAAAAATGCCAATATTCCTCTTTCCCTTGCCAAAATTTTGTGTAACTTTGGAGCGTTATTTGGCCCCCTTTCCGACAAGATAGCTTGTATTGTCAGTGATAAAAGTCAGTAAGTAAATTGTTGTTCTTGATCCTGTTTAAGGGTCAACCACAGACCTTTTCATAGCCCCCCTATTGGCCTTGGGCTAGGGTTATCTGTACCCTTTGACCCCCCCCGATGGCGGGCTTGGTTGTTGGTAGTGAGATGAGTTCACAAGCAACAACCAGACTTTCAGTCCCCCAACCCACCCCCCTCCACTGTTAATTGACATTATGGTACACTCCTGTCTCCATAGCTCTGTGTCTGACAGCATCCCTCCAGAACATTCCACAGGGGGAACAGATTGTTCAGAGGGGTGTGGTGCGGGGTGAAATAACCGTTTAATATTATGGTGAACTTTGTATTGTTTTCTCAGCAGGGGGAAATAGGAGACTTTCATTTTATCGTGAGGGTGGAAGGCCAGCTAAGCCCGGTGCTGTGATGGGACGCAGCAGGGGTGTGTCACATGGATCCAGCTTATTCGCTGAGAGACAAAACGAAACCCTCTGGGGTCCACATACCGCTGGATCTGGTATCTTCTCAGTGCTCTGCTTTCAATCTCGCACAAACATATGAGTCATGCGTGCACTGCTGCAGCACTGTAGACCAACATCAAAAGTTACCAGATGGTGCACCTGCTCCATCGGGGGGGGGGGGCTGCTCGCAACAATTGTCAAGGTTTTCAGAGTCATTCAATATATGCAGTGGGAGTGTGTGTTTACAGAATCAACGCCAGCTCATAACCTTCGTATGAGGTCTTTGTGGACTGAAACTGCTACTCGTGCTCGGTCCAGATTCATTCCATCAGTGACATCTTATCAAGTGTTCTGGCTCCACAACCTCACAGTTCAGACACATTTTCCTAATCAGACGTCAGGAATGCCGATATTTCAAAACGGAAAACAAAAGTCGGAGCACAATTGTTTTTGTTTTTGTGTCTGTAACAAAGAAAGCCGCTGGACCACATGTAATTCATTAGTGTTGAGTTTATAAACATTCCTCATTGTTGAAATCACACAACTTCCCCAAGAGGGAAGAGTGTCAAAAGTGTTTGTGGACGTCATCCCTCAGGCGAGCAGCTTGTTGTGGGCAGTGTTGTTTTGGGGATGCAGATTGAAAAACAATACTCACCCTCCAAATGACAATCTTTGTATCAATTACTCAGCCGGTGTTACACTGAGTTTGTGAAGTTGTTTTTCTGCCACTGTTGAACCAAGAATCCAAACACAGCGGTTTGTGTTATTGTGTGACTTTGGTAAATCCAAAATAACTCTTTAGAGTCACAGTGAAACAGAAGTTAAAGTGTTTTTAGCTTTTGTACTGACACATTTCCCAGTAAAACAGAATATTGGCATGGTGCACAGTTACAAGAGAGATTTAAATCAAATCCTTTGCATTCGATTGGAGCACTAAAGAGAGGGCCAGCTTAAAGTTAAGCATGATATGAAGCTACAGCTGACCGTCGGCTCCACACAGCCTCCTCACTCAAGAAGGACAAGGTAGAGATGGATTAATTAGACCCCTGCCACATTGTTTTGGAAATGAAAATAAAGGTTTTGCTCACTAATATCCAAACACACACACTTGTCCCATTTCTCTCCATGTTGCTCTGTCAGCTACTTAAACCCACAAATGGTGCAGTGTGGTTTTATATGACCAGTGTGGCCAGTTAGTCGCCCAAGGTCTCATTTGACTGGATGAACTTTTGTAAATGTCCGAGTACAGCATGAGTCAGCAAACATTTAAAACCACTGTACTTGGTTTTACAGAGGGGAAAAGATGTAAAGATTCTCAGATACTGTGCTTTTGATATATATTTGACATATAACAAAAGACAAACCACTAATTAACACAGGGACACTGGATTAAAACTAGGAAGAGGTATACCCCATACCACATGTTTTTCTCCTGTCGTTCGATTGCCCCATTTTGGTCATCAATATCTGAAACTCTTTCACAGATGTACGGTCGTATATACCACTGAACCCTGTAACTGCTGTGTTTGGAGTAGCTCCAGAAGGCTTGTCCCTTTCAAGTAGCCAATCAAACTTCATGGCTTTTCCGTCCCTTCTGGGCCGCCGACTAATTCTCCTTAAGTGGAAGGACAGGGGTCCCCCTTCACATGCCCATTGGGTCAGAGGTGACGGCACACGTAGAGCTAGAAGGGCTGAGATATTGCAGTCAGGGCAGCCCTTCCCTGACCACTATAACAACCTTTCCTGTGCCAGGTTGACTGAAAAAGGCCTTTACTCAATGCATTCAGGCACGTAGACATGGTCAAGATGACCTGCTGAAGTTCAAACCGAGCATCTGAATGAAGAAGAAAGGTGATTTAAGTGACTTTCAACGTGGCATGGTTGTTGGTGCCAGACGGGCTGTGGCATTTTCACACACAACCATCTCTAGGGTTTACAGAGGATGGTCCGAAAAAGAGAAAATATCCAGTGAGTGAGCCAAAATGCCTTGTTGATGCCAGAGGTCAGAGGAGAATGGCCAGACTGGTTCAAGATGATAGAAAGGCAACAGGAACTCAAATAACCACTGGTTCCAACCAAGGTCTGCAGAAGACCATCTCTGAAACAACAACACGTCCAACCTTGAAGCAGATGGACTACAGCAGCAGAAGACCACACCAGGTGCCACTCCTGTCAGCTAACAACAGGAAACTGAGGCTACAGTTCACACAGGCTCACCAAAACTGGACAATAGAAGACTGGAAAAACGTTGCCTGGTCTGATGAGTCTGGATTTCTGCTGCCACATTCAGATTGTAGAGTCAGAAATGATCATTTGGGGGGTGAAATGTTCCTTTAAACATTTTGTGGATGCTGAAGGACAGAACAATATGTTTAAGAATAATAGACCTGTCGTGCTTTGCAAAAAGGAAAAGGATTTGCAGTTTAAGAGACGATATTTCGTGCAAAGATATAAAGGTGGGGCTTGACTTGATCGTAGGATTGAGAGAAGCTGAGGTAATGTGAGTGATGAAATGTTTTGTCTGTCTTGCTGCCATGCTTGTTGCAGGTGGAGGGAAAGAAACTGAAAAGAGAAAGAGGTAGCAGGGTCTGAGCAATGACAGTTGGTGGGTTTTCTATTATGTATGTGGGCAGGTGGGCCCAACAACTCCCTGCGGACCTCACAGCAGTCCCCAGTGTCCTGCCTTTGACTTTGAGCTTTGACCCATAGTGCCCCATTGGTCGGACGGCAGACCAGTGGTGATACAATACACCTTAATCCATGCAATAGACGCTGGGGTAGCGGAAAGGGCAAGGTGGCAACTGGAGAGCCGAGACTTTTTCTCTCTTTGATGTGTTTTTTTGTGTGTGTGAAGTGGTCAAGCGGAAGCAGCACAAAAGCCTTTTGTTGGGCTAAAAAAACGACAGCGGTCATTCAATATTAAACAGCAGGTTGCTTTCCGTGCTGCAGAGGAGATCCTATTAGAGGATAAATTTCTTCCTCACATGCTGGAGGATGGACTGTAATTCAAATGGATAAAAGGAACCAGGAAGTTTTCCAGAAGCAATCAGCTGATAAATCGATTGAATTATTAAAAGAAAATCAATATTAATAACTGATTAATGAATTGAAGAGATACTTATTCAACTGAGTACTGCACTGTCATAAAGTTGGAGAAAATCAAGGCAGCAATGGCCGAGATATCCCAACTTTTAACACCAAGTATGGGTAAAAATACTTTTGGTTTCAGATTTGAAGTCTCAAGCCCCAATCCAACCCTGATGACATCACCAGGATAATTTTCTGTATTTAGAGAGCTTCCTTTAGGGATACAGAAGACATTATTCAACTATTTTTATTGACTCAACTGACATTTTGGGGTAAAACTGGTAGACTGCCCATGAAAGTCAAGCAAAAATGTGCTCCGTTTTCAGCTTTGCAGATGTCAGGAGTTGCTCATTTTCTTTATTTTATATTACTGGGTGCATCTCCATCTTTCTGTTTTTTCCAACACATTCTCACTCCGACACGTATCTACGTTTGGTCATGGACTTTCCATGTCCAGTACAACGTCAAAGGTACCCTGGGTGCGTCGGTTGTTGACGTTCTGGGACACTGTGTCAAGTTCTGCCTGTTACATGCATTGTCTTCTATCAAAATACACATCTGTTTTCACTGGAAATTTACTGTTTACATAGAGGCTCTTTCAAAATAAAAGCACTAAGTCGGTACAACAAAACAAATTGAGTTTTTTTTTTCCTTCCACAACTAATGCACATCATTGGGTTTAGGCAACACCCAACACCAAACACCGCTCTGCTGGGTGAAATTCAATGTTTGTTGGACCCATCCACCACCACCCCTACCCAACCTACTCGGACTTTCGCCACCTTAACTTTCATTCTTGTCTTGCTGCTTTCCCCCCTGATGCCACTAAGTGCCATTAAACTATAACAGCGACCAGCTGCGTATCATGCTGACGTTAAAGGACGGCTTTTTTCGTCAGTGTCTGACGTGGCAAGTCACTGCCCAAGCGCCGGATTTCGACGACTTTGGAGTGAAACTTTTTTTTTTTTTTTTGCCCATTTTTAATTTACACATAAAAAAAGTGAAACGTCGCCTTAACTTTCGTCCTTGAATTGCTGCATCTCCTATTGACACCCCCTTAAACTATAACGGAAACCAGCCATGAATCATGCTGACTTTAAAGGATACCTTTTTTCATGGTTTCTTATGCCGCAAGTGACTGCCCAAGTGCCAGATTTCAATGACTGCGGAATGAGAACGGGCTCACATCTAAGACAATGTCACCACAAGATCCATTAGCTGTTCTGGAGCTTTTAATCATATTACATGACCTTCTTCGGCGGATGGAGTTTCCTCAGTTGTAAGTGAACTGTACATGTTCAAATTTCTATTCTTCATGTTGGGTTGAAAATTCAGATTAGATTATATTGTTGGGTTTTGGATTGTTGGTCAGACAAAAGCACATCCAGTCGTCTGCCTTTTGACATTTAATGGACTAAATGATTAGGTAATTGATCCCAGTCAGAGCTGCAGAAGGGCCTGACTAATGCACATTCATTTTCAAACATGTCTGCAATGTCAGTCGATCGCAGACTGACATCCTCTTTGGAGTTTCAAAATTAACTGCAGCCCTTTGGTTCATGACAGCAGGCCTTGCTTTTTGTTTGTGCTGTCAGCACGGCCTTGGAGAAAAGATATCTGAGGAAAATACATGTTGTGATCATTGTGGCGGGTAATTCAGCCTTCTGTAAACTGCAGGGGAATTGATTGTTCATGGGCACCAGCTCCAGGGTAACAACCCAGAGAGGCAACAAGCCACAGAGACTCACAGTCTCACAGGAAAAAAAGAAACAAAAAAACATCCTCTTTTATGTAATTGTGGTGAAAAACCAAGTAGAAATAGAAAAAAGTGTGGGCAACAGAAAAGGGCCTGTTATTGTGCCCCTGTTTGTGTGGCAGCAGTTCGAGTGCGGAGGAGATTGTTGTGCTCACTTAGCTGATTCTCTGCTTTTTTTCTGTCGTGATTATACCGTACAACAAAGAGAGGAAAGGCAACAACCGCAAGGAAGCCTCACTCAGGTTTTCATCCCATAAGACTTTCTGACAGACTGACAGTTATCTGATCATGCAAACTATTTCAAAGGCCGAGTTTTACGACAATGCCTCAGCGGTAAACAACGCGTCCATGGTTCTGGTTTGGGATGTCCATACAAGGAATGGTTTGTTGTAAAGCAGCATCGTAAAAATGAGAGATTCACTGTCACTGGAAAGTATGTGGGATCTTTATGAGAGAGGCAACTGTAGTTCTGGACCGCCCAGGACTGAGGTTTGAGGAGCCGGTGCCAAGTGACTGAGCTGGTGTCACATCAATAGCCTTTGGCTCTTCTTCTGATTTGATGGGAGATAACAAGAGGTGGAAGAACACCAGAGGAAACAGTGTGGCATCGTGGTTTATATTGTAAGGAAGTGTGGTTGGAGGAAAGGGGTTGACTGAATACTTCACCCCCCATCTGACCATTTGTTTATCAGTTACTCATCCAGTGTTACATTGAATTTGTAAAGAAATGTTATTCTTGCATGTCTCTGGTGAAAGAATACAAAAACTGAGAAAATCCTTGATGAATTCAAGTGGTAGGCAGCCACGTTTAACAACAGCAAAACTATATCAAAGCATTTGTTGACAGACTGTCACACAACTCCTGCCGAATAATCCAAGTCTCATTTATGTAATTATGTGCTTAGTACTTCCCAAACAGACTGGCCTTTCCGACAGAGAACTGAATTCAAAGTGAAACATGTCTATGCTCTTCAAAGCCAGACTCCATTGACAAAAACGATAATTTTACCTCACTGAACACGGGAGCTGCTGGTCTACCGCTGCCTCAGTCAGTTACTTAGTCTTTCTTATTGGGTGACTCTGGTGAATCCGAACTATCCCTTTTAAAAAAAACAAAGTCACAAAGTAACAGTAAATGATCAAAATGGTTGTAGACTCATGTGTTCAGCAAGGTAAAATTGCTGATTTTGTCAATAGAGCTTCGAACAGAGCATAAAATAAGTTTCACCCTCTGTTCACTTACTCAGGGACAGCCCATCGTTCCGACAGCCCTAAACCGAAGCCCCATTTAGAGGAATGGGCTTTTTCTGTCTAACAGGACATTTGTTGAACAAATGGGACTTCGGTTTTGGGCTGTCGGAAAGATGGGCAGCAACAAATGTCCTGTTAGACAGAAAAAGCCCATTCCCCTGACAGCACATTATCTTGAAAATAAATGTCATTGCTCCCATGTCCCGTTTCTCTGAAAATAAAGACTCCTTGTGGTTAGACAACTTAATCACCAAAGGAAATGTAAGCATTGTGTATTTCTGTAAACCATGGATACGTTACAGTTGCGGTTAGATTTAGGCACGAAAACACTTTGTTATGGTTAAGAATTAATGCTTGGTGGCACAAAAGCTGCTGGAAAAGTAGGGATAGATTACTGAAATACACCCGCGGTTGGTGGGTCAAACACCACTGAGAAAGGCTATGCTGCTGGGAAATACCATAAAGGGTCGGTAGAAAACATCCAGGATTGGCGACTAGGCCAGCAGTGTGACATTTATACCTGTTTCATAAGCTTGCGTTCTTTGTGTTTACACGAGCGATATGTTGTTTGGTATGTTGGAATGGCAGAGTCAACTGGCTGATAGAAGACAGATGACAACACTGTTGTCTAGAAGTCAGAGGGTCAAACACAACACAAAATGAATCACTGCCATGAATTTTTGCATGTAAATAATTAATTAAAAATTAGGTGTTTTTGAGAATTAATACAGCGTCACGAAATATAATATCGTGATACTTAAGTGTATTAAGATTTTCTTAGGCCCCTATCATACATCCATTGTTTTCCTTCATTTTAAGGCTTGACTGGCACTCTAATTAGTATGTTACATTTGTGGTCAGGTTTAGGGACGTAAGCCACTTTGTTATGGTTATAACGAACGTTTGGTGGCACAAAAGCTGCTGGAAAAGCAGGGATGGATAATTAAGATACAAATGGGTTTGGTGGGTCAAACACTTGATAAATGCTTTGCTGCTGGGAAACACCATAAAGGGTTGGTAAAAACACCCAGGATTATGGACTGTGGATGCCGGACTGTTGGAGAAATGGGCCATGGGACATTTTCAGATTAATAGGGGTTGGTAGTTTTGCACCACTGAAACAATGTCATGGCAACTCTTCCCTGATGGAAAGGGCTGTCTGTTGGGAAAGTAAAAGCATACGACTGGATAAATGAGACTTGGATTATACTGCACGAGTTGTTTGAGAGTTTGTAAATGGATCTTTAGAGATTGTTTTAATGTTGTTAAACCGTATGATTTCAATTCATCAGGAATGTCTTCCATTTTTGGATGCTTCGTTAATCAGATTCATGCCTGAAAAACAAAATGTTCTTTTTAGGTAATCTTATTTTGTGCTTTATATTGCTTGTTTTAGATCTGTATATTTTTTACCCTGTATATTTTTGTTCCATGTCGTCTGTCTGTAACTTACGTTGCTGCCTGTCTTGGCTAGGACACTCTTGAAAAAGAGATGTTTAATCTCAAGAGGTATTTCTGGTTAAATAAAGGTCAAATAAAATAAATAAATAAATACAAATGCTCATTTGGGGGATGATGTATTTCTTTTAGACTGAAAAACACAGCTGCATTTTATTAGATTCGCCACATAAGAATCCTCCGTCGACATAAAAAGGTGATAAAATCTGCCTGGAGCAACAACATGGTTTTATTTTGTCAGGACATTAGCTTGGCCCGTGTGAAGCAGGGATGAGCAGCTTTAAACAAATTGACTGGAGTGTTGGGTTTTTTGATTAACACCGATGTCTGAGTGCAAGCCAAAAGGTCCCTGCTCCTAATTAACACTTCAGGATTGGACAGTGGACCAATTACAAATCAACCCTTGGTGTCTCCCATGCAAATGCAGCCCTCATCAATTGGCTTTGTACCTGAAAGGCCAGCATGAATAAATTAACTCCATGCTAAGGCTTGCTTTCCATTCAGTTGGAGGAGAACCTGCTCTGTGGTTGTCAGGGGCAGCCGCTGGGAGGACCCCAATAACCCGTCTTGATAAATATTGAAGCGGGAGCCTGCACCGCCCCCTCGCAATTCATCTCTCCTCACAAGATGGAGTGGGTTTCATCACAGAGGTCTGACTTCAAACCTTGTGCCAAATACCATTGCTCTTTGTGCAGACAAGAGCCCTTCTGGTTCAGTTCTGGATGGCTGCACTTACCTAACACAGAGCCGGCCCACTCACACATACTGCACCAGCGAGAGACTTTATCCTGGCAACTGGCAGGCCTCCTCTAGAGATAAGTAATGGCCGTTGCCCGAAAGAGACGGCCATCCATTCTCCTCAGGGACCAGCCTAGTGGTATACAGTAATGACTGGTGGTGTATACATATGGCAGAGGGGAAGTTAAGGTGTCGTTCCAGTGCTTTGAGACCACCCAGGACGCCTGGCTGACAGAGTCGTCCGATTGTCTGTCCAACCGACATACTCCACATTCTCAGGCAGGCTGTGCTCAGCACTCAAAATGCAAACAGCATGCGTAAACTTACTGTTCTGCAACTGTCGTGGACAGAAGCCAGCCTCGGCTTTATATCAACTACGTCTCATTAATTTTCCGATTGTTGTCTGTCACCAATTATCTATAACCAGACATTTGTAATGGGAATCATATGGCTGGACGGAATGCCTGAGCTCTTATGTATGCCTCCTCTCATGCCAGCATCCCAAAGCAGACGCCGCATCTAAATATGACATGTGAGCCTGGAGTGTATTTTCTCCCTCGGCTAAGTGTGTGTGTTTGTGCGGAGTGATGTTATCTGGCACCAATGTCAACTGCTGGTTTCGTTGCACGGCTGACCTGCTACAGTGTTGGCTAATATTCCCCGTAGGAGCCGAAACTTGAGATGACAACCTGTCCATCACGCTGCCCCCGCCGGCTAGTTTGCGTTCCCACTGCTCCAATTAGCACCTGGCCTCCCCTTCACATGTCACTGGCGGCCGCTGCTTCACACAGAACCAACATGTACCTCTTCTACGCCGCGACCCCTCACCCGCCCACACCAGGAGCCTCTAGTTACTGCTCACCTCAAGTGGACAGTAAATCTCTGTGATTTTACTGTCTGGGAGGCTCTCGCTGCTGAGACTCTCAGAGCGAGGGGAGGCTTGCAGGAGATACGGGTCAGAGGATTCTCAGAGTTGATGTGTTTACTAGTCATGAAGGACGGCCAAAGGGAAAAAAGCTCACCCAGGTGGGACTCCAGTCTCTGCTGCTCTTCAAGGCTGAAGCTGTGTCAGTTTAAGAAAGCCATATTTCCTCAGTGACACGATGTCGCCGAGGTCGAGGGGGTTGTTTCTGTGGTGTTGAGTGAAGGTAAAGGTTTGCTGTGAGGGCAACAATGATAAATGCACCTGTTGATTTTTTTTGCTGTTGGCTGTCGACTCCGGGAAAAGCTTGTTTACATATTCTTTTGATCCAGGTGTTTACAGAAGAAATCCATTCACGTCAAACAATATTTCCAGTAATGGAGAAGGAATCCGTCTTAAGCCTTAATCCAAAAATGGTGCGTGCCTTTTTTTTTAAACCTATAAAACGTTAAGCACTGCTCAGCTGATGGAAAAGCTCCAATATGAGAGTAGCTGTTGAACATTTTAATAACTTAAGTGTACAAAATTCACCACACAACAAAGGAAGGACAAACAAGCTTGCATAAATAGTTCCACAAGAATAGGTTATTACTTTGTGATGCCTGCCACCCAAGGATTTTCCAGTTGACCTTGGCTATCCTTGTCTCTGTTTGTATTGATGCCTATTGATTACCTTTCAACATGCTTAGAAGGAGGAATAATAAAACATTCAACAGGGTGAGCGAGGTCAGACGCAGGAATGGCTAAACACAGAGAGACGGGCAGAGAAAGACAGACTGACAGAGGAGCTGTCAAACATCTCACAAGCCGTCAGCCCCCAAGGCGGTGCAAGTTGGAGCTCACCCTCCTGCAGAAAGTGTCCATGCTGCAACACAGGCAATTAGATGGACATCTCAGGACATGAGTCTGGGGGAGATCCACACACACACACACACACACACACAGCTCTCTTTTTGCCAGTATTCAGGCTCAGAGAACACACACAGACACACACATGCGCCACTAACCTATAGCTATTTGTAGCATGTATCTGTGTGCCTTTGCTGACAGATTTGACAGGCCTATGCTTTGCCCTGCCAGGAATTCTCTATAATCACAGAGCATCACTGATTTTACTTCACAGGCTTTATTATGTTCACCACAGGAGAGAGGAGATGCTAATGTGCAGGTCTAATGTATAACAGAGACAGGAAGATGTCTGACGTTAGAAAGGAATTAACCTTTGGGCACGGACAGAGACATCCTGGCCTGCTTCTGGCTGCTTGTCAGAACTGACCTCTGACAGTTTGACCTTTTAACCCCTGAAGACTACACATGCCGTTGGACACCAAAGTCAGTGTCTGTGTCGCTGATGATATTAATTTAACAGGCTGCTTGAAGAGATTTCCATAAAAATCCTTGAAATGCATCAAATGATTCTATCTTCTATTTAAAGGAACAGCTCACCCCAAATTCAAAAATGCATATTTTGTTGTTCTCTTGATTGTTTTGGTGTGAGTTGCTGCCTGCTCTCTCCGGTTGTACACCAGGCTCGGCTCCTTTCAAAGACTCCTTGCGAAGCACTCCTCCGGGGTTTTTTCGGACCTAATTGTATTGCGGAGTTTTGCACAGTGGCGACCGGATCTTTGCTCTCAAACCACAAAAAAATGTGATGGCACAACAGTCTCCTTCAGTACATTATTCTATGCTTTCTTTGGATTTTCACATTGGCTAGTCATCCTGTTTAATTTGTCTTCTGATTAAATCGGAACCATTGAAACAAGTTGTAGGAAGCCTCTGCAAGTAATTGGTTACTGGCAGACACTCTGTGCTGCAATAAAATGGTTAATCAGCAGTGCTGTGCACTGTAGAGCCGATACGCTGCTGGTTCTGCTGGCCTAAATAGAATGTAATGTCTACTGTTGTGTACAGCATTTATAGATTGAGCTGAGCAGTGATCTGTGGGTCGACCCGTAACCCGCGGGCCCTGCAAATGGACCTGCGGGTCGGGCAGCAGTGATCGTCTGTTAAATCGGTCTGTAAATGATATTTTGACATTATTGGCTATTACTGTCATGGCATCCGAAGGTACTGATGCGTTGAGCAGGTGACAGTCCGCGGTCGTTTTCAAAACACACTTGTGTCATGTACTCCAAAAGAAACTTGTTGAAACTTTAAACAGTAATTTATTGTACAAAATGAGGGAAACAAACGTTGACAAACACGGTTCCATAATTCATATTAAATTCAAAAGATAACAAAAAACAGCTACAAGTTAGAGGGAATAGTGATAAAGTGGTAAAACTTGGCATTGATCCACAGCCTCAGACGGATGCGCTCAAGCTTGCCGTGCACACAAGCTCCGTTGGTAGGCTATACTATATTTTCACATTTTTAACAATGCAATTGAAAAGTTTTAATTTTTATTGATAACCTACATTTACCAACAACAAAAAGACTACATTTAGCACCAAAAAATATGTTAAAAAATAAAGATAATTAAAAAAAAAAAGTAAATAAAAAAAACGAATATTGAATACCAAATTTTCATAACGAATACCTAACCAAAGAAACGAATATTCAAATATCTGAATATTTGGGTAGAGCCCTGGAGTTTAGTCGAGGAGGATGCCATTAATGTTAAAATTTTGCAATGTCTCTTGTTCATGAGTAGATGCACTCTTCCTTCTGCGTGGTAAAACAGCTGGCAGGTGTGGTTCAGTAGAGAGAAAATAGTTCCTACATGAAACTGCAACAAGTTCTGTGGATTATCTTGAGTAACCAGGTCATGATTTCTGGAAAGAAACATTGCTGTTGAGTTTTCCAAATGGATTTTTTAGGCACTTTAAACACCATAAGCTGAGTGTCATCTAGTTCCATTATACTGGCAAGAAGGCAGACATCTCTATAGTCGACATCTCCGATAATCTGCAACTCAAACCAAAACAATCTATGATTTTGAGGTGATTGATCCCTTTAAATCTGAGACATTACTTCACAGAAGTGTGAATGTAGTATCAGTTAGACGACCCAGTCAGAAAAGAATTCAGAAAAGTACTGTACCTATTGATGAAAGCCTTAAAATAGTCCTGGTTTGTTTGGGCTTCAAGTATTTGAAGCATCCAAAATATCTTGTAGATTTCCTTTCATAACTTGCATTTCCGGAAAACCACATAGTTTTCACAATGATTCAGGAAAAAGCTTTTTACCACTGAAATGCAATAAAGTCCAAGGAATGCACATCCACGCACTCACCACAGACAAACATACACTCTTTCTCCAACAGAGCGACACTTCTGCAAACCCTCACCACCAAGTAAACATCCTCAGCAGACGGACATCCACCTACATGAGCAGTGTGATTGCTCTATGAATAATGGGGGGTGAGTGGAGGTAGTAATGAGGCATGATAAAAGTGAGGAGTAATCTGTGGAGGCGGAGGGATCCGGCGTATCCGCTCCCTGAGGCCTGGTTCCTGATCTCCATGCCTGGTTCTGTTCAGGCCGTGAATGAGGCCCATGTGGCTCATACCAGTGTGAGGGAGCGCTCATTAAACTACAGACATCATCTTAATCAATCTCTCCGAAGTCTCAGCACGGCTCTCGGCCAGACGTGTGTGCAAAATTTACATCATCCACAGGAAAGCATGCACAGGCCCGCTAACTTTCAAATAAACATCCTTCATGGTTTGACATTCATACTGTATGTGTTTCTGAGTTAATACTGTATTGAATGCTGGAGTGTTGCCAGAACAGGGTGAGACCGCTGATGAGGTTAAATGATCCTGATCATAAACACAGACCACTGCCACAACTGCCAACTCCAAGGATGAATGAGGCTGAATTTTTGATCCCACCATTCCTGGAATGGCATTTTGGCAACGGCAAAGCCAACCTCTGATACAGTAGCAAAACCAATAAGCAACTTATTAAGCGTGCCTCTCAGTATCAGTGCCTGTTGAGCAATACTCTTCTCACAGTTTACAGCAAATGAAAGCAATCTGAGTGTTAAAGGAGCTCTGTATGTTATCAGAACATTAATATAGCAGCAAACCACTGTTTGCTATGTCAAGTGGAGTAACTGCGTCCTGACCAGAGAATGAAATAACGCTACCTCTGTGTGTGTTATAATCCGAACTTCTCTGTTTGTTGTTGTGATAGATGCCCTAGCTAGGCATGTGAGTCCCATGTCTGTACTCAACGGCTAGCTAATTGACGCCGCTCTGCACTGATCTCACATGGTGGTTACTGCTGGTGTGAGGATGTCGGTTGCTGAAAGGTAGTGCCTGGTACAAAGTGATTTTGCCAAGTGGGACATGCTCCTGGATCAACATCCCATATTGCGTTCCTAGACAATGCAATCACGCAATCACAAGTGTGCTGCTCCTGTGATTCTTTCAAAAGTCCTTGAAGCTAAGCTAGCTTTCCAAATGGAAGTTAGTAAAATTGAACAATAACAATAACACTGCACAAAAACCTTGTCAGCTACTGCAGGGATAGTGAGTTAGCTTGCTAACTAGGTCAGCTATGCTAACAAATAAGCTAAGCAATGAAGAAGGATAATATAATTTTTCAGTCGCAAATTCCTGCACTTAACACATTTCCTCTCCTTTTTTCCATGTTGATTCTAGATAGATCCGATTAGGTTTATCCAGGACCATCATCATCGTCATGCTGATTCTGGATAATTTATGCTGACATCAACATAGCAGTGATGGTCCTGAACAACATAAGCAGCACTACCCAGGATCAACATGTTAAAGATGGTCCTTTATCAGTAATAACATATTATCAAGGGTCAACATGGCAGTAATGGTCCTCAATCAACACAAGCACTGCTATCTTGCAAAAAAAATTGAAAAAAAGTTTTGTGCCATCCGTGCTGCAGACACATTTGGATGATTAATTCATTATCCAGCCAGTTCATGCAAGTGCAACAGACTTGTTCTCAAGTGGAGACTTTCCCTAAATTCCTTCTCTACCCAGTTGTCAGTAAATTAAACTATTGTTGTTTTTGCCAAAACAATTGAGGGAAAACATGCGAGCTGTGCTGAGCAGATGATCTTGACACTTCACACTGACACTTGACACCATCTGAGGAGTAATGTGGATTTGAAACAATGGATGGAAAAAATGTGTATAAAAAGTGAAGTTGTTTGCTGTCTTTACAAAATACAGTTGCCATAGACTAACGTTAGCTTGTTGGTCGAACAAAGCAGCAGAAGCACCACCAAATGAAAGTCAATTCTCCAATGTAGTTTAGGATAGACTACATGCATTTGAGTTCTTATCCCAGGTTGTCACATATCGTCGCTTTGTCGGAGGACTAACATGTCTACATATTACATGCTAGGTATGCTTCTGCGTCTGCTGTTGATGTCCCAGGATGCCGCAACCAATGCTGGGACATTAACAAAAGCACGTTTTAGGTTTGGCCCTGCATTCATATGGACAGTGAACAACGGGCTCCTGGGTGAAAGTCCGGGGTTGATTGGACCCATCCTTCACCCCTATGAACTTTCCTGCTCCTTACATTACGTCGTTACCGGCAGTGTTCCAAATTGACACCATCCTGTGGTGTATCATACCGCCGCAACAGGTGCTGTCCGGCTATATAATGAACTGACGTCACCATGTATCATACTGTCGCAACAGGTGCCCTCCAGCCAACCGGCGGTGTATCATAATGCCGCCAAGGATTAAATCTGGCTGCATTACATACTGAAGCTGCCCAGTGGCGTATCTTACCACTGCAAAAGTGGGGTTTTGGTGTCGGTGTCCGATGCCGGAATCGCTGACAAAGCTGTGACATTTGACAACTTTGGGCTGTGACATCAGTCTAGGTTTTCAAGATTGTTTTTGTCAGATGTGGACGTAAAATAATCCTAAAAAAAACCCTTGAAAATCTGCTGCAGACACTGATCAAAAGTTTATTTTATATTTCTGTGCATAGTTGCAGTCAAACTTTCTCTTCCCGATCAGTACACTGTTTACATTTCAGCCTCATTCTGACAGCAAATACATGAAAAGGTGCCATGAAAAGGGCCAAAATAAACAGTGAGAGGCCCGGAGATATTTAAAGCAAATGTAGAGGAGTAATTACTGCATCTTTTATCACACTGGGTATCCCTAAATAGTTTTGCTGTATGGAAGGGGGCCTGTGTTTATTATCTGAGGCACGGAAGAGAAAGGCACCTCTGGAGGGTTTATTATTTGGGTTAGCTGCATTTTTCACTGTTTATTATGCGGTTTTAATTGTGGTCTGGCTGCGTTCGCCTGAGGAGCACAAGAGTAAGCAGAGCGAGGGAGAGAGGAATGTCAGAGACAGCAACTTCTCTGCAGGACGCGAGGCTGCGCCGGGAGTCCCGTGAACCTGCCTTACCCCTGGATTGGATTTCAGCAGTGATATGAGGAGTAAAAAGTGGGGGAGGATGTTCAAGCGTCCAGATCTATGCACGACCTGAACGTCTCACTCACTGGTTTATTTTCTTGATTCAGTTAGTTCCAGCTTTTAATAATTAACAGGTCTTCACGTCTGGGAGAATCCAGACTAAGAAACTAACCTTTTGGCCACCCAGCAGGTGCCAAACCACCTGCACCTCCTTCCCCTTTGAGACACCACTCTTCCAATCTTCTATAACTCTTCATTCATCTTTCTGGCTGCTTTGGAAGGAGCCCAGACTCCTTAAATTCTTCCCTCAGTAAGGGCTTCCAGTGTTTATGGGAGAAATGAGCCTCCACCTTGGGTCCTAAGAGTCTCCCTACATCTGGTGCTCACCCCTGCTGAACTTTCCCCTGCAGCCATGAGGGAGTTATAACCTCCCCCTCCTGAGCTCAGAATAATTTCTCACTCAAAAACAAAAGGTGCATCTACTCGTTGTGCCCTGGTGTTTTAGGCTCAGATACTCAATCAAAGCTGGAATGTAAATTCACACCTTAAAGTTTGCCGCTTAGCTTTGAACAAACATCCTCCTCTTTCCTCATAAATCCACCTCAATGTATCCCAGGGTCATAGTAACACAGTGAAACACACACATTCGCCTCATCATACGGATAAACATTCATTAGGAATAAAGTCCAGAGCCTCTTAAAGAATTAGTGCGCTGCAAAGTAAAACTCTCCATTTATGGTCCTCCCCGCGGTGAACACAACTACAGTGACGACCACAAATCAAATCTAATCAGCACTCTGAAAAGGAATCAAGCGTTTCCAGGATTACAGGGATTGGCTCATTTTCAGCACGGCCACCTCTGACCTTTTAAGCTGGCTGTTTAGAAACACTGGAGGTGCAAGGAGTGAGTGAACAGTGTGATTTGAGTGGTCAAAACCAAAGATAGGGATCTTTCTTTCACAGCCCAGTCGCTAGAGGAAAAATAAATAAGTTACATTTGTACATTTTATATGTATCTTATCAACGTATTTAAAATGAGATTTGTATCAGCTAACTTTGTCATCTGGGGGTTGAAGGGATGGCATAACATCAACAAGCTGCAGAGCACTGTTGGGGACTAACAAATGACCAAACCAGTCATTTCTGCATTTACAGCAGCCTTTTATGCACCAAATGTTGGTGTTTATTTCTACCCAAAGCTTTTTTTCCCAGCAGACAAAGTGGCATCAAAAGTGATTGTTTTTAGCAAGTTATTGCTGCATTTTCAGCAGCTTTTAAGACATCAGATGTGAGTGTTTTTAAGGGACCTGTCACTGTTTGTCTGGCGGCTTTTCAGCACCCAAATGAGAGTGTATTTTAATGACCCTTTGCTTTTTTTTTTTTAGCAGGGAAACCAAAAGAAGTTTTTTTTAGCAAGTCATTGCTGTGTTTCCAGTGGCTTTTGTGCACCAGCTTAGTATTTATTGTGACCCTGTGGTTCTCTTTCTAGCAACTTTTCAGGCTCCAAACATGGGTTTATTTTGATGACCTGTTGCTGTTTTTTGCAGCGGGGATAGTGGTGCCAAAAGATATTGTTTTTTTAGCAAGTCATTGTTAAATTTCCAGCAGCCTTTTATGCACCAAACATAGGTGTTTATTGCTACCCATGGCTTTTTTTCCAGCGGGGACAGTGGCACCAAAAGCAGTTGTTTTTTTTTAGCAAGTTATTGCTACATTTCTAGCAGATTTCCAGCCTTCAACTATGGATTTATTTTAACAAACTGTCTGTGTTTATCCAGCGGGGATCGTGGAACCCAAAGGGATTGTTCTTTTGCAAGTCATTGCTGCCTTTCCAGCGGCTCTTTATGCACTTAATGTGGTGTTTATTGTGATCCTGTGGCTCTCTTTCAAATGGCTTTTCACCCTCCGAACATGGGATTTTTTTTTAACAAACTGTTGAGACAGTTGCTTTTTAAGGAGTCATCGCTGCGTTTCCTGCATTTTTTTAGACAGCAAATGTGGGTGTTTATTAGGAACCTGCCACTGTTTTTCCAGCAGCTTTTCAGACCCAAAACGTGGCTTATTTTAATGACCCATCACTGTTTTTCCATTGGGGATAATATCACAAAAAAACAATTGTTTATTACTGAGACATTGCTGGGTTTCCTGTTAAGATAGTGGCACCAAATGTTTTTTTGTTTTTGTTTTTTCATCAAGTCGCTGCATTTTCAGCGGCTTTTTAGACACCAATTAAAATGTGGGTGTTTTACTAGGACATTGGAAGTTTCTTGCTGATGCAGTAGCACCAAAAGCGATTTTTTTTTTTTTTTTTTTTTTTTACCAAGACATTGCTGCTTTTCCACTGAGGACTGTGCCCTCAAAACCAGGTATTTTAAATCATGATCTTTTCCTTACCCTATACAAGTGGTTTTTGAGCCTAAACCTAACCACACATTAACCACATTGTTGAATGTAAAGTTTCAATGTATCTGCGACATAATAGTATTTAAATGTAACTTATCCATGGTTTGTAGAAATGTAGAATGCCAACATTTTTTTGGGCCATTTCATTGTTTTTCCCCTCTGTATTCAGTCACTGTGGCTTTTTTTCCCAACCTGACTGCCATATTTAACAACTAAGACAATATGCAGAGCAGAAACAGTCTGCAGGCTGGTTAAGATATTTAGAATGAAACAATAACAGAGAACCAGAAGCCACAAAAGGTAAGAAAAAGACAGAAGGAATTAAAGTGAAAGATAAAAGGAAAGAATGAGACCAAACTGGAAAAAAAGACATGGCACAAGTATTTAGTCTGAGAGAGAAAGAAAACTACACCTGGTTTAGCCTTGCACTATAAGGCTTTATTAACTGAGAGCAGAGGCCGTGCTGACGGACAGCCTCAGCTGCTCTGTGCTGCCTAATCCACAGCGAGAGGTAGTGAAAGGTGATCAAACATCTCCCTCAGCCCCTGCACACTATCCAGCCACTGCAAAAAGGTTACTGCACCGCTCACGGCACAGGGGCATGAATGATCAGACAGCTTATCTACAGCGACTCACACAAGCATGCACATATACAAACCGGTCAAGCCCTACACTACGCTCTTATTTCAACAGAGCATCAAAAATTCATAAAATAATCTATGTCACAGAAATTAAATAAAACAAGAGAATCAAAACCAGAGGCAGCCACAGTGCCAACAGGCCTGCAGTCTGAAGGGGTGTGATTAAAGTTTAACTAGAAACAGATTCATGGTAGGTCTGACAAGCTGTGCCACCTCCTGCCGAGATCTGACTTTTTGCTGGACAACAGATTAATCTGATACAAAACAACAGCATAGTTGCACAAGTTCTGCAAATTCTAGGTAAGCCGTATAATATAGCCCTGAGCGATACTTTCATTATCAACCATTTGTTCAGCATTAGCGCCCTAACACACATGGCATCATTGCAACCTCATTACAACTGCAGAGAAAGTTCCAAGATGCTGGATTACATTCAGGGGTGCATGCTTGTTATTTCTTCTTACCTTCAAAGGAGAGGAAGACTCTTGGCAGCGGCTGTGGGAGGCTGGAGACCCCCGTGGAGACGAGAGAGAGAGCCAGGAGCGCCATAGCTAACACCAGAGGTGGCCTGGCCAACCCCTCCGGCCTGCCCATGACTGCACCGCTCAGGAACCCCGACCAGTCACCAGTGCCTGTTGGAGGTGTTTGAAAGAGAAAATAAAAAGACTGAGTTTTCTTTTTACTTTTGGATATCTGTAATATGATGTATGCTGCATGCTGCTCCTCTGATGGTCCCCAGTCATTCTTCCGACTTTGGTATGTTCATGCAACACATTCTCACTCTGACCTCGTCACATATCGACGTTTGGTCATGGACTTTCCACGTACAGATATGACGTGAAAGCACCCTGGGTGCGTTGGTTGTTGACGCTCAGGGTTGATGCATTGTCTTCTTTCAAAATATACTTTTGTTTTCACAGGAAATTTACATACAGTCTCTTTAAAAATAAACGCAATACGTTGGTAAAACACAGTGAAGTGATGTTTTTTTGCCTTCAGCAACAAATGCATGTGGTTGGGTTACGGAAACAAAAACATTTGGTTTGGTTTAGGAAAAAAGAACTGGGCTTGGCTTTATAATCTTATGGGATGCGAACACTGCTCTCCCAGGTGAAGGTCAGTGTTTGTTGGATCCATCCACCACCCCTACCACTGGCCCTACTCAGATTTTCGTTGCCTTAACTTTCGTTCATGTCCTGCTGCGTTTCCCCCTGTTGCCACCGAGCGCAATTAAACTGTAACGGAAACCAGCCATGTATCATGCCGACGTTTAAGGACGGCTTTTTCAGCAGTGTTTGACGCCACAAGTCACTGCCCAAGTGCCGGATTTCAGAATCTTCAGAGTGAGATGGGGTTGGTTCATGAGCTTTTAACTGTATTGTGGAAAAAATTGATGTGTTTATCATCCCAGTAAAGATTCAAGTTGCTCTCCAAGTATACCGAATTAGTTGAAGCTTTATATTAAAAAGTAATTTTGTCCCAGACTTGTTGCTACACCAGTGCATTCCCAAAAACCATTAAAATATAGCTTTACCTTTAATGCTAATAACTTTTCTAACTAATCTAGGTCACTATGTGGACAACAACTAACGGTTACCCCCTTATACCATAATACAAATTACATCTGAGCAGAAATTAATATGCAACCAAAGGTTTACTTTCATCTGCCATTTTTCTACGTAACATGACGTCACAATTTTCACCAACTTTCCGAGTTCTGAGTTAAGGGGGCGTTCGTGTGAATTTTCCCAGTGGAAAAATTCTGTTTATTTTGACACCACATAACCACAGTGTAAGAAACAAAAACATAACTAATTTGAGTTTTTGTGCTTTTGTCTTTTCAGCCATCTTAGCTATCACTGCTAAAGCTAACTAGCTACTTTAGTTATTTACAACAAACTTTTATTTTTACTACTTGAAATGTAAAACCTATCATTGCTTGTTTATCAGAAACAGGTTTTCTGAAAGAAACCTACCTGAAAAGTGCCTCAGAACATGTCAGAGTTCAAATTTGGGGTATTTGTGTTGAATTGTTTTTAGCTAGCTGACACAGAATTACTATTTGAATAACATTTAGCAGGGCCACACCACCTGTTGAAATATAGCCATTTATAAGCAGCATTAACTGACCTTTTTGTTCACTTGGGGGCAGTGGAACAAACTGTATTGCTAATGACATACCAACACCTAAGCTGATATGGCTAAAGCGTTAGCAAACAGCCGGCAGATACGGAGCAAGCTTTCGCTTTAGCTTTCATTTGGAGCGGTGTTTCTTAACACCTGGTGCATTTAAGTCCACCACTTGTGCTTCTTTTAGCTCTAGTGTGGTCTCTATTATTTAGTGAGGAAAATAAGTGGCTTTTTAGAAGCTAAATGCTCCACTCTGCTCACAAGCTAATAATAGTCGCTAACTAGCTATAGCAACATTGTGGCTAAAAAGCTACATAAAGCTAAGAAATGGGTTTTATTTTTCTGTGGGCTTGTTACACAATTAACATTTTTATACATTTGATGCATTACTGATGTAAAAATATCAAATGATTATATTCTAAACATCTAAAATCCACTTCTTAATGAAATTTAGCCCATTAAATGTCGAAGATTTGAAGATTTCAGATTGGCTCCAATCAGTGGCGTTATCAGCAAAGTGTGAAGGTTTTTTTTTTTTTACTATGATTGATTTAATTTTAAACCAAGAAATACATATGGCAATAAAAAAAATGATTAAATATATTATATGATTGTATAAGAGTTCTGCAAACTTGCTTCTCTGCGTCTATTGATCTGTGAATCACTAAATCAGTGCTTGCCAGGATGCAGTCGACTGTGGTTTCAAAACAACAGTGTCTCTGATCTTCATCACCTAATACAACACTATCTGTTGCTATGAGGGTAATTCATATTGCAAGAGAGCAGCAGAATACACATGAGCAATATTTACAGTTAAATCATCAGTCTGACAGGTCCAGAAATGCCGACTTACAAAACTGAAGCGCCGCCCAAACAACACTGAATGAAGACACAGATATGAGCATATGTCAGTTAAATCCCATCACTTACTATATCCTTGCAGATGTGCATCTCTTAAATATAGATGAGTTAAATCTGCACAAAAGAACTGCCAGAGAAACGCTCCCCTCAGCCTCCTCTTGTTCCTCTCCTAACAGGACAAGAGCAGCTCAATTATTGATAGAGGCAGGTACTGTACTGCCTGCGGGACACTCACTCCTGCAATGCAAAACTCCTCTGCTGGAGAAAGACTCAGCCGTTTTAACCACCCAAACCGGCTGTTACACTACCTGTGTCCACAAAACACGCCACGCTGGATAAAGAGAGCGTCCCTTTTACATTCAAAAAGAAAACACAAGCAGGGTGGATCCCTGCTCTCATGGCTTATAGATGCGCTCTGAAAAATTGATGGCCAGGAGACAGAAAAGCTGCATGATTGCTATGAAAATTTCAGTTTGGCATGTAGTGTACAAATAGGTTGAGATATGGGTGTGTGTGGTGGAGTGAAGCATGACTGATTTGTGGCAGAGGCAGAACTGTACAGTTCAGGTGCATGAGGACAACAGATGGAAAACTGCAGAGGAATGAGATTTGGCTCAGCCGGAGAGTCATAAAACTGCACGGGGCTTGTCAAGGGGGCCCCGGCCGCTGCACTGCAGCCTCTTCTGCTGCTGCATCATCCACACACACCCTCCCCTAGAGCCTGATTCACCTCAGGCGTCTGAGTCTCCTATGAGTTTAGCCTCCAGGTGGATGAATCTGACCCTGTACTGAGACTTAGTCATGTATTGCTCTCAAATGGTTGTTTCACCCACATTACAAAAAATAATCTCCAACCTATAGTGGTATGTTAAGCATGCAAATAGTTTTGGTTTCACCCTAATTCAAAGCAGGTAAATTAAATTGGTGGTGTTTTTAAGTCATTTCTAAACAAATAAAAGTCAAGTGCCAAGTCTCAGCAAGACTTTCAAGTCTCAAGAATGTCGACCATGAAAACTGCATTTTCCTTTAAAGCTCCGTCAATAGCTGAGGCAAGGTTCTTTGAATACATAACCTAATTTTCAAGGTATGTGGCCATGTGAGACCCTCAGGACTCAGAATGTAACCAGGTCATAACTTGAGACTTTAATGATTTTGTTATAGGTCTCACGGCATTCAGTTCAAGTCTTCAGTCCTCCTTTTTGGGATTTAAGTCAAAGTTTTAAATGTGCAGCTTTGAGAATAGAAAGAACTTCTTTGGTGCAAAGTAGTTTCAACATAAACTGCTGAATCTGTGGATTATCCACAGTAATGGAGATTCTTATAGATTCTTGACAAGACATTTTCTTAGCCCCTTCTCAAACCTGACGCAGCTGTATGATATGTGGATGGGCCATGTCAGTTCGTAATGCACCTGTCGGCTTCATCTTGAAATGCTGCTGGCAACGATGTAATAGGAGAACCTGGAAAGTCCCTGTAGGGTGGGTAGGAGTGGTGGTGGATGGGCAAAACAAACCCTGGACTACTACCTGGGAGCCTGGTGTTAGCTTCCTGTATGAATGTAGAGCCAAACCATGATGTCTTTTTTCTAAACCCAACCATGTGCTTTTGTTGACTTCCCGGTGTTGGTTATGGCATCCTGGAACTTCAACGCCAGACACAGGAGGATATCTAACACGTAATATGTAGACATGAAAGTCCACCAATGAAGCAGCCATATGTGACAACTTAGGATGAGAATGTCTTGGCAATACTTGACGCTTAGTGCTACTGATGTAGTATGAAGAAAAGAGCAGAGGCGGACTTTCACCCAGGAGACTGAAGTTTGTGTCCCGTGAGAAACCACAAGTCAATGTTGTTTTGGCATAATGTTACGTAACATAGGCAAGTTTGTTGCGCACTGATCTCACTCATGTGATGTTACATGATCTGACCCTAGCCATGAATTTTTGGGGTTTGGGTTAACCCTAACCCAACCCCAACCCTAACCCTCAGATGTCTAAACCTAACTTAGCTACACTAAAGATCTCCCTGTGCGTCATTATCAGATGCAGAAGGGCGTGACAAAGCATCAGTGCGAATTGGTGACCTGAGAATAGGAACAGGATGAAAACATGTAATGTTTAAAAGTTTTGAGAACGACAAACAAAATTCAACTTGTATTTGGGCGACGGCAGAAATGTTAGACAACAATGTACCAAAACCTGGGGGGGGAAAAAAACGAATACCAAGTCAAGTATTCCAGAAATTGTTCTCACATTTTCAATTCCCCATGCCATGATTTATGTGCAATAGCATTGTTCAGCACCAACGCAGTGAGCAGTGTGCCTTTCATGTGACGAGACCGAAAGTAAGGGTGTGGAGCTCAGGGAGTTTGCACCCACTCACAGACCACTTAGCACTTTCCTTTTATTAGCTTTAACCACATTGTTTCCATAATGTTAACCACATGTTTTTGTTGTCTGAACTTAACCTTACAACCTCAGTTTATTACCACGATATTTCCTTGACCTGGACCATACTGTAGCTGCCATGTGCAGAAATGGAGGAAAGTGAGAATTTTAAAAAGCATTTGAAATAAAGATAATTTGGGGTTTTAAGGAATCGTCCAATACTGGAAGTTTCGTCTGGTGTTTGGGTTGAGTTACCACTAAGTGAGAATAATTATTTTTGTTGTAATTTAAGTGAATCGACCCTTTAAACTATTGAACACCCACAGTGACCCCTCCCTGCACGCTCACTGAGATGGGTGATCTCCCGGGGTGAGGCTCTGGCGTGGAAACGTTGGCCTCACAGCTGCTAAACTCATCGTCAAGGGACTTCGGAGCGTCCCATGACATCCCCACCAGCTCAGGTTGATTCACTTCCTTTGCCTCTTCCTTTGATGATCACCACACTGAGGCATGAATGAGCTCACTGCCAGCCTCACTTATACTTGTGGAGCACCGTAACGCTCGCCTGGATTAATGGGTCTCCCAATAAAACGGCGCATTACTGTTTGTTGCCGAGATCGAGAATAATTCAATTAATTATGTTGAGCTCTGTGGAGTCCAGAAATTCCAGTGCTGAGTGTGCCAGGAATCTCTGCGACAGCAATTAAATGTCCCTACAAAAGGAGGTCAGCGTGAGTGAGTGGAGAGTTATATTTCCAGTGGGGTGTGATGATAATTGTGTTTATTGTGCATTCCTTGGCTGACAGCCTAATGAAATTTCCATCTCACTATTTCACTATTTCTAATTTTGATAAAAGCAGAACACTGCAGAGCTGTAAAAACAAATATTCTTTTCTTTTTTCCATCTTTCCAAACTGGGTCTGTGATTGTTTGGCTCCCATCTGGTCCCGTTAATGCTTTAAACACATGAACACTGTTTAACTACCAGAAATTGAGGCATAAAGTCCTCCCAGCTGGCTTTACGTTTCATGGATTTAATTATTCAGTATTCTGATCTAATCTTTCCTCGAGTGGAGAACAAGAATTAAAATTGAAATAGTAAACAACTTGCAAAGTGCTACGTCTGTCCCGGGCTCTAACAGGACGGTGTGTTCATACCACACCCTGTCATTCAGTTGTCAGTGGCTCTATTACAACCACACGTTCCTGCACACACATGACAGGCAGGCGCAGCTAAAATGTGTGTATTTCAAGTATTAAAACTTAAGGAATTTTAATAGAAATAAAGACATGTTAAGCTTAAACCAGGTCAGGAAGCTCTCCTAGTGCAATAAAGTTATACAAATATAAAAAACTTGACCAGATATCCTTTAAAAAAGCACATTTGATCAGTTTAAGGGTGATACAGCAACTGCAATGGTCTTGACTCATGCTGGAAATTTGCAGCACACCCAGAGCATGTGAGGGAAATAAAGCATGCCACAGTCTGATGTAATAAAACTCAGTATTTAAAAAGAAGCACCAAGTAAATTTAGTTAAATTTGGCACTCTGCAACAGTCAGATTATGTTAACTTCCAGCTATTCTCCCTGGTGGGACCCTGCACCTGTTAGCCTCCTCTCTGCATCCATTGTGTGATCCACTCCACCACAGTACAGTGCAGTACAGCAGGTAGACCCCTCTACCTTCACAGACAGGATCCAGATCAGTCCCTGAACTCACCTTACAGGAGCTTCCTCCAGTTCTGTCCCCACTTGAAAAACACAGATGTGATTTATCCCCCTTCAAAAAAAGCACCTTGTTCCCAGTTTTCCACCAGTGACACCAGAGAGGAAAAATGCTGCTATTCCATCTAAGTGCTCACAGAGCAGGCTTGACTGAGAGAGGAGAGGAGAGAGGGAGGAGAGCGAAAAGACAGAGAGAGGGCTGGTGTCCTATTACACACTCTCCACTGAAGTCCCCCTCCCCCTTCCCCTCCTCCTCCTCCTCCTCCTCCTCCTCCTGCCTTCCTCTTCCCCACCCCTCCCGTCCTCACTCTTCCCCCTTCCCTTCTTCTGTTAACTAGACAGCAAACTTTAGCATGAGCAGCTTCACACATCAGAGGCTTGAACCTCACACTGAGAGGGCGACGCTGGGAAAGGTCAGACACATTCAGGACTGGAGCTAATTTAATCTGGGGATGTTCACATAGCCGTTACCAAAAGATAATAAATTTGCCCTCTATGATGTGAATTGAAGCAGACTTTTTCCATTTGTTTCTATTTTCATCTGCATATTAAGTATAATCAGTGTTTCCAAAATAATGAACCAGCTTGTTAGTATTTGCTGGAACCATTTTTCCAACCAGGCATCATCAAAGTACGCAAAGAAATTGTACTGCAGACAGAGTTTAATACTGAAAATGGTTAAAACTCGACTGCAGCCACTTGTACCCTTTTTCCGCTGAAAGTTTTTTAAATGTGGAAAAACTTGTTAAAAATAGGCAATGGGCTGCTTTCCTGGTACCAGTAGACCAGAACTGTGTATATGGCTCTGCAGCAGACAAATATGTCTTTTCTATTTTGTCACATTTGATGTCACAGACAGGCCAATAACAGGTTAGTAGACAGTAGAAAGCAACGTAGAGGCCAGTGAAATTATTACAATGGTTATCATACTTCTTTTTTTATATCTCGAACTTATGATTTTGAAATTTGGATATATGTTGGAGTGCTGCTTGGATGGAGACAGATGGTATATTGGCCCATTTTTGCATCGCACCAGAAAAGGGGCAAATATGAACACATCCACCCGGGTGTTGTATTTCCATTACTGCCGATCAAAGCTGGAACCGATAAATACCTGTGACAGAGTCATTTGTCCTGGGAGTGAATGCTGATTGTGACCTTTCCCATGAAACACAAAAGCCTGATGTTAATTAGTGTTAGTGATTTTTTCTGCATTGGGAAAGGGACTTGAGGCACAGTGGTGCTTTAAGCTAAATGCTAACCTTAGCATGCTAACATGCTCAAAATGACAAATCCAACATGCTGATGTTTAGCAGGTATGTTTACCATATTTAGAGGGAGTAAGAGGGTAACTCCTCCAATTTTAAACATCAGAGTGTGTTTACAGGTGTAGAGTAGTAGGTCTACATGAAAAAAGTTGTATAAAGCGTATAGTGGCACAAGACAGAGCCGTGAATGTGTAGAGAGAACTGGTTACAGCGTCAGAGCCAGGCCTGTTCATTTCTATGAGGCTGCTCAGTGACACGTAAAACCAAAAAGTACGACTTTCCACAGATTTAGGCTGAGTGGCTAACTTCTGGTTTAGCACTCCGCTAATTCAAATGGGGATAAAATCATCAAACTTTGCAGCTCCTCTACACTTTAGAAATGTTATTGGACTGAATGGATTAAATCCTGATAGCAAATTACTGCTCGTCACTAGGCTAATTTATACAATGTAAACTGCCATAGGCTTGTGCTATTAACGTTAGTTTGTTGTATTTGTTTGGAAAACACGTTGAGTATAAGACAGTTGTTTTGTCAGTGAACCTTGTGAGCTGTAATGGAGCTGAATTTTGTAATATTACCTCTGTTAAATGTTGCTGTTGTCCCTGGCTTCATATGAGTAGAGGAAAAGTCCGGTAGCCACTAGGTTAATTTATACAGTGTAAAATGCCATAGGCTTGTGCTAATAACATTAGCATGTTGTATTTGTTTGGAAAACATGTTTAGGATAAGACAGTTGTTTTGTCAGTGAATCTTGTGAGCTGTAATGGAGCCGAATTTTGTAACGTTACCTTTGTTAAATGTTGCTGTTGTCCCTGGCTTAATTTTGAGTAGAGGAAAAGTCTGCTAGCTGCTAGGCTAATTTATACAATGCAAAATGTCATAGGCAAAAACAAACATTAGCATGTTGTATTTGTGGGGAAAATGTGTCCAGATAAAGACAAGTGTTTGCCTGTGAATGCTGCGAGTTATAGTGAAGCTGATTTGTGTACTTGTGTTTGAAATTGTCTCTATTAAGCCATGTTTAATGTGTGTTTTGAATCAACTAAATTTTACAACACTTCACAGAAACCACCGCCACCTATTGTTTTGGAGGTGTAACTGCAGAGTGACACAGACACACCACCACACAAGTATAAATGCTCACAGCGGCATAGGCTACGTGCGTAGGCAGTGCATAGAGCTGATGCAGAAGTATAAATCCTGCTTTAGGCTGATAGGAATACCATACGTTTTCACCATAAATGTATGTACACAGTTTGATGGCACTCCCCCCAGTAGTTGTCTCAGTCTGGACTCAGAGGTGGTCCTGTCAACAGGCTGAGCTATCATGGCTAAAAATGGTAGAATTATTCCTTTTTCCTTTGCTGATGCATTCTTTCTTAAACTGCCCTCAGCATCCAGTACAGCCAATGTCCTGCTCTGAGTAATCTTGCCACAGAAGTGATGAATTTCATCATCATAATAAATAGTGAAGTAAAGTAATAACAGAGGACATTCTTCATCCGATGTGGTCAGCCATAAAAAAAGATGAGGACATGCTTTTGGTGAGAGAAGCACGCTCTGTTTCAAACCAGGAGCACGCAAAACCCCGACTCCTACAGAAAAGAACACTTTAAATGGGCTCACTGGGGAAAGCTTGCTCAGCACGGGGATCTAAAAACGCTATACAGCGGACCTAAACCATGCCAAACGCTGCATCAACACAAACTCTTATTCCAGTGCAGATTTGTAGCTTCAACTGAGGCCCAAACCAGAGGAGCCAGGAGTCTAGAAAAACTTGGACGTGTTATCCACTAGCAACATGCATCTGATTTAACAATTTCCATGCTGAGCTCCAGAGAGGGAAACTAGGCTCTGTTTGCATTTTCATGAATGGATGCATTTGTGTTACTGCTGAGCTGAGTGTCACATTTCACCTCACAGCAGGTATGAGCCAGGATGCGAGAGATTTTACACTTTAAGGTAGAATTAGAGCTTATTGCTAAAAATCACAGCTCAGGAAAGAAAGGAAAGGGAGCGTGTGAGGCAGGTCTGTGATGAAAGGGTGTGACAGACAGAGAAAGTAAAATGGGGGAGGATGGGGGGGATCTCTGGTGGTTGAGACAGGAGGAAATAATTACCCTTCTCCCTGACAATGGAGCCTGATTTACGCCTCACCAATTAAAGTGTCAGGATGGCCCACTAGAGTGATGCAGGCTTTTCATTGGGCCTGAGTGCACGCTCATCATTGGTGGAGAACAAGAAGAATGGAAAGAGGTGGGTGAGAGTGAATAAGAGATGAGGCGTATCCTTTACTATCCCCACGACAAAGCTTCAGCAGTAGATTAACTAAATGAGTGCGATGAGCCACAGCGAGTGCAACCGGGTGACAAACACGTAAGTGTAACGTCTGACAGGAGCCATTATTATAGGGAGGTACGTCTTACAGTAAGTGACTGTAAATCATCAAAAAAGAGCTGCGTGGCAAAATGGTTTATTCCCAAAATGATGATGTTAGTCTCCACAACTACAGTCCGGTCACGCAACATCTGTTACACAACTTGCAGGTGGCAAGGCTTATGGCGTTGGCGGGTGCTGCGCATGCAATGCTCCTCTGATCTCCTGGCCATGCACACACCCTTTGAACAACCTGTCCCTTGTTAGCGCCGCAGATGTTACGCATTTGTCACACCGACGTTAAATGCGCAGGCCAAGGTCGGGGGAGGCCCTCCCGTGATGCTCGCTGTATCATATGCACATGTACACACTTGGTAAGATCACAGGCTCAACTGTAGCATGCTAATGCACTATCACCACTGCTGTAAGGTTTCATTAGGGGTCACACACGGTTGTATGGTTTTGCCATTTCCTGTGGACCTGAGACTGTGAGAAACATGATCGGTTGTACACAGGAAATCCATTTATTTCCTTTAAAGCTTACTAGGAGAGCTCACAAATTTGTTAACCAAGAGAAGTGTTCTTATGTTGTTTGCACGTTTCTAAGCTTTCCATTTCGTTTTTCTAAATAGCTGCCCAAGAGAAAATGATCACAGGTATTTGAAGCTTTGTAAGGATCCAACTTCTGATTATTTTTAATCATTAATTAAAGTGGAAATAGACACGTTTCAAGCTTTAACTTATTATGAAATAAATGCTGATTGTAAAATGTAATGGCTGTAGAGTACTGACACCATCTGCATTGAAGCTGGTTCCTAAAAACCTCACTTTCACAATGAAATGCTGTCTGCAACCGGGTAAGATCTTCCAGGAAAATGAAGGCTGGATTTACAGCACAAAGCACGTGCATCAACCATTGTGCAACCAAAACAGGAAGAGGATAGCGCTTTTGGTTTCCCTGATAGCTATTAGTAGCTATCCCCTGTTACAAAAGAATATTCAACATAAGTACTCTGCAGCTATCCTCAGTAGTGAAAGTGTTGGACGGTGAAACAACCTGAGAAATTATGGAAAACAAAATGTGTGACCCACCAAACAAATGTTGCTGGTAGCTGCTAAGCTCTGCGGAAAACAGAAAGGAATCCAGTTGTCTTTGAGACAGCAGTGCCAACAATAATACCACTTAGAAAGCTGAAGCTGAAAAGTTGTCTGTTTCTAATTTAATCTGGTTGCTATTTTCTAATTTAGAAAACAACAAACAAATCACAGGACCTCAGAGCACAAGGTGATGTCCTCATTAGGCCCCGATTGGACAGAGTTGTTTCACAGGTTGCAAAATTAACCCCTATTGTACTGTGAAGTAAAGTCACAGATCTGTACCTTAAAATCTGTATAAAAATGGACAGGTGGAGGGCATTTGGGGACTAGACATGGGAAACAGGGATCGGTGTGGGTACGAGACCCTCAGAAAGAGGAGAAATCTCAGGGAGTACTCCAAGCTGGTCCAGGAGCTTCGCCGAACCGACCATCATGCAGATGGTCGGTTTAAGGATTCTTTTAAGATGAGCTGTGGATAGACTGACAATCTACTGTCAATCATTGGGCCCTAGGTTGGTAAAACATAGCTGCCTTTTCATCAATCTGACAGGACAATGGGAAAAATGCCAGTGATGTTAAGCGGTTTTCTACTCTTAGTTGAAGTTTTTTCAACTCAAGGTGTTGAGAGCGCTCCTGCAGAAACAGAGGCGCTCAACAACACAAAAGCAGCAAGCAAAACCCTTCACTCTCATTGAAGATCGGATGCGCTCCGTCTGATCGAGGCCTTTGAATGACCAAAAAAACCCCCAGAAAAATAGGGCTGCAACCAGCTGACCAACTCGGTTGTGACTCGGGATGAATGATGCCCCAGAACCGGGCCAAAGACATTGCCATGATTCTGGCTGCTGACACTGCCATCACTGGGATGTTATCAACAATGACCCAGCCCAGCAGTGGCCCAAACATAGCACGCCAGAGGACATAAGTTGAGCCGTGTTCAGTTGCCCGACTTAGCTGAGACTCAGGATAAATGATGCCCCAGAATCAGGCCAAATTAACTGGCCCAATTCCAGCTGCCGACACTGCTGTCACTGGGAGGTTATCAAAATGACATGGCCCAGCATTGGCCCAAACTCGCCATGTCGGGAGAAATTGGGCTGCATCCTGTTGCTCAACTTGACTGAGACTTGGGATGAATGATGCCCAAAAATTGGGCCAGAGATACTGGCATGATTCTGGCTGCTGACACTGTCATCACAAGGGTGTTATCAAAAATAATCCCAAACACTGGCCCAAACACTGCATAAGTCATATAAGTCGACTGAGGATAAATGACGCCCCAGAATCAGGCTAATAAACTGGCCCGATTCTGGCTGCTGACACTGCCCTCACTGGGACACCAAAAAGACATCCCAATTAGCTAGTCCATGATTGCTTGATAATGACAAGCAGCTTGTCATTATCCAGGCTGATGCGTGATTGAACCTCTAACTGATGGGCGTGCTGCACATATTGTTTCTGGAAATAAACTGAGATTATTCCCATCAGGGCAGCTGATCTGATTTTACATATGCTCCTTCCATCTGTGCAGCCAGTGCGTACTTGTGGCTGACACTTCTGTAAGCCCGTGAAAGTGAGGAAAAACAAAAGGCAGAGACGTGAAGAATGGGACCACTAATTAGCTGCTCGGCACCAAAGGGCAGATCTGATTAATGCTAAACAGGAATAGGCAGCGCCCTTCACTTTCAGCAGCTCAGTCTGAGAGATTAATCGAGAGGTTTAGCCACCCCTGCAAAAAAGAGGTGAGGAATTTTGCCAGAGTCACGCTCCGTGTCAAAACAGCTTGAGAGAAATCTCCCTGCACCTCTCTCTCAGTGTCTGAAGTCATCAGCTGGAATCCATACATTACTGTACGAGTACAGTGCTGTGTGCTGATAGAGTGTGCACCGCTCTCTGCTCTGTAATGTGCAATGACTGGGGCTGAAAAATGAGATGAACTGTGACTTTCTTTGTGAGAGGGTCATTTCCATAATAGCATAATAACATCAGCAGAGCACGATCCAGCGCCGCAGATGAAACAAAGCTCCAGCACAGACGAGCACAGAGAGGAGTCAACAATGAAAGGTGGAACACAAAAAAGGACAGATGAAGCTGATGATGGGAGACAGAAAGGAAACAATTAGGGAACTCATCACAGTGATTCATTTGTCCGCTAATTTTTGGTTCCACGAATCTTGTATCTTCCAAATCTAAAACACAACCAGACCCGCATGTTATTGCTCCATTAAGTGCGGATCTAAACCCACTTGATGAGGATGTAAGCGAGCATTTCTGAGTGGCTTAGGGCACCAAGAGCAGTGGTTTAGAGCTCTGGCTTTTATAATTTTCCAGACTTACTATATACACATGGTACAATTGCTTAAACAAAAGACAGACAAAGAGGAGATTCCCCCATCCACACATAGAAATCCCCGCTCAATCAAACAGCAGCTCTAAATCCCTGATGGTCAAAACCACCCATTTATTAGCAAGGGTGAAACAAATAAATGACGCTGCAAATTCTGTTTAAAAGTATAGTTACTCTGCAACATTACATTCAGGTAAAAGTTAGTCCTAGGGCTGGAAGGATATCAAAGAGACAGACAAGAGCTCACCACTTTCTCCCTCCCTCAGTCATACTTAGTGCAGTCCTGATTGCTTGAACAATCAGGAAAAATTGAGAGCACCTGGTGGAGCACATGTTCACCAAACCCCCATCCAAAACAAGGCAAACAAGTAACCAAAAAAAACAAAGGCTGTGTCCAAAATTGACACCGTATGACTGTAATTCTGGTATCTATGAAGCTCAAATGTACTGTGGGTTGTTAGCAGAAAGTAGTTTTTAAAAAAATATAGTTTGGAATGATAGGGAATGATTTCAGACACACCTAAATACTTCAATGAAAGCATATTGAACACCACCTTGACCACAACCACCACCACCAGTTCACCACGGCAACATGACGTATGTTCACACTATTAGTGAAAACTCATTTCCAGGCATTTGTTGGCATCTCTGCACTGTCATTGCAGCTAGGGAATGACTGTAATGTAGAATAGTGACACTTTCTAACATGAAAAATCACCAATAAAAGCTTCTAAACACAATCGGACATGTTCCAGCAGGACTATGATTCAAAAGGAAATTCACATCAACTACCAAGATCACATGTTTCCTTGACATTAGTATGTCATTACATGTAGCAGTGCACTTACAGCCAGGAAATGAGAGAATTTTTTCCCATTGAAAATCACCAATAAATGCTTTTTAACACAACCGGACATGAGCCAAATCCGGGAGATTTTAACGGTATTAGCAACTAAGATTAGATATTTCCCTGCAGCCAAATGCTGCAAAGTACTTACATCCAGGAAATGACTGTATAAAGCAGCACTTACTTCCGTTAAAACATCACCAGTAAAAGTTTCTAAAGACATATGGACATGCTCCAGCAGGGATATGACCCAAAATCAGGGAGAAATTTACAACACTAGCAACCAAGATGACATGTTTCCATGGCGTTAGCATGTAGCTACATGTAGCAGTGTACTTGAAACCAGAAAATGACTGAAAAGCAGAACTTTCTCCCATTAAAAATCACCAAGAAAAGCACATTATTAGCAACTAAGATTACATGTTTCCCTTACGTTAGCATGTAGCTACACGTAGCAGTGTACTTGCAGCCAGGGAATGACTATGTATAGTGGCACTTTCTTCCATTAAAACATCATCAGTAAAAGTTTCTAAATACATATGAACACTTCACAACAGGAATATGATCTGAAACTGGGGAGAAATTTACAACACTGGCAACTAAGATCACACGTTTCCCTGATGTTAGCATGTAGCTACATGTAGCAGCGAATTTACAGCCACAAAATGACTGTGAAAAGTAGCATTTTCCCCCATTACAAATTGCCAGCAAAAGCTTATAAACACTACTGGGCATGTTCCAGCAGGAATATGATCCAAAATCTGGGAGAAATTAATAATATTTATAACTGAGGTTACAAGTTTTCCTGATGTTAGCATGGAGACCCATGCTTCAGAGTACTGACACCCTGATAATGGCTGTGTATAGTGGCACTTTCTTCTGTTAAAACATCATCAGTAAAAGCTGCTTAACACATATGGACATGTTCCATCTGAAACTGGGGAGAAATTTACAACACTGGCAACCAAAATTACATGTTTCCCTGGCATTAGCATGTAGCTATGTGTAGTTGTATACTTGCAGTCAAGGAATGACTGTGAAAAGCAGAACTTTATCCAGTTAGAAATTACCAATAAATGCTTTACACAACTGGACATGTTCCAGCAGGAATATGATCCAAAATTGAGGAGAAATTTACAACACCAGCAACCAAGATTACATGTTTCCCTGATGTTAGCATGTAGCTACATGTAGCAGTGTAGTTACAGCCAGGAAATGCCTGTGCATAGCGGCATGTACTCCCATGAAAAATCACCAGTAAAAGCTACTAAACATAGCCAGATGTGTTCCAGCAGAAATCTCACCTGGGAGAAATTCACAACCAAGTTTACATGTTTCCCTGATGTTAGCATGTAGCTTTGTATAACAGTTCCAGCTACATAAAGTAAACCCTACAGTAACTTGCCTGAAGTAGATGACCATATACAGAAATCCATCCATCCAAGTTTTTGCTCACAGGAATTGATTTTACATGTGTTGACCTCATTATCGGAAACTTTGGCCACATTTAATATGAACATCCATCCATTGTAATATTCTATATGATGGAACAAAAGGAAAAGTGTACAAGATCCTCTTTAACCTTCTCATACCACTGTCCTTAAAAGGTTTTTTGTAGACTGGAGAAGGGTGAGGTAATGGCTTCTTGATTTGATTTGGCTATAACTCAATATAAAAAAAATGAGGAAAAGGGGATCAGAGTTCTTTGAAACCAACAAATATTTTCTGATGTAACACTCAGAAACATGCAGCATGGTGCCACTGGGTGTAGGAGGAAAAATAGGGCACATTTCTGCATGATTTTGTGCTATTATTTGACCTATTATTACCTGACACACTATCCTGGTGATCTTTCATGTGTGTCTCCTCTCCCATCCCGACACATCATTTCCTGTCCTCCACACTTCCATCTCAGTGGGTGGGGGGACATAATAAATCAAATTAAAAGTTCTCTACTCGAGGCATTAACTTCCATGGGGGAACTAATGGAATCTGGTTATGATTTATCCCACTTCCTGCTTCTGGTGTAGCTGCTGTACGGCATGTGATACTAACCTACACCTTAACAGATTTAATAGAGAACGCCATTCACAATTTTATTAGTCTGTCTAGTAAATTTAATGAACTTCCATGTAAAACAGCCACCTTTACAGTAGTTGTGGTTTTTCACAGGCAGCTTTACAAGCCTCATGCTGGATTTATATGTTGTTTACTGGTTTCTAAGCAATTTTCCAGCTATCAAAAGCTCTGCATCAGGGCAGCATCGTGCTCTGTGTTGATCTTTACTCGATGCGTGCTTCTGATTTCCTGATACAGACATTGCAATGCTTTAAATCATACTTATCTGTCTTTAGGGATCAGCAAGATCACTTCCAAAAGATTACAAACAGCCTCTTGAATTTAGGTTTAGGTTTCCCCTCATGTAGCTTCCAAGTAAGAGAAAAACGTTTTCTTTACTTTTTATGACAATGACGCATGTTTATTCCACATCTGTTTGTTTCAGGGCTTGATTGGAATTATGTCATGCCTTTATCAAGTAAAATTATTCCAATTTCATGATGAAAGCCCATGGAAAAAAATCGAAGTGTCTTGTACACCTGTTTGCTGGTGTTCAGTGTGACATATTAAGTGCTTTTTGGAAACTTTGGGTCCTGCCTGGAGATGAAAATGAAGTTCCTTGGGATGAAATGACAAATCCAACTGTGTGTCTGGGGAGAACTTTTTTTTTTTACAGTGTGGCAGAGATTAATAAGTGGATAACACCCAAGGTCATGGACTTTGTGACAATGGAATCTTTTATTTTCAGGTCATTTCCAGCCCTGTAAGAAGCAACAAAAGACGGTATTTCTTAATCAAGAGTTTGGGACATGTCCAGCCATGTTTGGAGCAACAAAAGTGGGTATTTTTTACTGAGAGTTTGGGATATGTTCAAGCATGTTTGGAGCAACAAAAGTAGGTGTTTTGTCTCTAGAGTTTTGGACATATCCAGCCAAGTTTGGTGCAACAAAAGTGGGTATTTTGTCTCACGAGTTTGGGACATGTCCAGCCATATTTGGAGCAACAAAAGTGAATATTTTTTACCGAGAGTTTGGGATATGTTCAGCCATGTTTGGAGCAACAAAAGTAGGTGTTTTGTCTCTAGAGTTTGGGACATGTCCAGCCATATTTGGAGCAACAAAAGTGAGTATTGTTTACCGAGAGTTTGGGATATGTTCAGCCATGTTTGGAGCAACAAAAGCGGGTATTTTTTACCGAGAGTTTGGGACATGTCCAGCCATGTTTGGAGCAACAAAAGCAGGTATTTTGTCTCTCGAGTTCGGTAAATATATGGAATTTATGAGACAGAGTGAAGACTCATTTTCAATGTGAAATACAATATGAGGTTGCTAAACCAAACCCCTGTTTTCATAAGGCAACATGAATTACGTCATAAAACACAGCAGATTTTTGTCTAAGTTGCTTTTCAAAAGGCTGGACAACATTCAAATGAGTAAAACAATAACAGGCCTGGGTGGCAGGGATTTTTTAGAAACTGTGTAATGAGAACGCCAATGCTGGGTATATGGATATTTGGCTCTTTGTCTGGATGAGCACTTTGGGATAATACACGATGAGACAAGCGGCCCCTGGGACTCTGATTTTTGGATGGAGTGCTTGGATTGGGGCGAGTGACAGCTGCTGGGAGGAGAGTCCTGGAAGCAGATCCTGGAATGATGGACTTGGTTGTATGAATGATAGGTTTGGGAGAGCTGTGGGCCACTGAGCTGGACTGTAGTGTGATGGGAGGGGGGGTGAGGGGGGTGGGGTTCCACACTGGCCAGAGAGATTGGGTGTTTGGAGGGCTGACAGTGTTGGATACCATTCAGGTGGTTGAATATCTCATGTTTGATAGCTACTGAGCCAGTCTCTGAAGAGAAAAGCGGCTGAGACAAGAGCTTGGAAGGGACCGGGTGCAGAGAGCAGTTTAAAAAGAGGGCAGTGGTGTTGCCCCCATCAAAGCTGGGAAGAAAATGGCAGTTTGAGAGTATGAAATAAAGGACAAGTAGGCAAGCTGAGACGATGACAGTGAAGCCCAGATTGTCACTCGGAGAAGCTTGTTCCTGCCAAGTAATCTTGGAAGACAGAAGTATTCTTGGAGATCATGGGGCTGGCATATGTTCTGGAGGATGCAATGAGCAGCGAGTCTTTGGAGAGGAAAGGCGTATCAGTGTCTCAATAGAAATCCTTAAGAGCATTACAAGGCAGTCTGGTAAAAGGACAGTGGGGGCTGAGTGATGATGTAGAGAATAGAGATTTCAGTGAAACTAAAGGGAGGTCAACATGGGTGATGGAGGGAAAGAGAGCAGAGTGGAGCCAGCCCTCTGGGTTCCTGATGAAAGATGATGGGATCTAGTAGAATAAGAAGTTACCTCACCAAAGGATAATGGCTAGAAAAAAGGAAGCAGTAGAGCCCCAAAGGTCAACTGGAAGTGAAGGCTTGAAGTGCCTCAGTTATTGACCTCAACTTTATTTTTCTCGCATGTCTCCACAATGAATGAAGAATCCAAACATGAATGAAAATGTTTTGAGCCACATAAATGCGCCACCTGACATGGCATCTTGGGAACATTTAATTAAAGGCAGGTGTGTATGGGGTGCCGTTTGTAAAGTGGCTCACGCTGAAAATAACGTCAACATTTTGCCACATTTAGCTTCAAACAATGTTTAAAAAAGTGTTGTGAATTTTTTAACGTCACCTTTTACCACATTTACAGCAATATTTGTTAACATTTGTTAACTAAACTAAATATTAAATGTGGCACCTACATGTTAAATGTTAAATCTAAATATTAAATCTAAATCTAAATGTTAAATCTAAATATTAAATGTAAATCTAAATCTAAATGCTAAATCTAAATCTAAATGCTAAATCTAAATGTTAAATCTAAATGTTAAATCTAAATCTAAATATTAAATCTAAATCTAAATGCTAAATCTAAATATTAAATCTAAATCTAAATGCTAAATCTAAATGTTAAATGTTAAATCTAAATGTTCTGGGTGAAACTAAATATTTAGTGAATATGCCGGTCACCGGAAGTACCAAAATAAAAGCTTGAGATGGTCAGACTGTGTTTATAGAATCAAATAATGAATTAAAACCAACTTATCAGGGGAAATGAACACTTGAACATACATTAGTGTGATAATAACTACCTAAAATAACAAAAAACATGTTTGGAGAAATTTTATTTGACGTGTACTTAGAGTTGTTCGTGTCACTTCGGAGGGAATCGCCTTGTTGTTAACAAATACTTCTGGGTAACCAGCAGAGTATAGCTACATATGAATATCTCACACTCTACCCACCACGAGGTCACAGTGGCAACCGCCGTTTGTTTGGTTAATCTTAGTCGTTTAATACCCCATCGATTTGAACTTTGTTTTTGTAAAGTTTATCTGCCGAATATTTGTTTGGAAATTTTTGTTTTAGTTTTTATAAATCATAGCGTCATCCTGCAACTCTCCATACATCCTACAAATAAATTCTTACACCAACCGAAGCACCTGGATCATCAAACAGTAAGTGAAACTAAACCAAAGACGGTGAGTTCATCCTATTTTCCGTTGTGGTGTCAATGGGCGGCTATTTTTTAACTTATTTGGAAGCCGCAATACCACGGACAAAAACAGTATTTTTACCTTCCTGAGAGGGTGGCACACTGGGGCAGTGGTTTAGCGCTGTGGTTTCACAGCAAAAGAGATTTAGGTTCAAGTCTGCCAGGCGGCTGGGGCCCTTCCATATGGAATTTGCATGTTCTCCCTGTGTCAGTGTGGGTTTTCTCCAGGTACTCCAGCTTCCTCCCACAGTCCAAAGACATGTAGGTTAATTGGTGACTCTAAATTGTCCGTAGGTGTGAATGTGAGTGTGAATGGTTGTTTGTCTCTATGTGTTAGCCCTGTGATAGTGTGGAGACCTGTCCAGGGTGTACCCTGCCTCTCACCCAATGTCAGCTAGGATCGGCCCCAGCCGCCCTGTGACCCTGTACCAGGAAATGCGGTTGTGGAATAAGGAATGAATGAATGAACACGGGAGATGTGGTCTACCGCTACCTCGATCAGTTAGTATGTCTCTGTTACAGTGCGACTTTGGTGAAAATGAACTAACTTTTTGAAACACCAAACTACTGATCAAGACAGCAGTAGACCAGCAGCTCCTGTGTAGCAAGGTAAAATCTGTTTTTGTCAATGGAGTTGGAGTACTGAGCATATGACTGGATAAATAAGAGTTAGATTGTACTGCACGAGTTGTGTGAGAGTTCTTTTCATTAATTCAACTTAACACATGCTGAGATATTGATGTACAAATGTAATTTTGGGAGTGGAGTATTCCTTTAAGGTCATTCATGCCAATTTAAAACACCTGGTTGATATGTTCATTCAGACTGCCAAATCAAACCAAGATTGAAGACATGAACTCCTTGATGTTGGAGAAGACAGGAACCATTTTTCCTTATGTTGTTATGATAGATGGTGAGGCCTCTCAGGATTTCTTGAGCTGGAAGCAAGTATCAGGAATAAGCTTTGGAATAAGAGAAATGATGTCCAGCGGGTCTGTGATAAGTTTGGCCATTGTATACAGACTTCAGCTCCAGGTTAAATAATCTCCCTTATTCACACTTGAGAACTTTCAGATTGATTATACGCATGTTTCTGGCAGATTTTGGGGTGGAGTTATCTCTAAATCTATGAACTCATTTAACACTCCACGCTCCTCGTACTGAAAGACTGCTATTCACAGTGCAAACACAGAGCCACTCAGCAGATGCTATCAGCTAAATAAGTTATTTTAATGATGAGCATGCCCGAGGGACAAAGATGGACTTGAAGACTGAGCAGTATAAGAAGGTACATTATGTTACGTGCGAGACATTTCCACCCATCGTGCTATATTTCTAATTCAACATCATCATCGTGGAGGCAGATCCATTCTGGCCTGTCAGCTCCAGCTCATTAACTTGCTGTGCTGGTTCCCATCTCGTTACTGTGCCTTCTGCTGCATTTATTGAATTTCATCCCTCATTTCCCCGAATTGTCACTGTGGCCATTTCTTTTTTTTTAATAAAGAAAATACTATCAGACATGCTGTCCTACAACTGCAAATTGTTTGGGATACAAAAACATGTCCTCCTTCTGTGTTAAACTCAGGCATAATTCACAACAAAAAATAAGTGCACATAAAAGATTGTGATTGGAAACTAAATAATGGGTAAATCTAATATGTACCTTATTGTTACGGAAGCAAATAGGAGACAGAAATATTTAAATTTTAACAGCCACTTAATACTTGATATTGAAATTTTAAACACCTCTGCATCCATAGCATTGCAATATTAATTGAAGTAAATATAATAAAATATGAGCTGTCAAAATAACATATTAATTTTGATAAATTAATCACAGAAAAAAATAATACATTAAAAAAATTAACGCTGATGAATCATGTTCTGTGGTGACTTCAATGCGTCAGTGAAGGCCGCAGTGTCTTTGTCACATGATGAGAAGACGTTGTTCAGCCAATGAATGGAACATTTACATTTAAAAAATGCCCAGATGGAACTGTTGATAGGCGCACCGTTCTCTGTGGTTTCTGCAATAAGGAATTTTCATTCCATCGGAGTTCTGCAAGCCTGAAATATCACTTCAGCGCAAACCTGGAGATCCGAACTAGCACAGCCTGCACCAGGCCTTCAAACTGTGTCAGTCTACCTGTGACCAACTCACGAACTCCATTACAAAATGGACTGCAGACCAGTTTCGGTGGTAGAGGACTGGGGGACAATTGTGTCCAAAATCCTGTAGCTTTACCAAGACACATCTGCCAAAGTTCATTTAAATATATATTTTTTAAAAATACTTTCACAGCAAAATTTGATGTATTTGATTAATTCAGATTAATTTATGTCAGAGAATGTAATGAATTAGATTAATTTCTTAATCGCTTGACAGACCTAGTAAAAATTCCTGATTTGCAATTTCAAAAGCTGACTTTTTTTTCTGAATGTTTAAAAATTCAGATCCAAAAATGTAAATTCTATTCTACTACTAATAGTAATAATTAAAAAAAAAAAAAAGATCTAAAAATTCAAGTTGAAATAAATAAATGAATAAATAAATGTATTAATACATACAGAACATCGGTCAAATCCAATTAGTGAAACTATCTGGCTCGATTGCCTATCCTGTCCTGGATAGCCCTGAGATTGCTATATAAATCTTTTCAATTTGAATTTTTAGATCTAAATTTGATCAATCACAGTTGAGCATCCTGAAGATTTTAATTAATTCATTCATTATTTTGAAATTCTGAAACTTAGATTTTTGGATCTGAATTTGTGAAATATGAAGGGAAAAACATACATTCAGTTTCAGCTTCTGAAATGTAAATCAAGAAATTTCATTATTTCCTTTCATAAAGGTGACTTAAGAACAAATAAATTTAAATACATGGTTTTTAAAGTAAAATATTTCAGTTGTTTGTAAATTTCTTTATCAGGTATTCTGTGGCTGTCGAAATTCAAATACTTCTGTCACTTATTTGCCTCCATATCCTGTTCGACCTCCCCCAAAAATAGTTTTGAGCAAAATCAGCTGATAGGAAAAGTTGTTTTTCTTATCAGTTGATTTCCATTTCTCTCGTTTCAGGAACATGTTGGTTTAACCTCCAGTTAAACCCTCAGATCATCAGTATGGCTGATTTACCCAAATGCTGATAAGATCTACAGTGATTACTGTGACTGTAAACATCCTCAGTGATTGATACTGATGAGATACTACGTATCAATCAGAGACAATCCTCAAAAGGAAAAAGAAAAAACCTGTTGCAACGAGCACATTCCACCCCGGCGGCATTTATCATAATTTACAGGACTTAAGCGAATAGTTTAAGATGGAGACAGAGATAAAAGTCTGCTTGAATTCCTGTAATTTGACTGTCACCATGGATCACTGCTGTGACTTCAGATCTCCATGCAGCGCCTACACTGGAATTTCAATCAGGTGGAGAGGGGATTCTCCGCAGGGATTTTCTTCTTTAGTCAGCTCAAAGCTACAAGGTCACTTAAGACTTGCCTTTGGGTTCAATGTGGTTGATGGCAATATATATTCTGTGGGCGTTCCCAGCTTTCAAGGATCATGTCAGCGTCGGTGTTTGAGGGTCATGATTGTCCGATTGAGCATTCATTGAGGGTCAGGAGGTCACCTGTGTATCAGCGCTCTGGTGTCAATCACAGTTTGACCTCTTTGACCGAGTCGAGAAACAGAGAAGATGCAGATTTTCTGCTGTCGCTGTAACTCCTTCCACAAGCCAAAACAAAGCAACGGTTAATGAATGGTTTTTGATCAAAAGGGCGACAAGAGCATAAAAAGAAGAATGAAGAGGCCAAGCGCTCTGTTAGTTTCACACGTACTAACTCCATCTATTTAGCAATCCTTTAGATTTAACTCCAGTCAAGATGTAGCCTACTGACGCAGCAGAAGCAGAGATACTAGCCATTTTTACACAGAGATTGCTCTATGGGGTCGCTATGAACTCCCTTCTTTGTGTATTCTTTGCATTTTTACACTGAACTTAACAGGAGCATCATGTCAATATGTAATTATAGACAACATTCCTGCATTGTGTAATCACAAGATATGATAGGGACGTGACATGTTACACAAAGCATCAACTCAAGTGAGACATCAACGCTCGACAGTGTGAGCGTTTCACTCGCATTTGCGACTAAAAATAGGTGTCTGCGAACTGTAAAAATTATTTAGGGGCACATGTGCGCATAAAAAAAAAAAAAAAAAAAATCAGCCGAAGCAGCCTATATTTTTGTCAATAAAAAAATATGATAATCTAACTGCAAATGTTGGAGGAACTCCAGCCCCCTTCCCTCTTCCCTGTGTGACACGGTTATGGGCGGTTTTCCAAGCCACTGTCGGCACAATGAATATAAGTCCCACTGTCGGCAGCATGGAAATAAGTCAAAGTGTGGCGGAGATGGACCGGGTTAAGCAGCGGACCTCTGGGGAAGCCTGCTCCGTTCTCCCCTCAGTTAGGGACCATTCTCCACGGCCAGGCTGTCAGCTGGGTGGGAAGAGGGACCGGGAAAAGCGGTGGACCTCCAGGGAAGCCTGCTCGATTCTCCCCGCAGTTAGGGACCGTTCGCCACGGTACTGCTGCTGGGCAGGGTGGAAATAAGTCCTGCAGAGTTTCAGAGGACCTGGAGAATGTTTAGGATAGTAATAACATTATATAAGATAATCATATTGCAAAGATAATATATATATAAGATAATAACATTAAAGACAAAATTAAATTGCAATACTTTTTCAAAACTTGATGATTTTACCTTTCTGTACATTTTGTATACAAATTCATTAAATAATTTTGCTTGTAAATATCTATTTGCATTATGGAAAACACATTATTTGATCAATTTACATTGTGCTCCTAAAGTTCTTTGTGCGCTCCTTACTTTTTCAACTTAGGAGCACATGTGCTCCTTGGGAAAAAAGTTAGCGTCAAGCCCTGGACATGTAAACATATGCGTCACTTTATAAACAATAACAATGGCAAAACATGGCAATAACAATTATTTATCGTCTCTTTTACATGGCTGCTGATCTCGTCCTCTACTCAGAGGATAAGGAGCTCCTGTATTGTTTTCCCATTTTGCTGACGTGTATGGCCGCTGCTATTCCTCTTTGAGTTAGCTGCTAACTGCTATCAGCTATTTCTAAAATCTCCCATGGTGGGTTGCATGCGTAACACGTTGTCAAATTGTCACACCTGAGCCACCCATGGTCCCATCCTGCCGACTGTCCTGTTTATATAGGCACTGTTTCGGTGCTGTTACCACCTCTAGTGGCAGCATAAAGGCGAGACCACTCCAGTCGTACCGTATATACAGCAAGTCAAGGCAGCATAACGGCGTGATATTTCCGCCTTGAACAGGCAGTGTAAAAGTGCTATTGCCTTTGTTTCAAACATTGTTCTTTGACAAAACCTTGTGCCTACATTACCCACAATGCAACTCGATCACGGACAGTTTGATCAGAGTTTTAAGTGTGTTATACTAGTCACAGCTAATGTATCCTCAAGCTAACGTGTTATAATTTTTTTTCACTTTTTTTTTCACCTTTTTAGAATTAATCTCCATCCATACTAACACACCTCAAAACAGGTATAACATGATCATCCATGTACACTGGACATGCGCTAGCCGATGTAAACAGGAAGCAGATTGTCCAGTCTGTGGTTGGTTACTTTGTTACAGACAATACTACAGACATGAAAAACTAAGACCAGACATTTCTTTGTTTGGACTGACAAGATAGAACACAAGTATGAGGCAGTTAATGTGGCAGAAAACAGATTGGGAGTCCTTTCAAAGCAAATATGGCCACATATCAGCAGTGCCAGGAGCATTATCCACAAGGGAGAAAGCCATGGCAATAGGAAAGGAATACCCACACATGAGGGATAACATCACAAAAGGTATATAGAGCTAGCTATAATGTTTTGACTTGACAAGCTGTAATTAACAAGACCAAAATGAGAAGGGCAAAAGACCTGAACAAGCGCTCCTAGGGGAGGTGGAAATGCGGTGAGCTCACCTGAAGACATAACACCTCAAAACACAGTGCCTGCATGAGCAGAGTGTGTGCATCGTGAAATCTTTTTTTTTTTTTTTTTTGCCGCCCATTGTAACAGATTAGAGCAGCCACACTGCCCATGTAAGCAGTGCTTTGAACATAGCTTTTTATCTTCGGCCGAACGAATATCTCTAAACACAGTGACACTTTAAACAGAACAGTAAAACCTTAAATGTTACCCAGCCCATTACATTATTAAAAGCCTTTATTTGGTCTGGCATATTATTTAAAACACCACCTTGTTTAAACATCAAAGGGTCTTCATCATGGTAAAACCTGCTGTGAGGTGAGGAAAAGCGGTCATTGTTTCAATTAATATGTCAAACTAAATAAATACTTTTAATATAACTTCTGTCATTGAGTTCAGTTTTTCAGTTCTGTGACCAGCACTATGAGAGTATATGGAAGTCTTGTATTACAGACAGCCAAACAAAAAGTGACGTGTACACAGAGTGTTCAAACTAAAGAGAGCTAGTGTCATTTGTCTTAGACAATGTAAACACCTGAAGTCCCCGAAAGGCTCCTTTTCACAATCATTTTAAACACCAGCAGACAGCTAAATGGGACACTTTGAAACAATCGTGGCATTGTTTGAAGTGTAAAGATGGATGGATACTTGATGCATCAACCGGCTAAAATAAACCCCTTGATACAGTGACGTTTTCTGCCATCTCTCAACACATCTTATTGAGATTCTTTTTGATTTACCAGAGTTCAGAGGTTAGTACCGTCTGCCTCAGAGTGGATGAGACTCATAGGATATACAACCTCATTAGGCTGAGAGCCAACGACTCTTTAGAGGCACATGGCCCAACTGCCATCAATTCAAGCACATCAGTAGATTGTTCGGATTCACAGAAGCCACAGCCCCCACACGCTACCTGCATTATGAACAGATGTGCCAGGAGCTGCAGTCCCTGATCCAGCGACGCATGACGAATGGCTGAATTTCACCAAAGGCCAAGGGTCAACTCGTATCCCTTACCCGACCCTGGCATTAGACACAGATGCATGATGTCAGTTCCCATGTGTTGCAACTGGAAGGTGACTGCAGACCCTTTGACACGCCTAAGACTTCCCCACGGAGCCGCAATCCCGGCAACCATGAACCGTGAACCGTTATTTCCCAGATGCCCACCTCAAATTATCCAGTCCTGGAGGAGCCGAGCGCTTTCTTCCATTCACCTTCACCCGCCGTTCCCCTCCACCAGCCAGCCCCCAGACACCCACCAAAGCCATTCACCTGTGGAAGGAAGCACATACAAGAAGAGGTTCAAATTATTTCTCAGCTTGTAGGTCAGGGTTTCAGTATGTCCTGGCCTTGTAACTCCTGGTGCGCGGCAGCTTCTTTTTATTATTTATTGAACACTACACAGACCCTCCACTTAGTGAATACTCTCCTTAAAAAAAGCACAGCTGCACTCTTGTACTTGCACCAGGAATACCAACATCTGCCCCTTTTTTCACAGTAGAATGGAAGAACAAATCCGGCAACGACTCGTATTCTGTGCTACAGCTTTAAGATGAATGGAAGACAGTTTCGCATACAGCAGATGTTGAATTCAACAATGTGTTATCTGTGTCATTACTGGATAAAAGCTGATTTCATGCAGCTGTTTTTACACTGGAAACACAATGAGGCTCTGCTGTCAACGCAATGTGTTGCCAGACGTAATCTTTCCAAAAAAAATTAAGGCTTGTTTTCCTCCTTATTGTAACATTATGGTTTTGCTTCTCCTCTACATTAGTCTCAGCTGTATAGCCATACTTGCCAACAACTGAGACCTCAAAAATAGGGGGGATTTCTGAACCATAGTGATTTTCAGAGATTTTTTTTTCCTGCATTCTAGTGACTTTTAACAGTCCAGTGTGTCGGATTTAGAGGGATATATTGGCAGAAATGGAAGATAATATAATAAATATGTTTTCTTTATTGTATAGTCACCTGAAATAAGAATTGGTGAGCCATATATATCAACATAGGGATTGGGTCCTTGTCCATGGCGAGTGCCATGTAATACCGCCATGTTTCTACAGTTGCACAGAACAGAAAAACCAAACACTGGCTCTCGATAGGGCCATTTGCACTGTAGCATTGGCCACCGTAGTTAGATGCCCCTCTGTGATGAGCAGTTAAACAGATTTTTTAACGTGAAACTGCACTCAGTGTATTTACTGGTTTAAATAACCGGGCCAGTTTATTTTGGAGAAGAAAAGACCTCTGCAGATCATTCGACTCCTGGTAAAAACCTCCTGAATGTTTGGATTGTAAGTGATCAGAGAGCATACATTAGCAGGTGCTTGACTAGCAGCCTATCTCTGACGAGCCAAACGGCATTGGAGAAACACTGATTTGTAACATGAAACTGCTTTATATAGTGTTTTTACCGAGAGGGTCCATTTGTTTGCGAGAGGAAGAGACCTCTGTGGATAATTCGTCTCCTGGTATAAACCTCCTGAACAATGAGCACTGAAGGAATTCTAACCAGAAGTTTTAACTGCTAGATTTTTTAAATTTTATGTACTTTATTAATCCCCCTGAGGGTAAATTCAGTTTTTTCACTCTTTTTGTCATTAAGACACAGGTCCGAAAGACACACACATGCACAAAGTGGAGAGATGTCAGAGTGAGGGGGCTGCCTTGGTCAGGCGTCCCGAGCAGTTAGGGGTTCAGTGCCTTGCTCAAGGGGGTGAAGTGGCACCTCTCCAGCCACCAGTTCACACTCCATATTTGGTCCGGACGGGCACTCGAACAGGCGACCCTCCGGTTCCCAACCCAAGTCCCTATGGACTGAGCTACTGCCGCCACAGATGCCACTAAATCCTCCAAACCTTGCCTTTAGATAATAAAAAAAATAACAATATAATAACAACTCTGCATCAGCATGTTAAATAGATTAAATTTGGTTCAGTCTTTGGTCCATGCCCCTGTACTCCAGCAACGAACCAGAAGGAGGGAGAAAGGCCAGGCTGAGAGCTAGGCCCATGCCAGGAACCCACAGCCGGCTGTGCTTCCTGGCCCACACACTCCTGGGTCCTGGATGCCTAAGTGAGTCAGAGTAGGAGGCTTACAGTATCTGAAAGACAGCTGGGTATTCTGCCATGGTGAAGGATGGCAAGCTGCACCCCTCCCCACCCCTAAGGCACCCTTACACCCAATGCAACAGCTTGACCAGCCACCTTATTGCTGAGTCACCAGTAATGTCTTACTCCAGTAGCATAGTTACATTGTCTTGTGTGTGTCTGCTACTTGCAACAAAGCATCTCTACTGAATGCCATCTACAATGTGTATTTAGTCAAAAATATACCTGCTTTTTATCAATGTCTGAGCCCTATTTTAACGTCACATTTTGCAGCCCTGTTATATCTACATGTGCACCACTGCACAGAGAGCTAGCATAGCATCAGCTGGGTGAGCTAACACAGTAGCATATGATTGGTGGACGCTTCTCCACATCATTTGAGCATGGAAAAAAGTTGAAGCCAGCTCAACTTTGGTTTCTAGCATGTCAAGTGTCGGGCATTGGTGGATAGCTTCAATTCACTGGCGTCCTCTGATAATGACTTTTAACCTGTTGCTGTGTCACTTATAGTGTAAACCCATCATTTCGCACATGTCACATGTTCAGCAGGGAGACGAGGTGTCTACTGGCAGCTGCACTGGACCCATGCAGGGTCTGTGAAAATGTGTCATACAGAGGAATATGCGAGAATTGTGACCCTTGACAAACACAAAGAAAGGACAATGAAAAACAAAGGACCCCCGGGAAAATAGGGACCACTGGCAAGTATGACGAGGTGTCCACCGGCAGCCCCGGACAGTCTGAGAGGAAGGGCGAGGGGGTGGAAGTGCCAGGGGAGGCCGACTGGGAAAAAAGCGAAGGTTGGCAAGTATGTGAAAACCAGCAAACTCCATAAACTTTTGAAAATGCTTCCACTGGTTATTGATTTATGTGCTTCCATTTTAAAATAATAAACTGTGCTCACCTTTTATGGATCCACATTTGTTTTACAACCTTATGACTGTTCTCAAATATATAGACTCAGCCTAGACGACTTACATCTCCATAATGTATAAATTCATGTGAAACAAAGGCTCATTTATCAGATTAGAGTGGCTGGATGGCAGCAGCGGGGAGGGTACACTGGCCCCAATGTCACCCATCACTTATAAATTGGGGCTTGTGTAAACTTCCTGCTGTTTTATATGCTTCCTGAGGTCAGGGGCCAGCCTACGAGCGTGACCAATCGCAAGATAAATCAACGTCTGAAAGCATTTTGTCATCGGCATACTAGAATTCGATTAGCTTTAATTCATTGTAAAGAGCCTCTATTGGCCCTGCTGTTACTCATTTTGATGGATGATGTTTTGAGCAGGGAGCTTACATATACACTCTGCACACGCTGCATTAGAGGGAAGTGCTGAAACGTAACACTTGCCTTGAGTTAACATCACAAATTGCTCCAGAACAGTGTGCATGTGAACTTGGTTTAGTTTTTTGAGGTTCCTACCTGTAGGTTTTTATGTCACTGCCATGGCTGGTGTTTTCAGGGTAACAGGAGACAAATGCAGACAGTGCAGGCTGACTGGTAGAGTACAGTGATTTATTGCAGCAGAGACCATATAGACTTACAGAATCTTGTGGCAGGCAAGGGTTGACGGAGGGACTGTGACAATGACTTGACAAACTGGTTTACAGTGTGCAAACTGTGTAAAAAGTCAAATGTCCACTATAAAAACTTAATACGTCACATGTCGGCTTTCAAGTGGCCAAAGAATCTATTAAAACAGCTTTAACATGCTAATATTTTTAGTCCACTAGTGGTGTGGCTACTGGAATGGAGAGGTCTGTCCAGACTTTAACAATGATTTGATGGATTGCCGTGAAATTTTGTACAGATATCCATGGTGCCAAGAATATTTATCCCTTTGACTCAGGTGATCCCCTGACAGTTAAACCTATCAAGAGGTCAGAGTTTCTGTCAGGGTACTTTCACACCTGCCCTATTTGTTTTGGTTCAACTGAACTCAAGTACGGTTTGTTTGTGCAGGTGTGAACACAGCAATCACACTTGGGTGTGCACCAAAACAACTGGACCGAGACCTTCATGAAGAGGTGGTCTTGGTCTGGTTAAAGTGAACTCTGGTATTAGCGAATTGTAATAACTTAGGTGAAACACTGATGTTTCATCTAGTGTCGTCATCAGGTCAAAATTTGTCCAATACTTTGGTTTACGATCAAATATCTGCAAAACTAACGACATTCCCATCAGCCTCAGCTGCAGGTTGTGTTCAGTGGCGAGTTCTACACCTCTACCTAACTGAACTCGAACAAACAAAGGACTGAACATCAGATTGTTTCAGCGTTCCCCAATAAAGAGGTCCTAAACAGGCTAAGCGACATATCGCTTGTTTAATAAAAACAAAACGCTGGCCCTGGCTCTATTCTGGGGACACTTCTACATCTCTGATCTATTTTTAGAGCTACAGCAAGCTGTTGCTAAGGCTCGCTCAGGGCTCAGTAGGCTCCCTGAGTATTGTTGTCGCTTATAGTACATCTGGACTTTTCTTTTAAGCGCCATCTGTTTGAGTTTGCTTGCTTGTTCTATGTTTAGAAGAGGTTTTAGCATGCTAACACGTTAAACTGACATGGCAAACACTATACCTGCTAAACATCAACATGTTAACATTGTCATTGTGAGCATGTTAGCTTTCTTGGAGTAGTATTTAGCTCAAAGCATTGCTGTGCCTAAGTACAGCCTCACAAAGCTGTTAGCATTTTTTTTTTAAACAAAGTAACAAAACAAGTCGTGCAGGTGGCTGACATGCTTTACAACATGGCTCCCTGCTTCAGAAGCCATTATTTATTTGTGCTTACATTTCAATCTGCTGGCCCCTAAAGATCAAGCCAGTCAAACCCTGAGTGACACACCGGCTGAGGCTCAGACAGTTTAATCAATATGTCCAGGATCAGTGGTAAGACGGTGTCGTCTGAATAACAGCTACCTTTAATTATGGTTACTGCTTTGCTTGCTGGAATCAGGCAGTGTTTTTAAATAACCATTTGAAGTGTGAAAGGAAAGCTGAAGCATTGCCAAGTCTATTTTCTCTCTATGAGTTTAGATAAGAAAAATTGATGACTGTGTCTTTAAAGGTATTTTATGGTGCTTTAAAAAAGTCATATACAATCTTCTAAGAAAATTATAGATTCAACAGGAAGATCTGCAGCATCATTTAGAGTTTCGGCTGTTTCCTCTGCCAGAGTGGTGCTGCAGTGTGAAGGCAATGCAGCATTTTTATCAGTACTGTTAGAAATCAAATTTTCCACTTTCCTTCTCAGGTCTGATTTGAATCACTCTCACTGCTGAGTGTAATACTTTCTAAGCTTGAAAGTAGAATCACTGGAGAGAAGATTATATTACGGGAGGAAGATGTATGTTTCCACTCTCATATGGGGGGCTGCTGATGTGTCCAAGGTTAGCTCTGCTTCAGCATAAGGAAGAGGTTTATTGTGGTAAACAATCAGGCCATCATATGGATTATAAACACATGTGAACAAGAATCAGCATTAAGGTATCATTTGGAGCTTGGACCATATTCAAAAATTTGGAATAAACAAACACACCCGTATCATCTATCAACTGTCAGTGTTTAATTTCAGCACCAGTTGTTGCCAGTGGAAGACAAACCCTGAAGTATGGAAATCACTTGTGAGTCCTCAATCTGCCCAGCCCCTCCCCCTCCCTATATCACTTTGAGCTGTTTGTCGTTCTGTCGGCCAAACAACAATTCAATTACAATGAGGTCTGTGACTTGTCACTCCCCATTATCTTGATTACCTCTGCTTGATTACCTGAACGACTTCAGGTTCAGATCAATAATCAAACCCACTGCATGTCTGCAGATCAAAGGAAACGTCCCCCAACCCCTGCAGAGTTGCTCAGACTTTAAGTAAATGAGTTGCAGCGAGGGGCCGTATAGAGCCAAGATGTTTAATTAGTTTGACCCTGCGAGCGCCATGGGACCGTCTCCACCCAGAGTAGATGAATAGTGCTAATTAGCCGAGTGGATGATCGGGAATACTCGCAGGTAATTCCAGTCAAGGCTCCGATTGATTAGAGCAGGATTAACCTGTGGACTCATTTTCTCAAGGGACTGTGGGGCGGACATCTTTGTGTCAGCTCTAGATTGGGTTGGACGTCCATCTGCCACAAGTGGGTCAATCACTTCAGCAGGGAAGTGGACATTTTGTAGCCACCGCTGCAATCACAGTAAGAGCCATAGGTGTGTTTTCACAATGTGAGTCAAGACAAACAGCAAAGAAGAGGAAACATACAGTAAAAATACATTAACTTCTTTCTATATACACCACTGAAATATGATCAAATAAAGCTTGAGCCACATTATTATAGGTTATATTTTCATAATACAGTCTGTATTTTATTACTGGTTGAACTGGAAGTTTAAATATATACCATATTATTAATGAATCAATGAAAACGGTGTTTTTTTGTAAAACAAAAACAGCAGCATTTACTCGCTTCTCATTGTCTCTCATGTAATTGCCCACAGGCATATCTGTGGGAGAGCAGTAAAACAGACAGCAGCCTCACAGCTTACTGACATTTGCCAAGCTCACAGAACAGAAGCCAAGATCTGGACTATATGCCTATCAGTTGCAGCAGTCCAAAGCTGCAACAGCAGGGCAGAAAACCCTTGCTTGGAGCTTTAAAGACATACTTCAACCCCCTAATGACTATTTGTGTATTAATTACTAACCTCATGTTATGTTGAATTTGTGAAGAAAACTTAGTTTTTCTACCATGCCTCCAAGATGAATGAAGAATCCAAAAAATTCTTGATGAATTTAATTAGAAAGGGTCCATGTTTAACCACATCAAAATATCTGTTTACAAATTCTCGCAACCCGTGCAGTATAATCCAAGTCTCATTTATCCAGTTCAGTGGCGTAAGGTAGTTACAACGAGCCCAAGTGCCTGCTATTTTTAAAGGCCCTACTACCAGATTTTGCCGCTAAAATCATGACTGTATATCGTATGTTGTCATTACATGGTAAAATAGAGACTTTACATTGGACGGCATCAACGTAATAACACCCAGCAATCATCTTCACATATCTGTACCAAGCTGAAAAATTAAGCCAATGGAAAAGTGCCAAAAACTGCAGTTCCTCTAGTGACCATGAGGCTGGCGCTAGAAACTAGTAAATCCCCATAGACCCCCATAGTAAACTGCAAACTTTATGGCAGAAATAAACATGTTTACAGCCTGTCACAAAAAACGATACTTGCCCTGTCCGTGACGACTTTATGGGACATGAGTTTTAATATATATACCATATCCGGTTACATTTTTATTAAGTCTTAAAGTTCAGATTCACCCTGTCAGATCCACCCCTCTTTCCTCCACAGCTCCACCCCTTGCCCAAATATGGTCACTTCTGGCTCCAAGAAACCAAGATGGCGATGGGCCGAAATCCCAAACTTGAAGCTTCAAACAAGGAGTCTACAAACCAATGGGTGACATGGTTACGATGTCCGTTATTTTTATGGTCTATTATCTGTACATGACAAAAAATACCATAGAAAATAAAAAATGATTTGTTTAATTGTATGTTGTTGTTTTTTAATAGTTGCTTTATAGTTTTACACTTTGTGGAATAAGCATTTAATTTGACTGTTTTACTAAAACAAAGAAAACAAAAGAAAAGAAAAAGATAACTGTAACTGAGATGAGTTTGTATTTTCAAGGCATAAATGCAAATGGCACTACCATAAATTTACTGTGCGTTCTTTTTGATCACAGTTGTATTTCTGAGGTGGCAACTTGAATTACTTGCACTACCTGCTCTTCCCTAAACTTTTTATGCCCCATTGCAACCCCCCGATCCAGTCGTATGCTCAGTACTTCCCAGCAAGTCCTTTCTGACAGGAAGCTGGACTCAAAGTGAAACTCATCGATGCTCTCTTCAAAGTCAGACTCAGTTGACAAAAAAAGCTCTGTGACTTGGGTCTTTTAAAGGGTTACGTTTGATTCAGCAAAGTCACACATGAAGGCACACAAACTACTGATCGAGACAGCGGTCATGGGTGGATTGTGAGGCAATGGGCCCCTGGGCATAGATATGCAAAGGGGCCCCAAAAAATGCCAAAGACACACAGCTGTTTTTGTCAGTGGCGTCTGGCTTTGAAGAGAGCATCGATAAGTTTCACTATTACAGTTCTCTGGAGGAATGGGCTGTCTGTTTGAGAAGTACTGAGTAATGAGACTTGGATTATACGGCACGAGTTGTGTCAGAGTTTGTAAACAGCTGTTTGATATAGTTTTGCTGTTGTTAAATGCAGACCCCTATGACTTCAATTTATCGCACATTTTCTCAGTTTTTGGATTCTTCGTTCAACAGAGGAATGCAAGAAAAGTAAAGTTTTCTTCACCAAGTCATGTTACACGGGTGAATATTGACAAAGAACTAGCCATTTAGGGGGTGAAGTATCTTTTTAAGTGTATATTTGAGGCCAACAGTAGCAGTAGGGAGATTATTTTACTACAAACCCAGCGTAAAGCAACATTTTGTCCCCAAAACTAATAGGAATTCAACTATCAAGTTTACAGTTAACGCCAAGACTAACCAGTGTGCCATTATCAGTATTGATGAATCACTATCCAATCTAGGTTGTTTATGTTTATATATATATATATATATATATATATATATATATATATATATATATATATATATATATATACATACACACACACACACACACACACATACATACATACATACATACATACATACATACACACCACACACACACACACACACACACACACACACACAAATAAATAAATAATCATATTATATATATTGACTCACTAAATTGATTATGGCATTATTTATGGAGATCACTTTTTATAGGTCAAGACCTGCCCGATCAATCTACATACAGTTTATTGACAGATCAGTATTGATTGCTTATTCCTCATACACACATTGCCCTTGGTGTACTAACCCTGCCGTGCACAGTATTGGAGCTCACTTTGAGTACATTCTTTATGAGGTCAACGCTGAAAACAAACCTTCAGATTTATGTTAATTATTCAGGCAGCTAACACAAGCATTTCTGGTTTTGTTGTTTTTGTTTGATTACATGCAAAGTATTCACGGTCAGCCGGTGAAATGCACAGATGAAAAGCATGTGTTCTGGACTCAGCTGAATCTTTAAAACCAGCTCTGTGACTCTGGGTAACCCTGGCACTGCAACCAGACAAGGATTTCCTGGGTAGAGTGGGCTGGATTTGGAGGCAGGGCAGACGCCAATACTGGAGGAACGTGATCATATATTGTGGTATTTTGACACACATGCCCACAAGCTACACATACATCATTAAATATCAATTATAGATATTTCTGGGAGAAAAGAGCCCACCTGCACACACTCACACCGAAGTTAAAGGTTCAGTAGATTTGAGTTTGGAGAAGGGATTTAATAAACCTTCAGCCCCACATGTCAGAGCGGGTGTCTGTCTGCTGTGTGGTGAGTGAAGCTCTGCTGTCCAACTCCCAAAGCGAAAGCATCTGTGGAGCCACTTTGTGACTCCATCCACATCTGTTTCTTCAAACCGGACTGTTGTAAAATACAACTGGAGGCCAGTGAATCATTGTAATCTTTGTTTTCTATCATTTGTTCCCCATAAACATGTTTCCTTTCTGTTAAAGAAGACAAAGCCCTTTCTAAGAAGTTGGGACGACGCAGAGTGTGGAAGTATGAACACTGTGAGGTCAGGGTGAGGACGAGGACAGAGTGTGTTATACCTCAAGAGTGTACACAGATGATATACAAATCAGATGGAGAAACGAGAATGTAAGCAAAGTGTGAGTTAACGGTTGGTATATGACTCCCAGGGGTCCTGTACACTTCTTCACACTCAGTTTGACACCAAACACATAATGGGGCAGGCAGGCGGCCTCTGGGGATCTGGCCAGGGCACACACACTCACACACAAACACAAACACACTCACACACACATGTTCCTGTACTTCTAGCTTTCTGAGGACCATCAGTGACATAACGCATGCCTTAACCCTTTACCCTAAACTTAACCACAACAACTAAGCACCTAACCCCAGAGGTGTGGACTTGAGTCACAGATATGATGACTTTGGTTGTGACTTCTAAAAAATTACAAACTAAACTTTCAACTTGACTTTTTCTTTTAAGCCCAGTTCAGACCAATGATTTACGATGGCACGAAACCATTGCAGAGAAAAGTTGCAGGGGTGTGAACTGACTGCTCTGAGCTCAACTCAAGCCAGCTGCTGGTGTTACCTGCAACTCAGCTTGCCAAATCGCCGGTGGCTGGTTTTAAAATGTAAGGCTGGTCACCTCAGTTTTCGTCCTCATGGTGTGTCAGTGTTGGACGGTGGCTCGCTGCTGCTGCTTGCTGTATGTGCTTATCTCAAATCTTTGGTCTGAACTGACTCACTCATGACTTCACATGGACTTGAGCCTCTAGACTTGAAAATATTTGATAACTTCCCCCAAGGCCAAAGATTGAAAATATGTAAAAAGTATACCATGAATTAATTTAGGGATGCAACAACTTCATTCATCTTCTAACTGCTTCATCCTCTTGAGGGTCGCAGGGGGGCTGGAGCCTATCCCAGCTGACATCAGGCGAGAGGCAAGGTACACCCTGGACAGGTCACCAGACTATCACAGGGCTGACACATAGAGACAAACAACCATTCACACTCACATTCACACCTACGGACAATTTAGAGTTATCAATTAACCTGCATGTCTTTGGACTGTGGGAGGAAGCTGTCAGTTCACGAAGTCTGACCTCCTGTCCTTTCCCTGACCCAGTATATTTGAGCGTAACAGAGTGTCATTGTGCACGCAAGGCGTTGTCCTCTTCTCATTGGCAGTTCCACTTCCTCCTTCACCACACCACGCCCCTGCCTCGTGTTAATCTGACTCCTTCCCGCTGACAGTGGGGGCGTGGTTCCTGTTTTGAAAGACAAGAGAACAACACAACTCCCTACACGTGCTGTACCTTACTATCTGTACATCACTTTCTATTATTTTTACCATATATGAAACTAATTATCTAAGCATTGCGGTATGTGCTCCTCAGATTTCATGTCTCTTCCTCTCCTGTACTTCTCCGCTTCTGCAAAGCAAACACATTCAGATCAGCTGAAATCATCTTAGTATTCTCATTGTTCACACATCTAAAACTTATATAGTGAAACACAACTGATAGTAAAATGCATAAAATCATTCTATTCCCAACAAAGCCGGAGTGCCCGGAGAGAACCCACGATGACACGGGGAGAACATGCAAACTCCGCACAGAAGGGCTCCCGCACCCAGGATCGAACCGACAACCCTCTTGCTGTGAGGCGACAGTGCTAACCACCACACCACCATGCTGCCCCATGCAACAACTTATTTAAATAAATAAATACAAATTATAAAAAGAATTTATGATTTATGTAAATTTAACATTACTACTCTATTGTTAATATGGAGATACATTTGGTGAAGAATGCATTATTACTTGTTACTCAAAAGTCAAAGTGTAAGATTTAAGACGTGACTTAGCACTTGCCAGTATTGACTTGGGACCTGAATGTGAATGCAAAGACTAGAGACAAAGGGGAGAGTTGCCACTCAAAGACTGTTTTACCCACATATGTAATATTTTCAGGTAAATGTGTCTATTAAAAAAAACACATAAGGAATTAAACTTAAAGGGATAGTGCACCCAAAAATGAAAATTCAGGCATTATCTACTCACCCATATGCCGAGGGAGGCTCAGATGAAGTTTTAGAGTCCTCACATCCCTTGTGGAGATGTGTGTACGTTTGCGCGAGACCGTGAGACATGGGCACCGCCTTCATGTGTGTTCACGTGCTTTCACTGGTCCGAGCGCACACGTGAACTTGGTGTACAGAGAAGCAGTCAGAGCTACAGGCTGCAGTGAGGCTAAAAACAGAGTTCAAATGCCGTTTTTCCAAACAACTTCTTATGTCGGGGCTGCAGGACACTTGGATCACTACGGACAAGCAGTATGGAGATATTTTGTGGTGTCAGTTATGTGTTTTTGGATGTTTGAATCTGGGGCGCCGTAAGCCTCCATTAGGTGGAGTTGTGCTGCTACCCCCTCTCCCCTTGAATCTCCGCAAGGGATGTGAGGACTCTAAAACTTCACCTGAGCCTTCCTCGGCATATGGGTGAGTAGATAATGGCTGAATTTTCATTTTTGGGTGCACTATCCCTTTAAGGAAGGAATTAAAAAGAAAGTTACAAAAGATGTTACAATAGAAGCTCACGTGAGTCTTAATTGTAACAGTGTGAGTTATGATCATAACACGGCTAAAAAAAATGGCAAGAACAAAACGTTTTCATGACTAATCAACAATATTTCAGGAAAGCAACTGTTTCTATGTTGATTTCATATCAAGGATGTGATCAGGTAATCAGGTAAGTTGCTACAAACTAACTTAATAAAACTTACTGGATGCAGCAGTGTCAGCAAATACACTGATTACACCTACATATTTGGCAAATCTGACTGATGGAAATTGTAAAAACATTATACAACCCTAATCTGATTTAAAATATAATCGACTGACATCTGACTGAACAGTGTATGTGCTTTTTGGGGATGCCTGTGTGTAACTGTGCATTGACCCCTAGAGGGTCAGCAAAGCAACACTCCGCAGTCTATGCCATAGCTACACAGTCCACTTATATCTGTAAGTTTTATTGACAAGCAGCTGACATACCAGTTATACATATGAAATATTCTATGTATACACAAGTTAAGCAATCAAGCAGTGCTCACAAATCAAAGCAGATAAAAATGTAACAAGTGCTGCTGCTTTGGCGTTCCTTACAGACCAGAACTAGCATACATGACGTGAAAACTCTGCTAACCAATGACGTACAGATGCATGCAGACAACCATGGGGATTTTAGCTCCACAACATACAAATGCACTTTATATTAGAAAAATAACCCTGGGTCTCAATTTTCACTTTGTATGTGCTAAACTCATTTTCCGGCTGCCATTCCCTGCGGTGTGGACCGGTCCTGATGATACCTCTCAGGGATGTTGAGTCCTGTACCAACCCCATGTTCACATGGTGACGTTGCAGTAAGAGAAAATGTGTGTGTTACAACCATAATGCATTACATTCAATGCAACTCTCTGCCTTACCTTAACCTAAACCTTAAAACCAAGTCTTAACCCTCAAATAGGCCAAAATGTCCTCACTGTGTTGGTTAAAATCATGTTGCCGTCCCCATTATGTAGCAATTACAAGTACAGCTCCTCACACACACTGCATTTCACGGTTTGCTCTTTAAGAAACAAACACTACTATTCCCACTTCTGACACGTTTTCTGACCATGTTTATGCTAAAACACAAGGTCCCTTAAACTCAACTAAGATGGCTGCTGTAAAAACAAAGCCGGCAGGCCGCTGAGCTTCAGAGTCACTTAATGATTCATTTTTCTCTAAGCAGGGAAATGCATCAGAGAGAGGAGGCACGTTGAGTTGGATTTATTTGTAGTCAAGTGTTTGAGCCTCAGCCACCTGCTGCTGCTGTATCACTTACCACTGATCAGAGTTCAACGGAAGCGAGGCTGAGTATGAACAAACATTCATTTCTCTAAAAGGGAAATCAAACGTTTCACTGCGTTTACATGATGGATTACTATCCACGAGTCCTCCTCTCCTTCCCTTGGCTGTTTACTCATCACTCACACAGACAAGATCTGGTTCCTCGGAGTCCCGCCAGGATCTATCTTTGGCCCATGGTTTGTTCAGAAATCTCTGCAAGGGTTAACTTTGCAAATTTGCAGAGCTATATTAGGAGGAATTCTGGCCGTGGCTTTTCTGCAGGCCACAATCGAGCATATCAGAGCCCTATGAAACTTTATATGAAAGTTTATATCAAAAGCATCCCTGCTAATGCGGCCATACGGAGCTAACATGCAGGATTCATTACAGGGAAAACGACTTAGTGGTTATGTGATGCAGTGTTGAGGATCAGGGTGGTTGGGGTCAAGAAAAGCTTTGAACCACAGTGATTCAGGGTCTCCCCCCTCTGCCATAACAGTTCATTAGCAAACCATGGATTTGAGCAAGACAAGAGACATTTGATTGATCAGCAGACCCTCATTATAGGAGCAGCTCAAAACACATGTGGACTTGTAACACATCTGAAGCAAATCAAACTCCAAAAATGATCTTCTGTTGTTGTCTTTTCAGTTTAAATTGCCTCTGTTAATGCTATATGTCTTCAGTAAATGACAAGGCAAAGAGCTGTGGAGAACATGAGATGGAAAATACCATTTGTCACGGCTACCATCTCCAGCAACGGTGATGAGTTAAAACGTGAATTTACTGCTGTCATGGCACTCTGCCAAGTGGGTACAATGCCATTTACTGTGAGAGGGAAAGAGACGACTCCTACACATTTGTGCTGCGATGTATTGAATACTGCTGTAGCCTATTTTAAGGCAACCCCATTCACATGTACATTACATATAGTAGTTTGACCTATTTTAAATTGTTATTAGATGACAACAACTGTTTTATATCTGTCTGTCAATATAAAGCTGGAGCCTGGGGAGTGTTAGCTTAGCTTAAGGGTAGTCCCCCTCCACTCAAAAATATGTTTTCTTTTGTCCCCTTAAATGTCTGACCTTAGTTGTTTGTCCCTAGAAAGTTGTTTTCACATTCCTCTGCTGAAGGAGGTGATGCCTGTGCACTTGCCTGAAATCTGAGACTCAAACCTATGCCAGGCAAGCGAGATTAACTCTGTCACTAATATGAAAGTCAATAGTGTGCCCCAGGGATGATGCTTTTCTGTCGGCTGATGTGGGAGTTAGTATTGCACTGGTTCCCTTGTCAAAAAACCTATCGGATTTTTCCATTGAATTTTGGATTAAATGTTTATGACACTTACACGTTTTGATCAGCAAGATAATCTTCATTAATGAATACCATTTTTGATTATTGACGCTTAAATGCAATCGCCAGAAGTAAAAAGCTAACGTTAGGCTACAGATGGACTACACTGCAGTCGAATGACCTAACATCACCACCATATAAAGACTGTAAAGCTATGTTCGCGGGACTCTGCGTGATGACATTCTGAAGTCTCCTTTAGCCAACTGTTAGCAACTACCTCTTTTTAACTCTTTGAAACCTGGAGCAACATCACTTTTCTTGTGCTGCTTTCAGATGCCTTTCGCAAATAGCCTATCTAAACCCTTGAACCCTGAGCATGTTGGTGCAATTTCTTTCAAAACCATGAGGGAAAAGGCAATGAGCAACTTGGTAAGAAATGTTTCACGAATTGCACAAAAAAAACAAAACAAAACGTAAATTATTTTTTTAAAAAAAGCTACGGAAAAAAGCTAGAGAAGAACTATATTCATAATCATCATTGTTATTTATTTAAAATAATATTACAGAATTATTGTAATTTTTAAGCTCTTTCCCCAGGTGTTTGTTTATTTGTTTGTTCTTAACTTTTTTTTCTCCATCCTTTGTTTTTTTTTACTAATTTTCTTGTTTTTAATTAATTAAAAAAAAAATTACATTTCTTTCGTGTTTAAATTTTCTCTTTTTACCGGTTTCTTGCTCGTTTTTGGGGGGTATTATTGGTGCTCATTGCCTTCTCCCCATGTTTTTGAAAGATGCCAAGCCAGATTGCTCAGGTTTTAAAGGGTTAAGACAGGATGACATTTCTTGAGTTTTTGAGTGTTTTTATTTACAGGCATATTTTTGTCAGAAAACAAAATGTGAAAATCTCTTTCTTAAGCTTGTGTTAACCACAGACCTTATTTCACCCATTCAAAAACCTTCTGACTTCGAGACGAGGGAACTGTGACAAATGGAGAGGGACTTTAATGTTGTCAAAAATTCGAGACATTGTGAGAATGTAGCATTGGTTGTCTTCTACTATGACACACTACACGAGATGAAACAATGGACTATGGCACACAACACGATCTGAGCCGACACTGTACAACGCTACATCGGGCTATAATCACACTGATATTGTGTAGTACTAACCCAGCATTTGAGGTACAGGCCAACTTTATCCCCTTTGTTTCCTGTCTTTGTGCTAAGCTAAGCTAACCAACTGCTGGCTGTACCTTTGTAGCCTCTGTAAATACAGATATGTCAGCAATATCAATCTTCTTGTGTAAATCTCAACGAGAAGGCAACAGAATCATCCTAAATACTGAGGTATTCCTTAAATAAAAAAGTACTGATTGCTGGTATTTTACATTTCTGGAAACTACAGATTTGTTATATTTGTAGGGTATGTAGTGGATACATTGAAACCTAACATTTCAGCAACATAATATGTGGTTATGTTTAAGCACAGAAACACTTTAATACGGTTGGGAAAAGATCATGTTTTTGGTTTTAAAAACCCAGATTTGGGGCACAATCCCCTGTGGAACACTGTGACAGCACATTACAAACACCCATATTTGGTGTCTAAAAAGCTTCTGGAAACTCAGACTCACTAAATCACCAGTTTCATTGTTTCTTGGTCTCTAACAGTGGTCTGCAGGTCCATCTCCTCCACCTCTGGATGCCAAAGTCAGCTCATATACTACATCAATTTGAAAACCACAAATACGCCACATTTGCGTGTTTCATAGGTATTATATCAGAAACGTACAATGCTGCACTTTCTTCTGGCGACTGCGCTGTTGGTGCAGCTTTAAAACAACCTCCATGTAAATCTTCTTTGGAGACTGACTAAAAGACAGACAGTCTGTGAGATAAGACACCAGCACAATATATCACTCAGAACATGATCTACTCACAGCAGCGTTATCAATCACTCATACGCTGTCAATTAAAGACTTTCATGGGCTGTCTGAGGCTTCCCTCTGTGACTGCTCCACCTGCGGCTGCACTGCACCAAGCCAAATCAAATTTGGCACCCAGGGAGCTTTGCTTCTGCACACATACCACAGCTCCCATGTGAATCCTGCAGCACCTCACAACAATGTCCGATAAGAGTTTGGGAGGGAAAGAGAGTACTATCCTCAATCCCATGGCCTGCCAAAGTTCTCCCATCACCTTATCAAAGCCTCAGTTACACCCAGCAAATCAACTCGGTGTGAAATCTGAAAAGTATCCCACAGCTGGGATGGCTGCGATCGCCGCGTCGGCTTTTGTTAACATAAATCAACAAGGTATTGACAAAAACTCTCACTCTTGTATCAGGACAATAGGAATCCACACAACATATGTTTCTTCTGTTTTGTTCTTGCAGTGCGATTTCCCCCGATGGTCTCACAGCTGCTGTGGTGTTTTTGTGAAACACTGTGTTGATTCCTGGAAGCCAGAGAGAGAACGGGAGGCTGGTTTGATCAGGCTGCCTGCTCTTCACTCGCGCTGTGTAATTAGTTCTCCGACACAGCGAGGTACCCCACTCCCTGACTAATGCATCCCACCTCTGTCCACCCGTCTGTGCATCTATCCATCAGTCCATCCAACAGTTTCCCCCGGCTGGCACCGCCTCTCCTTGAGGCTCAGCTACGATTACACACACCACATTTGCCACATCAGAATAAAGAGGGCTGCAAAAATGACTGACCTGTTTCTAGAGTTGTGGTTTCAACTGATGAACTGCTATAATGCTAAATCCTTAGACTCATAACCTTAGAGGTCCAGTGTGTAGGATTTAGGTGGATGTATTAGAAGAAATGAAATGCAATATAATATAATGTTTTCTTTGGTGTATAATCACCTAAGAATAAGAGTCACTGTGTTTTCGTTACCTTAGAATGAGCCGTTTGTATCGACATAGGTTCTCGTTTATGTGTTTCTACAGTAGCCCAGAACAGACAAACCAAACACTGGCTCTAAAAAACGACAAAAAGCACTGGAAAAACAATGACTTTGACTGAAAATACTTCATTCAGACCTCTGCCAATAATTCGGCTCCTGGTAAAAACCTCCAGAACGTCTGGATCAAAAAAAGTTGAGCATACATTAGCAGGTGCAGGGCTCGTGGCCCATTTGTGGGGGCCAAACAGCGTTAGTGAAACACTGACTTGCAAGGTGAAACTGCTTTATACAGTAGCCCATTTTACACTGCCTCTTCAAAGCAGAATTTTCCCGCCATTATGTCACCTTGCCATTCTGTATAAAAAGGTACCATTGCGGAATGGGGACACAGAGATGTCTTGTCTTTAAGGTGGCATCAGAGGTAGTAACAGCACCAAAACGACGTCTGTATAAAAGGGACAGCCAAGAGGGTGGGTGTGATGTTTTGGTTACGTGTTATGTGTGCGATCCACTGCCAGAGCAACACATTCTCACTCCGATCTCGTCGCATCATGTCAACATTTGGTCATGGACTTTCCACGTACAGATACGACCTCAAATGTACCTTGGGTGCGTTGGTTGTTGACGTTCTGGGACAGCGTGTCAAGTTCTGCCTGTTACATGCATTGTCCGTTTTCAAAATACGCTTCTGTTTTCACAGGAAATTTACCATTTACACACAGTCTCCTTCACAATAAAAGCACTACGTTGGCAAATTTTTTGCCTTCAACAGCTAACGCATATGATTGGGTTTAGGAAAAAAAGAACAGGGTTTGGCTTTATAATCTTAGGGGACACAAACACCACTCTCTTGGGTGAAAGTTGTTTGTTGTTGGACCCATCCACCACCCCTCCCACTCACGCTGCTTGGACTTTTGTCGCCTTAACTTAAGTTCGTGTCCCACTGCGTTTCCCCCTGATGTCATTGAGCGTCATTAAAATATAACAGCCACCGGCTGCGCATCATGCTGACGTAAGAGCTTTTTTGTCAGTGTCTGACGCCACAAGTCACTGCCCGAGCACCAAATTTCGGAGTGAGAGCTGATTGGCCGGAGATTTTAAGAGCAGCTAATAGCAGTTAGTGGCTAACTAAAGAAGAACGGCGGCTAAAAGTGTCCACAAATTGGGAAAACAATGGAGGTCCGAGAGCTCCTTATGTTCCGAGCAGAGGCCGAGATAAGCCGCCATTTAACAGGGATGGTAAATGATTGTTACTGCCATTGTTGTTGTTTATATAGCACTGCCAACGCATATGTTATGTCACACTCCAGGTTGATGTTGTTGGGTTACACATCATGCTGTCCTGCCTCTTTTGCATCTGCAATGCTGACATACAATCTAAGAATCACACACTGGAGCAGCATGACGCCGCCGTTGTTTGGTTCTGTGTAAAAATGCAAAGGCAGCATGAAGAAGGGACTTTGTAGCAGCTCTACAGCGTGATCTTTGTTGGTTTTAAACCCCTGGCCTGTTTGTTACAGAGAGGAAAGGACCTCTACCGATAATTTGACTCCCAGTAAAAACCTCCATGACAATGAACACTAAAGGAATTCTAACTAGGAGGAGTTTCAACTTGCGACCATGTGCAATTCTCACAGCTAGATGCCACTAAATCTTACACAGCGTTCTTTTAAGATAGTCCTTTTTCTGCCCAAGCAGGGCGGTGTCAGATAATCTGGTATTAGTAGTGCAAAAAACCTGCAAAAATCAGCCGCCTGAGACACTGGCATGACACTGGCTGACAGGCACATGCTGATGACTTCACCCCGGTTGCGGCTGCGACTCATAAATCACCTCCCAACATGGAGCCTTACATCTGGAGCTTTTGAGTCACAGGTTTCGTTCTGTGTTTTATCCCGACATGGACTGACAGTGATTTGTCTAATATGAAAAACTCCTGAAAACTACATTTTCCACATGAACGTATCGTGTCGATGGATCTTCAAAGAGAAGAATGTGCCCTGTATGGGCTGCTGCTGATCTTTTGCCAGAGGAATGTTTTAAATGGTGTGGCCGGGGCGTTTGATGCCTGCTATCGAGTTCCTGAATTATTTTCTCATAATATCCGGGGAGACAACGCCAAGTTATACTGCGAGTCATCTGAGTGGCAGACAGGGGAAACAAATCCACCAGTCTCTGCAAGGTTTTATTATGGCAGGTTGCCGTGCGATCGTTTCATAAATGGATAAAGTTATTGAGTTGTTTAATTTGGAAAGTGCAGCGCGTACGTTGTGTGACACATTGTGATGTCTCATCGGTCCCTCTCTGCCAGCAGAGTGAGACTCGGAGCATGAAAATATGTCTGACAGCTGTGGGGAAAACATATGCAGCTGATAAGCTTGAGTTAAAACAACTGGGTGTTCAGCTGGAGGTGATCACAAAATATTCCTACCAGCAGAGACACATTCCAGTTTTGACAGGATTCGGCTCTAATTAAGCCCCTCGAACGCAAACAACCCAAAAAAAAAGAAAAAAAAGTAAATCAGAAATGCCACGTTGTGGATTTATTTCTGTCTCTGGCAGCAGCACACGTTTTGTGTCTGCATAACAAAAATACATTGTAATGAATTCAAGAGCTCTTAATGAAGCCGAGCCTCTCTGCACAGCATGGACTCAGGACAGAGAGTGAGACAAGAACATTACCTCTAATACATATTGTACTAGTACTTCAAGTCCAGTTGGCTCCTTATTCCTCATAACATCTGCACAAATTAATACCAAGTGACACAATCATGACTGATAACATGAGTGAGGGATCAGATTTGGAAATGCTGCCACCTAGTGAACATGTTCAGCTCATAACTGAGAACACTGACACAGATAAACATGTTTAAATACAAATCTTTGCTACAAATATACTACTGCTGTACTACTACTGCTGCTACACAGTTATGAAGGCAAGAATGACCATGGAAGCCATTTTTTCTCATTATCTAATAACCCAATCTTTTTATGCAAGAATAATGACTCCTTAAGTAAAGATTTTTTTTCCGTTATTCCTCTTTAGGTTTAAAAATAAAAAAAAAGCACGTTTTTTTTTTTTTAACCCTTTGAAAGCTGAGCAAATTGGTGTGATTTCTTTCAAAAGCACAGCAATAAGCAGCTTGGTTAGAAATGTCCTACAAATTGCAATCAAACAGTCAATCAATCAATAAAGATATTACTAATGGTGATAATAATAATAATAATAATAATAATAATAATAATAATAATAATAAATTTGGAAAATTATTTAAATTAAAAAAAGTAGGGAAAAAAGAAAAAGTTAGGGAAAAACTATATCGCTAACAATTATTAATGCATTTTGAAATTATGTTACAGAATTATTATAATTTTTAAGCATTCTTACTTGGTTATTTCCTTGATTTTCTTGTTTATTATTCTTTTTGATTTATCTCATGTACTATTTATCTATTTATTAACTGATTAATTTATTTATGTTTATTTATTTTAATTTTTGATTATATTTATTGTATTTATTTTAATTATTTTTATTTAATTTTTATCTATCCTGTTTTTAAATATTCTTGTTTTAAATTTTTTCTTTTTAATAATTTCTTGCAATTTCTTTTTGGGTCATTTTGTCTTTCGTTGCTCATTGTTGTCTTCCCATGTTTTTTTTTTTTAAAGAAATCAAGCCAATTTTCTCAGGTTTCAAAGGGTTAAACATGCATTTTCAAATAGTTTTCTACATACCTACCTGGGTGGACAGCATGTGCTGAAGTTTTCAACAGAAGAAACATAAACCAATGAAAAAAAAAACCATATTATTTGAAAGTGTAAAACTCTTTATTTAGTGCTGGTAAACTAGTGTGTTTGCATGTTGTAACATATTCTAATACTGTTCAATGGAAAAGCACTGAACCTTGCTCCCGACTTCTCACCGCTGCACCCAGGGTACCTTGCATGTTGTATGTGGAAGTCCATGACGAAACATCAATAAGTGACGAGGTCAGAGTGAGAATTTGTTGCCCAGCCCAACCCGAACAAGAACCGTGGCAGCAGTTTTGGGCCATAGGTTAATATCCACTCTTAAAAAGAAGTTAATCTTCATTCATTCATTTTCTGTAACTGCTTATCCTGTTAGGGAGGGCTGGAGCCTATCCCAGCTGACACTGGGTGAGAGGCAGGGTTCACCCTGGACAGGTCACCAGACTATCACAGGGCTGACACATAGAGACAGACAACCATTCACGCTCACATTCAGACCTACGGACAATTTAGAGTCACCAGTTAACCTGCATGTCTTTGGACTGTGGGAGGAAGCTGGAGTACCTGGAGGAAACCCACGCTGACACAGGGAGAACATGCAAACTCCACACTTAAGGGCTCCCCCACCCTGGGGTTCAAACCAGGAACCCTTTTGCTGTGAGGCAACAATGCTAACCACTGCAGCACTGTGCCGCCCTACATTCAATGTTTTAATATCAAAACATTTATTTCAAACCAAGGGCTGATGTGTTTCCTTGCACCATATCTTAGTAGTCTGTTGTCTCGTGCACGACATGTTCAGCAGAGCGGTGCGTCGAATGTGCACAATGGTCAATGGCGATGCGAAGCGATCATGATCACCTGCTTGTTATGCACATCTCTCCCACTGCTGGAGATGCAGAAGCAAACACTGCCAGCCGAGTTGCCCTTTACTCACTCTCTCGTTTTCTGTCCCTCTCACTCGTGTGCTATACGTCCATCCCCCGGTTCCCCATGATATCACGCTGTCATTCTCTCTTCCCTTCTCCCTCTTTTCCTCTTGGTTCAGTCCATTAAAACTTCCATTTCCACATGATAACTGCCTTATTTCATTAAAACAACACCAACATCGGTGAGAACCTGACCCGATTCAAGCCTGGGGTCAATAATGAGACACTGCAGTCCAGCCCGACCTGGACCTAGAGGGTCAGGTCGGGCCCTGTCGGGCTTGGGCAGAGAATCAGAGCTCTATATGCAGCTTGAGCACCAAAAACGATCCATATAGAGGAAAATGGCCTTTAAATATCACTGTAGTGACCATTACGTGTATTATTTGTGTGACAGATCTTTGTTTCAGAACTTGCAATGTAAAGATGTATAAGATTTGGCTATTTATAAAACAAAACACACAATATAATTACTCATTCTTATTTCATTTATAACAATACAACCATTTCATTGTATATATTTCAGATTGTCTACTTTACTATTTTATTAATTTTATTTTAATGTCTACTTTAATATTTTATTTTAATGTCTACTTTAATATTTTATTTTATTTATTTCATTGCCTATTTTAGTATCTTATTTATATCTTCATCTTTATCTCTTGTTTCCATTCATGCTGTATTTCTATTTCTACTTTGCACGGAGCATTGGAACAAAAACAATTTCCCCCTGGGGATTAATACAGTATTCTGAATCTTAATCTGAATCTGAAGAGGGTTATGTTCTTTTTTGACCCGTGTTTTTAATATTGCAGTGTTTTCCATTGGGCAATGTAGCTGAAGACATAAATGCTACTACCAGTAGTAAAAAGTAAGTACACAGTGCTCAGCCTTCAAGGCTCTTTACTTGAGCATTTCCATTTTGTGCCTCTGTGTAATTCTACTCCACTGTCGTGTTTTGGAGAGCAGGCAGCAGGACAAGACCCAAATGCAGACAAGAGATGAGCAAGCAGCTGGACGATTTCAAAGACTTAGGACAAAAAAGGCTTACAGGCAGGTGTCCCAAAATCAGGCAGGTGATAGCAGGCAGGCAGGAAGAAGGAAAACAGGCAGCAGAACTCCAAACAAGAGATGAAGACGAACTCAGTAAGAACAAAATGAGCTGCTCAGGTATAAGAAGGGAAACACTGATTAGGGGAGTGAGAGCAGGTGAGCCTGAGGTGAGCTGGCTGCAGGAATAATGAGGAACAGGTGAAACTAATCAGGGCGGAGCAGGTGATTGAAACTGGCAGGAAAACACATGCAAAAGAAAAACATGACCATTTTTGCTGGAACGTGACTTTTGTGTATTACTAATAATTTTGTGTATTGGTTATAATTTCATATCAAGTTTTAGAACTACTTAAGGCCCGAACATACTCGGGCGGAACGTACGCGGAGTGGACTCTGCAGAGGTCCGCGTGGACTCAAAGCGGACGTCTGTAAGCCCTGTGCGCGCAAAGCTAAGATTTTACGACTGCACGGACTCCGCTCCGCGCACCAGTGACTGCTCGGCATGTATTTTTCACATCGCGGGGGTTTTACACGGGCATTTTTACAGGAAACTACAACGCGGAAGTGCGCTCGACTATGGAAGCCCGAATGACTGCGGTCATTCCTCGTGGAGTCCGTTCCGCATACGTTCCGCCCGAGTATGTTCGGGCCTTTACCTTGTGTCCTCATACCAGGACATCACATTTTGGCTTTGCTGCACCTTATACTTCATTCTACTTAACTTAGACCTGTTGTCCTCATTTTTGTGCCATCTAGTGGCAGTAAGAGCACAATACACTAATCCATGTAAGAACAAGATGGCAGCCATCTCTGCCAAGTCAGTCTGCAGCTGATCCCGACACAAAAGTGGACAAGTTCCAAACCCTGATCACATTTTATGGTTGAAACTTGTTTATAAATGTTTTATAATATTTGTAGTTTGACATGGCAACAAATTTGACCAACTTTAGCAACAGTAACAAAATAAGGCACTGTTTATTAGGAAGTGCTCGTTTGAGGACACTGGGACTTTACTGTTGCAGTATTTCACACAGGCCAATGAGGTGTGACAAACTGTCCCTCCAGATGAAAAGGACGCTCCTAGCTTGGAGTATGGAGCAAGGAAAATTCATACAGAGTTACAAAATGAGCAAATCACAGTTTAGTTTTTGCACAGCCATGATCAGGCATTGAAACGAGCAGTTTGAGACTTGAGCAGTGACCTCTGACCCACAGAGTTACAAGACATTGAACAAATGTTGCATCGTTTGTGATTTGGTTTTGGTGGCACAAAAATGTTCAGACATTGACATAAACAATTTTACACTTTATTATGCACTTGTGGCGATTAAGAATGTACCCAGTGTTACCCAAACACCTGTCTAAAGAAGTGCATATTTAGCTGGCAGATTGTAAGGGAGCAGGCAGAGTAGTCCAAAATGAAGGTGCTACGGCCACAAAATCTTGATCACCACGTGTGTAAACGTGAGTGCGAGGGACAGACAACAAATGGGTGAAGTAATTCAGCTACACAGGAGGAAGCCTGACCGTGTAATGCTCTGTAAGTAAGACTGAGAATTTTGAACTGGATCCTAAACTCAACAGGAAGCCAGTGACGGGATTTTAGTATAGAGGTAACGTGAGAGCGTCTGCTTGATCTAGTTATTTGTCTGGCAGCAGCGTTCTAGATTGCTTGCAGTCGAACACAAGCAGACATATTCAGTGAGGAGAAAAGTGCAATGTGAGATGAGATAAAGGCTTATTAAAAGACAAACCATGGTCAGGTCCAATGTTCCATATGAGGACATCATTTAGTTCAAAAACTACTTTCTATTCAAAGACAGCACTTAGTTTTTTTATACTTATCAGGTCCTACTAATCCCAAATAGATAGGAGAAATTAAAAATGCGTACCAAACAAAGGCTCAAGTCTCAGGAGGATGTAGTCATTAAAAGTAGCGACATCTTTATCAGCCATGGGTGTAGGTTTCCTGACAACATTGGGGTGACAAATATGGAGCGAGGGCTTTGGAGGGGGGTCACCTGCCAGAAGACCCAATTTCTGACATTCTGGTGAATTTTGATGCATCAGTTTAAGGTCTTTAATTTTGTCAAAATAAAAGCCTTCTTCTATTTTAATGGTTTTATCGGGGTAAACAAATGCACATGTTCTAAATACTGAGGGGGACGTTTGCTCCCCATCCCTCGAAATCTACAACTATGTTACCAGACGCAACATTTAAGTGAAGTACACACATATATTATTATGAAATGGACCATTCTGCATAATGGTTGGTACTTTAAGTATATTTTGATGATAATACTACATGACATTAGAATTATACATATATATATATATATACATAATAAAGTTGATGTGAGCTTTAAAGGCATGAAGTTTCAGCTGCAGAGCTCTGCAAGGTCGCAGTTCCGTCTGCAGCCACTTGGTGCTGCTCTCTCAACATGCATCATGCTGCTGCAGGTCCTGCATGACATTTAGGGATAACACACTCAATGGATCAAATACTACAGAATCATTTTTTCATGAAGTACACTGATAAGTCAATAACTTGAGTAAAAGCCTCATATTTCTTATTAAATCTATGCCACACTCACAGAGGAGGAGATGGAGATAAAGAGAAGTAATTAAGGTGGACTTTATGCCAGGAGGGAATAAGAGTATGATCTAAAACTGTGAGGCACTGCAAGCTGGGAACTGTCGTATAAAACTTGGGACACAGTAGCTGTGAGTGTGGGAATGCCTTGATGAAACTGTCAGAGTGGATTCTGGGAACAATATCCTGAGCTGTTTGCTTCAATATCCCGGCTCCTTTACGCTCTGTCAAGTCGTGCCCAGCAACATCCCAGAATTCATCACTATTGTCAGAGCGGCGCAGGGAGCAAAGGCTGATCCTGCGTCTTGGAAGGAAATTCCACATTACAGTTTTCACCTCCTCATCAATCAGTCCTCACCGAGGCAGCGCCAAGCAGCTCGGGCATCAGATGAATGCTGACACCCCCTAAAAAGAAATCCTGTGATCATCATATACATTTGGAGGAATTAAATGCTTGTGGGGAGCGTGCAGCCCTGGTGGCAGGAAATGACAAACATTTCCAAGGCTGGATAAAAAGCTTGAATTGAACCCAAAAAAATGTAAGCAAATGTAAAACCAATCGAGTCAAGGAGGGAAAACAGCACGAGGCAGATATATATTTTCTACCCACTCCAAGACAAGCACGAAAGCCCATTACAGCAAGTACCTATTTCCCAAAACGAGTGGGGGAAATGGGTAGCTTTGAAGCAAACATCTATCAAACATTTTACAGATTGCTCAAATGAGCAATCAGGGGTATTGATGTATACAGACTCTTAAGTACAAATCTGTGGTTTTTCATTCAAAGGGCTTTTTACTGGCAAATCAAATGAGCTGAGCAATCTTTTTCCAGACGGAGCGGAGCATCGAATGCCATCTAAAGTTATTTGATGACATCAAACATATACACAGTCAGCGCAGGGGGGATGGAGGTCACTCTGCACCGAGTTGTCAAACTAACGCACTTCCTATGGTTTGATTTAGCATATTTCTAAAGTACGTCAAAGGTCAGAAAGGTCTGGAACGTCAGTGGATCTGTCACAATGCCAACACTATTTCTGAGTTGTCAACTTTTGTGACGCATTTCCACCACAGTGCCCGAGTGCCCGTTCAGACTGCAGGCATGTGGAAGTTTATTAGAGCTCACTGGGATGCACTTGATTAATGAGGCCGTCCTGTGGCTCGCACAAATACACAGAGCACAGATGCTTTGCTGGTTTTATTTTGTTTCTGCGTAATGAGCACATAAGGAGGATCAAACATAATGCATTACAGTTACGATCAGAATGGAAGTGCACAGTTATGAGCTGGGAGGAGTAATACAATTGATAAAGCAATTAAATCAGGGCGTCCATGGTGGCGTCCTCGCTTCGATTCCAGCTGAGGACCTTTGCTGCAAGTCAGTCCTTTCTCCCTCTGACTGTCTAATAAAGGCAAAACACCCCCAAACGGCAGCCAAATCATAATATTTAGAAGCACGTACATAAAGAAGAGATACTGTGATGTTATCTTGAGTGGTTTGTCTTTGCTTAAAGGAACAGTGTGTAAGATTTAGGTGGATTAAGGAGTGAGGATTGCAGATTTCAAACAGCTGAAACTTCTGCTAATGAGAATCCCTTCAGTGTTCAGCTGAAATATCCACAGAGGGCTCCTCTCCAAAACAAGCAGACCAGGTGATTTAAACTGGTAAACACACTGAATAAAGCAGTTTCATGTTACAAATAAGTGTTTTTCCAATGCTGCTTGGTATGTCGGAGTGGGGTTGTTAGCCTGATACCTGCCACTGAATGCTTACCTTTTTTCTCTTATAATTTGAGATCTAAGGAGGTTTTTACCAGGAGTGTTATTATCTGCAGAGGTCTCTTCGTTGGTAAAAACACTGAATACAGAAGTTTAACGTTGAAGGGAGTTCAAGTATCTTGGGTCACGAGTGAGGGTAGAATGGTGCGTGAGATAGATCAGACACTGCGCCAAACCGTCAGATAAAGAGGGAGCTGAACCAGGAGGCAAAGCTTTCGATTTACTGGTCCATACGTACGTCCCAACCCTCACCTATGGTCATGAGCTCTGGTTAATAACCAAGACAATGAGGTCGTGGATACAAGCGGCCGAAATGAGTTTCCTCCATGGGGTGAGGAGCTCGGACATCCGGAGAGAGCTCGGAGTAGAGCTGCTGCTCCTTCACGTCGAAAGGGGCCAGTTGAGGTGGTTCGGCATCTGATCAGGATGCCTCTTGGGCGCCTCCTCTTAGAGGTGTTCCAGGCACGTCCCACTGGTAGGAGGCCCCAGGCAGACCCAGAACACGCTGGAGGGATTACATATCTCATCTGGCCTGGGAACACCTTGGCCCCACAACCTGGCTTCAGAAAAGCGGCTGAAAATAGATGGATGGATATACACGAGAGAAAACATACTTATTATATTAAATTCAATTTCTGGAATATATATATGTTCATATCCCCCTAAATCATACACACTGGACCTTTAAGAGAAGGAACTTATTTTTCACAATGATCGACAAAAGTAAAATGAATGGATAACCAATTGAGGTTCTGCCATAACTACATATGTAATAATATTCAGGCTGGATTGAGCACAGCATAACTTCTGCATGTTTCACATGACACAGCAAATATTGTGAGCATAGCGCTGAATATACCACGTCAAAGTGGAAAAACATCTGTGAGCATCGAGTGTCTGCTAAGTGTACACCGCATTGTCATTTTTCAGACATGAGACCCACTTGCCTACCACTTGGGGTTGTGTAAACACACAGTGCCCAAGACTGCATGTTTGAGTACTGGGACAGCTGCTGAATGCACTTGGTGAGTGTGCTGCTGGTTGATATTTGTCCCACAAAGCATTGCATATTGCATAAAGGGCGCTCCCTTTGTGCGATGCTGCAGAATAAAGGTGCTGTGTGTAACTCTGGAGAAAGGTCGTCAAAAACTATCGCTTTGGGCTGGTAGTCGGATCAAACCCCACATCAAAGTGTCAGTATTTGACGACCTGAGATGAGACTGTTGTTCTCCAGAGTTAGTTACTGCACTTTTGAGTAAACTGTGGATAGTGCTGAGACCTATGGATGAGACAGTTTCAGGAAGATAATGGAAAACAAAGATGATGATTTCTTGTATACTGTATCAATTAGTACATACTGTATAGAAATAGTAGGCTATGTAGGCTATAAGGATGGGACAATGTAAGATCGAGTCACTATAATGAGCACAGCTTGCGATGTGGAGGATCCACCTGTTGGTTCCTGGTGTGCTGGTCAGCTACAGCAGCACCGGAGGGAGAGTTAGATAAGCATAAGAACAGGACTGTGTGCCGGTGTTGATCTGCAGTCGTAGGGGATGTGAATGGAAACACATCCAACATATACTAACATCAGCCACACATGTCGATCACCAGGATGTGGATCCTCATCCCACTGCTTTCAGGCAGCAGTAAGCAGGATTTATACTTCTGCGTCAAATTGACGCCGTACCTACGTACCTACCCCCCACACCCAGAAATGTATCTATACATCTTGGCGCACAGACCTCCTGTCTATCTTTGTAAGCTGAAACCATTTCCCTCAGTGGAAACAAAGCTTTTATTTACTTTAATTTCACAGATAAGAAACAATAAATTGTGAAGACAATAAAGCCTCCACAAAAATAGCATTTTAAGTCTTGTGTGTGATTTATCCTGGCTTCATATGAGCAGAGGAAATCTCCGCTTGTCACTAGGCTAATTTATACAATGTAAAATGCCATAGGCTTGTGCTAATAACGTTAGCATGTTATATTTGTTTGGAAAACGTGTTTAGTATAAGACAGTTGTTTTCTTGTCAGTGAACCTTTTGAGCTGTAATGCAGCCGAATTTTGTAAAATTACCTTTGTTAAATGTTGCTGTTGTCCCTGGCTTCATATGAGTAGAGGAAAAGTCCGCTAGCCGCTAAGCTAATTTATACAATGTAAGCATGTGGGGAAAATGTGTCCAGCAAGTGTTCTGTCTGTGAAACATGCGAGTAGTAGCTGCTGCTGTAACTGCAGAGTGACAGAGACACTTGGCACACAATGGCGTAGGCCACGTGCGTAGGCTACCGTGTAGGCTCTGTATAGAGCGTAACATTACATTACAGTAATGTTCCAAAAGTAATGCGTTACCCGCAACACTGCCTAACATTAAGTACGTACCTTTACGTCAAGTATGTAAAATGATGACACCATTTGCAAGGGGCAAATTCATTAGCTATTATATGGACCATGGTGTGAGGATACATTGATATATGATGCCATTTCACATAGTGAAGTGTGTCTTCTCTGTGATGCAATAAAATTTTTCTCATATTTACAAAATATAAGCTGAAGTGATTCCAGTATGTTTTATTTTCATTTTGAGAGTTATAAGCAGAATAATGTTGCAACAATATCATCAACTGGAATCATTTTGGCCAAAATAATCTTGACAGTTGTGTCTAGAGTGTGTATATAACTGCAAACACAGTCTGAGCGAAGAGCTGCAGGGTAAAAGTCAGATATGTGTGAACATGAGCAAGTGAAATCAACACAAAAATGTCTTTTTGGAAAAAAGATTCTTTCTCAAGACGGTCTGAGGTCCTTCTGAACGGCTCTGAACAGCTGTACCACAGCATCCATCCACGCCTCCCTCTGCTGCTGACTGCTGACTCGAACCACCGTCTGAGTGGCGTACACCAGGGTCAGCACCGTCCTCTCAAAGTCCTGCCAGCTCAGAGGCTGCCGGCGCTGGGCGAGCTCCGCCGTCAGACGACGAATGTCAGAGAGCCTCTTGGGCAGGATGTCCTCACAGATGACCTCCAGCTTCTCCACGCACCTCAGGGAGGCCAGCTCCTCGTCTGGGATCAGCATGTCAAGCTCTTCACCTTGGATCTGCATCCCAGCGAGCAGGATCTGAGAGACACAGGTCCATCAAGACAACTTTTTATTGACCTCTTTGTGAATATGAATACATGTTACTTTCATTGTCAGGAGAGGTTTGGGTAAACACATACTTCTCATCTCTGCACATGATTAGCAGGACAGCAGCGGTACATGGTGTTTTCATTTTTCCACAGAAAAAGATGTGACTTGGACCAGTCTTTTATAAATTCTTAACATATTTAAAGCAAAGCACTGAGCCTTTAACTATTTCAGCACCCACAGAATCCAAACTGACCTCAAACAGCAGGTTGACATCCTCCACAGAGCGCTGGAACGTGGGGTTGATCAGCGAATACGTTCCACGCTTTATCCTATATGCAGATGGATACAGAGCTAGAACACACAAGTACAGGAAATTGGATTAGAAGATCTTCCTCGTGCTCAAGAAATTAGGCACCGCATTATCCGACATTAATGCATGTGGGTGGCCCAGAGGTCGAGTAAACACAGATACATTACTGCTCAAATATTATGCAGGTGAGATGGAATCTGGATCCAGCTGGGCAGAGGGTAATTGGTCTTCAACCTGAGCCACGGACGCTCCGATATTTACAAGTGGTGGTGGCCGGTGCATCCAGAGGTGAGATATATTCGCGCTCACAGAGGGGGCAGGTGCTGCTGACCTCATTTGGTCAGATTTCAAAGTGTCGGGCCATATGTGTAGCAGAGCAGGAACCACGTAATCTGAGGAGTCCAGATAGGACTGGAATGAGAACCCTCGCTCTCAGCCAGTGTGCTGTGGCCACATCTCTATGATAAAATACCATGAAATCCATATTTTACCGGAGGTGATAACCAGAAGCAATTCCACATGGTCACACACCTCTGATCCAGGGGAAGTAACTAAATACATTTACTTAAGTATTTAGTGTGAGTATTCTGTGTTTTAACTCACTACATTTAATAGCTGTAGTTACTTTGCAAGAAAATAAACGTATTAATAAGAATATGATTCATTCAGATATGATTCATAGAGTTTAGTCTTAAAGCAGTATTAAAGGAATAGGTTGACAGTTCGGGAAATGTGCTTATTCGCTTACTTTCCAAGAGCTGAAAAGATTAATGTACCTCTCATATGTGTCCGATCAAGATGACACTACAGCCAGCAGACACTTAGCTTAGCACAAAGACTGGAAATGGAGAAACAGCTGGACTTCTTTTTGTTCTCTAATACTTCAACGGACAGTTCATCTCCAAATCCAAAATACATATTTTCAAGCAGGAACTAATTTCTTTTTACTGAACTACACCCACCAACCATATCACCACGCAGAAGGAAGTGCACGTGATATAACCACAACCTCTTAACATTACATTACATGGTGGCGCAACACATTTCATCATCAAATACATCATCGAATACCCATGCTTGGTCAATGGCCCTTCACATCAAATACGGTGCACTAGGTTCCCCTTCAGCGTCAGTTTTGGACGATCAGGGACAGCGTGTCAGTTTACGCTTGTTACTTCCATTTTCACAGGAATTATACCATTTTTGCTCATTAAATGCACACAGTGTCTTTTCAAATAAACTTAGAACAAAGGTTTAGGTTAACTTCCTAAGGTTTAGGTAACAAAAATACATCATGGTTTGGCTTATAATAATTACAGTTGTTACTAATATCATGCAAAATCACTGTAAAAGGTGAGTGTACCAGGAGGTAATGATCCACAGGTGAGAGGCATAAGCTTGATGAGGTGGGCATGGTGGACTGGCAGGAGTGGGAAGTGTGTGGACAGGTGATTGGCTGGCAGGTAGGTGTGGAAAACTACTGAATGAGCAGAGGAGATGGCCTATATGGCAGGTAAAAAGTGCCCACTGTGACAATCACTAGTGTAGTATAATACAAAAACTAGCATACTATGTTGATATTCTAATAACTCAACTGACATTTGGTGTCACAGAGCAGATGAACAGCAGGCTCCTGGGTGAAAGTCCGGTGTATGTGGACTTTCTTGCTCTTTCTACTATGGCAGTTGCCTGGAGCTTCAAAACTGCTGCCTCCGCATTTTGTAGTGCTGTTAAGGGTGCCTCTGTGCATCGGTATCTGACGCCAAGGGCTCACTGACCAAGCCTTAGTATGGATGAGACCGGGTTGGGTGGCAACATGGTTTGGTTCACACACTAACCCCCAAATTCCACCAGATGCGTGTTGTTTGCGTCTGTGCTCTGGAACGGCAGCGTAGCCGATACGTTTCAATTCTAGTCAATGTGTGTGCTTCCACCGGCTGCGGCTGTGCTGCGTTCCGGCTCCGTCACAGCTGTGGCGGGGTGGAGCCCTCCGCAACAGATACGCAGGACTTCTATTTTTGCTGGATGCCGGAGCACAACGCAGCAATTCAGCACAGAGCGGATCGTGCGGGGCAGGAAGTTGCGCAGAGAAACAAAATAAAACATCCGGTTAATTTTCAAAATAAAATACACAGTGTTCACGGCGGATCATGTTTCCCTGCACTACACCTTAAAAACTATATAATGGGCAGAGGCAGGCCTGAAGTCAACAGGTCAGAGGTTTTCAGACGTCATTTCACCCCGTTGACACCATGGACGAGGAGATATTAATCATGGAGGTGCACCAAGATGTCTTCCGGCGGAGCTGCACCGCTCCGCACAGCAGCCGGTGGGTGTTGACGGATGGTGGAGCATGCAGCGGATAACCAGCGTTGCTGTTCCGCAACGGACACGCATCCAGTGGAATTCCGGCGTAAAACTCTGGGTTAGGTTGATTAAAAAAAGTGTTTTTGGTTAAAACAACTATGTTTATACATAAGTATGTCATAAAGTGACATAAATGAGAGATTAGAGAGATTAGTGCTAGGTTAACTAGCAGCAGATGCATGCTTCCTTCTTCAAGGTGAAACGTTTGGCAGGTTTAGTTTGGTAGAAAGAAAATGTTTCTGGATTTCTGTAAAGAGACATTGCTGTTGAGTTTTTCAAATGTATTTTTTTGGCACTTTGAACACCACAGGCTGAGTGCCATCTAGTTCCATTATATTGGAGAGAAGGCAGACATCTCTACAGCTGATATCTCCAACACTCTGCAACTCACACCAAAGTAATCAAGACGATGATAACTTGCACTGCAGGTAAGAGGAAGAATGTGTTTTTGATTTTGAGGTGAACTGTCCCTTTAAAGGATTTAACTACATCACTCATCTTATCCCTGTAATCAAGTGGCATTGTCTCTGAAAATAACTGAAATTCAGTGCTGTAAACTCTAAAAATTAAACCTAAAGTTAGATTTTTTTGTAGCTTTGAGCTTCTCAAAGAGACGTCTTTTAGTTCACTGGCTAAATTCTCTAAATTCTTAATGAAATCTGGAGGGCATCGGCGTCCAAGGAATGATTTATGAACTAGCAACACCATATTTGCGTTCTCATTTTCTCTTAACAGCCCTGTGTGATAGTGAGCAGATATTCCCACTGGTAATGGAAGGTCTAAGAGAGGTCAAGTCTAAACAAGGCTGGAATAATAAAGCAGAGGGGGTCACACAAGGATGCAGAGTTACCCCATCTGCATTTTCCATACTGTTTATAATACTGCTGCCCAGACTCTTTAAATGTGTTCATATAACAACGCCCTCTATTGTAAGAGCCTCCAAGACCAACTTGATATCTGTGCTTCACGAGAGTGAAGTGAAAAGCAAAGCTGATTAAAACTGAAAGGGGATTCACAGCAAAATGAAGTAAGTTAAACCTTCCTTTGAGCTCCTCCAGACATCTCGCTCTTTTTTTCCACCGCTTCGCATATGCTGTTGCCATCCCTGGCTGGACGTGTAAGCCAACACACAGATCACACACACACAGATCTTAATGAGGTATACAGTATGAACACTGGGCTCCATTTGAATTCGGATCCAATCCTCCTCCTACCCTACAGCGGCATCTACGGTGCGCTGCCTCGCCAATTCTGCTGTAATGATCAGCCCCGCTGCCCGGAGCCTCGCTGGCCAGATACATTTAGGCTTTATAGCATTTGTGAGGCCAGCCAAAGCCACATGCACTGGCTGATCTCCACATGTACCTGCTTCCTGCTTGGGTGACTGCCAGTCTCAGCTCCGGCTTTGCTTTCAGCCACCATCCAGAATGTAAAGAATATCTGCAGCTCTGTGTTCCAGAGTTAAAATAATAAAACCAGCCAATTTGGCACATCTGTGCAATCCTCAACATATTGTCTCAAACCTTTCACCTCGCAAGTCTGCACTGGGGTCAAAAGTCCACGGTCTCCCAGTGCAATCCCCCAAAAACCAGCCAGCAAAACAAAGTCTGTAAATCCTTTTTCCCCCTGCATCGTCTACATGAATGGAATAGTTTGCTATTTGAGGAAATATGTTTATTTGCTGTTTTGCCAAAATTTAGATGAGTACATTGATTCCAGTCTCATGTCACAGCCAGTTAGCTTAGTCTAGCATTAACAAGGCTGAACAGCCAACCTGGCTCCGTCCAAGGTTGCAAAATACAGCAACCAGCACCTCAAAAGTTCATAAATTATCATATTAAATCTTGTTTGTTTAGTCCATACAAAATTAAAGAAAAGTAAAAATGACATGCTGCCATACTTTACTGCTTTCCCCGAATTACTATTTCTTGGCCTGGTGTATGGTTTGCCTGGAACAATATAATATAATATAATATAATATAGTATTAATTAGTGATTTTAGGTACTCATAAGCAATGTGATTTTCTTGCAACTTGTCACATTTTACCACTTGGGCAGAAGCCCTGGAGTCACTATAATGATGCTGGGGGCAGCCTTTTGGGTCGCTAAAAACACACCTAACTTTCAGTGGTAAAACATGGCTGGAAAGGTAGCAGCATGTCTGGAAAAAACACCCAGCTTTCAGTGATAAAAAAAATGTGGGTGGAACAGTAATGGTATGTCACGATAAAACACCTGGCTTTAAGGTGCACAAACACGGAAGGAAAGGCAGCAGCATATTGCTAAGAAAACACCTGGCTTTTACTGCTAAAAACATGGCTGGAAAAGCAGCGCATGTCAATAAAAAATGCCTCACTTGTAGTGCTAACAACATGGCTGGAAAAGCAGCTGCATGACGCTAAAAGCACCTAGCTTGTAGTGCTAACAACATTGCTGGAAAAGCAGCACATGTCATCAGAAAACACCTAGCTTGTAGTGCTAACAACATGGCTTGAAAAGCTGCATGATGCTAAAAAACACCTAGCTTGTAGTGCTAAAAATATGGCTGGAAAAGCAGCTGCATGTCGTTAGAAAACACCTAGCTTGTAGTGCTAACAACATGGCTTGAAAAGCTGCATGATGCTAAAAAACACCTAGCTTGTAGTGCTAAAAACATGGCTGGAAAAGCAGCACTTGTCACTTAAAAATACCTAGCTTGTAGTGCTAAAAATATGGCTGGAAAAGCAGCTGCATGTCGTTAGAAAACACCTAGCTTGCAGTGCTAACAACATGGCTGGAAAAGCAGCTGCATGACGCTAAAAAACATCCGGCCTTGAGGCGCATGAATGTGGCTGAAAACGCAGTGGTGTCACTAAAACAGCTAGTTTTAGTGATAAAAGCGCAGCTGGAAAAGCAGTGGTGTGTTACTAAAAAACACCTGACTTTGAGGTGCACAAAGTCGGCCAGAAAGGTAGTGGTGTGTCGATAAAAAACACCTCGGTTTAAGTGGCACAACTGATGGTTTTATTTTTTTTTTTTTGGACTCAAACATGAGTCTCCTGGGTCAAAGTCCTGTGCTTGTTGGACCCATCCACCTCCCCTTCTACCCACCCTAGATGGACTTACGTGCTGTTTAAACTAGGTTCTTTGCTCTGAGCATCTAATAATGACATGGATGGGTTTACATTGGAGTTGGTGGAAAGCCTGGTGCGTCCCACATAGATGCAACAGGGTGCCCCACTGCCCAAGTGATATAATTTATGCAGAGACTTGTCTGAGGAAATGAAACCACACGCTCTGTGGCAGAGGCCGCACAAGGTGCTTTCACACCTGTCCTGTTTGGTTTGGTTCAATTAAACGCAAGTTTGTTTGCCCCCTGAAGACACCCTTACTCTCATTTTCTTCATGTTATATCCATACAGTACTTGTTTCAAGACCTCCACAATGACTGTCAAATCTAAGGCTGCCTTCACAACTGTGGTTTGGTTTATTTGGTCCGCACCAGAGGGACAAAATAATACGTTGTGGCATTTTAAATGAAAACAAACCAAGAGGAGTGAACATGAAGTTCTACAGACTGACAGGTGACTCTTTGATTGGACAGTCAAAGCATTTGTCACCCTGCATCATCCACACCCACTGAGCAATCAAATTCCAGTGACCAACAGATGTTTATACAGCAGCACTTTAATGCTTCTTAAGTGATCAGATTTATGTTCTTTGGTGTCACAAAGAGCTCACAGGGTTACGAAAAATGACTAACATAGAGACAAGATGAAAAGAAGGCGTCTTGAACAATCATGTTTCAGGCTTCATACTGTAGGGATCATTGTCACACACTTTTTCAAGTACATGGACTCGAATACAAAGATGGCAGTTTGACTGATGTGTATATGTGTTACCATGGTTACAAGTATGCATTAGCATAACTGGTTCTATGGGATATACATGGCCTTTATCAGGATTATGAGATCGTGGACAGATTCTACCCTCAGCAGATGGATTTAATATTGGTTTAGCTGTTCTGCTGTCATAAAATCCTGTGGTCGGTTTGTTTTCTTTCACACCACAAATGAACCGCACTAGAGGCGGTTTAGAAGCGGACTGGGACCCGTTTCAAGTGGTCGTCTCGGTTCGGTTGTTTGGTCTGCACCATGAGTTTGATTGAACCCGTCCAAACAGTTTAGGTGTGAAAGCACCATCAGAAGAATGACACTTATGTAATTTGAGTGTTACTGCAGAATGTAAATCCTTCCTTAAATTGTTCTAACCCCCCCAACACCAAGGAACAGTACTGCGGATATTTCCCCAATCCCCACATGACGTGCAGCTGTGAGTGCATCACAACTTGTCGGTGAAAATTTACACTCCTCATTGAGTGAGTGACTCCCGAATGCACGATCAGCAGCGGAGGAGGAATGGCTGCACAGTCATATTAGATACTGAAGAGACACTCAAGCTTCAGTGGGGCATTGTCAATGTAAACAAAACAACACCCAGAGGAGAGTGTGCTCATTAGAACAAGGTTTATGTTGTTTAAGGATGGAGGAGCTGCGGGGAAATGACAGCTTGGAGGCCAAGCCCGATGCTGATTTCCATTTGAAATTAATAATCTGTAATTTACATAAAAGTTGCGCACTACTCTTTGTCACTGCTGTATCACAGTAGTGCTTTGGTGTGCAGGAATGTGTGTGTTTTATGCTTCCAGCAGCAGGAAACAGCAGTTTGCAATGAAATGTTATTGCTGGTTCATGCTCACATGGTTGGAGCAACACTGCTGCAGACACAGAAACAGGCGGTGGGTCTTATTACATTTATAAAACTACAAACTAAAAATCCCTGCAAGGAAAGGACAATCAATTCAGTGATGCACATTTATAAGTAAAACAGACATAAAGGATTCAGAGGCAGGCAGGGAGGCTAAAAGTAAAGTTTACTGTGTGATGGTCAGAAACAGGGTTCAGCAACAGGCAGGAATTCAGGGCAGAGAGGCAGAACACAAAGGGCAGAGCAGGCAGGCTGGAGGAAGGCTGAGCTGAGTTACATAACAGGCAAGCTGGCAGGGAACTGAGGGAAAGGGATATGCTGAGGAGCTGATGAGAGGATTGGGAGCAGGTGTGCAGCTGGGTGTGGAGGTCAGGTGATGATGAGGGTTGGGAAACGCTGAGGGCCACTGCAGAGCAGGAAGGAAATGAAGGAATGAGAGCTGAATTAAGCAATTGAAACGACTAAATTTCATCCCAAAATCTGTTTCAATTAAATTTCGAGTCAGTCTTTAGAGAGAGATTTTGTCAGTGGGTGATATTAAAGTTTTAACATGTTGGAGGGATAGTTTGGATCTTTTGAAGTGGGCTGTATGAGGTACTTATGCATAGTTAGTATATTACATACAGTAGAAGTGTGCTGGAGAAAGATAAAAGCTAACGTACTGCTGTGGATGAGAGGAAGGAGCAAAATGTATTTTAGTCATCTATAAAAAACAAGTTTAAGTGGACGCTATATTAAAAATATTTCCGCCACTTTAGGGAAGCTGTTAACAGCTTCAGTTTCCCATTAGGCCCTGACACACCAGGCTGACTGTAAGCCGTGGGTCAATGCTGCGCTGTTGGTGAGCGTCTGTCGACCTAGTTTTTCAGGAGTGCCTCGCACCGCTGGCACTAGTCGACGCCAGTGGACCCTAGTCGGCGGCTTTTTGGCCTATTAAGCATGTTGAATTGGAGGCGAAGAAGGTGGAACCCGTAGGTGAGAGAAATCCCTCTGATTGGCACTTCAGCTCAGTGCAACAGAAGAGAAATGGAAGTGAGGAAAGCACGTGACGCAGTGGAGAAAATGGCTGCCTAGCTGAGTCTCACACAGTGACATCTTTCACTTTTATCTGTCAGCCTCACTCGGAGTCGGTATCTTTTGCCTAATATTTGTCAGGCTGCAGGCAAAGCCACTGGGGAGCTATGTCGGGCAAGCAGAAAGGCACACACTGGACAAATTCTAAAAAAAAGACGGTGTGAGATCAAAACCAATGTTGAACTCTTTAGTAGAAATGGTTCGTAATGTTTGGGTTATTGTTTACCGGCGGTAAATATAACTTCTTCTTTCAACATCGGATTGTGCTAACTGGCTAATTAGTTTCCTGAATTCGTCCCATCGGTCTTCCAGTCTCCCTTTTGGAATGACGAATACAGACTGCCACTGCCTGCTGTAATAGAGAGAAGGATGTGCCAGTTGGCCGGTGGCTGTAGCCTTTGCGCTGTGTTCAAGTGCAACTATTTGACTGAGGATGCTTTCACACCTGCCTCGTTTGGTTTGGTTCAATCAAGTTTGTTTGCCCCCTAAGTGTGATTCATTTGGGCAGGTGTGAACCAAAACAACTGGACCGAGACCTTCTTGAAGAGGTGGTCTCAGTCCGGTTACAAATGATGCGGTTCATTTGTGGTGAGAACGTGTTCCGACCTGGATGTGAACCAACTGCAGTCACATGACACATTGTTTGGGTTAAACATGAGCATGTTACAGTCCTGGAGGATTATTAATGTGCACCTCCTCCTGTACTGCCTTAATATGCACATTCAGCACATCCAATGCATCAAAACATTGTTTTCTAGTTGGAGCCGCGCCTCGTTTTCAAACTGTATGCTTTGACTAAAATGAACAATGACAGCAATATAGTATAGAACATTCCTTAGCTTCCTTGTCAGCATTCCTTCCTGCTTCTGCTGGCTGACATGTACTGTATGTAACACACTGACTATGGAAGGTACCTCATACAACCCCACTACAAAAGATCCAAACTGTCCCTTTAATGCAGGAGAGCCAACAATATATTCCAGCTGACTGAATATCTAATGTATCTCCAGCTTTTCCTGTTGCTCATTCGAAGCCTGTTCATCCCTCATGCTTCCCCTCCCTCCTCCAGCGCTTCAAACAATCAGTGTTTGGACGGGCAGGCTTCCCCCAATGTTATTATGCACAGGCAGGGAACTTGTAATCTCCCGCTAACTGCTTGCAAGGAGATGAGGGAACAACAAAGATCCATTAATTAGCAGGGCTAAATGGTATTCCTGGCTGGAGGGATGTCTTGATGGGAGACAGAGAGAGAGAGCAGGGGGGGAAAACAAACACAAACAAAAAACAAAATGGACGCCTGGATCCCTCCGGCTTCGGTAAAAGGGGGTGAAAAGGACACGGGAGGGGAATAAAATCTTTGCCTCAAGAACACATCTTCTGCTTAGCATTTAAATTCACCTCCAAATGATGTTAAAATCCAAACAAGCTGCACTTTTCTCGCAGCTCACATGCAAAATCTACTATTTACAAAGTAAACACAGGCTTCCCATCAATATTCCTGCTGCAAGGCAAATCTATGAAGCTGCAATAAAGTCACTTAGTATCATCAGGGAAGATGGGATAAGGTTTGACACCATGGATATTACAATACTGGGGAGACTGGTGATGATTTCCACCCACCAAATCCTGTCCATCATAATGACACAGAGGGGATCACTGTGCTTTAGATGAGTTTAAAACTTTAACACCCACATGTCATTTGGGTCTCATCTGCACAAAAAGCTAAAACACATGAACTATTTTAGTCAAACTAAAACTGCTCTCTGCAGGTCAACAGGTTGAGGTTTTGCAATGACCAGAAATATCAACCGAAAAAATGTTGGCATTCTACGCCTCTGCACATTGATGACAAATCTGTGGTGAATGTGCGGTCAGGATTAGGCAAAAAAGCCATTTGGTTAAGGTTAGGAAAAGATGTTTGAGCTTAAAATAGCCCATCTCGTCACCACAACCACAGCTGGAGAAGTCACGAGTCATGTTGTGAAAAAAATGACTGGTCTCAAACAGTGCTGCTGGCAGTCATCTTGCCAAGGTGTCACATCACCAACCATCCCCTCCTGGTAATGATGAGAAACTCTGCTCATGTACATGTAATTTAAACTCCAACATTTCATTTCATTTATTTCATGTGGTTTGGGCAACACACACGTGGTTGTGTTTACAGGAAGGGAACACCAGCCTCCTGGGTAAAAGTCCATGGTAGTTGGACCCATCCACCACCCACCCGCCCTACTTAGACTTTCGCCAGGGTGTCTGCAGATATAACCAAGTTAAATTCAAGACTTTTTAGACCTTTTTAATACCATCTGCTATGAAATTTAAGATCAAACCTTCAATGGAAATAAATACACATTATAAATATATACAGTACAGGCCAAAAGTTTGGACACACCTTCTCATTCAATGCGTTTTCTTTATTTTCATGACTATTTACATTGTAGATTCTCACTGAAGGCATCAAAACTATGAATGAACACATATGGAGTTATGTACTTAACAAAAAAAGGTGAAATAACTGAAAACATGTTTTATATTCTAGTTTCTTCAAAATAGCCACCCTTTGCTCTGATTACTGCTTTGCACACTCTTGGCATTCTCTCCATGAGCTTCAAGAGGTAGTCACCTGAAATGGTTTTCCAACAGTCTTGAAGGAGTTCCCAGAGGTGTTTAGCACTTGTTGGCCCCTTTGCCTTCACTCTGCGGTCCAGCTCACCCCAAACCATCTCGATTGGGTTCAGGTCCGGTGACTGTGGAGGCCAGGTCATCTGCCGCAGCACTCCATCACTCTCCTTCTTGGTCAAATAGCCCTTACACAGCCTGGAGGTGTGTTTGGGGTCATTGTCCTGTTGAAAAATAAATGATCGTCCAACTAAACGCAAACCGGATGGGATGGCATGTCGCTGCAGGATGCTGTGGTAGCCATGCTGGTTCAGTGTGCCTTCAATTTTGAATAAATCCCCAACAGTGTCACCAGCAAAACACCCCCACACCATCACACCTCCTCCTCCATGCTTCACAGTGGGAACCAGGCATGTGGAATCCATCCGTTCACCTTTTCGTCTCACAAAGACACGGCGGTTGGAACCAAAGATCTCAAATTTGGACTCATCAGACCAAAGCACAGATTTCCACTGGTCTAATGTCCATTCCTTGTGTTTCTTGGCCCAAACAAATCTCTCCTGCTTGTTGCCTCTCCTTAGCAGTGGTTTCCTAGCAGCTATTTGACCATGAAGGCCTGATTCGCACAGTCTCCTCTTAACAGTTGTTCTAGAGATGGGTCTGCTGCTAGAACTCTGTGTGGCATTCATCTGGTCTCTGATCTGAGCTGCTGTTAACTTGCGATTTCTGAGGCTGGTGACTCGGATGAACTTATCCTCAGAAGCAGAGGTGACTCTTGGTCTTCCTTTCCTGGGTCGGTCCTCATGTGTGCCAGTTTCGTTGTAGCGCTTGATGGTTTTGCGACTCCACTTGGGGACACATTTAAAGTTTTTGCAATTTTCCGGACTGACTGACCTTCATTTCTTAAAGTAATGATGGCCACTCGTTTTTCTTTAGTTAGCTGATTGGTTCTTGCCATAATATGAATTTTAACAGTTGTCCAATAGGGCTGTTGGCTGTGTATTAACCTGACTTCTGCACAACACAACTGATGGTCCCAACCCCATTGATAAAGCAAAAAATTCCACTAATTAACCCTGATAAGGCACACCTGTGAAGTGGAAACCATTTCAGGTGACTACCTCTTGAAGCTCATGGAGAGAATGCCAAGAGTGTGCAAAGCAGTAATCAGAGCAAAGGGTGGCTATTTTGAAGAAACTAGAATATAAAACATGTTTTCAGTTATTTCACCTTTTTTGTTAAGTACATAACTCCACATGTGTTCATTCATAGTTTTGATGCCTTCAGTGAGAATCTACAATGTAAATAGTCATGAAAATAAAGAAAACGCATTGAATGAGAAGGTGTGTCCAAACTTTTGGCCTGTACTGTATATATATATATATATATATATATATATATATATAAATATATATATATATATAGATATATATCTGGGGGGAGTGGCTAGCATACCTAATGGCAGAGGGTGCCCCAGACTAACATCCAAGAACACAAAATTGAATCCACAGAGTATCTCCATACTGCTCATCCATAGTGATCCAAGTGTGCTGCAGCCCCGACATGAAAAGTTGTTTTAAAAAACATCATATGAACTCTGTTTTTAGCCTCACTGTAGCCTGTAGCTCTGACTGCTTCTCTGTGCTCCACACTCACGTGTGTGCTCCTGCGCAAGACCAACGAAAGTATGAGCTTTGCTTACCCGTGTTTGCATCACGTGACACATGCACCGCAGGGGGAGACAACAGTAACCACAGTAGCTAAAAGATAATTTGCACTACGGTCTTTTAGCAAAGGACAGCCCAACATGTCTGAAGACTCTGAAACTGAGGAGGAACAGCATTTCTTTGTTGAGCCGTATTTGTTTGAGCCCGAGTATACGGGCGGAACTCAGGCTACTGGATCAACCTACTGGAAACCTGGTGGTGTAGTTGTTTCAAACACAAAGCAATGCCAACGGATGAGGAAAGTCTTTGCTGCTCAGACTGGGAATTGGCGATGCCTGCACTTGAGAATCTGGACATCAGGACTGACTAGACTGCTGATCTTCAGAGACCGTGCATCACCGATCACCCTGAGCGCGCACACATGAACGCGGAGCACAGAGAAGCAGTCAGAGCTACAGGCTACAATGAGGCTAAAAACAGAGTTCATATGATGTTTTTCGAAACAACTTTTTATGTCGGGGCTTCAGGATACTTGGATCACTATGGATGACCAGTATGTAGATACTCTGTGGATTCAATTTTGTGTTCTTGGACGTTAGTCTGGGGCACCGTCTGCCATTAGGTGTGCTAGTCGCTCCACCCGCTGATCTCCGCAAGGGATGTGAGGACTCTAAAACTTCACCAGGGCCTCCGTCGGCATGAGGCTGAGTAGATAATGGCTGAATTTTCATTTTTGGGTGCACTATCCCTTTAAGTTTAATGCAAAAACAAAACAAAATCTCATTACTGTCATACATGCTATTGTCACTGGGTCTGTCAGGCTGGAGAAAATAATGTGATCGATAATATTCAAAACACATCGAATCTATACTGAAGACAATTTAAGACTTTGTTAGGCCTTACATTAAGAAAACTTAATTCAAGACATTTTAATACTTTTAAGGACCTGTAGACTAGGGATGGGAACCGAAAGCTGGTTCTTGTTGAGAACTGGCTCCCAGTGTTTTGATTTCTTGGAATTGTTTGCCAATTTTGCAAACGATTCCAGTGTGGTATTGTTTTGATTCTACAGGCAACATGGCACCCAGGCGACTGAAACGCTCAAGAGTTTGGTTGTATTTCACAAAAAAAGATGACAACAGGGCAACTTGCAATGCTTGCAAAGCATCTATTTCATCAAAGGGGGGACATACTAGCAAAATGCAGAAACATTTGTACACACAGCATGCGATTACTTTGCATGAATGTCACATTTTCGATCCGCTCCGGAGTGACCATAACGTGAGTGAATCTCAACCCAGCAGCAGCGGCAGCAGTAGAGTTACTACTAACGTTAACGTTAGCATGTCTTCTGCTGTTTATACTGAAGGTAAAACTCCCCCTGACGCTGCCTATCATGTTAGCGCCATTTGCTTCATTGTAAAACCTTCTATCACGAACCGTTACATGAATCCCTTTTCATGCATTACATTTAGATGACCATGATGAGAGACAGAGTCTGACTGGCTCAGAGGCTGGCAGTACTCCTTTGGCTCATGTCCACCTCTAGCTTCTCTTTTCACCGAGGCAGGGAAGAGTAAAATGACCCAGGCCAGAATAGACGAATGTCACCGAGCAGTGACTAGGTTTGTGGTGAAAGGCTTGCACCCATTTGCCACGGTAGATGCCCCTGATTTTTGGTCGGTGAATTTGTTCAGTTGTAAGTCAGAGAATGTCAGAGTTGCATGTTTTCCTCTAACCAGATTAGTTCTGTTTCATTCATTCCCATTACATATTTTAGATATATAGATTTTGAGATATAAAACAAAGTTGATGCTAATCGACCTGTTTGTTCTCCTTTCTTCCCAAATGAGAATCGATAAAGAACCCAAACGTTAAGCAGAATCGAAAATGGAATCGGAATCGGAAAAATCTTATCAATTCCCATCCCTACTGTAGACACCCTGTTTTGCCCCCTTAACTTATGTTGTTGTCCCACCGTGTTTCCCCCCGATGCCAATAACTGAAACTGGCTGCGTATAACGCCAAAGTGAAAGGGCAGCTTTTTTCACCTGTCTAATGCCGGGAGTCACTACACAAGCACTAGTAATCAACGTCTTTGTAATGAGACAGAGTTAATTAAACTGTTAGTCCAGGGAAGTCCTACATACAGTAATGCTGGGTGGTAACAGACAAAATTTTCCCCTGAAATTTGGGGACTGAAAATTTGTTTCAATTTAATACATAGTTTAAAGTTACACAGGACATTTTTTTTCAAAGACAACCTAAACCAAACCATTTTTTACATCTGAAAACCAATGCACATGTATGTAGTGTTGTTGATGGATTCAGGTCCAAATTTTGACATTTTAGTACAAGTATTTGAATTCTACATACTGTGTTATGAATATGGATAGCAGCTGGTTGCCTGTGTGGGTACTTTTTTCACCATTCAGAGGCATTTTTTTTTTATTTCCAGGGTAGAGACACTTCTGCCAAAACTCCAGAGTTTACATACTCTTTAAAGACTCATGCCATACCTGTTTTACTGACTCAGTGCCTTTTCACTGTTTTCAACAGGCCAAAAAATGTTTCAAAGCTGCCCTACTTAATATATGTCATGCATTTTATATGGATCAAATGACTTGTAATGTGTCAATGGTCACTTGTGGCAACAAACCCACTAAGAATTACCACCAGACATTGCAGTTTCTGCTCTTTGATCTAAGTTTTAACATCTTTCAGCTCTTTGTTTTGGTTCTGCTCCACTGTCAACACTGTTTTACCCCCGTGAGTTCCTTCTTCTCTAACAGTTATTTAACTTTTGTTCGCTTTACCCTCTTTCAATTGATAAGCGTCACAACAAGGAGTCATGAAGTAGTGACTGAGGAGAGTCAAATTGCTGTGGAGTTTCTGTTTGGAGCGCTTGCATATTTTTTAAATTTTTTTAATTTTTTATATACTTTATTAATCCCCCTGAGGGGAAATTCAATTTTTTTTCACTCTGTTGTCATTAACACACAGGTCTGAAATACACACACATGCACAAACAGGACCTATACATGCACAAAGTGGAGAGATGTCAGAGTGAGGGGGCTACTTTGGTCAGGTGCCCCGAGCAGTTGGGGGGTTCATTGCCTTGCTCAAGGGCACCCAGGCAGTGCCCAGAAGGTGAACTGGAACCTCTCCAGCCACCAGTCCACACCCCGCATTTGGTCCGAACAGGGACTTGAACTGGCGACCCTCCAGTTCCCAACCCAAGTCCCTATGGACTGAGCTACTATTTAATAAAAATACCAATATTTGGCGTCAGTATATCGTTAGTGTACCACAAGAGAAAGTAATGTGATATATAATCCTACCCCTGACGTCACTGTTGCGATTACAGCTTGTTTTGATGCCCCCAAGTGGCCAAAAAAATCAGACAAAGTGAATGGCAAACTCCCAGGCCAACACAAAAAGTGCCAAAAACTGCAATTCTTTGAATGGCCACTTGGGGCTGGCTCCAAAAGTGAGTCAATACCCATAAAGCCCCATGTTTAAATGTCCAACTTTACAGCAGAAATAAACATGTTTACAGCCTGGTACAAAAAACAGTTTTGGCCTCCATAGCTAATTTCCTCATTCATGACAATTGTACGGGGGGTGAATTTTTATATAACTCACCCGCTCACATTTTTTTAAGGCTTAAAGTCATGCATAATTATAATATAATTTGAGTCCTTGGCTTCTCGGTCAGATCCACCCCTCACACCTCCACAGTGCCAGCCTCCTGCTCAAATATGGTCACTTCTGGCTCCAAAAACCAAGATGGCGAAGACCGAAATGCTGAACTCAGGGCTTCAAAACAGGAGTCCGCAAACCAATGGGCAATGTCCATTATTTTTAAAGAGGTCAATATATATCCAAAAAACAGTTTTACCGTAAAACTCTGAGACATACAAACAAACAATAGAACTGTTAATAGTCAGAGGTTAATAAAACCCTGTCAGTGGCCCTGTCTCTCCTGCAGCATCATGTGACTTATCAAAAGATTTTAAGCTATGTGAGTGTTGAGAAAGGAATTTCCTCAGTGAGTGGATCCAGTAACAACAGACCAGTCACTTTTCACTGGAAAATGAACGGGTGATGTCCTACGTGTCGAAATGCTCCTGATAACTCCGGGACATAAACACATTCTTTCACAGACACACACACACAGAAGCAAAGATCAGGAATGTTTGTTTCCATTTTCTAACAGGCTGATAATAAATCCTAAATAAGGATGCAAATCACTGAGTCTACTGGATCATTCACGTCAGCTCTTTGCATGATGTTGACACAGTGGCCTGTGAAAGATGATAGAGATATAATGTATGCATGGAGTCTGTGAGTCCACCTACCTTTCCTGTGGTGCTGAGTGGCTGCCAGGTACATGGACAGGTAAACAGTGATGAGCAGCGCCCACCACTGCGTCATGTCGATCCTCACACACAGATCTACACACACACACAACTCTCTTCCCGTCTCGATGTGTCTCCCTCAGGGGATAAACATCACAACAGTGGATGAAAATGCTCCGACTGCTGAGTTTCGGCATTTCATGCGCACCAGTTTCATATGCACTTCCATCCACTGCCACCTCCCTCCATCCATCCTCTCTCCCTCTTTTTCTTTTTTTTTCTGTGTGTGTGAGTGTGTGTGTTCTCCGCTCAGGCCTGGCCGCCTGGGCTCTCATCTGGAAATCATCAGGATTTGGAGAACGCCTGCCCTCTTGGCTGGACTGTTCTCACAGCTACTGGCTGACTGCTTGACTGGCTGATTGGTTCAGTTACTGTGCGACTCTCCAACTGACTGGATAAATAGGTGACGGACTAACTGGGCTATTGATTGACTGAGCATATTGGCATCCTATGAGCCAGAACCAAAGCACTACAAGAGATGGATGGGCTCCTTAGAAAAGAGCTCTGGCTTGATCAAGCGTCACCATTATCTCAATAGATGATTCCGGTTTCTTTCAATTGGGAACATAGAAACATTGCTATGATGGCGTCAGACGAAACAAGAAACAAGCAGTCAGGTGATGTGACAGATTTACCTCTTTGATTGAAGGTAAAACTTAATGTGACTGCATCCGAAATGTCAGCAATAATTTCTCATTGCACTGGAAAACGGTCTTGTTCATGAGTGAGGGTAGAATAGAGCACGAGATGGATCGGCAGTTTGGTGCGGCTTCTGCAGTGATGCGGACACTGTGCCAGACCGTCGTGGTGAAGAGGGAGCTGAGCCAGAAGGCAAAGCTTTCGATTTACTGGTCCATCTATGTCCCAACCCTCACCTATGGTCATGAACTCTGGGTAGTGACCGAAAGAATGAGATGGCGGATACAAGCGGCCGAAATGAGTTTCCTCCGTGGGGTGTCTGGGCTCAGCCTTAGAGATAGGGTGAGGAGCTCGGGCATCTGGAGGGAGCTTGGAGTAGAGCTGCTGCTCGTTTGTGTCAAAAGGGGTCAGTTGAGGTGGTTCAGGCATCTGATCAGGATCCTCCTGGGTGCCTCCTGCTGGAGGTGTTTTGGGCACGTCCAACTTGTAAGAGGCCCCAGGGCAGACCCAGAACACACTGGAGGGGATTACATATCACATGTGGCCTGGGAACGCCTTGGGGTCCCCCAGGAGGAGCTGGAAAACATTGTTGGGGAGAGGGATGTCTGGGGTGCTTTGCTTGGCCTGCTGCCCCTGCGACTCCAGATAAGCAGATGAAAATGGATGGATGGATGGATGGACTGGGAAACTGTGAGCACACAACTTAAAGTATGGTAGTTGCCCAAGTTGGTCTGTAAACTGTGATGGATGTTACAAGGGACAGTTTGGGTAGTAATTTAAATGTTGACCTGTGTTTTCAATTCTATTTTTTTTTTTTTTATAATTTTCTGGGTGTTTTCTTGCCTTTACTGACAGGACAGCTGAAGACTGACAGGAGAGGTGGGGGAGAGAAGGGGATGACACACAATGAAGGGCCGTGGGCCACTGCAAATGACTCAGCCTATAATGAGGTGCACACTCTACTAGGTGAGCTAGAGCTTGCCCCAGTTCTAAATATTCTAATATCAGGAATGGTCAGCTCTAGGCATTGTCAGTTGGTTGGTCCTCCACTTTCGTCCAGACCACATACTTTATAAAACAATGGATGTGGTATCACTCATTGGTTTGACTTGCAGACCTGTCACTTAAAGTTAACATGACCTTAATTATACATGACCTCGAGCTGCCGTGCACTGGCTTTGGAAGCTGCTGTGGCCACTGAGAGCTGTAGGCATTTGATTCTGCGGTGAACTGAAACCAAACTAAAAGTTGGGGATAAACTGGGGACAAAGTGCAGCCAGGCAATTGGTAAACAGAGTCTTGTGACTCCTGTGACATGTTGATTGTTTGAGCTAGATTCCCTTCTTTGTGAAACACATGAACACACCTCCTGGCTGCAGAAAAATGTAAATACTGTGGTGAGCCACACATTAGCCCAGCCCGTTCTCACCCTCAACTCGTCAAATACAGCTGATTTGTCAGTGAACTCTGCATCAATACCTGACACAGATAAGTACCTTTCATGGTGGTATGATATGCACTGGGCACTGGCTATTTCTGACATTACCAGCAACAACTGAAGTTGTCAAATTCCACTGCTTTGTCACTGGATATTGGCGTTAGATACTGACGCACCGAGACACTTGTTGCGGTGGTGTGATACACATAAAGTTGCTGGCAACTACTGTAGTATATGCAAACAAGTGCCTATAAGGTGGGTGGGAGGGAAGATGGATGTAGGTGGATGGGTCTAAAAACTACAGATACAAAGACAATTTCTTTCTTTCTTTCTTTTCTTTCTTTCTTATTATGTAGTATTTATATTCTTACGTATTCTCTTGTGTCTTTTTGTGTGTGTTTTTACTTGCTGTGCAACTAATTGCTCTCCAGGGACAAAGTAAAGTTGAAATTGAAGACAGGACTTTCACCCAGGAGCCCACTGTTTGTTTCCCGTATGAAACCAAAAGTCAATGAAGTTATTTTAATAACTTAGTGTGATAGTATGTGTAGCATTTTACACAAGTAACATGTTACATGATGTGACATGTTAGCAAGAACCATACTTAACTTAAATCAAACTGTGGTGCTGTTTTCTGAATCTAACCATGGATTTTTGTTACTTAACCTGGTGGAAACAAACGTAAAATGAGGCGTTTTACCTGTGTTGTGAGGTCATTTTGAAAAAGACTGTACATTTAATGTGAAAACAGAAACGTATTTTGAAAAGACACAATGCATTTAATAAGCGTCCTTTCAGACACCGTCTAAGAATGTCTAAAACCGACAAGGTCCAGTGGCAAAGTGCTTCCTTTATGAGTACAATATTCATAAATCAATCGAGACCCTGCACTGCTTTATAAAGTGGTTTATTATATCACTGATTTATTGTGTCAAAAAAAAATGGAAATCATTTCCTCCCTCCCACACAAAACATTTCTTTTCATGTGTTTTGGTTTAAATTCTGGGTTAATTAGCTGAAATTCTCCACTGACAAAGAACAAAGTCCTGACTTAAAAGGCCCGTTTGATTGTAGGTAGCGCGGCGCCACCAGACAACGATGAAACGCACGCGGAGACAAACAGCTATACGTGTCAACAGTCAACATCAACACCGGCGTGAGGGCCACTTAGAGCATCTTGATTCAAGGCTGTCAAGACTCTTTCCCCGTCTTTATACTCCCTCTCTCCACAGCTGCTGCTGCTCTTTGTTGTCTCAGAATATGTGCAATAAACACACAGTCTCCATTCGAGTGCCACAGCACATAATAGACCGTGGAGGTGCTCTGTGTTTCACATGGTTTTCTTTCTGCGCTCAGCCTCTAATGCTGCATCTGCTAAAATTAAAACACAGATAATGTTCCAGTAATGGCCTTGTGTAAGAGAAAGACACTTATGTCCAATCAGTAGATTAGAGAGCAACAATTAATTTTTCAAACACAGGCAGCAGATATCAAACTTAAATGTTTATTCTAGCAATGTAACGCTGATAAGAGCGCACTACTCCTTATCGACGTCGTGCCATTGGAATAAACAATGAAGTCTGGTATCTGTGCAGCTGCTTTTTGAAGCCACTGCAGTTTCTCAGCTAAATATCCCCTGTTGACAAAAGCATCAGCAGCCGAAGTCACAATCACAAAGCACAAGACGAGTGACGCTCCCATTTCATTTCAGCGGCGATAAAAATATTGAGTGGACACGTGGGAGCCGTGACTGCGTTTATCTGGATGCTTCAGAAGTGATTTGATGTCTCTGTGTGGGGAGAAAAGAAGTCGTCAACAACTCATTTTAGCTGCATTTTAATGCTCCCTAAATATGATGGTGAAGTGAGGAGCAGGGGCGGAGGGATTTTACAACGCAACAAAAATGTCCTCTGCCTGCTTGATGAGGAGACATAAAGCATAATCTTGTTAATCATTCAGAGGTTTGATTAATCTACACAGAACTGGGTAGTTTATGTTGGTTTTGCCAGCTCCGCCATATGTTTGATTGAATATTTGCTCGCAGCAGATGGGCAAGTATGATCCCCTGCTCTTTTTTTCTTAAGCCTGCAGAACGTAAAACACATTTACATGGATGAGGAAGCGGTAAGAGAGCGCCTCAGTACACAAGCTGTAACTCTGCATGTGATACACATGAGTAACACATAAGGCGAAGGCAGATGGTGCACAGCAAAAGCCGAAAAGGCTCTCCGCTGCGGCTCATGTCTTCTGTTTGCCTGCAGGTGCGAGACAAGAAAAACGGCGCTGACCCCTGAATGTTTGGGGTCGTAAACACACAAACACCACACAGGATGCACTGGGAAAAACTTTTTCGGGTATGACCATGAGGGGGCAGTATTACGACACTGAGAGATCCAAAACTTTCCCCCAAGATCCTGCAGTGATTGCTGCTGCTGCTGCTCCCCAACTCTTTTGGCTGCATGAATCCAGAAATAATTGAATTTTTTTCAGATGAGGTCTGACAATATGAATGCAGCCACTTAAAGAGAGATCAAAGGGTTGTTTGGGTTCAAACCAGGTGGGGACCCTCGAGACATCCTTTAGTTTAATTGCTTCGGTGCTGTAAATCACCGGAATGCCTCAAATATGCAAAGTGATCCGAGGCCTCCGTGCATCTGAACTTGCAAGAGGCTTGGCTTGATCGTCGAAATGCTGCCGAGCACAAAAAGTCTGCAGCTGCATCTCACAAAGCTGTGAGTCAGGATAATAGGTAAACACCTGACCTGATTGTGCAAATATAGAAAACGCTGAGACGGTGACTCACAGGGAGTGTTTTTGAGAAATGGCTCAAAAGTTGTGTTATAATACACGGAATATTGTTTCTGACAGATTGCAGGAACTGAAGCCTGGAGGCCACAGCAGGAGGCTGCATGTACTGGATGTAAAACACACTCGCTTCCTGGAGGAGAGCCTGCAGCTATTAACTGAGCTGTGTGCGTACATTGTTACTATATTGCGGTTGTGCTGTGTTCACAGTCTGTGTAAAACCAAGCCAAAGCCTATAAGAGGTTATGAGCTAGAATTTTTAATTATTTTTAATCCCCGACCAAAGCTCTGCTGAAAAGCTTTTTGCCTTCGTCAGGCTTTCACTGTAAATGAGACTTTGTTCTTGCTCGATCCGAAAGGTTGAAAAGAGGTAAGAAATAAAAGGAAAACACAGAGGCGAAGTCAGGAAACCTTTCTTTCTTTGGAAGGTCACATTCACTTAAATGAGTAAGAGAGGAAAATGTGAGAAAAAGCAGCAACCGGGGCAAGAGAGAGGTGAATCATGACGATAATTACAACTTTTTTGTCTCTGAGAGAGCTGGACCAAGAGGGAAAAAGTTTGAGAACAGTTGGATATGAACTCCTCGGAAGTTTAAAACCACGGTCTATTGACTGACCATAGTTAGTGGCAGCATGGCGGCCGTCAAAACAAGTGAGGCCGGCGTGTGAATAGGCTGTCTCGCACATCTCTCTACCTGGCTGGCAGGAGGCGCATCACGCATCAAAACAACTCGACGAAACACTGAGCGTGTGAGTGTTCAACCACAATGCCTAATCATCGTGCCTCGAGCAGAATAATTACTTCAACTGTCCATCACATCCTCTGCAAAACAATTTCATCAAGGCTCATCTGAATAGAGGCGCCATCGCAGCTCAGCGTCGAGTCTTTAAATGGAGCTGGCATGTCTTAGACAGCTTGCATTATCATGGTTGGCCCTGGTGGGTGTCTCCTAACCCCAAAAAAGTGGCTACCTGTCTCCCTGAGATACACTAAACACCGGAGAGGCGACAGCTACAGCAGCATCCCAGTCTAAACAGACCACCTGTCTCATTATTGTGGCATCCACTGTTTATTACCACACGGTATCATAATTAGTCATCAGAGTAAATAAAGCTTTATAACTGTCGTGAAAATAACGTCTTGGTGAGGTTCACATCGCTAATTTCCTCCTTTGTTCTCCTGCTTGTAATTCTTGACCAATTAATTTATAATGACCTGATTTATGATCCAGATGGCGGCCGATGTGTAAGTGTGCACTGCAAAACAACTTGTCCGGCTGCTCGTCGGTGTTGGTTTAACAGTTGAGCTTGACAGTTCATTCTTGACCTGTGAAGCAGCTGGTGACAAAATAATCAGCAACTGGGCAAAGCTGGCAATCGCTCCAGGGCTCTTGAATCTCATGGGCCCCGAAGGCCACAAGGTTGACGATACACAACCCAGTCGCCAGAATAAATGCTGGCACTGTATGTTTCTGCAAACCACGTATATGTCGCCTAAAATTTGTTTTATTATCTAGTGGATGTGTTGAAACTTTACATTTCTTTTTGTTTGAACAGTGCTGTGGTTAACATGGTGATGTTTAGGCGTAAAAAACATTTTATTATGGTTGGGAAAAGATCATGTTTTGGCTTAAAATACCTGGTTTTGGTGTCACAATCTCAGCTGAAAATGCTGCCAATGTCTTGCTAAAAAACACCCAGTTTTAGTGGTATAGTTGTCACTAGAAATGCCACCGTCCCACTGAAAATCAGTCTGCTGAAAAACACGCAGTTTAAGAGGCATGAACGCAACTGGAAATGCCACCAATACGTGCGTTTACATAGAGCCACGTATTCCTTTTGCATTCAGGTTGGAAGCCCTACCCGAATAGAAATGCTCCTTGTAAACACCTCAACCCGAATGAAAACAGCCAACCCAAAATAAAATCTAATCGGGCGCACAGGGGTGGAATATTACTTTTCAGAACCCGAATGGAAGAATTTTTCTGTCTTGTATACACCTCCTACCTGATTCCAGCCATTCCGTTCTTTCTGCGCATGCTCGTTTCCTTGCCCTTCTGGCGCGATGACGTATATAGCGCACATAGCAACGGGCTGAGATAGAGCAGTCGGACTCCCGGATGCACTCACCGGTTTCCATACGCCAAAGCACGTAACATCCGCCCCGCCCCCTATCCAATCAGAAACCTTCCCTGCCCCAAACCTTGCACAGACCTGAATAAAGGCGATTAAACTGATCTCCCATGTAAACCCTCATTCAGAATGAATATTTCTCATGTAAACTACCTGGAAACACTTTAATTCCGAATGATTTCATTCAGATTTATTTCATTCTGAATGAGAAGCCATCATGTAACCGTAGCCAATGTCTTCCTAAAATGGTGATACAGTTGCAGCTCAAAATACTGCCAATGTCTCACTAAAAAACAATCACTTCTGTTAGCACAATCCCTGCTGGAAAGGTGTCTGTTGTCTCGCTAGAAAACCTGCCCATCTCAGTGGCACAATGACAGCTGGAAATTCTGCCAATCTCACTGAAAAACACCTAGATTTTGTGACATAATGGCTGCTAAACAACAACAACAAAAAAGGCCACCATCATCCTGCTGGTGGTGGCACAATGGCTACTGGAAATGCCAACAATGTCTTCTTTGGTTGCACAATTGTGGCTGGAAATGTGGCCATTGTCTTACTCACACGCAATCAGATTTAATACAATCCCTGCTGGAAATGCAGCCGTTCTCTCATTTAAACACAACCAGTTCTGGTGGCACAATTCCTGCTGGATATGCCACCATTGTTACATCCAGATTTAGTACAGCTGCCACTGGAAATGCGGCTGATGTCTCGCTAAGAAAACACCCAGGTTTAGTGACACAATTTCCGCTGGAAATACAGCCATGTTTTGTTTGTTTGTTTTTGTTGTTTGTCGGTGTCAAACATTGTTCTGCAGCTTGGCAGCTACCTCACTTAGATGTGACTTCATCGACCATCCCCTCCACCTCTCAATGACCAGGTCTGTCCATGTAATCAAAGCTCTGTCACTTTAGAAATGCTGATATAATTCGTATAAAATGTACAGATATAACTTATCTGTGGTTTACATTTCCTTCTAGCGTCAAATTACTTTGATTCATTTTGTTGGAAAAAAATAAAACACTATAAAAACTGAACAGGTAGATTAAGGTGGGTCCTGCATTTTTACTTACTCTCAAGGCTGTGTCTCTATTTTAATACCTTAAATATTTCAGTTGATGTCATACTTACATGATGCACATTCTTGGCTTAAAGGGATAGTGCACCCAAAAATGAAAATTCAGCCATTATCTACTCAGCCTCATGCTGAGGAAGGCTCTGGTGAAGTTTTAGAGTCCTCACATCCCTTGCGGAGATCAGCGGGGGAGCGGCTAACACACCTAATGGCTGACAGCGCCCCAGACTAACGTCCAAGAACACAAAACTGAAACCACAAAATATCTCCAACATGCTCATCCATAGTGATCCAAGTGTCCTGAAGCCCCGACATAAAAAGTTGTTTAGAAAAACGTCATTTGAACTCTGTTTTTAGCCTCATTGTAGCCTGTAGCTCTGACTGCTTCTCTGTGCTCCATGCTCACATATGTGCGCTCAGGGTGATCGGTGATGCACAGTCTCTGAAGAGCAGCAGTCTCGTCAGTACTGATGTCCAGATTCTCAGGTGCAGGCATCGCCAATTCCCAGTCTGAGCAGCAAAGACTTTCCTCATCCGTTGGCATTGCTTTGCATTTGAAACAACTACACCACCAGGTTTCCAGTGCTCGACTCCGGTATTCTGCGGCTGGCTGAGGGTTAGGCTCATGAGCTGTGGCGGCTGCTTCGTCCAGTAGCCTGAGTTCCGCATCCGTGTACTCGGGCTCAAACAAATACGGCTCAACAAAGAAATGCTGTTCCTCCTCAGTTTCAAAGTCTTCAGACATGTTGGGCTGTCCTTTGCTAAAAGACCGTAGTGCAAATGATCTTTTAGCTCTGTGGTTACTGTTGTCTCCCCCTGCGGTGCATGTGTCACGTGATGTAAACACGGGTAAGCAAAGCTCATGTTTTCGCTGGTCTTGCAACTTTTTTATGTCGGGGCTGCAGCACACTTGGTTCACTACGGATGAGCATGTTGGAGATAATTTGTGGTTTCAATTTTGTGTTTTTGGACGTTAGTCTGGGGCGCCGTCAGCCATTAGGTGTGTTAGCCACTCCCCCCGCCGATCTCCGCGGGGGGAGTGGCGGAGCCCGCAGATCAGTCTCTGCCACTAAAGTGCTCTGCATGGCTCTAATTCATGGAAAATTAGGTTTGTGGATAAAATGTTGCTATACACTGAAAAAAACTTCTTTGTAAACAAGAAAATTGTTGGAGACAAGAAAATAAATAGAACAAAACAAACAAAAGAGCTGAGCACAAACTTTGTAGTGTGACTAAGCATTGGACCTGGAGTCTCTAAATAAATAAAGAAGACATGGTTGCAAACCTGTTAAGGCAAAATTAAAGTAGAATATTCTGACAACAAATGTCAAAACATTTATAAAATATACTTTTTATAAATATATAAATATATAAATATATATAAATATATAAATATACTTTTTTTTTTCAAATTAACCAAATTAGAAGGTTAACTTCAGTACTTAAAGTATGAAGTGTGAATACCAATAAAATCAGTAGTGTGTGATGTGCATGAGTGGAGGATGTGAATGTGAGTGTAGTAAAAGTGCATAAAAGCAAAGCGCAGAACTAAAGCAACAGCCAAACAGGAGCAAAGCTGCAGCAGAGTGGGGAGCCAGCCACAGAGGGACATCTGCCAGCTGGATCCAGACTTTAATAACCAACTGGGAACACCAGAGGGTGTTTCCACTTCCTCTAATGATCACCTGCAGAGAGAGCACACACAGGTGAACCCACCAGAAAACTCAAGATGGCCATCAGAGGTCATCACAGTGAATTAGGTGCCACATTAAAACTAGTAGACAAACACTGTTCATTCTAAACTTCAGATGCTATAATCGCATCAGCTATAAAACTCATGACCCCTATACAAAATATATAATATAAGATAAAGCTAAGTATCAAGATAAGCAAAAGCAATGCCGGCCTTATATCAAAGGTGTTTTCAAGGTGTCTTCTAATATAAGCTAAAAATCATTACCTCAGTTTGTGCACGCTCCCGTGATCCTGATTGTTTGATGTAAGGTGGTCATAAAACTTAGTCTGTGCTGTCTTTAGTCAGTCTTCTTCTTGTCTTGATGTTCTGACAAAATCAAGCATTAATTCAGCCATCCATTTTCAACTGGTTATCTGAAGCTGAGTCGCAGGGGCAACAGGTTGAGCAAGGTACTCCAGACGTCCGTCTCCCTAGCAACGCTTTCCAGCTCCTCCTGGGGGACCCCAAGGCATTCCCAGGCCAGATGAGATATGTAATCCCTCCAGCGTGTTCTGGGTCTGCCCCGGGGCCTCCTACCAGTGGGACGTGCCTGGAACAACTCCTTCCTTTCAAGAATCGCCACCTTGAAGTGTTGGAGGGGTTTGCGTGTCCCCATGATCCTGGGAGCTGTGTTGTCCGGGGCTAATAGCCCCTGGTAGGGTCTCCCAATGCAAAGAGGTCCCAGGGGAGGGGCCAGACTAAGAGGAGTTCAAGCAGACCTTGATGAAACAGCACATTTGGGGAAAGAGTACCTCACCCGGTATGGGGACACTGGGGCCCCCCTCGGCCAGACCCGGCCCCAATTTTTGACTGCAATGTGATTTCAGTTGGACCTTAAATGAAGGACTGTCATAAGAGAGCTTTAAGTTGCAAAAATGAGTCTTTATTGTGCTGTATGAGTAGCTGATGTTTGTCCATATGGTACACATTGTGGTGAGTTGTTATGCTATGTGTCTGGAGCCAACAGCCACAGGGACTGGCACTGGGGCTGGGTGCATCGTGTGCCAGGCAGCAGGCGGAGCTCATGACCATAGGTGAGGGTTGGGATGTCGATGGACCAGTTAATCGAAAGCTTTGCCCTCTGGCTCAGCTCCCTCTTCACCTGACAGGAGTAGTGCCTGCATCACTGCAGATGCTGAAGCAAACTGCCGATGCATCTCAGGGTCTGTTCTACCCTCACTCATGAACAAGACCCCAAGAACTCCCTTGCTTGGGGCAATAACTCACTCCCAACCCAGAGGAGGAGATCCACCGGTTTCCGGCAGCTGATGAGAACTGCCGATATTTGACACATCTTATCTCTTAAAGGGAGTCTGGAGTAATATTTTCCACCAGGAGCAGGATGGGAAATAATCTCAAAAGGAATCTAGTGACCCTGCAAGATCCCCAGTCTCCAAATCTTATAGGGTGGGACTTAACACTCTCATTGTCTTCAGATGTGAGAGGGTGTCAGACTTTAGACTCTTTGTAAAGTCTTCTAGTGTATGGTAGGTGTTATAAATACTGTTTCACCTCTTAAATGTTCTCATTAAATGCCCCTCTTGGGCTTTGTAAAGTTTTTTTTTTCTCTGGTTAAGGTAAAGCAAAACTGAAAAGGTTCTCACACAGGTCTAAAGCTATTCAGGGACACCTCAGCAGGGTATATACCCTACTGACTTTTTTACTCTGGATTGGAAAGGCTCTTCTCCCTTGTGTCACCCAGCTGCCAGCAACTGCTGCTTAATAACTAGAATAATGATGGATACGTATACTTCATTTCCTGTGTAATCACTGCACCACTCATGCTTGAGTGTGCGTCAGCAGGCTTCTGCATGTTAATGAAAAGAGCTTATGGAGTCGTGGTGAGAGGCAAACACATGGGCAGAGCAAAAACATCTGTCACCGTGATCATGACCGATGCATTAATCGGACACACGATTTCCAGTTACCATCATCCGCTAGTCATTATTAATAAGGATGTGGTTGCTGGGCTTGATCATCAGCGCCTCCGTATTAACACACCCCAGAGGGGGAGTTGTCACGAAGCGAACCAGAGGAGGCGAATCAGACCGGGCCAAGAGTTGTGCACATATAACGAGGTAATGAAAAAGCTTTGGCGCTATGAAATATGTTTTTCTCCAAGAAGTGTTTGTGTGATTTTATTCCAGGAAATTTTAAAGAAGTTGGCCGAAGAAGAAGAAGAAAAAGATGGTTTCGACTTTTCTCCCTGTTTTTCCTGCTTTGCGGGATCTTTAAGAGTTTGTGGTTATCTGTACCTTTTCACTTGGGTATAATGCACTTTGATCTTCACTGTAACTTCAAGTACCAGAAATATATTGGGAACCATAGAGGGCATTCATGAAGACCAATGTTCTCTTCATCCCGATTCAGTTTCATGACATATGACTAACTTAAAATACTTTTTGACTGAGTTGAAAAGTTTTGATGGAAAAACTTTCAAACTCAGTTTGCCCTGCCTCAGTTTGAAGCTTTCTCTAGACTCTACCTCCATGTGATCGAAGGAACATATAGGAAAATATTATTGATCGATATACACCCAGGTCACCTGGTGATGCAAGAAACTTCTCGAAGTAGTTTTATACAGGAACTTAAATGTGCTCTAGCAGCAACAAAGTCAGGTATGCGCCTCAGCCAACTTTTTTTTTATACCTTAAATGTATTTATTATATAAATCCAAACAAGTTAGTCAATATACACCAGACTAAAGGGATTTTTTTTTTTACCGTTGTGGTCAGACCTCAATAACCTGAATAATGTTGGTAGTTATCTGCATCTCATGGATAGCTTGCATTTACGCGTAACAATGCAGTAAACGTTTCAACAATGCTCTTGTTAACTTTAGTTTTCTGTGAATATATTTGTGCGTGCTTCCCTTTGTTCCTTGTCAGTTCGTACTGTCAGGAATCAGTTTAGGAAGGACCCAAATGCAGAGCAGCAGGCAGGTTGAAGTTCTGACAAAAAGTGAGCTTTACTGTAGCTGATAAAAAACATTAAGAGCAAGCAGGTAAGTGAAAGCAGAACGAAAACTAAAGAGGAAACCAACCAGGATAATACGATGAACTCGATTTAAAAAGTCAAACAGAACACCAGGCAGGATATGGAGCATGAAACAACACCAAGAACATGAATGGATGCATGACGAACTGACCAGAAACAAAAGGAAATACAGGTATATATACACACAGAAAGCTAATCACAAGAACAAGACACAGCTGGAGTAGGAAGACACAAGCAAAGGAGGGAGATGGGGATTGGCTAACAACAAGGGTGTGGTTGAGGACACTAGGGTGGAGCAAACAAGACTAATACAGAACAGGTGTGAAGGGAAGACTCTGGGAACAGGGAAGGACTAACGAGACAGGTGTGACAGAAAACAGGCAGGAAAACACACAAAGACAGGAAGTAAAACCAGACACGACACATGAGGAGAGAATGTACAAAATAAAACAGGAAACAGATCAAATCAGGTCAGAATAAACACAACAATAGGTGACGTTATTGCAAAAATATACAACAACAATGAAACAAGAACAACAGTAGAGGCCTACACCTAAAGAGTTTGTCAGAGGAAAACACGTTTTCGCCCTTCTACGGAGTGGATTTGGCAAAATTTATCAACTGGCTGATTGGCTGAATAGGTTTGTCTGTCAAGGCCAGTACTCCTGCCTAATGAAAATGTTTGGGGCGGCATTGAATCCAGATTAATACCGAGGGTGAAGCAGAATGTTGAGCTCACATCATCAGGATGGTCTTAACAGGCTAGCAATGTCTTGGTAAGAAACAACAATTTCATGCCTAAAAAGCTGCTGGATACACAATCGACAGGTTGCTAGAAAGCCACTAGAAAAACACCTGTCACTGTTTCCCATCCGAGAAGCTGGAAAACTGTTTTTCTAGCAGCTTTTTTAGCAACTAGTTGCTGTTTTTCCAGCAGCTTATCAGGCACCAACCAATGGTGATTTTGTTGCAACCTGCCGATCGTGTTTGCCGAACTGGTTTTACTGTTTGTTTGTCTCAAACAGTGGTCTGCAGCTTGGCAGGCATCTTGACTCAGTGACACACCATCTCCACTTCCTGATGACAAAGTCAGCTCATATACTACAAAATGTCCAAATGTACGTGGTTTGCAGAAAGGTACAGTGCAACATTTTCTTCTGGTGACTGAGCTCATCGGACTGGACAAGAAGAAAATTTTGTGGGTGGCAATAAAGTCAGTGCAACTATATGGACCCAAAAAGACAAAGTTTCCTGGGGTGAGGCGAGGACGTATCTGTGCGAGTTTAAAAGTTCACTTAAACAAACAATTTCGCACTGAACTTAAAGCTGTGCGTCTTCACAAATGCCCAGAGATGAAAAAAGAAGACTGAAGGGAAATAAGTGGATGAACTGAAGTTCTTGGTGAGTTCTGAGATCAGTCGGAGGCCGAGCTGTTGAGCTGTTCAGGCAAATAAATAAAGTTTTTGATTTTATTTTGGTTTTGATCTTGTTGTTCTGCTGGTCGACCTCCAGCAAAATATGTCTCAGCATCACACAAAAGTTCTCTTTGAATTATGGCAAACGTCATAAAAATGTATAGCGGTATTAAATTTCCCTTTATGTTATTTTCAAAGCTCTGCCTGCATGACATGAAACATAAAACCTGCACTTTACTTCAGCCAACTTTAAAGCACACGACTTAAAGCTCTGCATCACCCCCTGCCTGACACCTGTGCCTCCTGTGGCAGCTTCTTCAACCTCAGCGGACTGAAACTTTGCCGCACCTGGTTCACAGAACAAAGCCGCTGCTCTGTGAGACATCATGCGGATGAATGAAAGATGGAGAGCAGAAGACCTGGGCTGAGCCCGGCGAATGAGGTCAGCACCAGGTCTGGGGGGCCTGTGTGTGTATTATTATTTGTGTGTGAGGTAGCAGGCAGAGGTGGGAGGTGAGTTTGGAGAGGAGGGCTGAGGTGTTTGCTTTTGGCCCTGAAATGGAGAGCTGTGAAACACATCAAAGCTTCTGCAGCCACTGACCCCAGATGGCTAATAGCAGGATCAGACTGGAGCCTTCTGCTGATGGTGTAGCGGTGGAAACAGGTAGAGGGGCGGCTTCAACCAAATAGGACGTACAAGACATTAAATAGGCATGACTAAAAAGAGGAAAGAGAAAATGTAATTTGGCATGGTTTGCTGCTAAAACGGTGATATTATCATGTGATAACGATATGAATGAGTACATACAATAGCAGCACCTCCTATAGACCTTTGTGTAGAAAGACACTGACACAGCTTAGATGGACAGAAATGTGGAATGATTTCTAATCAGTGGGAACGTGGAAACAGCCAGGAGAAAGAGCCAAAAGGAGAAAAAGCATGAAATTTACTAAAAGTACTTGGAACAAGGCTTTACTTAAACCCACAATGGTGGCCAGAGTGCATGATTGTGCTGGTACCATCGCTACTTAACACAAGCAAGAAGAAAATCTGTGTTCAAACTGTCATTTTTAAGTGTTTGCTGAGAGTTTATTGTGTATATATTTCATGAAGGCCACCTACAACAGCAGTGTAAAATATCTGGAATTTCAGTACCAGTACCTACAACAGTGACAATATCACCAGCTGGACTAAATAACCCACATAAGTCCAAAAAAAGGGCAGCAAAATGGCTGCAAAGCCACCATGACTGGTAGTTCAATTAAATAAAATCCAGCATTCACACCAACACAATATATTGAGTTAATTAAAACAGTTTGTTACACTGTTTGAACTGACAAGCCCCTGGGATCAGCGCCAGGCTTTGAGGCAAATTTTACATTGGCCAAATGTGCAATTACAACTTCTGGGTTTGTCATGTGATGCAGTGTGGCCCCAAAAACTGCTTCCCATAGACTTACATTGTAAAAGACACGTCTGTAAATTAGTAGAAGCCTTTGTTGAGAGTCACAACCCCTGCAAAATGACTCATTTCACCTCTGGGAGTTGATCAATTTGGTCTAAAAACATTTTGAAAGTCAAGAAGAGCATTATGATTAAATCATTTTTATCCCCATTCAAGTTAGCTGAGCGCTAAACAGGAAGTTAGCCACTCTGCTGCATTTGTTGCTGTAAGTCTCTAGTGTACTTACTCTATGGGCCAATATGTGGAATCCAGGTCATTCCTGGAAATTGTGCATCTTTGGTTTCATGCACCACTGAGCAACTTTCACAGGAATGAATGGGAGCCTGCCCTCAACACTGTATCCAGTTCACATTATACATCTATGGGAACATTACATTTGTTGTAATGGAGAAGCTCATACCTTAGCATGCTAACTAAGCTAACCGCCGGCACAAATCTTCATCCTCTCATTCAGTGCTCACCAGTCAACTTCACTCTCATTTTGGAGCGAACTTTGTCCGCTGTATTTGTAATTTTCCGAGTCAACCAATAGTTGTCAATTAGGCCCATAGTAGGTACTCAGAACGGCCCCGAGAAATTCCTGGCTGGGGCTTGGGTTTTACTTGGTGCTGATTGGATATACTCAAGGCGGGATGTGACGTTTTGTAAATAACAAAATGGTTATCGTAGATTAGCTGGGCTAACCGTTAGCTGTTAGCGGTGTCTGTAATAACTCAATAAACGGTCCGTGAAAAAAATATTTTTTCCAGCGGGTATCTTAGTTACAACATGATTGAGCTAGCAAAGCAGTTTTGTGTTGCTATGTGTGGTATTTATTCAGTTTTGGGAAATCACAATGTCTAGAAAGCATCAGCTGACAGGGACAGCTAACAGCAGCAGTAAAGCTAACATCAGGACGTCATCTGTTAAAAGCCTCCTGTTGTCGGATACGACATGAAACTACTCCAGTTAGCTCAGTCATGTTGTAACTAAGACATCCGCTGGAAAAAATATTTTTTTTCACGGACCGTGACCGGAGTTATTACAGACACCGCTAAAGACTAACAGCGCCCCTACGCCCCTATGTCGCCCCGGTCAAAATGGTCGCGCAATGATTACGTCACATACAGAGCCCGGTAATTTTACAGGAACCTTCCTCCTACTCCGCTCTCTCAGTGGAGACGCAGCGGTTGAGAGGGCCGAGTGAGAGGACGTTCCTGTAGTAGTTCCTGCCCCCCAAATAGTACCAGGAACTTCTTCAGTGGAAATGGGCCTACTGACACTGTCGCCTAATGGGCATGTAGCTACTTCCATGTTTCAGATGATATTTCATGTTTGTAGTCGACCAATGAAGATGAGTTTACATATCACCTTGGGTTCGTCCTTCACCTTCTCAAAATGATCCCACACTTTGGATTTGTTACACATGTTACACATGTTATTAACTAGCCTGTGGAATAACCACAGGTACCAGCCCTGGAAATTAACCTGACTCCTGTCTGACTGCTGAGCTTGGACATTTCCTGTGCCTGTCCTTTCAAATTAAATCCCCACATGGTCCAGTCATATAGGTACTGATTTATTTTGACAAGGCACAGCTTCTAAAAGAGTTGAACATTTTTTTTTGTTTTTCTGCGATGAAGCAACCAATAAAATCTTGCCAACTAATGACCTTTCTGGTTGACTAACGTTTAGTTTACTTTTAGACGGCGGCCCTAGTCTATACAATATTTTGTAGAAAATCCTGCATAGTATAGGCTACCTTTAAGTTGTTGACTGGAACTATATTTTAGGTGTGTTTTCATGTTTCGAGTTTTGATACTCGATATCAAATTTGTGGCATCACATCAGTGCTAAGCTACACAAGGGGGTGTGGAAGCACGATGCAGCAAACAGCTGAGAATGAGAAAAACATCTTTCAGAAACATTTTACCTCTCATCTCGTGACTGGATTTGGGCTTCTTCTTTTCAGCCACTGACAATGTTCAAGCTTTGACTTTCTGTATCCGATTTCAAAACAACATCTGGAGGGAGGGAGCTCAGCTTGAACCTGCCTTTCTCTCTTCATTGTGCGTGCGTCTTTGTGACTGTCAAGCATTCACAAAGCCCAACCAAATCCAAATCTCTCCCTTGTTAAAATCGCACACTTCCTCCCCCCTCCCCACCAATCCTCTCAAAGCTGTCTACTGCGGAGCAAAGTGCCTTGTTAGATCAGATCTGTCGCTGGTTCCTCCTGCAATATCCTCACAAAGTCTGGATTATACAATTAAACTCCACATCTTAGCATTTCAAAGCTTAAGCCCTCATCAAGTGACAAACATACGCACTCAGATTTATGAAAATGAGCCAGGAAACTTAAAGAACGCCTACACAGGACGAGCACATGTGAAGGAACATATGTCCTAATTAGAGTTGCAAACAGTTGGTAATTAGTTTGTCAGAGTTTTGTGTCTGTAAGTGATTCCTCTCTTGTCTCTGTTTTCCCTTTTCAGGTTATTTACTGTGATTGTGGTCCTTCCCTCTCCTCCGCCGCCCGCCTCATTCATTCGTCTCATTAGTTAGCTGTAAAGTCAGCTCTCAAAGCTTCCTCCATCAAGGCTTTTCCTCCGCAGCAGACTCGCTCTGGTTGCTTTGCTCATTCCCTCACATCCTCAGGACCAGTCAGTGACAGCAAATAGCCTGAGATCTGCCTCGCTACTCAGCCACAGCTCCGCCGCAGAAAGCAAGAGCTCGGTTGTTATGTCCAAAAGTTAAGCCGTGATTTCCTTCTCTGTGAACGCTTTTCTCTTTCTGCTGGCTTGTTATGGGGAAACAGGGACCACCCAATGGAGTGGTAACAAGTCCACATGTCATGAACTAACAGTTACATCTTTAGTCACACAGATTTTGTCAATGAATCGGTGCCTTAGAGAGCTGCCCTGGCTGTTCTGGGTGCAGTTTATTTGCTGAGATAGTTTTGACTTGGCTTGTAAGGACAAAGGAAAGTGTTCGCAGGAGTAGGGAAGAGCTGCATCGGCTCTTTGAGTCTCAAGGAGTCAGTATGCCTCAAACAAACTCTGGTATGATGTTTTAAACTCCCACTTCCCCAAATCTTTACGGTAAGGAGTTGTAGGGACTACTATTGACAGTTTTTGTTACTGTTTGAAACTGACAGAATCAGACTGAAGGTTCTCAAATGGTCTTTGGGAGTTTTCAGACGCCACTTCTTCTTCTTATGAACTAGTGCATTTAAAGTATACTGACACCTTAAATATCGAGATTCACTGTGTAGTCTTGAGGAAAAGTGAAAAACTGATTGGATTGGAAGCTTGTTAGATGACATGTGCTCCTTTACGACTAATAAAATGATCGCTATATCCCGTAGACTGTATAAAATAATGGACATAACCACTATATTGTCACCCATTGGTTTATGGACTTCTGTTTTGAAGCCTTGAGTCTGGCATTTTGGCCATCGCCATCTTTTTTTGGAGCCATGAGTGACCATTTGACGAGAGGCTGCAGCTAACCCTAATGTTAGCCGCTAGCCTGGTTAGCACGGTGTGTTTACAGACTATGGTAGCCTGAGTGTCAGACTGAAGCTCCCAGAACCTTCAGTCTGACATCGCCTCCATTGAAGACGATTTACAAGGGGGAGGGAATTTGATTTTTCCCTAACCAATCAGTAGAGATCAATGACTCACCCAGAATCTGACGTCATTAGTATCCATGCCTCGGGGGTGCCGAAAACAAGCGAGCATTGCCCGTTTAAAATGTCTCCGTTGTTGTGCACGCCCAGCTGCATCACCGTTAAATCCAGTTTAGCAGCTTCCTTAATTTGGTCCTCCATTAACGCGAGTAGTGGCGAAATACCTCGATAGCATCGTTAATGTGGTCTGTAGGATCTGTAGCGGTTGCCATTGTTGCTATCCTCACCAGTTACCCACCAGCGGACAGCTTGACATCAGCGTGGCGCTGATTGGCTAATCGCTAGACCCGCCCCCACCCCCGGCGTTCATTGGTCCATCCATCTTTTGGATGTGATAAATCGCAAATTCATTGCAGTATGCCAGACCAGAGATGCGAGCCTACTCAGTTGAGTGGGTGGGATCTATGGTCTGGAACCAGGCTAAGACTATGGTTGACTGTGATAATACTAATATTTAATAATATAATATTTGCCAGCAAATAACAAGCTTAAAACCACTGAAACAAAATGTAGTCAACGAAAAACTGAACATGCGACTCCTTAAGAGCAGAATCTATACCAAAAAAAAAAAAAGTTTGGGTTTTACTGCGGGTTGGACGAGCCTATTTCTTGGCGAGGAGCAGTGACTTCCTGGAGTGTTGTTTTCAAGGTGAGGTGCCCTGCTTTGGCTCTGATTGGCTTACCCTGACATTCTTACCTTAACTCTAACCAATCTAACTCCTCTTGCCTAAACTTAACCAATCCAACCAATGACGGCAACAAGTGCGAGCCAATCAGAGGGAAAGTAGGATGGATCATGCCTTCGCTATCCTTGGAAATACAAATTTGCTTCCTGTGCTTCCCCAAGCCCCCAGGAAGTGCGCTACGCATCACAACCCCCACAAAATGTCTGAGTTCACAACTAGTAATTAATCCATTCGGTCCGATAACATTTGGAAAGTCTAGAGGAGCTGCACAATTCAATTGTTTTGTTCCCATTTGAATGGCCAAAGTGCTCAACCAGCAGCAGCTGGCTTGGCCGGTGTAGTGTATTATCATTTACTCTGAAGTTTTGGAAGAGATGACCAGTAAGGGGCCCAGGGTCAAAAGCATATATGATCAGGGTCAAGAAGATATTTATGGCCCAGGGTTAAGGTTTGGTGAAGTCCAACTAGGGTGACTCTCTGTTGTCTGTTTGACTTTGTCTCACATTTCACAGAAACAGCGAGTCTATATAATGGGAGTAATTTGGGGCTGTTTTTCAGAGCAGTTCACATTGGCTTCGAACCCTCTCCAAGCATACTAGATGCTTCATAGATGCTGTACTTCTTGTAATAAACCTTTTCTTTATGCAAGCAAGACGGTGTCATCGGCGTCTCCTTCATCACCTTCACATCATTGCTATTTAATAAACAACAATTTTGGCGTCACGAACAGGATGAGAAGAAGGCACAACACCGGCTAAAGTGCAGTGCCAATAATCCGGGTTATTTTATAGATGGCAGTTGAATGATTTTGGGGTCATGTCCCACTGAGCAACTTTTATTGGAAACAATGGGGTCCCACCTCCAACACTGTATCCAGTTCTCATTATACATCCATGGTGCTTCCAGTCTTTATGCTAAGCTAAGCTAACCATCTTCTGGCTGTAGCTTGGTATTCAATATACAGACATTATTCTCATCTCAACTCTTGGCAAGAGAGTGAAAAAGCTTTTTCCCCCAAAAATGTTGAACCAAGTCTTTGTTCTCGACTCATCCCCACCGGCACAGGATGTAAACACACAATAGAAGTGGGGATGTGTCGACCACTTTTGTGTTTTGGGTATAATTACAAAGGCTACTGTATTTATAAGACACTATAAAGGCTTTTTTGGGGGGTTTCTCTGCCATGTCAGCAAAGTGATAGGAAGGAAGGATAAAGTGCTGGAGATCAGGGTGTCCTCATGTCCACTCTGCTGCCTTCACATCTCCCCTTCTCCTAAAAGACAAAGTTTTTCCCCCTCTGATGATGCCAATGATTTCAGGATTTGAGGAGAAAATGGCAACACAATAAAAGATGGGACTTAACAGAAAAATTTAGAATTTATTCAGTTGAAATCCAAGCCACATTTTTTTTTCTCAGGATAATCTTTTGGCTTCGTTTTAATCTTTCCGTGCCCCAACTTTGCGTACTGACGCAGACTGTGAAAAAGCACTGCCCTAGATGTGTCTCTCCTCCCCAGCAGTCATTTCTGTTATTTATCTCCCCTGCTCTCTATCTGTCCATCTTGCCTACTCATAACTTATTCCATTATGTCTCTCCAATTCCTTCTCGCTCTAACTCCCCGAGCCCCTCCCTCCCCTCTCTACTGTCTTTGTCTTTGCTTCATTTTCTGTCAATTTCCCTCACTTTAATCCTCCCTCTTGGTGTTAGGATGCACCGTTTCTCGCTCGCAGCCTCAAGGTCAATTTTCTGTTATAATCAACGCAGATATAATAACAGTGGCAGTGACCCAGCCTTGAGCACAGCGGCGTCAGGAAAAACCCTGCAGATGCTCACGCAGGTCAGGATTCTGCCTCGGCTTTTGTCGAGGTTACGTAGGGTCATCCCGCCGCTTTGACCGCGCTGCTTGTGTGTTTGTTTGTTTATCATCATTTGTCCTCTACTTGTCACTCCTCCTGCTTGACCCCTGAGGTTGCGTTCGGGGCCCCTTCTGGCAATGACTGTTCTGACCCCAGCAACCAGGCGCAGACACGCATACTCATTCCTCATCTACATGTGTGTGCTCGCGCCGCACACGAGGGTTCTGCTCGCCTGCATAGAATTTTCCATGAATTCATGAGAGCGTGTATGTTTGTGAATAGAGACAATGAGGCCACCAGTGAGGTTGTATAGATTTTTTTTTTGCTCTGCTGATGTGCTCAGGGGAACACTGACCCTGGCAGTTTGCTGGCAAGCCGGGGCCCCCATTGATCACTTCTCACACAGTAAACAAACAGAGGCCTCCATGCTGCCTCCCCATCCCATCATCCCTCACAGCGTCTCCGAGCCGGCGCCAGACTCCAGGGCACAGTCGGGCGACACTTGGCCCATAATCCTGTAATACCCAGCTGAGGTTTGCTTTGCACTGATAAAACTTTACTACAATATATAAAATAAATCACATAAAGAATATTTATTAAATCTGAAGGTGTTATCAGCACTGAGCACACAGCCTCAGAATCCCAATAGAATTTTTTTTTTCTTTGCAATAGATGAGAAAAGATATTAGGTTCACAGTAGAGTAGACCTTATTGTATTTTAAAGAAATCTGCTCTGACCAGTGACATCAATAGGTGATGTTTCTGAAGTTATGAGCAGTGGTACCCTCAGAAAGTTTTCATAGTGGTGGCCAGACGGGGCCACTGAAGATCCTGGGGTGGCACACATGGGCGAGACAATGGGCCCCTGGGCAAAGATATGAAAAAGGCCCCATCACCACTCCTACACAGGAGCAAGACACACTAACTTTGTGGTGGTTTGGCCTCATTTTTTTTGTACTTGGTAAGCATTGTATTGTGGTTCCATGTCTCCTTGTGGGTGTTTTGTGTGTCTTTGAGTTAATTTTGTGGATTATTTTGGTCATTTTGTGTCTCTAAGTGGTTGTTATGTCCATTTTTATTGTTATTTTGTGTCTCTTTGTGTTTATTTTGAGTTTCTTCCTAATTGGTATGTGTTAATCTGCACATTTTGCAGGTGAAGGCCAGGAGAGGCACAGCAAACCAAAAGCGGTGACTAAATTTCAGGGATTCGATTATGCTGTCGAAGTGTATAGGGGTTGCCACGTGGGGCAACTAAAAATCTTGGGGTTGTACACATGGGCGAATTATGAAACAGTGGACCCCTGGGCACAGATATGCAAAGGGCCCCATCACCTTTTCTACACAGAAGCAAGGCACACTAAATTTGTGGTGGTTTTTCCTTAAAAAGACAAATATATAGTTAAATTTGAAGGAGGTCATTGATTGTAAGGAACAAAACATTTACTGGGAACAAGCCTAGTTAAAGTATTTCAATGCTGGAAAGATGGCCTTCTAATAAAACCAGGATGTCTATGCAGTAGAAAGACACAAATACTTCTGAAACTGTTGCTACAGAACCAGAGAAAAACAGAAAAAAGATGCCTTTGCTCAAGAGGGAGAAAACCTACAACTACCAGACCAATCAACACTCTTGCTGGTGGGTGACGTCATGCAAACACGCCAGTTTGAAACTATAGCAGCAAGAAACGACCTCAATCTCATATATGATCAGCGCTGCCTCGTTTTACCATCTGATCAGATTTTGCTCTGACTTTAAAAAGAGGGGTGAGTCTGTCTCCTGATTTGCTTCTATACTCTTTGTGTCTGTGGTGGCAGCATGGATGGCCGGCAATATGAAAATGCAGAAGTACAGCCTGAAGTTCGAGCAGCTGCCTGAGAGCCAGAAACTAAGCTGGATGATTTTTTGCTGGGAGGCGAGGAGTTATATCTGGGCACTGGTTAGATGCAGGGGAGTTTGCCACAGTTCATTCACACAAACTACACACATTGTTAAGATACAAAGCCATTTGAAAATTAGCAAAGTACCTTTTAAATTCAGGGGAGACTTGTGGGTGCCCATGGAACCCATTTTCATTTAATTATCTTGAGATGAAAGTTTGAGGGACCCTTTTGAAAATCGTCACACCATCACCATTGCCAAAATTTAGTCTAACTTTACAGTATTATTTAGCCCCTTTCCCAAGAGGCTATGCTGACATGGTTGGTGTCAGTGGATGCCTTCGGTTGTTAAGTTTCATAAGATACTGCTACCTCAAGAAATAAGTGTGCCACAGCCTCCTTAAAGGACAACTTCAGTATTTTTCAACCTGGGCTCTATTTCCACGTGTGTATGTGTGTGTATGATTCATGGGTACCACTTGTTCTAAAATTGGCTCAGTATTGAGCCGCGAAACGAGCTAAAACAGTAATGGGGGCAAATGCGTCCTGTATAAAAGTGCTTTTTTTCGCCACTGACCGGTTCAGATTGCCAGTGTTATCTCTGTAGATAGCATATTGTAGCGGCCCTGGGGCAGTGGTGAGTGTGAATGAGTGGAGTCAGCTGTCAGTCAGTGTTGGAGCAGAGAGGCGGATGGCGTCCCCGCTTGGTACTGTAAATGAGTATGTGTGTGTAAGTGTACGCTTGTGAACCGCATCTCATTGCCGTCGCCGTCAAAGACAACAAGTTAAAGTGCCACTGAAGTTAAGGCTTTTGGCTCAGAATATGAGAAAAGGATAACGGTCTTTTTACCATCTTTACCAAGAGTGTCTCTCCGTTAGTTTGGTGCTACAGTATTTACACTGAATCATTCAGCGTAACGTTTGCCAACCTTTGTTATCTCTGCCATTACAGATAAGTTAATGAAACTAAGCTCCAGAAGTTAACGTTAGCTTAACTAGAGCCCTTTGGACAACAGCTAACAATGATGTACGATCACCAAAGTACAAAACTAGAACAAAATAGGCTAATGAACTCCCAGCAAACAAGGTGACGTGATGAACAACGCAGCTAGGAGCTAACGTTAGGCTAACTTTAGCTAACGTTAGCTAGAGATGTTAAAGATAACTTTATATTTCTTTCCAGCAAAGTGACAATATGTTGCCTCAAACATGATGTTGTCTTACCTTAGAACAGATGTAGACATCATTGTTAATCTTATTCACGTTGAGTTGATGTTGTGGTCTAACGTTACCACACAACTTTATCCAAAGGAGACACTTTTCTCGGTTGAGATGTGGTTTAAAGTGTAAAAAATACACCTCATTGCCCAGCCTCTCAGGATACCTTGTGTCAAAGTTGCATGTACCCCATGCACACCGTTTGACCATTTTTAAACTTCAAATCTCTGAAAAAGCTCATAAAACCAAACGAAACTGACTTTCTGTAATGCATTTCAATGGACGTCCAGGCAGAGAATGTCTGAGTGTATGGGAATGGCTACACACACTGTGATTGGATCATCGCGTTTGAGGGCGGGACTTAGCCATAGGTCAATTCTGATTTTCAGGGTAATAAAACATGTATTATATTATATTCCATTTCTGCCAATATATCCCCCTAAATCCTACACAATGGACCTTCAAGAGTTCTGCTTACCTTCCCCCGTGAGGTTAAAGATTGGATTTCATGCCAGTTTCAAGAGAATAACTGAATGATTTTTACCCAGGTATGATGAAAACCCTTGAATACTGAGAGATTGCATGGACACGCCTGTGGAGAGAGCTCCTGATGACATCACAAGTCAGTTTTGCGATACAGTGCTGTATGACTGACCTTGCAGCTTCTCCTCCGAGGGGCTCCCATTGTTCAAGAAACCACCAGCCATTGATGCGAGTCTCCAACCTACAGGTAGGCAAACGCCTCCCTGAAGACACCACACTTTGTCCAACGCATAAATATTTAATTGTGTTTAGCACAAAGGCAGAAACTCCAACACGGCTCCGTATTTAGAACACGTCTACCCATGAGGACGAATTAGCATTAAAGTTTTGTTAAACTTTCTCAAAGATTGGAGAAGAGCTCCAGATAAACACAACACTCTGTATAATTAAACTCCAAGCAGCTACACCGTAATTAAGACCCGTGCTATCAGTTTTCCTTGACAACATGATACAAACCTTTTATTTTATAAAACTAAACAATACAGGAGCTTCATTCTCTTTGTGCGGCTCTATTTCAGGCACGGAGAAAAATATAGTTTCTTTATTTTCCGCAGTTTCCTGATTGCAAATGAGGTGACAATGTTCTTTGTATGCTCAATTGCTTCCTGGGTTTCTTTTTTCCCTCCTCTCACAGCGATGTCTCCCTGCCATCAAGACGAATCAGCCTCTCAGGGAGAGACCAGCCGCTGTACCATTCACATTATTTGCACTCGATACTCTTTTGCGTTTGACAACATAATTACCAAAGCCGAGGCTCTTAGCAATTAAAAGCCAGTGACTGCTGACAGCGAGGGCTTGAGTAGCGGGAACACGCCAGGGATGAGACAGGATCTCAACAAAAGTGTTCTTAGAGAGGAACTGTCTCCGGTGTTTCCATGACGCTGACAGGAGGGTGAGGAACATTGGGTAAAGTTTTGCCATCTCAGCAGGATTTACAAGAATGACATGATGATCTAGATGCTCCGGGAATGATCCCTTCGACCATGAATCTCTTCATGTGAGAGAGCAGCAGAAGGGAGGGCGGTGAGAAGTGGTTTGTGGGAGATATTGGAAAAGTTTTATTTTTGTATGTGTACGTGAAAGTACTCAGAATAAGGGGTCAAGTTTACCTGTCTGGGATTGTTGGTGTGTTTGTGTTCTGGATGCCGTCCAAGTTTATGGCCCACAAACGTGGGTCCTTCACAGGGCCGGGGCCAGACTGAAGGACTCGAGCCAGATGGTCAAACCTCACAGAGAATTAAGCTAATGATGCATTCAGGTGGACCTCATTAATGTGTAAAGCTCAACATCTCCATGGTTTTCACTGGGGCACTGCCCTCAAACAGCTGATGAAATGTAAATGCAGACAAGTTCAATGGCAGCTGATATTTCCTGAGTATCACCTGAGAGCTTATGTTTATTTTATCATTTTCATTTTTCTTCCATTTTCTTTTTAAATGGTGAATAATTTGACCTGACCAGACCCCGGAAAAAAGTATTCAATTAAACAATGTGGTTGAATTGGTAAAACTTCGGTAACTGAAGCCTTAAGGCGGATTTATAGGCCTACCTGTGCGTCAACACACCCAAAACACACATTAAACATGGCTTAATAGCAACAATTTCAAACACAAATCATCTTCACTATAACTCGCAGCATTCACAGACAAACACTTGTCTTTATCTGGACACATTTTCCCCACAAATACAACATGTTTTTAGCAAAAGCCTATGGCATTTTACATTGTATAAATTAGCCTAGCAGCTAGCAGACGTTTCCTCTACTCATATGAAGCCAAGGACAACAGCAACATTTAACAATGGTAATGTTGCAAAATTCGGTTCCATTACAACTCACACAGACTGACGAAACAGCTGTCTTATACTAAACATGTTTTCCAAAAGAATATTATATGCTAATGTTATTAGCACAAGCCTATGTTATTTTACATTGTATAAATTAGCCTAGCAGCTAGCAGTCTTTTCCTCTACTCACATGAAGCCAGGAACAACAGCAACATTTAACAAAGGTAATGTTACAAAATTCGGCTCCATTACAACTCACAAGGCTCACTGACAAAACAAGTGTCTCATACTTAACACGTTTTTCAAACAAATGTAACATGCTAACGTTATTAGCACAAGCCTATGGCATTTTACACTGTATAAATTAAACTTGCAACGAGCAGAGATTTCCTCTGCTCATATGAAGCCAGGATAAATCACACACAATAATTAAAATGCTATTTTTGTGCAGGCTTTATTGTCTTCACAATTTATTATTTCTCATCTGTGAAGTTAAAGTAAAGAATAAAATAATAAAGAGTCATTCAGGAAATTGAAGAAAGACTCAGTGGTGTTCTCCTTTTCCCGTACCACACTGGCACCGGCCATCTGGCAAAGTCAACTTCACTGCACACCTTCTGTTCACTGTGATAGGTAAATAAATACTTAATACTGGTCTAGGAGGACTGACTGGATTGGACAGACCCTCGCCATAATATATTCAGTTTAGAAATGCACACATTAGAGCATCCAGACGTTGAACCTAGTCATTAGGAAACTACTGTATAGTCCTGTGTTACAGTCCTGGATAAAAGAGCAGCAGGACGGTCTACAAGTCTACAGGTCACATGACTCACTTACCAACTGATAGAGATGCCTCTTGGGCGAGGAGCTCTCTAAATAAACACACACATGCACCATACACTGAGGCACACACTCACTATGGTTTTATGTGAGTGTATGAATACATGACCAGAGGGAAACAACTGTCACGTACACTGTGTGTTGGGTCTGAATAATTGTCTCCCTGCATCTATTTTTACGGTAATATGTGCAACCCTTCTGTGCATTCAACATAAATCAAAAATGCAATTTTTCCTCTTTTAATGAAGAAAAATTACCAACTTGTGGCCACGCAGCTTGTTAGACAAACACAGTGACCGGAGTTCCCGTTGGGCAACATGGCTCCAACCTTTCCAAATGAGCTCTCCATCACGTGTAATCAATAATTGTCAACCCTAATTCCACTCAGAGTGCAGCGGCTTTCGACTAGTCCAAACTTTGCATCGCTCTGCCAAGCCTGCCACTGCTGCGGCCACAGAGTAATCAGATCTCCTGTGCCAACAGGATCGGCCTTTACAAATTATTTAAGTGCCAGCTCTTTTGTTTTCCAGGTGGAGGGACAATGAAACAAAAAGGAAGCATTTGTAAAACACCTGCTCCATACAGCACCAACCAAGATCACACTGACACTGCCCAGCTCTAATTAGAAAGCATAAGATTGCAAAGCCCAAAGGGGGGACTCGAGTTACATGACTTGGATTTGAGTCAGATTTGAGTCACAAATGTGATGACTTACAGTCCAGTTCAGGTTTATAGATTCAAAGATTCATGAGATGAGTTGAAACCTGCAACTACTTGTAGGATTTTTGTACACAGTCTTCTATATGTCAATGTCACGATGTGTCTAAGCTGGTCTTTGTAATCATGTGTAGTTGCTGTTTTTTTGCATTTATATGGTTCACTTCCTGTATGTATTAACAAACTTTTTAGCTTTTCTTTGTAGTAATTGTATTTTGTGTTTTATATTGCTTTTTTTCCAGAGCTTTACATTTTTATTATGTATTTTTGTTTCCTGTTGTCCATCTGTAACTTTTGGTTTTTAACTCATACTACGCAGTACACAGTCAGCCCTCCTCCCGCCAAGCACTGAACGATTCAGTGAACAAATCTTTTGAACAAATCTTTTTAATGAACTGATTCTAGTGATTCAGTAACATCTAAAGAACTGCTTTGCCCATCACTACTTGGGACTTGACTCAGGACTTGATGGCAAAGACTTGAAACTTACTTGTGACTTGGGAAACAATGAATTGGTCCCACCTCCTCCAGAAACTTTGTATCAGAGGATTAGCTGTGATATTTTCATACAGTTCATTTACTTCAGAGTACATTCACATTTCTACAGTGTCACATCAACACGAAACAATCAGCCCTGAAATAATATAAATTGCAATATTTCACCCCTTGAGCACTGGCTTATGGTGGGAATGTAATAGCATTTTCATTAGTGAGTTTATTTGTTTATTGGCAGTTTTTGAAGAGATAGGATGTTTGTTTAATTATGAAAAAGCAGAGAATGGCACTTTGGGTTGTAAAACAGCTCAAGAAATGAAAAGGAAAGCAGCGAGGCATTAAAAATTAAATGTTGCCGCTGCCACGGTGCTAAATCATCCTCACTTGAGTCAACAGAGCAACTTTCTTTGAGACTAAGTGTTGTCAGTAGTCTTTTTTTTCTGAACATGACTTTTCTGTCATGACTTTCCAAACTTGCACATAATAAAAAAACTCTTTGTTTTCTCCATACTTAGAGCAGAATGTGGTAAACAAGGCCACAGATGATGTGCTCAACTTACTTTCCAAACTAAAATCCCCATAGAGATCCAAAACTCCACAACACTTCAGACACAGCGACGATAAGAACTACTTGTTTTTAACCAGTGGGTGACTCCAGCTAGATATCTGTAAAAAAGCATTAACCACAAAGTAACACTGAAGACCCGGCGGTCAGCAGCAGTTCAGTCTGGAAGATGATGCCCGTTGCTGCTTGGAGAAAAGTTTGTGTTCACTCCAGAAGTTGTGATAAACAACCAGTGACCTGCCCGGCAGAGTTAATAGAAATAGTTTGAGAGGTGAACGCAGTCCGCCGAGCACTACACAAAGGATTAATTGAAAATGATGAAATGTCAAACAGGAACAGGGACATATACATAATGATATAAAAGAACACGTTGACTATGTTAAATCTGACCTGGACTCAATTACTTCAGTTCACAGCTGTTTATGCCGTACTGTAACTGCCAAAAATCATACACCTGCCCTTTATTTACCCTTTCTTTATTCAGGGAGGTTTTGCTGCAGGAGCATCCTGAACACACTCACACAGTTATATAAACAGTCCCACCTGGAAGCTGCCCAGTACTACCAGTCTAAAATACTGGTCTCTTAAGCCCCGTTTTCACCAAGCAGTTCAGTTCAGTTCAGTACACTTTTAGCACTTCACTGTGTAAAGTTGTGGATGGTACCAGTGGAACCGTTCTGCACTGTCCTCATTTTTGGTCCCCCCTCTGTTGAGGTACCTAGCACACAGATCTGGTACTAAAAAGGTGCTCTGTGTTCTGCACATTTCATGAATGAGACTCTAAGTACCTCTCTGTCAGTTTTAGACATGTCAGTTTCTTGAAGTGAAATGAAGTTGTATGTTCACAGGATACATACAGTTTCCACTTGTAACATGAACAGCGTCTTTTCAAAATAAACTTCCGGTGGATGGGGTGGAGGAAGGTCGCATCTGTTTGACGTATACAGACAACTGACGGCAGCAGAAATAATCGTTTTTAAAAACATGACAGCAACAACATGATTGACTTCGAGAGATCATGGCAAAATCTGGTTGGATTCATTTAGGGTGACGCCCATGGTCAGCTGATAGTAGAATCTGGAGAAGAGCAGAGAAAACTGTGAAGGAAATAGGAATGTAAAGAGAGTCTTCCTGACTGAACTTTCGCTATGCTTCATTAGCAATGGTCATTACCAGAAACTTTCAGCACTAATTTGTGGGTTTACAGTTTGGGTTGGAGTCACTGATTAACACACGTTCACGGTTTGGGCGGAGAACGGTTATGGCATCTGCTAATGCAGTAAACGTTAAACATTGCACAGTGTTTTCAAGCAGCTGTCTCTTCTAATAGTACACAGTCTCCACCATATCGCCCGTGTCCGAAAGTCCCACAAGGCTATGCGTTGCTCCCTACTGCTCATGTCACGGTCCCATTCTCTATATAACGTCAGGTAACATACAATACATAGTTAAAATAACTCAACATTGACTTATGTTTCAGACAGGACATGAACAGCAGCCTCCTGGTTGAAAGTCCTGTGTTTGTTTGACCCATCTATCCACCCCAACCTCCTCTCCATGCAGACTCTCCTGCTCTTTATAATATGTCAGTAGCTCTGAGTGTCTAATATTGCTGTGGGTGGGTTTACATTAGAATTAGTCTCTATATACAGACTCTACATTCAGTGAATGTAGAGTCTATAGGCAAACCCCGGAGATCTTGCCTCCGGAAGAAGAGTGGAAGAACCCTGGTTTCCGGCTGTAGGCTGTTTGTAGTCCGCGTGATATTGACCAATCACGTTTGAGCCGGCTGCAGTTGTTGCCAGGTTAAACGCTCCGTGCGGTGAACTAACGAGGTGGAACATAATTGGCATCACTGCAAACTCTGAATCCATCGCAATGGTTCAGCATATTTACTTATATATAAACGGAAGTCGGAAACGGAAATTCGCCTCCTCTGCCCAAATCAAACCGGAATGCCAAAAAATTGGGGGTCTGCCCCCAGAGGCTGTATCGCCGTCTGCCGGGAGTCAGACGCCGAATCCAGCTGATGGGTTCCGAGAATGCATTGGAGTTAGCTGAAAGCCCAGTGTGTCTCATACAGAGGGGGGCTTGTGCATTGGTATCAGACGCCACAAATTATTGCTATTTGACGAGTTGGGAACAAGATTAGGTTAAATTATAATAACAGTCCATCCAGCAGATTTTGAAATATTTCAGTCAAAGTGGTGGACCAACCAGCCAAATGAAGCTCTAGGGAAAGTTCAGTCAAGAAGACAAGGGACCCTAATGCAAAGCTGCAGGGAGGTTTGAGGTTAATCAAAAAGTGAGCTTTAATAAAGCTGATGAAAAACATCCAGAACAGGCAGGTAACAGAAAGTCCAAATGACAGAAGAACCAAAACTAACTAAAAACCAGCTGGGATAACAATGAACTAGGGTAAAAAATATCAAACAGAATACAAGACACCAGGCAGGAACTGGAGCAGGAAACAACATCAAGAACATAGTGCTAGGAAGGGTACAAGGTCCAAAGGGAAACACTCAGGTATATATACACAGAAAATTAATCACAAGAACAAGACACAGCTGGAGTAGGAAGACACGGGCAAAAGAAAGGAAATGGGGATTGGCTGACAACAAGGGTGTGGAGGGGGACACTAGGGTGGAGCAAACAAGACGAATACAGAACAGGTGTGAGGGGAAGACTCAGGGGGTCTGTCCCAAGTATCTTAAATTACTGCTAGTTATCTTACCTAGCCGACTTTGCTAGCTGTTTAGCCCCTCCCACCTAGGAAAAAATGCGAGTAGCTAGTGCTAGGAGCGATGAGCAAGCATTGTCAGTTTGAGAGACATGAGATGTCCTTTCCACTGAAGTGTCACGTGAAGCGACGTCCATTCCTGATGACGGCGGCACCGCTGGATCTACTCCGTAAAGCAGCCAGCGTCTGGCGTTACTATGGGTACATCCCAAGTCTCATTATATTCGCTGACCAAAACAGTAGCCCCCACCCCCCGCCGTCATGACTCTGGTCACACACTTTTGCATGTATTACCATTGTTATTGAGTCATTTGTCGAAGTTTGTGCAATTACAGAACGGTCTGTAGCCCTGCTATTCCGCTGTCACTGTGATGAAATATCATTAATTTTTGAAGTAGGTACGTGAATTACAGCATTCATTGCAAAGAATGCATGTAACGGGTACTTACTCTTGTACTGTTTCTCTGCCATCTCGTTCAAATGTGCCAGATGTAGAGAGCGGGTATTTATACGTCATGGCGTTCAGCTGAAAAACTCTTCCAGATAGGAAGCTCTCGACCATCCTAGCTCGTAGCTGCTTAAAGCTTGCTGCTAGCTCCTAGCGCTAGCTCCTCGCTGCACAAACAAGAGACTTAGGACCATAGACATATATACGTAGACGCCGCATCGACTGCCTGAGCGGGTCCTGCGCCGCCGCCATCTTGGATGGGTCTCGCTTCGCCTCTACAGTGCATTCACTTCTATTGAGGAAGGAGCTGTATGCACAAGTAAAATAGAATAACTCACTGAATTTTCAACTGATTTTCACGCGGTTTGGTTTGTTACAAACGGCACACATGTAGTTATGATACAGGATGCTTTGTGGGATTTCATGCTTTAATACTTTCTGTAGATAGCAACAGCATGTTATTTAGGTCACAACACAGTTCTTTTATTCACCTCAACCCCAGAGTGATATATATATATATATATATATATATATATATATATACACATGTATATATACACACACACACACACACACAGTATATATATATATATATATATATATATATATATACACACACACACACAGTATATATATGCTGTATATACTGTATAAACATACTGTATAAACACAATATACACAATACAAAACATAGTATAGCGTATTAATAAATTTATTAATATATTTTAATAAAGAAAAAGCTTGATTGTTCATTGAGTTTATTTCTCACACACACTCACTCTCGTTTATACCCACAGCCATCAGACTTCATAGTTCTTTGTTAAATAGATGATCTTACAGACTTCTTTGAAATTTCCTTTGGGGATTAATAAAGTTCTTATTCTTATTACACTGACTGCTGTGATCCCTCAAAAGTAGTAAAAAACATTTTCAATATTTACATAAACACTGAAAATCTATGAAAATAGGACTGTGGTCAAGATAATTTGAAAAAAAGATAAAGAAGGATAAGCAGCAGGGGATATTTGCAGCACAGCTGGTGGAACAGTGAATATGTGCATAAAGGTGTGCTATACATAATATGCTATGCTATGTTTTGTGTATATTGTGTTTATACTGTATGTTTATACAGTATATACTGTGTGTGTGTGTGTGTGTGTGTGTGTGTGTGTATATATATATATATATATGAGGTGAATAAAAGAACTGTTGTGACCTAAATAACATGCTGTTGCTATCTACAGAAAGTATTAAAGCATGAAATCCCACAAAGCATCCTGTATCATAACTACATGTGTGCCGTTTGTAACAAACCAAACCACGTGAAGATCAGTTGAAAATTCAGTGAGTTATTCTATTTTACTTGTGCATACAGCTCCTTCCTCAATAGAAGTGCATGCACTGTAGAGGCGAAGCGAGACCCATCCAAGATGGCGGCCGGCTCCAATAGGCAGCGGCAGTCAATGCGGCGTCTATGTATATATGTCTATGCTTGGGACGGCCTAGAAGATGGCGGACCTCAAACGACTTCCGGTTCAAGCGAAGAGCTAGCAGTAGCACTATAAAAATAAGAGACTTGGGACAGACCCAGGGAACAGGGAGGGACTAGATGTGACAGAAAATAGGCGGGAAAACACACAAAGACAGGAAGTAAAACCAGACACGACACATGAGGAGAGAATCTACAAAATAAAACAGGAAACAGATTCGACATGAGTGAATAACATGAAACAAGGAACACAAACAGAAAACTCCCTCCCCATCACCACCTAGTCCTTACGGATTCATCACCCTCATCAGCCATCAACTTCAGAGTCATCAGCCACCCCCAGTGTCTGGACTCCATGGGGGGATTTATCTTGCTGCCGCTCAGATGTCCCTCGATCTCCCTCTTGTGTCCAAGCCCCAAAGACCTCTGTTAATCAGCACAAATCATCTGTTAATTTGTTCACTCATATTCTGTATTAAATATTACCTTTACTTCATTCCTGTGTCTCTTCTATAGCTCCTTATATTGCGGCGTTCACTTTAACAGCCGGCGATATCTTCTCTAACTCCTTAGCCAGCACAACAGTGCAGCTCCAAGTTTCTGCACCCCCCTCCTTTCACTTTTTTCCATCTGAGTCATCACCTGAAAGCCACCTGTTCCCTCTCCAGGATCTGTTGCTCCTCCATCAGCACTTTCCTGGGTGACCTTTCAAAGTCTCACTCAAAGCACCAGATTGTCTTTTCAAATTGGAAACATCTGTGCAGCGCCGTCACAAGCAGCTACTGTACGTCTGCGTGCAATTCGGTCATCGAATTTTTGAGAGATTGATACTGATAACTGATATCAACAAGGGCTTAAATAAGGCTCGCAGGTGTTAGACGATGCTAACGGGGTGTTTATTTTTCCCATTTGTTCAGGGTGAAATTACCTGGTTGTTTGAGGAATGAAAGCAATTTAAAAGAAATGACCAATAGAGGTACACCTAATGAAATATTGATTTAGATATTAAGATATCTGCTGCTACTATTTCTGTGTCATTTCTTGGGGAGCGTGCAGTGGAGTAAATTGCAGCAGTTCTTTAACACTAGAAAATCGCACGGCTAATCATTTTCTACCAGTGCAATTTGCGACAATTTTGGAGTCATCTCAGGAGATACCATCTCTCCATTTAGTCATCTTAAATTCTATTTTTACCAGACACTACCTCCTCCTTCTGCTTTCCCTTCACTTCCCTTATGTTATCTCGACTTGAAGCGCGGAGCGGTGATCACTAACAGATTGAAGCCGGTCTCCATTACTGTCAGAAGAGCCACTGGCCTCTGAAGCGAGGAGAGGGAAGTGAAATATATCTTTTTTTTTTTTTTGGTCACACACTCCTCAAATTTAAAGTTAAATGTTGGCATCCTCTGCGTCTGTAGGCTTCCGTTTCATTTGTCCCGAGCTTCGTGGAGGTTTCAGTGCAATTTGTGTGTACATGATCCTGGGAAATAGCGGTTGGAGAGGTGATGGTGGAGCTAAACGGTCTGATTGTGGGGATAAATGTGACAGGTATAAGTCAGAGGAGGGCTGTGGGATGATTATAAGCTCTTATCAGTGCACTATAAGTCTTGCAGACATGAAAGAAGGCTGGTCATGTTTTTGCTCTTTTGCTCTAATAGCCTATTTACCATAATAACATCTGGTAATGTGGCGTGTTCTCAAGAGTCAGGACACGCTCTGATCTCTGTCTTATGTCCACATTATGCTTGATAATAGAGGTCAGCAGTATAAATAAGGCTGCATTTCTCATTGAATTAACCTTCAAACACTGATTCCAGTTTGCATTAGCTTCCTAAATATCCCCAGGATAAATCCCAGACACTAAAGAAGTGCTAAATAAAATCTGAAAATACAGGAACCTATGTCTGCTGCTCAGTTTCCCATCCTCTTGTAAAGATAATAGCCAGATGGTGGGACCACGAGGAATTAATGTGAAGTTATTTTGGAAATGAATAATCTTAAAAGGAGAAGGATGGCTGGGAAAACAGTGTCTCATCCCTTCTGTCAGTGTCAGCCTCAGTGGAAGCGCCGAGCGCAGAGTGTGTAAAAGTTAACCAAACACCGAGAGAGAGAGAACGCAGTGAGAAAGTCCTTCGCAAAGTGTTCTTTAAATAAAGGTCAGCTGCGCCGTTGCCTGTGCTTCTGTCGGACCCAATTAGATTCCGCAGTGATCAATACAGGAAATGTGAGCGAGGATCTTCTGTCAGCAGCCCTCAGAAGTTTAATCTCTTGTTTCTCATATAATATCTCATCAGCCTTAAAGAAAACTTTTTGATCATCAATCTCAGGGAGTTAAATGAGATGCTAAATCATTTCTAGTTGTTCTGGCTTATTTTATTAGCTGGATCTGATGTTCCCCCGACCACGGATGTCCTGGGAGACTCAATTAATGTCAAACACAATAAAAGATGGACAAATGCTTTTTTTAATGTCATGGCATCAAATAAGAAAACATACTTTTTACATAAAGTCATTCTGAAGGAGTGGTGGAGCGATTCATCACTAGGATTAACCATGTGAAACCGGTTATCTTGTGCTGCGTTTATGTGTCTTTCACAAGCATTTAAACCTTCTGAAGGGCTTCTTCTGAAAGGCAATGAGCAACTTGACAAGAAATGTATTGCAAATAGAGTGCATCAGTGATGACATTTTTTGGAGGCCGACACGGAAGTTAGCATCGCCTTGTTTTAAAAATCCAGTGGGATTTTTCCATTGGATTTTGCATCATTGCAGAAAATAAGCACTGCGGCAAACACAAGTTTATGATTCTTACACATTTTGTTCAGCAAGACGATCTCTGCAAATGAACACCAGTTATGATTTTGGAAGTGTAAATGCACTCGTCAGAAGTAAAAAGCTAACGTTAGCAAACTACACCACAGTCAACTGACTTCAACATCACCACCACAATGCAGGTTGTGAAAATGGTGTTCGGGGTAATGACACTGACCACTTGTTCAAGCTGTTTGCATGCACTTCTTCAGGTCATTTCCTTGTATTTTTTTTGTTTGTTACTCTTTTTTTTCTTTATTATTTGCTCATTTTCAGATAATTTTCTTGTAACTTTTTTTTCTCACAAATTTCTTCCTAATTTTGGGGTAATTTATTGTTAATAAATCAAACCAAATTGCTCAGGTGGAGGAGTTTAAGTATCTCGGGATCCTGTTCACGAGTGAGGGTAGGATGGAGCGGGAGATTGACAGGCGGATTGGGGCGGCGTCAGCAGTGATGCAGGCGCTTAACCGGTCCATTGTGGTGAAGAGGGAGCTTAGCCAGAAAGCGAAGCTCTCGATTTACCGGTCGATCTACGTTCCAACCCTCACCTATGTTCACGAGCTCTGGGTAGTGACCGAAAGAACGAGATCGCGAGTACAAGCGGCTGAAATGAGTTTCCTCCGCAGGATCGCTGGGCTCAGCCTTAGGGATAGGGTGAGGAGCTCAGGCATCCGGGAGGGACTCGGAGTAGAGCCGCTGCTCCTCCACATCGAGAGGAGCCAGTTGAGGTGGTTCGGGCATCGATTAAGGATGCCTCCCGGACGCCTCCCTTGGGAGGTGTTTTGAGCATGTCCAACCGGGAGAAGACCTCGGGGCCGCCCCAGGACACACTGGAGGGACTACATAGCCCGGCTGGCCTGGGAACACCTCAGGGTTCCCTCGGAAGAGCTGACGGAAGTGGCTGGGGAGAGGACTACCTGGGCTTCTTTGCTGAGACTGCTGCCCCCGCGACCCAGACCCAGATAAGCAGAGGACCACGAGTACGATGACAAATTGCTCAGATGTCAAAGAGTTAATGCCATTTTGAGACAGGTGGTATCGACTGCTTCCTGATTTTATTGACTGATTTTTTTGTCTCATTTGTTATTAAATTGTATTTTATCAGAAAGCAGCAGCATGATATTGGCATTATACACCAGCCATCAGCTGCCCTGCACTCTACACATACCATTATCCCTGTCGTGAAGTGACACAGTTCCCCAGGTGATTTATATAACTCCACCATCCCATTTGACCACCGACCACGTCAGGTGTCCTCAATCACGACAATCAACAGCTGTGTCCCACTTCCTGATTTGAAACCTCACGACCTTCTGCTGCCAGCGTGTCGTGTGTTCACATCTGAAAGGTGACAAAATTACATACAATCAGCAAAGTCAGCGTGCGCTCTGTAACGCTTGATGCTAAAAATGTAGGGGTTGATTATTCTCCCACAATGCAATTCACAAAGGAAATAACAGGGGCTCCTCACAGCTGAAGCACATGATAGCATATTGTGGATAATGGTTTGTCAATTTCATGAACATCTTGGAGATTACATACGTATTAAACCATAAAAAATACAAAAATCTTTGCAAATTCATGAAACACTGTCGCACAAAATTGTAAAGGGCATTGATTTATTTATAATAGCTGCAAGGAAAGTAAAATATGGCAAATCTAAATCAAGAATTCACTCTGATTCAGCACTATAAATTAACATCACATCTCTTAACTTTTGTTTTCTCTCAAACAAACTTTTCCTTGAACTTTTTCCAACATAAAACATATCGCACAGACAAAGACGCACTTATCCATTAAATTACAACAGGTTTTTTTTATGCTTGACGCACTTTTTTTTATGCCTCGTGTGCAGTGTTTGATTGCAGTTTTTAACTAAAGTAGTTTTGTGAGAGAAAGTTACGTGACCTAAGCGTAATCTTTCCAGTCTAGTTGGAACAAAATTGCTGAAAAAGTACCTGCACTGCTGCAGGTGGAGAATATTTAAAGAGAAGTGAGCAAACAAAGCCTCAGAAATCCATTTCCAATTTGTAAATCATCCATTAAAAAGTGATTAGTAGTTTTGTAAGCCACCAGCCCTTCACTAATAACGCTCTTAAGCCTCAGTGATGATAACAAGAGAAAAACACTACAAAACAATGTGATTAAAAAAGGGTTTAAAATTAAACAACTGCACGCATTGTGACGAACCAACAGCCGAAAACACGAACACATTTATTCTGCTGGCATCACACCAAACCTGAGGCTCCATGCTATGAAACAGCCGACTTTAGCTGCCAAGCACAACATTTAATTCCTACCCTGCAGTCAACCTCTTTCCGTCAGCCACGTCCAACAAAAGAATATTTACATATCCGACTGTAGTCATTTTTCTGTCACCTCAACATCCATTACAATACATGCCTGCGATAATGGCAAACACTGAGCTAGGATGCAGCATTGATATTCATAAAGTGTGCAGTAAAAGACTAAGGCGCAGAAAAGGTTAATAGAGTGCACATAATCTATTCTTCTCAAAAAGATTGCAATTGAATTACCAACCAGGCCTGCAGGAAAAGCTCAACTCTCAGTGAAAGAACAAAAGGGAAAATTAAGATGTACAGGTATTTGCACCGCTGTCACTTCGCACAGAGACCACTGAAGCAAGTAAATACTTCACTTCCCCCTTTTAATTTCGACACCCCAAGCCTCTGCCGTCAGTTGGGCTCGACACTGTAATTTTACCCCACCATTCGGTACGTCTTGCATTGTGGTTTCCTCTAATTCCAACAGCAAGCAAAGGGAAAAGAAGACAGATGCAAACAAGCATAATCAGTCCCCCTGAGCGGCGTTTGCTGATGGGTTAAACAAGTGCCCTTGCTGCCAGCAGCCATTAGCCACTGCAGCTAGTGCCACCTCTGACAGAGCATGGGGATGTTTAGGACTCTGAGATAATTTGAAAAAAGCCCTATAATTGGCTGCGATCTGTCCGACAGCTTTGAGTGGAAGTCCCTGAGGCCTCTATATCGATGAATCTTCCTGATTTGAGACCTCACTACCTGCTGCTGGCAGTACGGCGGCCATTTCAGAAATCTAATGGTCAGTGCTTAATCCCCAAGTCTTTTAAACTTGGTAGATACTGTTTATCTGAATAGTGGGCAATACACCAGGCTTCTTTGCTTTCTGGGTTCAACCAGTTAGCAGGAGCTTGTTCGTATCTGTACACTGAATGACTTTAATTAATCCCAGATGCAAACAACTTGGGGCGACTCCCCCATACTCAGCTTGGACCCCTGATTACCTAGCCTCTGTACTAATCTCTCTCTTTGTTTTTTCTTTTTACAATGGGTCAGCACTGATACCACGTGTTGACTTGAATCTATGCTCCTAGGGTTCAATGATCTGGTAACACACATTAAGCCTGCTATCGTGTTAATGCCACTTTCTTGCCACTCACTGCCAATACAATAGCTTTGGTTTACTCTGGATATTAATACACAAGACATATCAGACTTTGTTTACTAGCCCAAGATACCGTGGTGTGGGCACCCGTAAATGGTGCATGAGCTACAAACATGCACAGAGGCGTTGTTGTTGCAATATGCTCCGAAACACCAAAGGGTGCACAAACAAAAAAATACTCTATGGATAAGCAAGAAGTAAGCAGGAAACACCAGCATACCATTAAACATTGCATTTGTGTGTTCAAGTTATTCCTGTTGCTTACCTTAAAGTCACCATGTTTCCATGAGGGTCAACACTTTTTTGATGAGACCGTTTTGTAGCTTTTACAGCCATTGCTCGTCTTCTTCCACACCCTGCTTCAAAAAGCTTCTTTCTCCAGTGTGGTGGCTGTTTCTTCTTCTTCTTCTTCTCTATAATTTATGGCCTTTGACTGTCCCTGTGGTCTCTCAATGAAGAGTCATTTTTACATATCATTAGAGATGTCTGTCCTAACCTTAACCTGTTTAGAAAGGGTATAGAGTATGCCAGTAAACCCGGAACTCCGTTAGCGCTTTTAGCACTTCCGGTTCTCTCGTCTAAAAGTCAATACGTTTTTTGAATGGGTTTTTGGTAAAATGCCTCAAATAAGGTCTGTGGTTAACAAAAGCTTAAGCGAGTTTCAGGTTTTGTTCTACGACATAAAACACGTCAGTAAATACCCTACTTGTGAATTTTGAAGCTTTTACGTGTCGTAAAAAAGGCGGTTGCTAACAAGTTGCTCAATACGACTACAAACCCTGTCGGGGACATTAAACGTCATCACCCCCGAACAGGCGAGAGTGCTGGCAGTCCGCCATTACAGCTTCTTATTTAGCTTAAACAGTCCGATTTCCCCGTTATACAATGTTTTTAAAATAAAACGACCGAAATCAGTTGAAAGCTTAGTGGCGGTGACGTCAAGAGTCATGCGACCGTGGAGTAGTCATGTAGTCCGTTAAAGCCTAACGTTAGCTTTTTACTTCTGGCGATCGCATTTAAGCTTCAAATGCAGTATGAAAGGTGTTCATATGTGAAGATTATCTCGCTGAACAAAACCTGTAAGTATCATAAACTTGTGTTAGCCACGGAGCTTATTTTCTGACATAATCCAAAATGCCATGCAAACATCGCATTCACTTTCTCTTCCGGGAACCAGCGCAATGCTAAACTTCTGGGTTTTGACGTCAGCCCTGGCACACTCTATTTACCTCTGCCCTAGACCTATTTTCTAACTTTGAGTTGTTCTGATTTTTTTTAAAAAACAGAACTGAGGAAATTCTTTTTCAGGTTCTCATTATGTGCTAAACAAAGCTGTGGAACCAGGCTGTTCCCATGCCCTGTTTGTACTAATACCTACAAAAAGAAATACACCAGAATTGCGACAGTTGTACAGAAGAGAGCAGTGTAAAGACTTAAAAGTCTGCGTAAGCAGGCAGATTGGGATTTTGGATAGGTCAAACAAACACAGGACTTTCCCCAGCAAATCACTGTTCGTGTCTTTTCGTAAGTATGTAACTTTATGTTAAGTATGTAAAGTGATGACGCCCAGTGAAGGGTATGCGCAGGTATACGAGTTGTACACCCACCTCTTTGTCTGGCCGTTTGCAGGATACTCACCTTTCAGCCAAAAAACCATTAGAATATATAGGAGTATACATACTTCCTCCTTTGTAACCTGCCTACCTACCAATAGTACACCCACCTCATTTACTACCTCTACACCACTGACGACGCCCAACCATGTTTCTTTTCCTAAACCTAACGTGTCAATTCACTTTCCTAAACCTAACCCACAAAAGTTTACTTTGTTAAATCTAACCTTTATGTTCAGTACTTAGCTTAACATTAAGTGCGTAATGTGCCAAAAAGCCATTGGAATATATAGGAGAGTATACCCACTTCCTCCTTGGTTACCTGTCTGTCTAACCCTAGTACACCCACCTCATCAACTACCACTACACCACTGACGACACCCAACCATGATGCTTTTCGTTAACCTAACCTACGTAACTTTACTTTTCCGAACCAAACCTTTGTAACTTAACGTTAAGTACGTAAATTCACGTTAAGTACATAACTTGACAACACCCAGCCATAATTCTTTTCCTAAACCTAACTGGTAGGGGTACTTACTGGATAGATATCATACAAACTTTTGTATTCGTATTTTCCTAATATATCATACAAACAGGAACATAGAAATGAGTCGAATCTGCGGTGCAAGATTTATGTCAACTGCAAGCGTTCAGCTTAGGATGTAAAGTGCCTCTCGTGCAGTGAGGCGGAAAGTCAAGGTGTGAAGGTCAGGGTGGGAGTGTGTGGCGTTTCCTCGTGCCCCTGAATAATGACGTCAGAAGTATGAGGGGAGCTTCATATGTTGTTCTACGATCTAAAAATCACTTTGAAGCACACTGACACCTTAACCATAACCAGACCATAAACTTAAAAAACACACTTCTCCAGGGTGACCGTGGGGCCTGCCAATCTTTGGGAAGTCAAGCAAAATGTTTTATGTGCTTCCAGTTGTCATAAACATCCTAGGTCACTCATAGAAGTTGGCTACCCTCCTCCTACAAAACCACACTACCCAGACTCTGGCAGGCTTCTCCACAACTGAGATACTGGGTCCAGCAACAGCATCTTTCCAACTTGTGTATTACTTTGAAACTGTGAAATTGCAAAACCAGAAATGAACAGGCCGAGTATTATCTGTCTCAAGGTGGAGTCACCGAAGTGGAGCATGATCAGATAAACGGGCTATATGTGTGTCCCATGATGCAATAGTGTCTGCTGCTTACCAGATGATGAAGCATTCTTCCTCCACCATGCTTTACCCAGCCTACTCCTCAGACAGGCGTAAAAAGGCCCTGCGCAACCGACACCTCGCCCTCGAATAAAAATGGTACACTTTATTAACAGAATAACCCTGATAAACAACACTCCACTGACTGTTTAATGACTTGATCAATGCTGTGAAATACAGCCTGTCTGAGAGCAGCAGGAGGATTCACCGCTATCCTCGACGAATAAAAAAAACTCCCCACACACACTGTACGTGAGAATTCTGTCTTCGCTGTTGTCTCTATACGTTGAGATCTAGTGCAGCCTTTTGTTGTCTTTGTTAGTGTGTCCCATTACAAATCTGCCGCAGAGCCGCTGTATTAAGGAGTGTATCAGTGTCTGAAGGACATTATTGTGCTTACTGCGCCGCTCTTAATGAGGCAGCACTCTGCCACTGAGGCCACAATGGTCCTTGATGATTAAGCTCCTGAAAGTTCTCTCTGTCATGTTGTTGCATGCCCTTAAGAAGTGTCTCTCCCAGTCACTAAGAGTACTTCCACGGCAATTGCTTTGTGTCTTTTTTGCATGCTGAGGACCACAAATCAGAAACTCCCATTAAAATAAAAGAGACGACTGTGTGTCTGTGAAATAAACACAGTGGATAGGCTACAGTGAGTGTGTCCCTCTTATTCAGTCCTCACTGGCCCCCTGCTAAGACAGAGGAGAGGACGGAGACTTACTGTCATCTAATGCCAAGAAGAGAGATGATCATAATGCATGGCAGTGTAGCAGAAACTGACATCAGTCAAAGGGGGACGATGCAAGTGGAGACATCAGCCTCGTCGTAATGGACTCGGTCTTAGCCTCAAGTGCTACCTGTACTATTAGTCACTCAGCTCCCTCTATCACTCCGCCACAGACAGACAATCAGCGCCTTGAGAAAATAAATGAATCAATAGGAAAAACAAAGAAGATCTTTCAAAGATTTCACAGCTCCACGGGCGACTACAGAGCTACTCGCACTCCATCTGACAACTCGGAGGGTACGGTGTCCTCATTCATTCTGACTAAGAGGAATGGCCGATAGAAGTCCTTCTTAAGTCTTTGTGAGAGGATGTGGTACAGCAAGTTGTGCCAGGAAAGTTCGCAACTTTTGTAAAGTACTCAGACTGGGCATTTTTAAAAGTATTGGCTCATGATGCAGAACCACCACTGTTCCACCCAGCTTAGTCTTGGCAAAGTGCTTAAAACATCCCCAGCCAACATTTTTACGTTGGGCCCATGTGGGTAGTAAATGAGCTTAAAAAAGGGCCCTATATGGGATTGTCCAAGGGTTCTATAATGGCCCCATGCCAACTGCCCATGCAGGTGGTTTTACCCATGTGGACCCAGGATAAAATGCCCACTTTTGGCCCATACTCACTTGGTAGCCAGGTATCTGTAACATAAGCCATGTGGGGCCCACTTGAGTAAACCCACCCATGTGGGCGATTGGCATGGGGCCACTGTGGAACCCAAGGACAGTCACATATCGGGTCCATTTTTCAGCTCATTTACTAACCACATGGGAGCAACATACAAATGTTGGCTGAGTCAATTAGGCCAAACTGGTAGAAAAATTTTCCGCACACTTACGTCTAAGCATTGTAGAGCCTCCACAAAACAGCATGTTACGTCCTATGTGTTTATTTATACTGCCGGGATTTATACGGAGGAAATCTCCACTCCTCACTAGGCTAATTTATACAGTGTAAAGCGCCATAGGCTTGTGCTAATAATGTTAGCATGTTATATTTGTTTGAAAACTTGTTTAGTATAAGACAGTTGTCAGTGAACCTTGTGAGTTGTAACAGAGCCGAATTCTGTAACGTTGCCTTTGTTAAATGTTGCTGTTGTCCCTGGCTTCATATGAGTAGAGGAAAAGTCTGCTAGCAGCTAGGCTACTTTATTCAATGTAAAATGCCATAGGCTTGTGCTAATAACATTAGTATGTAATATTCTTTTGGAAAACATGTTTAGTATAAGACGGCTGTTTCGTCAGTCTGTGTGAGTTGTGACGAACTGTATTTTGTAACGTTACCTTTGTTAAATGTTGCTGTTGTCCCTGGCTTCATATGAGTAGAGGAAAAGTCAGCTAGCAGCTAAGCTAATTTATTCAATGTAACATACCATAGGCTTGTGCTAATAATGTTAGCATGTTGTATTTGTGGGGAAAATGTGTCCAGATAAAGACAAGTGTTTGTCTGTGAATGCTGCGAGTCATAGTGAAGCTTGTGTTTGAAACTGTTGCTATTAAGCCATGTGTAATGTGTGTTTAATGTGTGTTAATGTGTGTTTTGAATCAACTAAACTTTAAAGCATTTCACAGACACCTCAGATGCCAACTAGTGTGTTAGAGGTGTAACTGCAGAGTGACACAGACACACCAGTGCACAAGTATAAATGCTCTCAACACCACAGGCCACGTGTAGAGGCTGAGGTATAGGCTCTACATAGAACTGATGCACACATATAACTCATAAAAGTGTTGTTCTTTTGTAAAGATTGTCTTGCTGAACAAAACTTATCCTAAAATTTTGCCTTCCACAGATCTTACTTTCTGCAGTAACCCAAAATCCAATGGAAAAATCCCACTGGCTTTCTGTCGAGGGAACCAGGGCGATAACTTCTGAATTGGCCTACCAAAAAACATCATTCCCTGCAGTGTTCTGTGGCCACAGAGTTGGGCAGTGATGCTCTCTGAGTAGGAGTTTGCACACACACCGAAACCGAAGCGGGCAGATACTGAGCCAAAAGACAGCAGATCATAAAATACACAAATAAACAGCTCGCACATTGCAGGGATCCAGAGTCCACTTATTTATTGCTCCTAGGTGTATTAAATAACAGGGCAGTGCGAACTGTTTATTTGCTCTCTGATAATTCTCTGAAAGAAGCCACTATTGAAGTACACATAGTAATTTGATTAAATGTTAGCATATGTTAATGTTAATTATGGTTTTACTCTCAGAATAAAAGGAGTGATAGGTATAATACTGTAAGAGTTGGCACCACACACAGTAGACCCACTGTTCCATGCTGTTTACACCAAACCCTCACCCTGCCATCAACATGTCACAACAGAAACCAATATTTGAAGCAGGTGGCACTTTCCCCCACCCCTCAAATATCCAATTTTGGCGACAGTACTGTAACTCGGCCACTTTAGCATGATCTTTTTGTTTTTACCCGACAGAAGTGTAACTCAGCACAGTCTGTCACAGCCTGCAGCTCCATACACTTCAATGCCTCGTTGTCTGAGATACCTCTCTGCACATGATTGTTTCTTCAGCCTGTCTGTGCCCCAGTAATCATACTAGGCTTTAAATCACACACCCTGCCCATTCAACATGTGGCTGGACCGCAACAGAATATTGGGCCCAGTCTGCAAACTTTATACACTCTCACCGGCCACCTAATTAGGTACACCTGTTCAACCACTCATCAACGCCAATCACCTGGCAGCAACTCAATGCATTTAGGCATGTAGACATGGTGAAGACGACCTGCTGAAGTTCAAATCAAGCATCAGAATGGGGAAGAAAGGTGATTTAAGTGACATGGTTTCTATCAGTGGTTCAGGCTGCTGGTGGTGTAATGGTGTGGGGGAGATTTTCTTAGTACCAACTGAGCATGGTTTAAACACCACAGCCTACCTGAGTATTGCTGCTGACCGTGTCCATCCCTTTATGACCACAGTGTACCCATCTTCTGATGGCTACTTCCAGCAGGATAACGCACCATATCACAAAGCTCAAATCATCTCAAACTGGTTTCTTGAACATGACAATGAGTTCACTGTACTCCAATGGCCTCCACAGTCACCAGATCTCAGTCCAATAGAGCACCTTTGGGATGTGGTGGAACGGGAGATTCTCATCATGGATGTGCAGCTGACAAATCTGCAGCAACTGTGTGATGCTATCATGTCAATATGGACCAACATCTCTGAGGAATGTTTCCAGCACCTTGTTGAGTCTATGACATAAAGAATCAAAGCACCTTTGAAGGCAAAAGGGGTCCCACCTGGTACTAGCAAGGTGTACCTAATAAAGTGGCCAGTGAGGTTAGATGAAACAGTGTCTTGAGGAGCAGTTGTAAAAAGTCTTAATGGCGTACAGTGGAAAAACACACAGATTTTTTAATGAGGACTAAAACTCAATTACGTGAACAAAACATGTAATTGCACATTGCATCAACCTATTGATTGTAATATTAACCTGCTACATGGAACAGATTGTCCTGTCCTTTTGAATTGATTACAGGATCTGTGAGTGTAGCACAGAGGTTTCAGAGGTTCATTGAAATAATGATTGCCTGCAACACGTTCTTTACTGTGGAAGGCGTTAGCTGAATGTAGAATCAGAGCAGAAGACTATGGATGAGTCAGGTTTAGTAAAAAGACTCCTGGATGATTTATTATATATCAGATATTTTAAATGATGTATTATTTACCAGCCATTTATATTTCTGTGTAAACACGTCTTTATCTTTAGTGGTCTGCTCTCAAATCACCCTGTTTAACACCGCATCGATGTGTATGACTTCCTAAAGGACCCACTGGGCGCTAAAATGGGCACCCGTTTGTTAAATCCCCATCTGGCTCCTCAGCAAAAGTTTAGAAATAAAGTTCTAAGGACAACACAAAAATTTTCAGAATCGCTGAAACAGAGAGTCAAAATGCAGCGCAGGACCGTCGTCTTCAGACAAATTACCAAGGCTTTCTCTGAGTGCTCAGCGACACGCACAACCATGGCTGGCAGCCACGCTGCATTCGACGTACTCAGCCGTCATAACAGTAATAATGAATCCGCTTTTATATCCAATTAAAATGGTCCTAATAGCATTGTGGTTGCATCGATTTCTCTGCAAATGGTCATTCAGCTGAGAACATTTGCACTGAGGCATCTTGAGGGATTTGGATCTGGTTCATTGCACATTGGCTCAGAGTACAAACAAAGAGGGACTGATAAGTAAATAGCCCGTGAGAGATTTTTGCTTATGCATGTGTGTATGAGCGTGTCAGGGCACCACTGGCTGCTTTTAAATGTCTCCCGCTGCCTCCTGTAGCTGCTCAGTGGACTTCAGAGACACTGATAATACTGTAAATCTTCAACCCTATCGGTCTACTCTCCATCTCTCTCTAACTTACTTCTACCCATAATGCTCAACCTGTCTCTCAACCACGTCTCATAAAATGACTTAATTGCCTTTAAAGTGACGATCTAAATGTGTGATTGTGTTACAGAAAGACATGCAGCATAAAAATGGATGGATTACTAAAGGTGAATTTGTGTTTCCTAGGATAATGCAGGAATGACTCACCCTACTCTGACTTACTCTGCTTCTGACTGGCTCACCCTGACCTCCTTACACTAACTCCAGCCAATCTCACTCCTGCCTAAACCTTACCAATCCAACTAACAGAGGCAATGAGTACCTGTCCTAGAAAACACAAATTTGCTTACTGAACCAGCGACCCCCTGGCCTTCTCCTGCAAATTAACATGCACCGACCAGGAAGACAAACAAAATGACCAAAAATACACAAAGTTACCTCAAAGGGAAACAAAATGACAACTAAAAGCTACATCGTGACCAGAAAATACACAAAAAGACCACAAAGAGATAGGAAATGACAAAAAAATACCCCAAATTATCGAAACTAAACCCAATAAAATCTTTGAGAAACATGAACTGACCCAAAAATACATCAAATTATCTCCAGGGCACATAAACTTAACTCAATGAGACACAAAGTCGCTACACAGACACACAAAATGGCTAAAAAATACACAAAAAGACCAAAGAGACATGAAACTACAAAGACTCAAATTACCAAAAGACAACAGAGACACAAAACAACTAAAAAAAGAACCACAAAATGACCAAGTAACACATGAGAAGACCAAAGAGTCATGACACAAGTACTAAGAGACACAAAGAGACAATAGAAACACATAATGACAAAAACCCCAAAACACATAAAGACCAGAAAGGTTACTACAAAGGGAAACAAAAGATTTCAAAAATACACATTATGTCCAAAAACGACACCAGGATATTTGAAAAGGGCAAAAAAAAAAAAGACCCAAAAGAGACACAAAACGTCTACAGAGAAACACAAAATGACCAAAAATACACAACCCCTCCCCCACAAAATTACAATACACAAAGTTATCTCTAAGACTTATGAAAGACCACAAAAATACACAAAATGACTAAAAAATACATAAAAAGGCAACAAAGAGACACAATACAACTTTTCTCATTTTATTTATTGAGAGGACAGTGCACATTAATGAACACTGCTGTAAATGTGCCGGTGTTAGCCAAAGGCTAATTTTCAACTGTGGTCCTCCGGCATGATGTTAAAAAGACCTCAGGCCATTAAAAAACACAAAAACAGGAACACAGAAGTCATGATATGTAAAACAAATAACAAACAGATAAAAATGAAAAACCAATACGCACAGTGCAATGTGATACAGTGCAAAATAGTTGATCGAGAGGCTAGGGATAGTGAATAGACGAAACAATGCAAGTCCATGAATCACTGGCATAGTGTATATGATATATGAAGTTATAAAGTGCTGCAGTGCCCATAAAAGTCGTCACAGTAAAAGTCTAAATTTAATTAAATTACAGTAAGTTAAACTGGGAGAGATGAAAGTGTCAGGGGTGGATAAATGGGATGGAGGTGCAGCAATGCAAGAACCAGAAACAGGATTTCTTGTTGGAGTTGTGCTAAGATGGATTGAGAAAAACAACAAAACCAATACATACAGAGCAATATAATACAGATGATCACTGACATAATGTATCATATGAATATAGTAGTAAGGTAATAAAGTGCTGCAGTGCTCACAACAGTTTTCACTGTAAAGCGTAAGTTGAATTAGAGTGGGATGGGAATGGGAGAAATGAGCTGTCAAAGGCAGATAGATGGACCAGAACAGGATTTCTTGTTGGAGTGTGCTAAAATGGATTGAGAAGAGGTGGTACATTTGTAAAGTGCTGTGGTGTGTGTTACCCATGTCACTGCACATGTCTGGGGGGGTCATGTGCAGTGACATGTGGGGCTACATACAGTCAGTTAACAGTGATTACAGGTGTGATTTGCCTTGAGCCAGTCTTTCAAATGCTTTTTAAAAATTAGAAATGTAGAGCAGTCTCTCATGGAGGTTGGCAGGCTGTTCCAGATTTTGCTGCTTCTGACTGATCGAGCAGTCTAAGAGAAGGAAGTGCGCCTAAATGGGATTTCACAGTCTCCTCTTGTAGTTGTTCCAGTGTTGGTACAGTTGGCGGATTTACGTTTAAAAAACTGACTCAAGGGTGGTGGTGCAAGTCCGTTCAAGATCTTATACACACAACATGCAAGTCTGAAAGTCATGAGATTGTCAAAAGATTAGATTATGGCGTGTTAGAATATCACACTGATGATAGGAGAAAGGTTTTTTGTCAGAAGTTTTTTTAATACATAGACTCGATAGGTTTGAGTATTGTTTTACCCGTCAGTGACCAGATTATGGAGCAGTACTCAATATGTGAAAATATCATAGAGTGCACGAATACTTTTGCTGCTTCTTCAGTTGAACAAGATCTTATTTGTCTGAAGTTGCTCAGATTGAGTTTAGCTGTTCTGATTACTTTTTTCACGTGCTTTTTGTAGGTTAGAGTTGGGTCTAAAGTAACTCCAAGATACTCTGTCACCAAACTGAGTTCCTGCCCTCTCAGAAACACGTTGGAATTCTGCAGATCAACAGGTCTTCTAGAAAAAGCCATACAAACCTTTTTTTGAGTATTTAAATGTAGACATGAAGCAGTGAGCCATTCTTGAATGTTGGACATGACAGATGTTAGAGTCTTGGACACCTCACTATAGCTTTTACCGTGAGTGAGGATAACGGCATCATCTGCATACATCTGCAAAGAGACACAAAGTTTCTGCAAAGAGACATAAAATTATCTCAAAGAAACACAAAATGACCTCATGGAGACACAAAACCACTACAAAGAAACACAAAATGACCTCATGGAGACACAAAACCACTACAAAGAGACACAAACTGACCTCATGGAGACACAAAACGACTACAAAGAGACACAAAACGACCTCATGAAGACACAAAACGACTACAAAGAGACACAAAACGACTACAAAGAATCACAAAACCACTACGACACAAAACGACTACAAAGAGACACAAAATGACCTCATAGAGACACAAAACCACTACAAAGAAACACAAAATGACCTCATGGAGACACAAAACCACTACAAAGAGACACAAAATGACCTCATGGAGACACAAAACCACTACAAAGAAACACAAAATGACCTCATGGAGACACAAAACGACTACAAAGAGACACAAAATGACCTCATGGAGACACAAAACGACTACAAAGAGACACAAAACGACTACAAAGAAACACAAAATGACCTCATGGAGACACAAAACGACTATAAAGAAACACAAAATGACCTCATGGAGACACAAAACAACTACAAAGAAACACAAAATGACCTCATGGAGACACAAAACCACTACAAAGAAACACAAAATGACCTCATAGAGACACAAAACGACTACAAAGAGACACAAAATGACCTCATGAAGCCCCAAACGACTACAAAGAAACACAAAATGACCTCATGGAGACACAAAACGACTACAAAGAAACAAAATGACGTCATGGAGACACAAAACGACTACAAAGAGACACAAAACAACTATAAAGAAACACAAAATGACCTCATGGAGACACAAAACAACTACAAAGAAACACAAAATGACCTCATGGAGACACAAAACCACTACAAAGAAACACAAAATGACCTCATAGAGACACAAAACCACTACAAAGAGACACAAAATGACCTCATGAAGACACAAAACGACTACAAAGAAACACAAAATGACCTCATGGAGACACAAAACGACTACAAAGAGACACAAAATGACCTCATGGAGACACAAAACGACTACAAAGAGACACAAAACGACTACAGAGAAACACAAAATGACCTCATGGAGACACAAAACGACTATAAAGAAACACAAAATGACCTCATAGAGACACAAAACAACTACAAAGAGACACAAAATGACCTCATGGAGACACAAAACGACTACAAAGAGACACAAAACCACTACAAAGAAACACAAAATGACCTCATAGAGACACAAAACAACTACAAAGAGACACAAAATGACCTCATGAAGACACAAAACGACTACAAAGAAACACAAAATGACCTCATGGAGACACAAAACGACTACAAAGAAACAAAATGACGTCATGGAGACACAAAACGACTACAAAGAGACACAAAACAACTATAAAGAAACACAAAATGACCTCATGGAGACACAAAACAACTACAAAGAAACACAAAATGACCTCATGGAGACACAAAACCACTACAAAGAAACACAAAATGACCTCATAGAGACACAAAACCACTACAAAGAGACACAAAATGACCTCATGAAGACACAAAACGACTACAAAGAAACACAAAATGACCTCATGGAGACACAAAACGACTACAAAGAGACACAAAATGACCTCATGGAGACACAAAACGACTATAAAGAAACACAAAATGACCTCATGGAGACACAAAACAACTACAAAGAAACAAAATGACGTCATGGAGACACAAAACGACTACAAAGAGACACAAAACAACTATAAAGAAACACAAAATGACCTCATGGAGACACAAAACAACTTCAAAGAGACACAAAGTTTCTGCAAAGAGACATAAAATTATCTCATAGAAACACAAAATGACCTCATAGAGACACAAAACGACTACAAAGAAACACAAAATGACCTCATAGAGACACAAAACAACAACAAAGAGACAAAAAAATGTCCTCATAGAGACACAAAACCACTACAAAGACACACAAAATGACCTCAAAGAGACAGGAAATACATAAAAATACATAAAAGTATCTAAAAGAGACACAAAACATCTCCAAAAAGACACAAAATGACTAAAGTAAACACAAAATTGTCTCAAAGAGAAACAAAATGACCAAAACCCACACATAAAGCCCACAGAGCAGAGGTGGTGGGGCCTTTTTCAGGCCTGTGCCCAGGGGCCCACTGACTCATTGTCCGCCAATGGACATGGACATTTCAGCTGAGCTCAATCAGGCAGTGACGCAAATGCTCCGGTACAGTACACAAACATACGTACGCGTTCAGAATAAAGTACATAACTTGGCTCCTTCTCTACCAATCCATCATTTACAGAGCCCTCACCGCTGCCCTTTATATTTAAGCTCCACTATTAAATATAAAACCAAAGACTTGGCTCCTGTACACACGCAGGTTTACAACCAATTTAAAACTCACTCAGAGGAGGTGCCGTGCACTGCAGAGCGATTCGGGAGTCTCTGGAGATGGTTGTTGGTGCTTTATTGTAAACACAGCATATGGTAGGTTGATTGTGCAATGAAAAACTTTGAGGAGAGGTTTGCTGAGGAGGTCCAGAGGAACTGTAGAGGTATTATCACCTCATGTAGGAGGTACGCAGAGCAACAAATGAAAACACATTCACAGCCTAACTAAAAGCCCCAAAAAGTGATCAAATGTCAGTGTGTGTGTCTCTGTGGTGAGGCGGTGCACCACAGCTGGTCTGCTCTTTTAACAGTGATGTATGTCATAGTCACACTTCAGTGTGTTTACTCAGGTGAACTGTGGTAGTTTGTCATCTACTGATGCTTTCAGTGTGAAAAGTGGCACAAGATGTTGCATATATGTCACATTAAGGTGTGTGGAGCCGTCTCTCTCAATGTCTCTTTATATATAAAAAAATCACCCCGACTGTGAGAGTGATGCAGAGGTTTATAAATAACTGTATCGCTTCCACTAAGCTTTCCATTATATTCCATAGAACTTTGTCTTTTGTCAGCATACTGTTAAAAACATATTAATATATAGTATAAAATAGTATACAGTTCAAATGCTGTATTTATGTGTTTATATATTTACAGTCTGTTAGGTTATGCTGATGAACAGTCACCAGCACATTAACAAGTTGTGCTAGCTCCTATTTGTGTCCAAATGTGTGCACACAGTCTGTGTATGAGCATGTTTTTGTTAAAATGATGAGGTATTACTCTGCATTTTAAGTATTTACTCTTTACCTAGCAGCTCAGGCCCTGTCTACATGCACACCAATTTTGACAATGGATGTTTTCCTCTACGTTTTAGCCTCTCGTCCAAACTTTTAGGCCTGTAAAACAGATTTTTAAATTCTTCCATGTTGCGGATTTTTCAAAACTGTGGTTACTTTTTATCTGTGTGGACATGTAAAACGGTATTTATACTTCTGCGTGGAATTGATGCCGTACCAACGGTGAAGTCTTTGTGTTGACGCAAAAAGTACACTGTAGCCTGACGTGCACCTCCACAGAAATCTAACTACATGTCACAGCGAGGCAGACCTCCTGTCTATTTCTGTAAGCTGAAACTATTTCCCTCAGTGGAAACAAAGCTTTTATTACTTTAATTTCACAGATAAGTGTGTGATTTATCCTGGCTTCATATGAGCAGAGGAAAAGTCTGCTAGCCACTAGGCTAATTTATACAATGTAAAATGCCATAGGCTTATGCTAATATCGTTAGCATGTTGTATTTGTTTGGAAAACGTGTTTAGTATAAGAGTTGTTTTGTTGGTGAACTTTGTGAGCTGTAACGGAGCCGAATTTTGTGATGTTACCTTTGTTAAATATTGCTGTTGTCCCTGGCTTCATATGAGTAGAGGAAAAAGTCTGCTAGCTGCTAGGCTAATTTATACAATGTAAAATGCCATAGGCTTGTGCTAAAACATTAGCATGTTGTATTTGTGGGGAAAATGTGTCCAGATAAAGACAAGTGTTTGTCTGTGAATGCTGCGAGTTATAGTGAAGCTGATTTGTGTGCTTGTGTTTGAAATTGTCTCTATTAAGCCATGTTTAATGTGTGTTTAATGTGTGTTTTGAATCAACTCAACTTAACAGCACTTCACAGAAACCCCACCGCCGGCTAGTGTTTGGAGGTGTAACTGCAGAGTGACACAGACACACCACCGCACAAGTATAAATGCTCACAACAGCGTAGGCCGTGTGTATAGGCTACGGTGTAGTTTCTGCATAGAGCTGACGCACAAGTATAAATCGCCTTCAAACAGAGCATTTGGGAAACAATGACGTCATCTCCTAAATTTGTGCATGTCCATTGTTGTTCTGTGTAATGACCATACACCAGAAACAACAATGGTGGATGACTGGTTTTGTCAGCACCACTTGGTCTACTGACTACTTCACATATTATTTGGTCTAAAGCAGCATCTGCAATTGAAAGTCCACCTGGAACAACAGTTTTGGATCAGGCCTGGGAAAACGCAGATGGAGGGACAATTTCAAGAGTGACATTGTTGTCAGTGAGGAGTGGAAGCGCAACTTAAAAACTCATCCTTTATATTGAAGGGGTATCAACGATAATGAGATCTCCAGAAGGTGTTCGTTAAAGGTAACGTAGCCTCGACACTTTACTACCTTTGTGACAAGGAGAGACTGCGGTGAACGGCTTATGCTGGCTTTGGAGTTGTTTTTACATTCTAGTGTGGACAGGGATAATTTGTTAAACCAAGGTCATGTAGACAGAATTTTGTTTTTTTAAACAGAGGGAGGAAATATTTGTTTTTAAAAATATCTGTACACATGGAGACAGGTCCTTCATGTTTGAGAACGCTCCTGTTCCTCGCGGCAATAACACGCCTGCCCCTACAGCTATACAAGTCTCACTAAAACAAAACGCCAAAGTGAACCACGTTTAAATTTCCAATCACTATGCACATTTATGCAGCGATTTTCAATTTATGGGACTCCTTGGCGTTAATGCTTGATTTCACGCTTGGCTTAACATCAGGTCACGTGACTGCTGAACTACAACTGGGGAAATAAGTTATAGATTTGTTGAAAATCACTCATAAGCTCAACTAATGCACGAGACAAGGAGTCAATAATAGATTAAAGAGAGTGAGGGGGAGGGGGAGATACCCAAAAGGCAATCAGGAGTCCATATTAATTATGCTAATGATTTGGATTTGCTACTTCATTAACCACCATTTTGAGCTGCTTGATCGCGAGGGTAGCTCCGCAGAAAGTCTCTGTAGCAACTGTGTAGAAGAAAAAAACAGATGGGACACAAAGAGTGTGTGTGTGTGTGTGTGTGTGTGTGTGTGTATGTGCATACATGTCTGTGCATGTATATATGTGGGCACACATGCTAATTACTGCATCTGGTAATCACCGCAGAGGCACTCAGCAATCAATTAGGGGTTATTCCTGAGTCTATGTTTGGAGATAATGCTGTATGTATTTCACAAATCAACGATGGTGCTATTTATATTCAATTAAAAACAGTGGTGGCATAATTTATTTATTTTTTTGTGGGAATATTCCCTCAGATTCGGCAGATAATTTCTCGCAGTTGTCTCTGGAAAACAGCAGGTGGGAGCAGAGTTCAATCAAAGTTGTTTATGTCTTCTCATTACTCTCATCTTTTCTTGCCACAAAACATGTTTTTGTGGCATTCTTACACATTTTTGGTTTTGTTTTTTAAGTAAAGAAAAGCAAAGAGGTTTGGGAATGACTGATGTGCACAGTGCAGGACCAGTGTGCCGCAAACAGAATGCAAACATGATACTACACTAATGATCCTGAGCAGGATTAGTGTCTTCGTGAAAGTCTGAGAATTGCCAACGGAGCCTGTGCAGCCTGGGGAAAAGCAATTCAAGGACTAAATGAAAATGTATTGCCAATGATTCATTTCACATTTATCATCGGCCTGAATCACAGGCTTTCTTCTGCCAACATCAAGATTTATTTGATGGCTCGACAAAGACAATGGGAAAAATGGGGTCTTTTATATTCCAAGAATGTCACTGTCAACCAAGAGCGGACCTCAGTTTTTCCTCGGTCGTTCGCTTTGAAAGTAATTTAAATGAGCAGAAATAAGATGGTAGAGTTGGGGGAGGGGGAGTGGGGAGACGAGGCTGTCAAGACGTGGCCGAGTCATTTTATCTTGATGTTTGCCCACATTGCAATAATTGATTTGTCTTTGTTCTCAAGCGTAGGTACACAAACATGGCAAGTGGCCTAGAGAGGCATGTGTCTGATTAACAAAGCACTGCAGCGTTCAGCAAGCATTCCACAGACCTTTTATTTTCTGCGTCTTAAGCCGTTTTCTCATATGAACAAGGGAAAATGTCAGAGAATCAGGTCTGGATATTGTCCAGAGTCACCCTTTTACACATTTGGCACACAACAGGAGACTGTCCATGTCACACGCATTCCAACGTATCCTCGCATAACTAACAAATTAGTGCCCTGTAAAATGACCTTATGAATCTAGCCTAAAGTTACACAGGTTAGGTTTTGGAAGTGGCGACGACGCACCTTCAAATAACTCAAAGTTCACGTGGGTTCATGCGGTCCCGAAAAGCTGTCTTCTGATGGAAAGTCCTGTGCTGTTTGACCCATCCACCACCCCAATCTACCTTTACTTTAGGTAGGCGTACGAATGAACAATGCATAAGAACAGCCTGTGCGTTTTCACCTCCTAGAAGTACTCTGTTTGGTTTAGGCAAGGGGTGTTATCTAGGCATAGTGTGCAGGGGACAGGACATGATGCAAAAGGTATGCTAGGGAAATCACAGTGTTTTGTTTACGTAGCTGGTTTGTAATTTGGTCAGTTTTTTACCATTCCTTGTATTCGTCTGATGATTACCGACAGGAGTTACCAAATCTAGTCCCTTCAGTTAGACATTTTTGTGCTGTCTTTTCTGTAACACTCTTGTGCTTGTTTTCATCTGGTTTCGCCCACTCACACGCTGGGATTTCTCTGGACAATGACCTGCTCTATTCACACAACTGGACATTACAAAGATGTTGCACTATGGAGCTGGCAGTCTAAAGTCTGTTTAATGTCTGGTCCAATTGATTCAGAGTAGGGATGCCAATGGTTAAACGTTCACCAGTCAACTGAGCAGAATATTTTTGACCAGTTGCACATGTCAGTCTACAGGTTAATTTAGCTACTCTTCAGTTTACTGCAAGGGAGCTAGCTAGCGGCACCGCTCATTTGGTGGTTACTGCCAGTCTAGTCTGAGTGGGCGGAAGTTCGCTGCATAGATCAGCCTCTCACTGGGCGGAACGAGCCACCCGCTGAAGTCCCGCCCTACCACCTCCGGTTGTGTAGCAGTTTTCAACCGTTTTCAACACGTCCTTTACTAACTTTTGCAGTATTTGATCTTGTGGGGATGTGGCCATTTTTCTGCCATGGTTCGTGTCCTGTAAGCGATATTTTTGTGGGCGTGTTACACCAAAACCTGTTTCCCCCGGCAATATTTTTGCAAGCGCACCGTTGCTGTGGCACCGCCCAGAACGATTGTGATTGGTTGAAAGAAACACAAGCAGCTGGGGCGTTTTTTTCCTTCAATCTTAAAGTGAGAGTCGGCCCAGCCAGACCTTTCTTTTCTTGAGAAAGGTCTGGTGAGCAAGACTACTGCCAGTCATGCCAACTGTAGTGCACTATGTTGTCAGTGTTAGTTCTGGTAGCACAGTTAGCAGTGTCAGCACAGCTAGCAGTGCTAACATAGTTAATGCTAGAGGGCTTTGCAGCTCAAAATGAAGCCACTTGCGCATCAGGTCTGCCTCAAGGGAGACAGAGGCTAGCCACCATGTTTACGCAGCCATGCCCTCACCACTGGGCTGGCTTTACCAGCAGTAATTTCTAAATGAGCAGCACCATTAGCTAGCTCCCTTCTGATAGGAGACGCACAGTGCAGAGTGGCTAAGGCTAATATTAGCTAACCAGTGGAGACCACAGGGTGGGCAGTGGGCACTATGTTTCCACATCTTAATGCGGCTAGCTGGCTGTCTGTCAGCTAAGCCAACAGAAAATACAAGGCAAGATATTTACATCACAAATCATTGCATAATTTACTGCCACTGAATGGATAATGCCTTAAATTGTGGCGCTAAAGCTCACTGAGTCAGTGGAGCACTAGACTAAAATTAGAGGTCTCACTGTACATTTTTTTCTTAAAAATCAACCACTCAGTTACCAGCTTCTGAAAGCAAAATTAACCAAAACTGACATCTCTGACAGTTGCATCCTTACATGCAGCTCCTCCATGTAACATCTAGATAAGTTCAGGATTGCAGCACGAATAAAAGTGGCTTGGGTCTGACGCTTCCCTCTGGACATGCCCGTTTTTAGAAGACCTGATGCAGCTCTTCACCGCATGCTACAGCTTAGTTAGATGTGTTTATTGATTTTCTCTACCCCATTGGCTCTTTGGCAGGTCCATTATCATTAACTCACATCAAGTGTGGACAAGCATCGTCCAAACTTACATGACTTTACTTTCAATTCTAGCCGAGATCCCAAGGTATCTTTTTCAACTGGATTAAATGTTTTGACTCAAAAGCAAGTACGATATGGCATCAATGAAGTGCTGGGAAAATTAGATGCAGAATACATATGTGGGTGATAATGAGAAGAGAATGTCGGTGGCAAAGGAAGATCTTGGAGTTATCGACATGGGGCATCATCTGCCTCGGGTGCAACGAGGACATACACACTAAAATATCCGAGTTCCTGCAGGTATTTATCCATGGAAAACAGGAGTAGATTTGGGCAAGAAATCCCTGGAAATCCCTGAATCTCAATACCCTACATCCCATTTATCGAAGGGATACGATAAAAGGGTACTTGATCTCATCTGATAGGGCTTTGGAGGCACTGACCAAAAAAAAAGAAAGTTGGAAACCACTAGTGTACAGCATGAAAAATTTATCAATGCATCGAAATACATATTTCCATTAAAATTTATAGGTTTCTGAGCAGAACAAGAAACAGAACAAGTCAATTTCTGTTTGTCTGCTGTTGCATTACATTTTGAGATTTGTTTTCTGCTGTTAGACTCCACCTGTTTCAAATGAGAGCGGTGTGAAGTATAAAATATTTATGACTGTACACCTGAGAACCACAAAAGGAGCGTACACTATGACTGTCTGCAGCGTTAACTTTTCCCTCGAGTCCCCACCAGGGTGGTTAGAGCCTCGGGCAATTCCCAAAGAGGGGGGTAGGAAATAATTGTGAAGAAGCTAGTGATAGATAAAGGGTTATTTCACTGAATTTTGTTTATGACAGTACAATTTTTGACAATGCAATACCTCACAATGATACCACACTTGTGCCATCATGAGACATGAGTTTACCCTGTGATGCAGTGGTCACAGAAAATAAGCTGATGAAAGTAACTGACCATAATTTGGATGATTGCTATAATGTCTTGTTGATAGTGGTGCCTTTTCTGTATTAGTAGCGACTGTCCAATTATAACATGGAGCTTATTTAGATCCAGACATACAAATCTACTGGGAGTCAAAGTCAGTCTGTGATTTATAATGAAACAGCTTGAGGCGGTGGATTGGTTTGACAACAAAGATTAGAGTCTGCAGCTTTTTAAAATGTTTGGGACGGAGTCGCTTAAGTTCACTAATACTGATTAGGTTGCCCAAGGCTATGAGAGCACCAGGGGTAAAATTCGTCCAACAACATGCTGTCCCTTGTACTGGAAAATTACCCATTATACATCTGATTCTATAGTCCTGGAAAACATTTATACAATGTGGCCAATTCTGGTTATAAAATAAAGGTTTCAGCCCTTAGGCCCGTTTCCACTGAAGAAGTTCCAGTAACTACCACAGGAACGTTCTCTCGCTCTGCCCTCTCAACCGCCGTGTCTCCACTGAGAGAGCGGAGTAGGAGGAAGGTTCCTGTAAAGTTAGCAGACTCTGTATTTGACGTAATCATTGCGCGACCATTTTGACCGGGGTGACGTAGGGGCATAGGGACGCCGTTAGCCGTTAGCGGTGTTTGTAATAACTCCCGTCACGGTCCGTGATTTTTTTTTTTTTTTCCAGTGGATGTCTTAGTTACAACATGATTGAGTTAACTGGAGTAGTTTCATGTCATATCCGACAACAGGAGGCTTTTAACAGATGACGTCCTGATGTTAGCTTTGCTGCTGCTGTTGGCTGTCCCTGTCAGCTGCAGCCACTGATGCTTTCTAGACATTGTGATTTCCACACATAGCAACACAAAACTGCTTTGCTAGCTCAATCATGTTGTAACTAAGATATCCGCTGGAAAAAATATTTTTTTCATGGACCGTTTATTGCGTTATTACAGTCACCGCTAACAGCTAACGGTTAGCCCAGCTAATCTACGATAACCATGTTATTAATCACAAAACATCATATCCTGCCTTGAGAATATCCAATCAGCACCAAGTAATCCCCAAGCCCCAGCCAGGAGTTTCTCGGGGCCCTTCTGAATACCTACTCCGAGGCAGGGACTTGTTTAGCCCCTGTAAAAGTTCCAGAGGTGGTTCCTGCACACACCAACGGCCCCGGCCCCATAAAATTACCCCGAAGTTCCTGCGGTGGAAATGGGCCTCTTGATTATGATTGGCTGAGCCATGTTTTTAGCCATTGTAAAACGCCTCCAGGGCTGAAAGTTGAGGCCAACACATAAGTACCAAAAAACTGCAGTTCCTCTATTGGCCACTTGAGGCTGGTTCCAAGAGCGAGTATCCAATTAGGCTAACTATTCACTAGCTACGTCGTCAACTGCTAGCAATATCATATCTGTTACAGTGTAGCTTGGTTACTCAGGGCTACACTATAAAAGTAACGATATCATTGGTGAGTGTCAACAGTTCGGGGAAAGTGAGCATAATAGTTGCCAGTGGTAGTTATAATGTAGTTGCAACATGACAAAAACTTTTTCTTTCTCCTAACGTTAGGTACAATAGAGCGTATGGGGGTGAAATTCTTTGGCTCCATGCTGCCATGGATTCTGTAAAGCTGTCGTTAATAAATTATTGCATTTTTTTTTTTGCTTTTGATATTGATGAAACATTGTCAGATATATGTAGTCACCATGTTATAAAAGCAATGAGCCACTTGAAGCAGTGGTTAAAACTGATTTTAGAACAGCTACGGGTGTTGTTGGGCACGACTCAGAGCTAAAGGTTGTTGTTTTTCAGCACCTCAACATTTGAGATGTGAGCAGCAGTTGCGCTTGTCACCATCTTGGATGTTCTTCCGTGCTGGTTGGCGTTCTTCCGTTGACATTTAACAGGTGACTAGAACACTTGTGGAATGCTTGCCCAGTGAGGTCTGAAAGTATTGCATAGTCTGAAAAACAAGTACTGCCACGTTTTCAGAATGTTGGTATCGACTTGGTACCAAAGTATCGGCAAACGGAGTTGACAAAATGCTGTTCACTGTGGGGACAAGACAATACCTTTATGAACCAGTGCATACAGCAGAGGGAGACTGCACAGGCCAAAAAACGTTGTGTAAGAATATAAAGAGTTAACATTTGAGAAAATGTAGTTGCAACAGAAAGGGCTGTCTCGTGGCATGGTAAAGCACTGTAAATATTGTCAAAATAGCATCCACTTGAGCTGGTTTTTCTTTTTTTGAATAGGCCTTTTTAAGTGGCTAAAATACGTTTTGCTGCTGCCTCTGTCCACAGCAGTACACAGCTTAGCTTTGGTGGTGGTACTCCTGCCTGGTTTGTCAAAATGGGAGCGTGCTGAACCATCCATTCATCATCCATCCATTCTTTCATTTTCATGTGCTTATCCAGGCCAGGTCGTGGGGCAGCAGGCCAAGCAAAGCACTCCAGACGTCCCTCTCCCCAGCAACACTCTCCAGCTCCTCCTGGGGGACCCCAAGGTGTCCCCAGGCCAGATGAGATATATAATCCCTCCAGCGTATTCTGGGTCTGCCCCGGGGCCTCTTTTGTCCTCAGTGGGACGTACCTAGAACACCTCTAACGGGAGGCACCCAGGAGGATCCTGATCAGATGCCCGAACCACCTCAACGGACCCCTTTCGAAATTAGTACTTTCCCTTTTTAAATTCAGGCTATCTTTTTCTGTTGAATAACTGCAGAGTATTTTACAACAGGATGCATTATTATTTTGAAAACTATTGTAGTTCTTGTTTGACCTCCAGGCAGCATTCTGGGGGCTTTCACACCTTTTTCAGTCCGTTTTCAAAGAAAGTTCAGATGACAGAATTTTTTTATAGATATTTTTATTTCTGTTTTTACAGACTTTTTGTCACAACAAAGTCAGCAAGAGCGTATTTTTTTTGTCCATTACATCGTAGTAATTCATTTGAAAGCAACCAAGAGAGGATCAGCGACCATTTCATAGCGTAAAAGCAGAGGCAATTTTGACATGCTGCAAAACAGGCAGGGCTTCTAACCAAATCCGAGGCGAGGGGAATGCTAACAGCCCCCCACCATCCAGTCTCAACTCTAACCCCCATTTACCCATCACTCAGAGCCCCCCAGAGCCCATCAATTACAAAAACACACAGAGGAGCTGCAACAAAAAAGGAATTCTCGCTCTGAAATCTCACTCCAGGGATGACAAAATGAACACATTTCTAAAATTCCTTATTCTATTAGGAGCCGTTAACATTGCTTCAAAAAGTGATTCAGTAACAGATTTTTTTTTTTTTTTTAAATTGCAACATTCAAGTCTTTCTAGTTAACCAGCATGGTGATTGGTCAAAGAACACAGAGTATCTTTAAAGCATTAGCTACGTAAAATTTGCCAAAAAACTCAGTTTGATATGTAAGTGATATGCCGAGTAGAAAAGGAAAATTTGACCCCTGGACCTCTCTCAACCAGCATTTTCAAAATTTAAAGATTGGATTGGAGGGACAGTTTGGTCTATTTAAAAAAGAAATCAAAGTAGAGGAAGAGTCCACACATAATGAGACTTTACAACCACTCTTATCCGTCTATCTAGTATGGTACAGTGCAATTACTGTTCATTACATGAGATTAGGCCCTGGCCGTACAATACTTACACTGAAGTTGTAAAAAAATGTTAACACACTATTGATCTATTACTGTTTGATTTCCAAGAGAGAACTGCAAATGAGAAATAAGTATAAGTGCTAAGCTTTGCGTTTACGTTATAGAGTGTGATTTCTAGTCTGAGCTGTGTTCTAGGGTCCAGGTGCGAGAGCGCTCCCCCAGCGTTTGGTCCCTAAGGGAGTCATAATTGACAAGTCCTTCTGTTAAATGGCTACAAACAGAGGCCAAGAGAAAATCCTATCCCAAAAAACTTGGGGGAAAGAGAGAAAAAAATAAAGTAAAGGAAAATCACCAGACAGACAAAACGACCCTCCAACAAACAGACAAACGCAGTGTTAAGACAGAGGTTGATTGGGGTAAAAGGGGCAAGTCCATCTTCTGTCAGGGGACCACTGCATCCATCTGTCTGCCCGTTCACCCACCTGTCCAGCCACCTCCCACACTGTGGTGTCTCACTTGAGCAGAGACTTTATGGCTTCGGATTCGGTAGCTTCAAAGGCACTGCGGCCGTCCGGTCCTTTTACGTCTTTGTCAGCTCCCTGTGGAGGAGAAGGGACATGAATATTAAATATGCTTAATAGGTGGCATCAAGTCTCTCTCACAGTATGATGCCAGCTCCACTTCACTGAGTCAGGGGTGAAGGTGAGGAGCAGAGACCCCAATCTATAGCCTGTCAGATAAAGTGCCCTGTGCCTATTTGCAACCAAATAGAGCCTGGTATTACACATGCAGAAGAAAGTGTTACATGGTTCACACTCCTTCTCCTTTATAATCTTACTCTGGAAAGACTTGCCGTGAATTTGGGACTACATTCAACTGCTTTAAACGTCAATAACCGTATGAAATGTCAACAGCTAATCCTGACTGGCAACACTTTTTCCAACCACCATACTTGCTGTGTGAATAAATACTCATAGTCAACACTGCAAACTCCAATTGTTTGCAGGACAGCAGAAAGTACTACCACCAGAGCAGTGACAATGTTATCGTGATGTGTTCAAATGTAATATTGAAAAGTTTACTTTTTGTCGAGAAACTTCAATAAATACAGATATTTGATGGGGACACTTTTTTATGTAATTGAAGAAAAAAAAACCCATTGCTGTCGGTCAAATTATTAATTCTAACATCTATCGGTCGGTACCAGCCCAGAACTTAAGTGGACACTCTCTTGCGCATGTGGCTTTGTCACCCCATGCCTTTAATACTTCCTAGAAATGCCTTGCCTGTAGCCACAGGTCACATCAATGGTGAAACTTATTTATTTTCCTGCAACTCAGTCACTTAGCACCTGCCTGTCAGTTTGTCTTTATCCAGACAGCACATGCAAATAAAGCCACAGGGGCACAAATACATTACAGCTCAGAGGAATAACAGAGTGAATGTAAAAGAGATGTGAATGGACACAATCATTCAGACGACTATGAACGAAAAACAAATGTAAAACAGAGAGAGAATGAGACAAGAGACGTGCTAAACGCACATGTACTGACAAAAGATTTAATGGGCAGCAGAGGAGTAGAGGGGCATGTAGTGGAGAGACGTCCCAATGTTTGGCCTGCCAACTTTAGCCTCTTAGCAAAGAGCTTACAGAGCCGAGACAGAGAGAGTCTATTGTTGCGTGGAGAAGCAGGGCATCAAAAACAATGCGACCCAGTTCAAGTGCCCGGCAGTGTGGGGATGGTTGTCTGGGTGCAAATTCCATGCCACAGGAGCAACAGAGCGCATCCCAAGCAGGAGAGATTTACCAGGGCTGAGCGGGTAACCTGTCAGATCTGCATCTCTAATTGGTACGGAGACGAAAGACAAAGTGGGAGACGGTTTCATCAATTCACAACATGCTTAACATTTCTGCAAAGTGTGCACCTGTCAACACTCCAGGCCATGTTAGAGCCCTGTTATGTAACATCAAAACTTCGGCAACTGGTGACCCAAAGTCCCTCCATAGTTTTAAAGAAAACTTAGGGTTTATACAAAAAAGACCAAAGTTTACAGGGTAATATATACACACTGGATACTTAACAGGAGAAGTTTGACATTTTGGGACAAACTTTTATTGGCTTTCTTTCCGATAGTTAGATGTGAGGATTTATGCCACTCTTGTCTCAACGCTAAATATAAAACTTCTGCCAGCCAACGACGCAAAGTCTTAGCTTAGCACTAGACCTGTCAAGATAACTACGTTTGTTGGTCGACATATTGCCCCTGAAATAACTGCAATAAACAATATTATTGTCATTTTGAGACCATTTTTTGCCACTGATATAATGGCATAATAATGCAAGTACAACCTTTCAAAGAGCGACGCACTTCTAATTCTTGAGAATATTCAGACATTGGACTTAGATAAGAAAAAGTGAGAAAAAAATTAAACATATTTTTAAAAAAGTAATAAGCACCTGTTAATATATACAAGAATATCTATATAAAATTAAAGTTCCTTAATAGGAAAAGCCCAGAATCACTCAGTTCGTCGACTTAGTACAAGATTTGGCCAACGAAAACAAAACCAGGTGATGCCTCTTGAGACTAGTAGACAAGCTTAATGAAGCTCTGGAAACGCTGCAGTTACCTCCATACTGCAGCCAGTTTGCTGCAGTCAGCTCCCAGGGGCGGACGGCCTGGGAGCCGAGCGGTTTGCTGGTAGATTTACGGAGTGGGGGGTGAAGTCGTTGGAGGAATAAAACTATAAACGATATACTTTGTGACGCATTGGCAGGGGTTGGCAAGGTAACGATTATAAGGACTGAGCATATTACACTCCAAAAGTGCGGCTGCAATCTACCAGTAAGCTACACTGTGTCGTCTTTGTTGTGTTGTTTATTTTTCTTCAGATTTGTGGAAGTAGGCAGGGTGCTTTCAGACCTAGAGTTGTCTTGCTTTGGTCTTAATCAGGGACTCATTTTGTTCAAAGCTGCATAATTGCCTAGAGTTGGTTCGTGTTCTCATGGCAGCATTTACAAGCGGACCAGATCAAATGCCTTGTGTGAGAAAGCTGCTCTTGATTGGTCAGATTTTCCATGTGGGAAAAATCCAGGAAGTAAACTAAACGTTGAAGAAGAGTGCACTCGCAAGATAAATGTGCCACTTTCTAATGTCACAATGGAGGGACAACTAAGCAGGTTGATTTTAGCGCTGCTCATCGTGGACTATATTGCTGTCATTGTTCATTTTAGTCAAACCATAGAGTTTGAAAACGAGGCGCGGCTCCAACTAGAAAACAATGTTTTGATGCATTGGATGTGCTGAATGTGCATATTAAGGCAGTACAGGAGGAGGTGCACATTAATAATCCTCCAGGACTGTGACATGCTCATGTTTAACCCAAACAATGTGTCATGTGACTGCAGTTGGTTCACATCCAGGCCAGAACACGTTCTCACCACAAACGAACTGCACCAGAATTCGTTTGTAACCGGACCGAGACCACCTCTTCCAGAGGGTCTCGTTCTGGTTGTTTTAGTGCGCACCTGAGTGTGATTGCTACCCGACTGAAGTGAACCAAACAGGGCAGGTGTGAAAGCACCCCGAGTCTTACAATGGCTGGGAAAACCCTGTTGTTTTTCTGGCATCATGCAGAAAACAAACTAGCACGTTAACAAAATTGGGCAATGTCAAGGTCTGCAAAATAATTGAGATCATATCCATATGTCATACAGTATGTCAATAACGTAATTATCATGACAGGCCTTCTCTGCAAAAAGACTGAAATTGGGGAAACATTTAGCCTGGCTTTATTCAAAGGTAATAAAATCTCACTTAAGCTCACTAATTAACACAATTCATAAGTCTTAAATAAGAGTTTTATGCTAACAGGATTCAAAACAGATCTCAAAACATGTTGTAATGTAGCACAGTGGTGTAAATGACTATCCTCTTATTTTACCTGCAAATACTCAGAGGGTTCCTTCCGTGTAATTTATCTTGTCAGAGACAGGACAGCTGATATTCCTGATGGAAACTAGAATCCTTATGCTGCTCTATATCTGAGTTCAGAGGCTGAAAGGGGAGGACGGCAAGATATGAGGGAGCTTTCTTTCCTCCTCCCTTATTTCTCCCGCTCCGGGGAGGTCATTAGTAGCTGGTGAAGAGCATACCTAGTAACTGACTCTACAGGCCTCATTTAGATGGAAGGAAACTGCGTTACTACTTTGCCCTAGTCCTTCAACTGTCAATACTACAAAGAACACGAAAAACAAAGTGTACACCTTGTGCACACCATCGTATTTGGAGTAAAATAAGCATTCCCGTCTGATCACCACACACTCATGTTGCTCTAAACAGTAATCTAGAGGCTGTGCCACAGTCTGATATTCACTGTGAGTATTTACGGTAGAGTACGATAATATCTGTGGCCCATTACTCCTCCCTGATGCCGGATATACAGTGCCATCCCCAATGGACACCCAGGCTCAGTGGCATACTTCTGACACCACTTACATTAATGAGCTTTCCCCAACTTGAATAATGACCCCTCATGAACACCTCACTGTCCAAACATTATCCAGTCAGAGAAGCTGGTGGCCAAGTGAGACACAGTCTAATGAATAAGAATAGACTCCCAGGGTGTCTCCAGTCAAACTGAGATGCATCATCATCATCCTGGATTATAGAGCCATACAAAGCAGCTCCGGGTCAGTAATGTAATGCCACTGACCTGCCAAAGCGTCCATTAAGTTTTCATTATGCCACAAGTGAATGGAAGTGAAAGGTCTCCCATGCACAAGTCTTCAAATATTGGGCCAAAGCATCGTGCAGAACTTACTTGAAATGCAGTGCTTACATCAGACTATTGACCTGCTGGCAGCAGTCAAACACTACCGGTCTGTAAGAGGGCAAATTTTATAACACCCGCAGAAAAAAATATGAAGGATCAATATCTCTCTTAGAGCAAACAGTGCCAGCTAGGCTCTGGTTGAAATAAATATTTTGGTATTGGTTACGGAGCTGCACCACAGGTATTGGAATGTGTGTGATTTAAAGGCTACTTAAACCATATGATGACACTTTAAATTTCTCTGACCATGTATGAACGAGAATATACACAACTGATTTTGAATTGATGTTGCCCTAGAGAGGCATACAAAGCGACATGCGGTTGTGCCATTGGTGGTGCAGATCACAAATGCACTTTGTCTTTTTGTTTTGTGAAGGGTGACCTCCAGCCTACAGGTACAGGATTCTAAACACAGATAGAGGCGTGTCAGGATGAGTGCTGGTTGAAGAATCAAATTTGCAGTTATAGTTAGGATTTCTTAAGATAAGATAGGAGGTCTCACATTGGATAGGTCACGGCCATGATTTCAGGAATTGCTTTTGTAATAGGAAGAAGCTTTGGTGATCCAAGGGGGGTCGGGACCCCAAGGTTGGGAACCAGTGTCCTCGGTAGCACTACACACTTGACAAAACCAATTCTCACATCTAGTATTCTTATGTCTAGTATTGGTCCAGGGGTCTCATTTATAAAGATTGCATACGCACAAAATGAGGCCTGAAAGAGGCATACGCCACTTCCTACGGAAACGTTGTTTTCTATAAAAATAGACTTGATGGGAGAAACTTGCTTACAAACATTTGGGAGATGGGAAATTGGCGATGCAGATGGTGAGGTGGAAGCCTGATTGTAGAAACTGTTGAATATTTTTTGGCACGAGCCGCTTCTGGCTTTTAAACTTTGATACTTTTTTCTATAATAAGGCCCTACGGCTGCAACTAACCATTTTTTCATGACTGGTTTAATTTAAAGGGCCAGTGTGTAAAATGGGTTGAAAACAGTGACATCAGTGGTCAAATTCTAGATTGCAGGGCTCACTCACTCACCCCTCCCGTCGGGTAAATGATGGTGGCCTCGTAGGGACAAAAAGCCTTGTGCACGGGTTTTTCAGGAGTAAGTTTATCTAGCGACGAGGTGAATGTTTATTTAGAAATCTAAACCATGTTACGATATTGTAATGAATCCCTCACGAGCAGGAGACCAGAGGAGCGTTCGGGAAAAAGGCCCGTTTATTTGAGCACTCCAGGGGGTCAAAGGAGGGGTTCAAATGTGAACAGTAACCAACCTTAGTGAGTGCAAATTCATTCATATTCTCAGGGATACACATGTAAAGTTGACTGATGTATTTGCCAGAAGTATATTTAATGTTGTATTCTTTTAACTTTTGTGTCTTACAGGCCTGGTAGTGTGTACCACCTCCTAAGAAAACATAAAGTCAAGTCAATCACGTTGGCATGTTGATCCGAGGATAACGTCTACTAGCCCGTTTTTCTTCAAAACCATTACTTGTGGGCTACTGTGAGAAAAATAAATGGCCAATATCGCCTTTGTATTGAGGACACCTGCAATAATAATGGAGCACCTTATGGGGTCAACTGTAAAAAGGCAAGGCAACAATAGGAACTGACTTTACAAAATAATGCTGCATTTCTTCTGAGTCAATAGTCATGCACACAGTTCCTCATAGAATAAAAGGATGTGTGTGTATTCATATGCCTGTGTGTGCCCTTTCATTGTTGACTTTAAATTAACCAGCAGGCCTCTGCAGGCTGTCGTCAGCATTCTCAGCCAGGATCTTAAGGCTGGGTCACCTATTGGGGTTAAAATGGTCTTTCATAATTCACTGCCAACAACAGCACAGCAGAGGGCAGGGGTCAACTCCCATGATGCACCAGGGAACTGAGCCATTTTGTCAGCAAACACAAGACTGTCTGACAGTCCAACAGTCACAATTCAGTACTCTCAGCGGGTTCCCTTTATCCACTGCAATGTGCTGGCTGCGATACTACAGGTGCTGCCAGACAGAGTGGACACGCGGCAGCATGGTCAATAGGGTGGCTGTGCGCCAATCTATTCATCTTATGTTAAGACACATGGCGAGTTTTCAGTGCTGCCATGGTGTAGATGCATTGAGATCTGGCCCCTGTGGTGGCTGATGACCTTTTGGCTGCATCTGGGTGTTAATCCTTGTTGGTGCTTAGTGGAGATGAGTACGCAGCCAGGAGAGGGGCAAACCCATGGGTTCGCTTGTATCTTCACCTTCCAAAATAATCCCTGTTCAGATGAGCTATGGCTGCCTGCCGTGTCTCAAATGATACCGTAGACAAAGTCTTTTTTTAAGTTCCACCCAAGGGGCTTTAATTTATAATGCAGAGGTGGTAATTGCATGACTGCCTATTTCAGAAGGAGAAGGGCTTCTGGCGTTCAGGAGGATGTACTGTGGCTGTGGATGTGTGACTGCTAGCAGGGGAAATAAAGGGAAATGACTGCAGCCAACGATGACGACTTATACTTCATTTCATTTTAAAAAAGAGACCGTATGCTGGTTTTAATACAAAAACTGTAATTATGATGTGATGGTGACAATGTGATATTAAACACTCCTGCAGACACAAAATACACCCTCTGGCAGCCACATCTGAGCTACAGCCTGCACTTCCTCATTCTTAGTAGGCCTCCAGGAAAAGGTTTAGACATCACCAAAACAAAACAACCAAGAAATCATTTGGACATCTTGTTGTTGCAGTAATACTGATAGTTTAAGATGGGGTAGGCAGTTTAATTTTGGCTTCAATCGGCAAAAATCCCATTATAAACTTGAAGCATATTGCAATTCAAGTGCTCCGAAAGAACACTAAACTCCTGCACCTCCTCCTGGTTCTGGTTCCAGGTTTTTTCTAGACCTGTGACAGGAGACATTGACCAATCAAGAACAGCATCATACTGACTCAGTTAAAGCTGTCATAGGCTGTTTTATTTTGGTGTCATCGGGCAAGCTTCCCATACTAAACTTTGAGCATATTGTAATTCAAGTGGTCTAAGAGAACACTCCACTTCTGCACCTTCTCTTGGCTCTGGTTTCAAGGCCGTGGCAGGAGACTTTGGCCAAACACAAGTCATGTAAGAGAGAGGGCATTCCTTTTGGCTGTTTACAAATGCAGATGAGTGTGCATGTTCTTCAATAAAACCCTGATTCAATGGCGGAGAATTCTGCAGAGAAAGTTGCTATTCCAGCACCAGCGCCAACTGTCTACACTGCAAAGTAAATCAAAAAAGGAAGTCTTAAAACAAACAAACAAACAAACAAAAAAAGTCTGACAAATGCAATAAAACACGAATCAATATCAGCGAAAATTTCAGAGACGGACAGAAAATGTCGCCTTCTGCTAAAACTGGAGCAAAAGACTTGTGGCTGCAGCTTCAAGTTCACGTTCATGTAGCTTATGTTAGATAAAGCTTCAAATTGCAGTGTGTCCTCTGCTTCATTCCCTGCAGCAACAGAGCAGAACTTCAAGTCAGAACAATGTACCCACCCATGTTTACCAGCGTTACGCTAGCAACTGCTACAGAAGAACTCACTGAACTGTTATATGCTTCCTGTTGGCACTGGCTGCTTCTTGCAGTTTATCTTTCAGCCAACAGCACTGACGGCCAGCTGACAGCAGTAGCCAGCTGCTGGCCAGCTGCTGGCCGATTGCTTGCAAGCCTCTGCTGGCCGGGGCATGCGGCTGTGTTGACGAAAATGGGGGATTAATACAGCTGATGCTGACAGGAAATAAGTAAGCAGTGGAGTACCACATCAAGAGTCTCTCTAAGAGATCACCAATGTTTGCCATACATGCATTACTGTTTCCTCTTTTTAAACGTCTGCTTCAAAGTGCAGTTGAAAGTGAGAACTGACTGCCTGAATGGTGCATGTGTGACTGTATAGAGTGCGAAAAATGACTTCCCTAATCGGTAGAGTGACTTCACTTATGAATGCCCCTCCCCTCGTCTCATTACTTTTGTTGAGCCAAGATGATGCCACCGTGAAACAACTTTGTAGAGGAGCTTTCATTTACTCTGCCTCATTTAGCCTGGCTGGGAACAGACAGCTGCTCACTCACCCTCAGCCCCGGAACATCCATCCCATATACACGTATCTGTTTACAGCACACTTTGACTGTAAATGCATGTGTGCCATCCACATGACATCATACAGTCTTTTGAGTTGGCGGCTCCAATCTCACAGTGGGGCCATTAATTTAGGTGTTAAGCATCGCACTTTATTTTTATTATTTGACAAGCTCTTCCATGCCCATTGCTAAGCTCAAGTTCTTTGCATCATTGCATTCTTTTGACCAGTAAGCTTGTCTTCCTCTCTAAGTTAAAAGAACACTGATATCAAATCAGGAAGTTGTCAGTTACACACAACCTGTTTTATGCAAATGTCACTTCAGTCAGTGATGTAGGTTACAGTGGTGACACCCTCCCTCCTTCAACCCTCACACACCGTTCGCTGACAGTGTAAGCATGGAAAGTGAGTGAACAACTGCAACTGCGTTATTCCGCCCCAGTGTGTGGTTTTGTCTGCATTACGTACGCAAAATAGGCCTGACATGCGTAACGCAATAGTGTCAGTCTCTAGTGACATATAACAGATACGTAGACAGCATTTTATAAACAACAACAACAGCATTAACATGGCAACAACGATCATTTACCATCCCTGTTATATGGTGATTGATCTCATCCTCTGCCCGTCCATTTGCAGACATTTTCAGCCACTGTTCTTCTTCTTTGAGTGAGCCACTAACTGTTATGAGCCACTTTTTAAATGTTCTGTGATGGGTCGCAAGCATGACGCGTTGACAAAGTGTCACACTCATGCCGCCCATTCTCGTGTCCAGCAAGCTGACCCTTTTAGACGGACTTTGTTTTGGTACTGTTACCACCTCAGCTGCTAGATTAAAAGGTGACAAAACTCTGTCCTCTCATTCCATGATAATACCTTTTATTCAGAACAGTGAGCTGGTGTAACAGCATGAAATTCCTGCCTCGAATAGGCAGTGTAAAAGGGACTATCGAGATTCGATGAAATACTGTATTTGTACAACTCATTTATAGCTCCATAGTTGGTTCTGAAAATCACACTACAAGTTTAAGTTTATTTACTTTATTAATCCCCCTGAGGTGAAATTCAATGTATTCACTCTTGCTTGGCAATTACACACAGGTCTGAAAGACACACACATGCACAAACAGGACCTATACATGCACAAAGTGGAGAGATGTCAGAGTGAGGGGGCTGCCCTTGGTGAGGCGCCCCGAGCGGTTGGGGGGTTCAGTGCCTTGCTCAAGGGCATCTCGGCAGTGCCCAGGAGGTGAACTGGCACCTCTCCAGCCACCAGTCCACGCTCCATATGTTTTTTTGTCCAGACAGGGACAGGCGACCCTCCCGTTCCCAACCCAAGTCCCTATGGACTGAGCTACTGCTGATACTACTACAATTCAAACTAACTAAATTAGTGTTTCTATTAAAAGAAGTCTGGTGTCTGTGGACGGGGCAGCAGCTAAATGTATTTTAGCCATCTGAGAAAAGGACCACCTAATAAAGAATCAAGATCAGTTTAAGTGTAAACTATATTAAGAGTATTTTACAGCATCCTCACGATCAGACAGCCCTTTCTGACGGGGAACTGAAGCTGTTTTATCAACTGCTTCAAAGCCACCAGACTCCATTGACAGAAATAGCAATTTAACCTCACAGCACACGGAAGTTGCTGGTCTACCGCTCAATTTCAGAACCAACGTGACTTCCACAGCAGTCTGGGGTTTATAGTAAGCAACAAGGTGGTGCAGAAACCTACATCAGGTCATGTGGGAGAGAGTGTTTAGAAGGGGACAAAAAGCATTTTGACTGTGAAACACACACACTGCCCTTTAAATGGCAGAGGAGTCACAGAGACAAAGAACTGAAGGAGGTTTTGAAAGACAAGTCACTATTGTGGCCCCCATTGTTCACAGGAGCATCAATTCCTTGGCTTGTTTGGGCAGTGGTGAAACACAACTCCACCGAACTAGATGAGTAGAATATCTGTCATTTATGACTGAGTGCATGCATTTCTGAGTCACACATTCAGGTAAGATGAACAAGAAGAGGCATTGATTTTCCAAAAGGAACACCTGCAAATGAGGTTTTTTTTTTGTTTACTTCTGACGTTGGTAGAGCCGTACAAATCAGTTTTCTTCTGTGAGATGACGGCTGGATTGGACATTCATTATGGTACACTTGTTATTCCGTTGCATTTTTACAGCCTGCGCCAGCTGTGCCTGACTCAGTATTGTCTCTCTCCACACAGCTGTGACTGTGTGCGCACATGACTGAGGTAGTATTTGAGAGAGTTCCAGAGCAAGACAAACGAGAGAGGCTGAAGGATAGGACAGAAATTTAGATGCAGCAAAGAGCCTGTGCACCTATGAATGAGACCACTTTAAAACGCGCACACAAAACAAGTGAACAGCAGCGGTACAGTGCCATGCTCCATGAACATTCCAGCACAGCCTCCACAGGACTCTGTTAAAGGGCCTTTTGTCCGGTGAGTTACCTCATCAGCACTCATGGAGCCTCTGACACATGGACATGCACTGAGGGGTGAAGGACTTCTGTGTGCACACGCATGATTTGAATAATTCGCATAAATGAATGCTCAAATCAAAAGTACCAACCTTTTCTAGCAGGAGCTTGACACAGGAGATGTGACCCTCCAAACAGGCTGTCATCAGTGGAGTGAGCCCATGTTTGTCCGGAGCCTGTGGACAGAGCAGGTGGGAAGGGCATGAGTGGGAGACTTCTTTTTGCAAAGATTCATGTATGAGCAGATTATAGGCACGACCCCAACCCTCCTACACCAGGGCCCTCTTTTTCCAAAACATAAATAAGAAAAATAACTCCTGTGAGAGTGCTTTTACTTCTCTTTTATCATACCCAGAAATTAAAGGAAATCACCCTGCACTTCAACACTATATTTATCTCCAATGTTGCAGAAGCTGAGCTGGTTATCTAGAGAAATAGAGAAATGAGCAAACATTTTTGGGCTTGTGAAGCACGCCAAAGACTTAATGTTGGAACTACTTTAAATCCTTGTGTCTTTGAAGATCAGAGCAGTCGACACTGTGATGTTGAGCTGTTGTGTCCAATCTCAGGCAAAGGCTAAGATGCACACAAATAGTGACAGGTGAAAATGAATGAGCTACTCTTTCTGAAGGACTCCTTTTAATGTCAGTGCTCACGAATCCATCACATGACATAACATACAGTACCACAACAACATGGGATGACAATGGCAAACTGTTAAGCAGTTAACCGCGGAGAGTGCTTCGGTCAATAGGTTAATTTTGGTTCTTTTCACTTTACTGCACTGTGCACCACCCTGGATTAGTAGGAGCTAGCTAGGTAGGGGCGCCACTCATTCGGCGATTACAGCTAGCAACACCATCCTGACAAGGAAAGTATAACAGAAGGAAAAGACATGACATCAGTAACAGTGTTTGAATTTTGCACTGGAGCCAGAGTCTGGTGCCACCTGTATTGAACACACAGACGTTAAACTGTTGATATTTAAGGAGAGCCAACGTAAGATAATGTTTACTACTATTGTTGTGGCGCTATTCCCGAAATCATAATAACTCTGGACCTTCATCACTAACTGGTACATCACTTTGTTCACCAATGAACTAAGTTGACATCTGCAAATTGTTTAGTTCACGTTAGACAGCCATATCTGTCGAGTCACCTTACATTAATTTGAACTGTAAATGTTAGAAAGCAATAATCCTTGTGAAGGTGTAAAACAAACGGGGAGCTGCAGTGTTTGTAAGAGATAGCAAATGTTACAGCCTCTTAAGCATATTCGTTGTCGTGACTAATATGTGTGCTAGCTAATTTTATAGGCTTGTGTTAGATGACTAATAACTGAGGCACATTGCAAGTCATCATAGCATACCGTCTAGTATAGCCAGCGTCATTAAGAACTGGTCTGGTTATAACTGCAGTCTCGTCAGTGATAACAGGTCCGACCGGCCCAGTTTTTTTTATGTAACATGATATAACACGAGCTATCTTGAACCAAACAGAGGCTTGAGACAGATCTGTGATCTGTTTAAAGACCCATAACAAGTAAAATGAGCACACACATTTAAAATAATAAAACACATCAATCAACATCATGTAGTGTGTGGTTCTTAATCTGGAGGGATTTTGTCAGTCAAAGTTGTTGTGCCCAACCCACTGACTCCAATAAATCTGACACCATACTCTCTGGCTCCAATGCAAAATTCCAATGTTGTCACTGACGCCATGTCCTTTCCTACTTTTAGGAAGTACGTTTTGAGCAGTAAAAGTCCTTTGCATTGTTCACCATGTTATCACTGTTAGCTCTGTTGGCACTGTTAGCAGTTTCAGCAGGGCTAGTGGTGATTACACTGTAAGCAACACAAAAAAAATCTGAATGCATGTAGACAGGGCCTTAATGTATTAATTCGAAGGAACACATACTGTGAAAAGAACCAGTCCGCCTATCACTGTGGCTTATGTGGGTACCTTTAGTATCAAGAAGCACCCTACAAACTCTGCAGACCACTACTGATCTATAAATAAGAGACAACCATCTCAGTATTTTCAGTTGGTTTTACACTCATCACCAAGCTTTGCTCTCGGCCATGGCTTGAAGTTTATTAGAGTTTAAAGACTCATGCTGCTTGGCACATACAATTCCACTGGTTACTGAACTGACATGTGAGACCTTTAGAAAAAGCTGGAAATTCCAAATAGCTCTTTCCAAATTCCAGATGTCAATGATGTTGGATGGGTAAGTGCCCTTTCAGTGGATACGGATCAATCTACGACAACACCAGAAGAGACTGTTGAGGCCCAGGGGGGCTATCAGGCTAAATGTGAGGTCTGGCAAGCCGACACAACTGTTGAATGAGGGAATGGACAATGGCTGAAATAGCATAGATAAACTGGTCTTAAGAGCCAGGCTACTTTAGGCCTATTGTTAAACTGCTTGATTTGGCTTGAGCATTATCAGTTTGAATGAGACGGCCCTGTTATTTTCTTGTGGTCACTGAAACCCTGGACAGTAGGCAAATTAATGCAAAAACTACAAGTACTGCCTGGCAGCTATATGGCTTCGTGAACCAGTGTCATACGACAGTTGACAATGCTTCAGACGCTGCTGCAAAGAAGCTGCACACTCATCTTCAACCTAGTGCACAGACGATCTATACCAGGGGTGTCAAACATACAGCCCGTGGGCCAGAATCGGCCCGCATGAGGGTCCAATGCGGCCCACTGGACGTTTGACGTTAAACCGCTAGAAACCTACTTTATGTAAAATGCTGCTTTGGGGCATTTCCACCCCGACCACAATACAAATAAAAAACAAGTAATACTTGTATTCAAGTTTAAAGACGCTAAACATTATGCAAAATACTGTCAATCAGCTGCTTGAGTACAAAAGATCCTTAAAACAATGCTGGCTGAACACTATCGCTAAGGCACTGCCCAAACTTTATATTAGTAAATGATTTGCGAGGCAGCAGATAATCTACTTCCTCAATACGTTCCTCTTTGGTTTGGTGATGACAGCATGACTGTGACAAATTATTAAAACTGCATTCATAATCAGAATGTACCTTTCCATCTTTACACTAAAGGAAAGGTGAAATAGTTTGAGGTGTTATTATCCACAGGTTGTTAAGCAATGGTTTTACTGGTCCAGCCCACTTGAGATTAAACTGGGTTGTATGTGGCCCACGAAAGAAAAAGAGTTTGACACTGGTGATCTATACATTCAGCTCAGTTTAGAGGTGGGCACCCAAGATTAGTGTCATCGATTCAGTATCTGACCAAATGTCTCCCCTTCTGTTCCTGAGTTATGACACCGAATAATGGCCAGAGAAGTGTTTCTGTCATGTGTCATAATTAATGGATGAAATCTTGAGTTGTAGCCAAAAATGTTTTGTGAGGTCAGGGTAACTTTTGACCACCGAATTCTAATCAGTTCATTCTTGAGTCCAAGTGGACGTTGTGCCAAATTTGAGGAAATTCACTCAAGGCCTTCTTGAGATATCACGTTCACAAGTTAGGATGGATGGACAGGCAACCCAAATATATAATGTGTCCGGCCACAGCTTTCATAAGCACAGGCATAATAACATGATGAGAGCTTACATTAATATCTGCTCCCTTAGAAATAAGGTACTTGGCCACAGCTGTCTGACCAAAGTCTGCAGCATGGTGCAGAGGCCTCCTCCCTCCGACCAAGACCCGGTTTACATCTTCAGCCTGGAAAAAGAAAGAGACAACACATTAACAGGGCTGAAACAAATAAACTCAGTGCGCTTACAGGCAACACTATGCATGAAAGGGGGATCTGTGGACCCCTTCTACTTGAAACAGACACTCTCACTGTTGGTACAAGCTCACGCTGAAATTCAAACACAAACAATTACATGCGCCATCCGCTGCCATTCACTTCCCTGCTGTGGTGCAGTTAGACCTCAGACTGTCAGTCTTGCAGCCTAAAGACACACTCATTACCCTTCCTCATTCAGTTACCACATTAACCACACACACAGCTTAGTGTGTAGCAGGTGGCCCTCCAGTCACAGTACCTAATGGAGGAGCTATCAGTCACAGCTGTGGCTGTCAGGTCTGTCTTTTCTCAAAACTGAATATAACTACTAACTTACTGTCTAAATAAAGATGAAGGCAAGTGGGGCAAAAAGCATGAATTAGCTCAGAAAATGAGCCTCAGATACTGAGTATAACAGAAGAACATGCTGACAGGCCCTGAAACATGGAGGTATATCACGTTACACACTACCCTCATATGAACACAAGTGATCTGGGGATGACAGAGCAATCGTGGTTATCTGGTTTCCCTGGGGGCAACTAAGAGCACATCTAATAAAAATGCCAATCAGATGGGGCAATAGGAAAATATCACAACTGGCAGATACTGTGTTAACATTATACTGACATGAGATTAGATATCATCTGTAATTCTGGATATCATGATATGACTTATAACTTAAATGAAGTTATTTCCTGGTCCCAACTGCTATATTACAGTTAAATCAGGGTGTCTACAGGTATAATACACTGCCATTGAAAGCTATTAAGACCTTTTCATTAGCCCCTTTTACACTGCCAGATTTTCTACGAATTTTGGGCTGTTTTGCCGGCAAGATGCGAGTGTTTAGACACACAAAGCCGGATTGGCGAGTTGATCCAAGGTGCCCGATTTTCCGCCTTGTAGGGTAGTCATACTGGCGGAACCTTTTTGGTTTAAACAGAATAAGGCGACCTTCCGCCACCGGAGGGGCTGTTGAAGACTTGTGGGAGGAGCTGTTGATGACGCTGCACGTGCGAGCCACTGGCGGTGGATAAACAGGAAACAGCTGATAGCAGGAATTAACGAGCAGCTAGTAGCAAGAGGGAAACACAAGCAGACACTGTAAAGATGAGCAACTGGGGAGACAAGGAATTGTGCGCCCTCCTTGTCCTCGCAAACAAAGAGGCCACGAACCGTCAAATGACGGGGACAGTGAGTTCGTTTGTAACCGGACCAGGATCACCTCTTCAAGAAGGTCTTGGTCCAATTGTTTTGGAGCACACCTTAGTGTGATTGCTGTGTTCATCCCTGCCCAAACGAACCACACTGAGGGGGCAAACGAAATTGAGTTTGATTGAATCGAACCAAATAGGGCAGGTGTGAAAGCACCCTAAGACTAATTAATGACTTTTAAGGCCTAGTATTTACAAAATTAAATTTAAAACATTTTAAGACTTTTTGAGGACCTGCAGACACCCTGTAAATGCTTCAAATGTCTGATCTGTTGTTGACATAATTGACAACTTAATTCATTCACCTGCAGCAGAACTATCAATAAGCCTTGGACTTGTAATGGCAGGAAAAATACAGGTGTAGCTATAATCATTAATTTGGTCGCATTCCAGTTGCATGTATGCTAAAGTGCTGGTATTGTAAATGCTGGCTCAAATACATTGCTACTGGACACCTTAATGGAACTTGGCCATCACCAATGTTACTCATTACACCTACGCTTTTACTACTGTGACAAGGCAAAGTGTCTGGTATGAGATAGGCCCACTATAATAAACAAAACATACCAAACTCTATTACTAAAAATAAGCAGAACCCCTGCTTGTACAATTAGGTTTAAATATGTTACAAATTCCAAGTTCAATCACAAAGATTATTTACTGGATCTAGTTTCCATGGTCCAATGAATTTGATGACCAGCTGCTCACAAGCCTGTTCAGATCTGTAACCACTGACTAATTCAGCAATAATATCATAATCCACTGCAGCACTACCTGCCTGCGATAACCGCTCACTCACTCACCTTTATCACAAACTCCACTGAAGGTCAAGTACAACACACTCAAGACAATTCTTCATTTTACACACCCAATCCCACTGGATCCATTAGCCATGATGGATGTCGAACTTCGACCTCTTCTGATAGTGTTTAATAGTGTTACCATCAATGGCTGCAGCTCCAGTGGCTGATAAAATTGAAATAGTTTCATTTCCACTATTGAAAAGGGATAAAGCACTTTAGTTGTTTATACCCAGCCTTGTGTAGATAATGAAATGGCTATGAGTTACAATGGGGCAATCAGAAATGAGAAAACCCTACTTGTGGATGGAAAATGTATCCTTGTTAATGGAAGAGTCTCAAATACAACAGCCTGATTCTACTCGAAATTCAGCAGCACCTTTAATCATGACTTTAGATGATTAGTTTGGTGGTTTGTACGCCAGGTAGGACAAAAACTTTCCAGGAGTCCATGTGCATCAAGCTACAGTTGGTTTAATATGCAAGTCTTTCCTGTTTACATCAGGGCTGCACTTAGGATCAGTTTCATTGTTGATTAATATATTGATCATTTCTTGATTAATCAATAGTTTTTTGGTCTATAAAAAGTCAGAAAATGATGAAAAATGTGTTTCCCAAAGCCCAAGATGACGTCTAATGTCTAATCTAACCTTTTTCTTAAAAAGTTGCTCAACGATCAATTTAGCGGCTGACAAGCTGCAGCTCTTGTATACATCAATACACATTGCCATCTTTAAAATTTGCCCGTACTATGAAATTCCCATGGCACGTGTGTGTCACCATTTCCATCCAAGCACACCTCTTTTCCAAATATTTACAGTGTTAGCAGCCTGGCGCCAGGCAAATAATGGTAAACAGCTAAGGAAAGACAATAAGGATGATAATTGTCTCATATCAATTACAGGCACCAGAACTGAATGGCAATAATAGTGTATTATGGCAGACTTTGTGATATCAGCAAATATCATATTGTTGTCGAATCTATTAAATATTGTATTGTGACGAAAATTTTGATTTTGTTTGGGTCTCATTGGTAAAGTATATAAAACATTCTTTGTGATGCCAGTGTGCCATTACTGTGCTGTGGCAATAAAGTGTAAAAATAAAGAATTAAAAAATTAAAATAAAGACAAATTAAACGTTAGGTAGCTTACTAAGAAAATAAAATCAACTGCTTTTTCACACTGACAAATGCATCTTATTAGATAAAGCAGATGGTGACTTAGTTTTCCTTTGTGGACGTAATTTACAGTTGAAAAAATTTAATAAATTGCATTATGTCACAATATATTTTACTGTAATACTCAGCATATCGCAATATATTTCAAATCAAAATCTCTCCTTGACTTTATAGTGGTGAAAATACAGGAGGTAGAAGAGTGGAAACTGGTTATGCTGCAAGAGTAGTTTTAAAATTTTAGACTATTTATATAAACTGGCCAATATCAGGATAAGATAAGATAAGAAATTTGTCTTAGATACATGCGGTACCTGCCGTTACAAGACATAAAAACTTATTCATACAGTTCCGACAAAGAGCTGTCGCCTTTCACAATCCCAAACACTCAGTACGTGCACAGACTGCCATCAGCCAACAAACTGCAAGCCCCCCATTGCACCACACATCTGTTCAGCGGTCCATGGTAAAAAACATAAAGTCAACCTGACTGCAGCCTTCAGTGAATGAAATGTTTCAAACTGCAGAGACAGATTTGGGGCAACAAACAAGTTCTCGATTGATTTACAACCTGAGGCAGATTTTGTTTGGACAGAGTCTTCCTGTCTTTGTTAACCTATACGAGAACGTACAGTTTCCAAATGGGTCCAAACAACATTCAAGTGTAGTTAATGTGGACAGATCATGTGCTGCCTTGGTGGCTCAATTCATTAAATCTCCAGACATAGTGGAGTATGTACAGCTGTTTCATTTAACTACCAAGCAACAATGGAGTCAACGTTCACAATAACTTCATGTATGACTGTAAAAGCAAAAATGGCCTCCTCCAGCAAAGGCAACAACACAAGCTTGCAATTCAAACACATAAAGCTTGCTGGTGTGGAGGGTGCCATCGGTTTGCTGAAGCCGACCCTCCTGCAGTCCTCCTCGGCTATATTACATCTGGTATACCCCCAGCTACAGCTGAGACCCCAGCCCACCAACGCTGGCTACACACTGCTGGAGCACGGGCCTGTGTGCTGATAGCTTGTTAGCACCCAACCAGCTAGCTATGCATATCTCGTAACACGTTAACAGAAATCTACTCCACCAGAAACACTGTCCAACAATGCATGTGTTGCCAACTGCAGTTGTTGCTGCTGGTGACAATACAATGGGCATGACGGTAGTTCTCCATCCACAATGTCTGCTACCACGTACCAGCGGGCGATGTTGTTGGTTAGCTCACCAACAGGTTGCTCAATGCGGAGAGTGGCAGCAATAGCGTTTGCGAGCCGACGAAACATGCTTCACAGTCAAACGCCAACCCCATAAAGTACAATTTTAATGCCCGAGATAGTTAGCAAACACGGACCCTTTGATTATCCAGGTAGGAGTAACGTTAGCAACGTATGCTAATTATGCTAACTTGGCGTTCAGGCTGTCTTGCGTTACACTAAAGCGCGTTACACCAGCCTCGGAGTGTTTCGAAACTGATTCAAGCTATTTAAAGCTCCATAAATCACGTTGCGAATCCAACAAGTTCCGATAGCTTACCAATGTTACATTACCTAACTTAACATTTCCCAACTTCAGTTACCGTTAGCTAGCTAGCTAGCCGGCCTGCTAACTGGCGTCAGTTACCTTAGCTGAGAAGCCACTTGTCAGAATACAACTCAATGGAAAACCAGTCAAATCCCAGTTGTCTTACCGTTACTAGTTTGGTTTCCACCTCCTCCATATCCCCGGTCTTCAATGCCCACAGCAATTGCTTATCGATATCTTCCATCTTCCTGTGTTTGCTCCGGTGGCTCTCCTTCCCTAATGTGCTGCAGGGCAGTTGTCAAGTTAAATGCTAGTGCGTTAAAAGTTAGCTAGCTAACGCCACGCTCTTCCTGTCGTCGCGGTGAGCGCGGTCTTAACACACGGCTGGATAAAACAGCGGTTTGACGCTTAGTAAAGCAAATTTTGTTGGATTTGGGGTGAACCACTGAGGAGTGGCAGGTAAAAACAGGCTCTAAAGAAGTTCTGAAAGGCAAAGTAACCGAGAGGGATCCGCCTTTCTGCTAGAAGTGCTTCCGGTGCTGTAACCCGGAAGTTAATATTCAGAGAAAAGTTTTAATTCTTTTTTCCATATTTAATAAATACATTACCATTATACACGCACAGAACTATTCAAACCAGGGATGAATATATACCGAGGAAAAATAAAAAGTAAAAAAAAAAAAAAGTAATATGGGTTCCCACACATTTTCATGGACAAAACTTTTCCATGACTTTTCAAAAACCCATTATGAACTTTCTTCTTGCCCCACTTGCTGCTCACATATTAGATTCAGTCCAGTTTAGGACTGGGTGTTACAATCCCTGATGCACATACTTGAGACTGTGTGGGAGTAATTGTGCCGTCTGGGAGTCCGAGTGGGAGACAAAGGGTTAGATGGATAAAAGCAGGAAAGAGCGAAGGTGTAGGGAAGATAGAGAATTCTCCCGGGCCGTCGCTTAACCTCCCCCTAATCCCTCATTTTGGTGAGAGAAGAGAGGGGAGAAGAAAGTAACAGGAGAAAAACATACCTAACTTTAATCGAGGTTGCACATATTTGCGATTGTGGGTTAGAGTTGTAGCCATGCATCCTTCACTGGTGTGGCCCATGACACCTCCAGAGGGCTCGAATGCAACACCTGGCGTCTCAGGTCCCTCCCTGTTGGTATTGCTTCCCTAGTTCCATCACATATTAGATTCAAACTCTATTCAAACAAAAGTTTAGCCAGATGCATGGACAAACAATGAGTTTAACACGATGCTGTGTTACGCAGCTGCACTGCCTTTTAATATGATGGGTTTAAGTTGAATTCAGTTCAAAGAGGTTTTCTGAAATAGGAAACATAGGGTTACATTGTCAGAGAAATTGAAACAAAAATGTTACGTTCAATAAGTAAAGATCAACCACTGCTGATTGGGTACACCTTTGACACACCCACCAAACAAGGGAAAACGCACTGCAAAGACTGTTGCACTCTGCTTCACATCTATAGAAACCATGGCAAAATGGTGCTAATGTTGGAGTGAAGGACTCTCATGTTCTCACAAGTTCTTATTGCAAAGCACATGCTACATGATCGAATATATTCCTTGCGTACACTTAATGATGTATTTCCTTATTTCATTAAAACAGTCAATGACTGATGACTAATTGTCTGCTAGCAGCTTTGCTATTTCCACTAAGAGAAAGCAGAAATTCTTGTACGGGTCATGACTGCATTTTTGCATATCATGGCCAAAGCAATGATAAAGCCTTTTATGATTATCATAACATCAGTCCTCCACTTCTGCTCTCAGGCGAACACACAGAGAGACAGAACTAACTTTTTATTTCTCTTTCTGTTATGTGCTGTTCAATTTCAGATGCATAACAACACACAGTAAACATAACCATGAAGTTAAACACTAACAGGGGTTAACACATTATACGAAAAAAAAAAGATGTGACATTGTCTAAATATGCAATATTGCTGGCATATTTAAGATTTTTATTTATTTATTTATTTTTTGTTGTTTTGTTTTATGATGAGGAGTCTTGGTCCTTGTTACAAAAGGTAAATGCAAAACATATTAACCCAAAAGTTACTTTCTATGCCAAACCATGTCACCACAGCAACACTCAAAATCATTTATTATTATATATTATTATTATTTTCATTATTCTTTAGTATTTCCATTAAACAAGAAAAAAAACTCTCCCGGTCAAAAGAAACAAAAAAGGAAGAAAAAATAATTGACATGAATTGAAATAAAAAATTAAAATTACAGTCAGGAGTTTTCATCAAACAAGCATACAAAATATTGACAGAAACCTCATAATTCACACTTTCCAATGTGTCCACTGCCAAATAATGAGATTTTGAAAATACCTTGATTTAGATAAAACATAAAAGTTTTAAATCAATCATTTACAGCAGTGACAGAGCGCTAAGTGCCACAAAAGTTTAATCTAGCCTACCTGTTTTTTTTTTTTAAAGTATAATCCAGAAATATATTCTCCGCAAAAGTCACATGACTCTGAAAATACAGTACAGGCCAAAAGTTTGGACACACCTTCTCATTCAATGCGTTTTCTTTATTTTCATGACTATTTACATTGTAGATTCTCACTGAAGGCATCAAAACTATGAATGAACACATGTGGAGTTATGTACTTAACAAAAAAGGTGAAATAACTGAAAACATGTTTTATATTCTAGTTTCTTCAAAATAGCCACCCTTTGCTCTGATTACTGCTTTGCACACTCTTGGCATTCTCTCCATGAGCTTCAAGAGGTAGTCACCTGAAATGGTTTTCCAACAGTCTTGAAGGAGTTCCCAGAGGTGTTTAGCACTTGTTGGCCCCTTTGCCTTCACTCTGCGGTCCAGCTCACCCCAAACCATCTCGATTGGGTTCAGGTCCGGTGACTGTGGAGGCCAGGTCATCTGCCGCAGCAGGAGATCACTCTCCTTCTTGGTCAAATAGCCCTTACACAGCCTGGAGGTGTGTTTGAGGTCATTGTCCTGTTGAAAAGTAAATGATCGTCCAACTAAACGCAAACCGGATGGGATGGCATGTCGCTGCAGGATGCTGTGGTAGCCATGCTGGTTCAGTGTGCCTTCAATTTTGAATAAATCCCCAACAGTGTCACCAGCAAAACACCCCCACACCATCACACCTCCTCCTCCATGCTTCACAGTGGGAACTAGGCATGTGGAATCCATCCGTTCACCTTTTCTGCGTCTCACAAAGACACGGCGGTTGGAACCAAAGATCTCAAATTTGGACTCATCAGACCAAAGCACAGATTTCCACTGGTCTAATGTCCATTCCTTGTGTTTCTTGGCCCATTTGACCATGAAGGTCTGATTTGCATGATCTCCTCTTAACAGTTGTTCTAGAGATGGGTCTGCTGCTAGAACTCTGTGTGGCATTCATCTGGTCTCTGATCTGAGCTGCTGTTAACTTGCGATTTCTGAGGCTGGTGACTCGGATGAACTTATCCTCAGAAGCAGAGGTGACTCTTGGTCTTCCTTTCCTGGGTCGGTCCTCATGTGTGCCAGTTTCGTTGTAGCGCTTGATGGTTTTTGCGACTCCACTTGGGGACACATTTAAAGTTTTTGCAATTTTCTGGACTGACTGACCTTCATTTCTTAAAGTAATGATGGCCACTCGTTTTTCTTTAGTTAGCTGATTGGTTCTTGCCATAATATGAATTTTAACAGTTGTCCAATAGGGCTGTCGGCTGTGTATTAACCTGACTTCTGCACAACACAACTGATGGTCCCAACCCCATTGATAAAGCAAGAAATTCCACTAATTAACCCTGATAAGGCACACCTGTGAAGTGGAAACCATTTCAGGTGACTACCTCTTGAAGCTCATGGAGAGAATGCCAAGAGTGTGCAAAGCAGTAATCAGAGCAAAGGGTGGCTATTTTGAAGAAACTAGAATATAAAACATGTTTTCAGTTATTTCACCTTTTTTTGTTAAGTACATAACTCCACATGTGTTCATTCATAGTTTTGATGCCTTCAGTGAGAATCTACAATGTAAATAGTCATGAAAATAAAGAAAACGCATTGAATGAGAAGGTGTGTCCAAACTTTTGGCCTGTACTGTACTTCTGACATTTGTTCAAAATGTACATCAGCATTAGAGATTGCCAAAATTATCACAGTACCCTGAAACCCCCTCAGTCTGTAACAATGGGATTGTTCCGTACTGTTGTTTACACACGGACTGCATTAGTTGAAGCACCGCACATGCGCAGTTGTTGTTGTATCTGCAATGAGAATGGATTGCATTGTAAGAGTGAGTTACAGAAAGTGTTAAATAAAGTTCCCTGTGAGTACGGGTAATACTCAACCGTCCAGTTTGTATAGTCTAGAAGAGACAGAGCAAACTGAAACACAGTCCGCTGAGGGTTAATGACGCACACCTGGGGACACTCGCTAGCCTGTTCCAATGTGTGTTCACCAAATGCTAGGAGGGACTGTTGCCTTACCTCTGTAGGATCTTTCCTTGGAGGGACTCATCCTACCAAGGAAAGATCATAAGCCCCTTTTAGATAGGAATTGTGCAAATTTGCAGGAAAGCCCAATCAATCTTCTTTCAGCATTGGCAGTATAAAAACAAAATCGGGGAGTGCAGCAAAATGCCTCCTACCTACTTTTGTTTATACAGAATGCGCCTTTTTCGGGGCAATGGGGGGCGTGAGCAAGTAACAAAACGTGTAGCTCGGCGTGTGACGTAAACAGTGACATGGGAGGGAAGCCACGGCTGGTCAGTCCTTCGGGCGATTCTCTCGTAAGTCGGCCCATCATTCGTAGAAAATCTGGCAGTGTAAAAGGGGCTATTGACACCACGTGTCTGACATGCCCTGAGAAACCACGCCCACCACCAGTACAAGAAAACCAACCGACACGACAATTATTTGAACCCTGCTACAACCAAACGTTGTGAATGAATATTAGGCCAAACATTGCAAGATGAAGATGTGATTCACCTCATAACGAGATGTACACTTTATAGCCAGCTAAAGGCTAACTTAGCATATTCGTTAGGGCATCCGGACCAAAGGGCAAAGGGGGCTGATCATGGGGGTATGATGGGTGAGTCACGCAGCTGCTCCAGCTGCAGCTTCCTACTCAAAACTCTTCAAAACAGTAGTCCACAAACCAATAGGCAACATCACAGTGGCTACATCTATTATTTCACACAGTCTATGTCTGCCCTCTGACCTCCAGATCAATGAATGAAGTGCCTACGTACATGTGTATGTATGAGAGAATGAGAGCTGGCCTCAAAGAGCCACTGGTCCTCTTGACTGATGATGTTTTTAGCCGAGTGCCTTGCGCATCATTATTTTCAAGGCACTTTGGGAACCTGAGCATTAAATGCAGCACCTGTTGGACGCAATCTGCACTTTCACGGCTATTTCAATTGTCGACCACCATTTGAAGAATTGCTCTCTCCAGCAACTCCTTGTGAAATGAAGGTGATGACAGAAATGTTGTCACACTATCATTACATGAAATCAGTAGCCCCTTGGAAAAACCAATCTGTCCAGAGGATGACGAGGACAATAAGAGACATCATTTTGAAAAAAATTCAATATGGCAGTATGATGAGAATAAGAATGCAGCTAATGGGATTCAACCACTCTCCCATCCTCCTCCTCCTAGAGCTCCCCTTTACAACATCTCTCCCACAGTCACCTCTCACCTCTCTGTCTTGCACACACACACACACACGCCAACATATAACACACCATGCAGCTGAAACACACACACTAAGACTGTTTTATGTGCTGGTAATAAACTGTCTTACAAGTGTATGTTACTGATTTTACATCCAAATGGTAATGAGGACATGGGAAGTCACTGCCCAGTTTTCCCCTAGCTGTTATGCTAATGTGACATATATGACTCAAATGACTCCCAGAATGCGTAATCCCAAGTTCATGTGTGGCCTAAATCAATTCCAGTCCAACTAGTCATGCCTGCCATAATTATATCTGCATTCTAATGGTCTTCAGGCATCGTAGGGGTTAGCATTACATATTCTAATACCTGTTTCGATCATAAAGGAATATCGTACTTGACAAGATTGCTAATGGCAGCATGTATATTTTTCCCTTTGTAGGTGAGGTTAAAGGAACTGTGTTTAGGATTTAAGCAGGATTTATACTTCTGCATCGAAACAACGCTGAAAGCATCTCCCTCAGTGGAAACAAAGCTTTTATTTACCTTAATTTCACAGATAAGAAACAATAAATTGTGAAGACAATAAAGCCTACACAAAAATAGGCTAATTTATACAGTGTAAAATGCCATAGGCTCGTGCTAATAACGTTAGCATGTTAAATTTGTTTGGAAAACGTGTTTCGTATAAGACAGTTGTTTTGTAAGTGAACCTTGTGAGCTGTAATGGAGCTGAATTTTGTAACGTTACCTTTGTTAAATGTTGCTGTTGTCCCTGGCCTCATATGAGTAGAGGAAAAGTCAGCTAGCTGCTAGGCTAATTTATACAATGTAAAATGCCATAGGCTTGTGCTAAAAAAATTAGCATATTGTATTTGTGGGGAAAATTTTTCCAACAAAGGATGAGGGTTTTGTCTGTGAATGCTGCGAGTTATAGTGAAGCTGATTTGTGCACTTGAGTTTGAAATGATCCCATGTTTAATGTGTGTTTAATGTGTGTTTTGAATCAACTAAACTTTACAGCACTTCACAGAAACCCTGCAGCCAACTCGTGCTTTGGAGGTGTAACTGCAGAGTGACACAGACACACCACTGCACAAGTATAAATGCTCACAATGGCGTAGGCCATATGAGTAGTTTACTTGCGTTAGGTGCATCTAGCGGGGAGGATTACAGATGGCAACCAGCTGAAACTTCTCCTGTGTGCCAAGCATGAACTGAATCATCCGCAGAGGTCTCTTCCTCTCCAAAACAAATGGACCAGGTTATTTCATGTTAAAAAGCAGTGTTTCTCTGTTGCTGTTTGGCATGCTGGAGATGGGCCACTAGTCCCGCACCTGCTAACGTCTCCTCACCTTTCTCCTCTGATAACTTGAGATCCAGACTTTCATGAGGTTATTACTGGTAGCCGAATTGTCAGCAGAGGTCTCTCCCTCTTCAAAACAAACGGACCAGGTGATTTAAACCAGTTAAGACATGGAATTAAACAGTTTCCTATCAGAAATCAATGTTTTTCCAATGCTGTTTGGTTCATCGTGGAGGGGCTGCTTACTACGGTGGTCGACATGAAAGTGCGAAAAAACAAAAATGTGAATGGCCCTATCTAGAGCCAGTGTTTGCTTTGCCCATTCTGGGCTACTGTAGAAACATGGCAGTAAACATGGCGGATTCTGTGGATAAGGACCCGCTCCTTATGTAGATATAAACGGCTCATTCTAAGGCAACAAAAATGTGATGTGTCAATGATTAAATCAGGGCCAGCGCTGTGCCCATTGGATCAGATTCGGCCTCGTCGGAACCACATTACAATGATGTATTCATTCATTCATCTTCTAACCGCTTCATCCTCTTGAGGGTCGCGGGGGGGCTGGAGCCTATCCCAGCTGACATCGGGCGAGAGGCAGGGTTCACCCTGGACAGGTCGCCAGACTATCGCAGGGCTGACACATAGAGACAAACAACCATTCACACTCACATTCACACCTACGGGCAATTTAGAGTTATCAATTAACCTAGTCCCCAATCTGCATGTCTTTGGACTGTGGGAGGAAGCCGGAGTGCCCGGAGAGAACCCACGCTGACACAGGGAGAACATGCAAACTCCGCACAGAAGGGCTCCCACGCCCGGGATCGAACCAGCAACCCTCTTGCTGTGAGGCGAGAGTGCGAACCACCACACCACCGTGCCGCCCTATCATGATGTATACTTTCTTTAATTTCTATTGCAATCATTGTAACTTTTGATATTATAATGTTGTTTTCCTGAACTTTATGCTGTTTGTGTACGTGTTTTTGCCCACTCACCTACCTCTGTACATACTCATTTGTGTGTGTGTGTGTGTGTGTGTGTGTATATGCTTGTTAGTTTCTGTGTGTGTCAGCATGTGTTTGCCTGTTTTACATATTATATCATTTGTGGAGATGTGTGTGGGTGTGTATATATCAGTTAACATGCTAATGGAAGGCCTGAATTGGTGGCCAGAGGGGGCCTAGCTATGATTACATGACCCCCAGATATGTATTTGTGTATCGTGATGTGTGTTGCTATATGTTGTGCATGTTATTTGACTCAATAATAAAAACATGATGAGTCTTATTTTTATTTTCAGGCGATTTTACACAAAGGAAATCATACTTATAATATTATATTCCATTTCTGCCAATATATCCCTCTAAATCCGACACACTGAACATTTACAATACTGTTTCACAGTCTAAATGGCAGATAATAGGGCTGTTACTGTGAGCAAAAGTTAGCCCCTGGTATGTGAGCGAATAGCACAATGGATTTTTTTTTAATGTATGGACGCAAGGGAAAAAGGTTTCCGCCTGACAGAAATGTTAAAGTAATTCTATCCACAGGCATGACAGCATGGCACCTCTATTTTTCAGTCTATTAGCAGCGCTCAGGCAGCAGAACTACACTATGCAACTTGTGGACTTTTTTAATGGATACATTAAAAAAAGTCCAGAAGGGGCTCGACTAAAACACACTCTCTCCTCCCCAGTGATTCAAAACATTACAATACTGAACTGGCAGTGCAGATAAACTTCTCCATAACAGCTAAAACATTCAGCACAATAACAATAAAATGACTGATATGATTATCAAACATAATCCCAGCAGGAAGTCAGTTAGATATTCTTTAATAGATGAAATATAACCTTTTTATGAGGACTGAGAGAGTCGTTTCTCCTCAGTGAGAGATAATAACGCAGCTGAAATGGTACATTTTAGGTCATTAATTGTGCATGAATGCGAAACACACATTATTGAATGGTATCCAAAAGAGAATACACGAGGCCCTTTACCAGCACAATTCTGATGTAATGATACTTAACGTGAGCATTCTGAGGCTTGAGACTTACCTCCGCATATTTCCGAGGGCAATTCTTTTTGTTGCTCTGCTACATTAAACTAATGTGACAGCTGTAATTACTAATTACTTTACGTCTCTCATGCAACACACATAATGAGCTCATAAAACGTTGTGCATTACTTGAGTTGAATATAGCCAGCAGAGTAAAGAGTCAGATTAGCAACAACATTAAAATACTGCCTAAAGGAAAAGACTCTAATCATGTAGGGTAACATTTCTGTTGCTATAGCTGCAGGTTGAATATCGTTGTTAATGAACAAATAATAATGTATCAATGTGAAAGAAACCGCTTTTGCTTACACTGTCATCAATACATTTCTTTGGCCACCTGGGGGCAGCACAACATGCTGTAAACCATAGCCTGTGTAAAATAATGGATGTTGCCACTGTGACGTCGACCCAACTCACGTTTTGGCATTTTGGCCATCAATATTTTGGAATTTGGAGCCAGAAGTGACCATATTTGGATAATAGGGTGGAGCGAAGCCTAATGATTGCTGCTAGCTTGGTTAGCACAGTGCATTTACAGCTATGATTAACTGTGATAATGCTAATTTTTGCTAACCAAAAACAGATTAAAAACAATTAAAACAAAATGTACTTATTGGAAAAACTGACTCCTTAAGCTCACAACACACTGGCACCCTAGCACACACTGGACATGGCGTGCTGCAGCTTGTCAGCAGACGACCACACAAAGTTATTACTACTTTTACTGAAAGATCTGTACTTCATCCACCTCTGCATTTGCTTAAAATCATGTGGACAGCATCTAATTAAATTTCTCTTCTCAGCTAAAGAAATGATCTCCAGAGCTATGACTCCGAGGTAATACCTTTTTGGCCATTGTCTTTATAATGATGAGATTGAGGTTTGTTTAGCTCGGGATATTTCTCAACCCCAACAAGTCTCTCCTTATTCAGTCTTTGTCATACATGAGAAAGGAACTGCTATAGAGTTCTCTTTATACATAGATGGTGAGGAGGAAAAAGCTGCTGCAGGAGCCTGCAAGCAGAGATTGAGTGGGGGGGAAAATGCATTTAATGCATTTAATGGTGGCAAGGCTCAAAATAGGACGGTGGCATGAAGTGGCCAACACTTGTCTAGCTGCTGCCAATGTGGGGTTGTACGTAGAAAATAATAGGGCCGTGTTTTATTGACGCGCCGCTGAAATGTTCTGGCCTTTAGAGGGTCTTTTAGTGCACGCAAATGCTAAACAAGACTTTTTTAAGGCTAACAAAACTATACAATTTTCTTTCAACTGAAAACACATTGAAATAGTGAGAGCTATGGCTACACCTTTACTCTACAACGGTTACATTATCAAACCAACATCATTGTCATGGTAGCTACTTGTCAACCGATGGCGTTGGACTTATATAAAAATTCACCCCACGTACAGTTGTCATGAACGGGGAAATTAACTATAGAGACCTGAACTTTTGTACTAGGCAAGTTTAATTCTGCTGTAATGCTGGGCTTCTTAACATGGAGCTCTATGGGAATTGACTCGCTCTTGGAACCAGCCTCAAGTGGCCGTGAGAGGAACTGCAGTTTTTTTCACTTCCACATTAGGCCCGTTTCCACTGCAGGAACTTCGGGGTAATTTTACGGGGCCGAAGGACAGAGTTCTGGAACTTTTACAGGGGCTAAACAAGTCCCTGCCTCGGAGTAGGTACTCAGAACGGCCCTGAGAAACTCCTGGCTGGGACTTGGGGTTTACGTGACAACAACAGAAAGCAAAAAAACAGCCGGCATTTAAAAAAAAAAAAAAAAAAAAAATTATATATATATATATATATATATATATATATATATATATATGTATATATATATATATATATATATATATATATATATATATATATATATATATATATATACATATATATATATATATATATATATATATATATATATATATATATATATATATATATATATGTAGGCCTATATATCACATTTTTCACGTCACTATATCACTGTGTAGACCAATCTGATGTTTGTAAGGTCTATAAACACAATGATTGAACAAACATTACTATTTGTGTGCATGTTTTGTAATTAATAACATGGTTATCGTAGATTAGCTGGGCTAACTGTTAGCCGTTAGCGGTGTCTGTAATGACTCATTAACTCAATAAATGGTCCGTGAATAAAATATTTTTTCCAGCGGATATCTTAGTTACAACATGATTGAGCTAGCAAAGCAGTTTTGTGTTGCTATGTGTGGTATTTATTCAGTTTTGGGAAATCACAATGTCTAGAAAGCATCAGTGGCTGCAGCTGACAGGGACAGTTAGCAAAACTAACATCAGGACGTCATCTGTTAAAAGCCTCCCGTTGTCGGATATGACATGAAACTACTCCAGTTAGCTCAATCATGCTGTAACTAAGACATCCGCTGGAAAAATATTTTGTTTCATGGACCGTTTATTGAGTTACTGAGTTAATATAGACACAGCTAACGGCTAACGTCATCCCTACGTCGTCCTGGTCAAAATGGTCGTGCAATGATTACGTCACATCCAGAGCCCGGTAATTTTACAGGAACCTTCCTCCTACTCCGCTCTCTCAGTGGAGACATGGCAGTTGAGAGGGCCGAGCGAGAGGACGTTCCTGTAGTAGTTCCTGTCCCCCAAATACTACCAGGAACTTCTTCAGTGGAAATGGGCCCATAGGCTCCATCTCTCAGCCCTGGATGTTGTCGCTTGCTGTAAACACAGCACTGACATACTATGACCTTAGAAAGTTGTTATGGCAAACGTGTGAGAAAATAATTGCTCAGTAACACATTCAACAGACATGGATATTAATTCACGGCATTTGTTTGCATTAGTATTCTTGGTCTGTGTTGGTTTTCATAGCTGCAGGACACTGCACTGTGTTCATGTGCTGTTTACCGCTGGGTAGCAGAGGTGGAGCCAGGACTTCTGGGACATCTTTTAGGGTTTTGAAATACCTTCAACTTTTTGTCATTCAAGTAATAATACACACCCATGTTCCTTAAAGACATCTAATATAACTGAATAAATGTTCTTCTGTTGGCCTGTTCAGTTCAGAGTATTGAAGACTGCTTTAAACAGCATAGTTGGGGATCATTGATCTGCAGTCAAACCAGCCCAGATTATTATGACATGGATTCAAATGTGGCAGATTTGTCAGCTGAACACTCATTCTGTGATCTTTACTCCAGCATAGTAAAAGAAAAACAGGTTTCAAGGTTAGTAATGTTGTTTATGCCAAATATCTACCCTACATATGAAAATAGCAACATCAGACAGTTTTTGCCTCTTTCTAGGTGGCAGGAGTGAAGATTAGTCATCCTCAACATCTGCTGTGTTGTGGTTTCTGAATGATGGAGACAGATGGAGAACAATAAGATACAAAACAGGATATATGCACCACAGGATGTTTTTTTGTCTTTAGCAATTATGACATTTTTCCAAAATGATGTACAGAGTTTTAGGCATTCTATAACACCCCTACTGCAGTACTTGCAGTGGGTATGCAGACTCACGATTTGACACCTAGTAATGTACAGGCCATCACAATGCTAAAAAGGGTTAACACAATTTGACTTTAATATACGTGTAAATAATAAAAACAGAGTTAATTAATGCTGGGGAGGCGGCATGGTCAGTTCTTTGGTTCCAAAGGGGCTGGGGAATGTTAGTTTTTTGAGCACGGTCTCACTCCGAAGTACAAATCCAGTGCTTGGGCAGTGACTTGCGGCGTCAGAAACCAACGGCATGATGTGCAGCCGGTTGCCGTTATAGTTTAATGTTGCCCTGCAGCATCGGGGGAAATGTGGCAGGACAAGGACGAACATTAAGGCAGCGAAAGTCCATGGATGGGATGGATACGTGGGTCAAACAAACACAGACTTTCACCTGAGAGAGCAGTGTTTGTGTCCCTTAAGATTTAAACCAAACTCTGTTCTTTGTTCCTTAAACTAATCATGTGTTTGTTGTTGAAGGAAAAAAAAAAAAAGTTCACGGTGTTGTACCGTCTTTTGAAAGAGACTGTATGTAAACGTTAAATTTCCTGTGAAAACAGAAGTGTATCTTGAAAGAAGACAATGCACGTAACAGGCAGAACTTGGGACACGGTGTCCCAGAATGTCAACAACCAACACACCCAGGGTACCTTGCATGTCGACTGTGGACGTGGAAAATCCATGACCGAAACGTCAATATGTGACAAGGTCGGAGTGAGACTGTGTTGCTTCTGTAGTTGTCCTTTGTTGTTACATGTAACTGTTACTTGATGGCTGACCTCGGTGTCACTCTCTGGCCTTTCTGGAGGTGCAACTCGGCCTTATGGCTGCGACGTGTCGGGAAGACCTTGGCCTGCAGATTAAAAGCACACAGAGAATGAGAGAAGGAGCAGTGCTTGCAGCCTGTCGCTTAAACACCCCAGCGAGTGAAGCACCTGAATCACACCTGTCTTCAATTAGTAACTGCCCCCACAGCCATTGGCTCATAGCACGTGAAGTCCCTCCATGCATACACACACAGACAACACCATTGTGCACACAAACCATACCCAATCAAATGGCTTGTAAAAGAGTGCATATAGTTTATGTAAATGGTGAAAAAATGTTATCACGGAAGCAAGCCCCTGGACCCCTCTAGGTTTGGGCTGAGCTCCAAATGGCTCCGCCCCTGCTTAAGCCCCTTTTACACTGCCAGATTTTTGGCGAATGTTAGGCCATTTTGCCGGCAAGCTGCGAGCGTTTAGACACTCAGAGCCCGATCCGAGGTGCCCAATTTCCCGCCTCTTAGGGTAGTCATACTGGCGGAACCCTTTTAGTTTAAACACACTGAGGCGGCCTTCCACAACAGGAGGGGCTGTTGAAGACTTGTGGGAGGAGCTGTTGATGACGCCGCACGTGCGAGCCACTGGCGGTGGATAAACAGGAAACAGCTGATAGCAGGAATTAGCGAGCAGGTAGTAGCAAGAGGGAAACACAAACCTGACAGACACTGTAAAGATGAGCAACTGGGGAGACAAGGAATTGCGCGCCCTCCTTGTCCTCGCAAACGAAGAGGCCATTAACCATCAGATGGCGGGGACGGTGAAGAATGGGCCAACTTACGAGAGAATCACTGAAGGACTGACCAGCCGCGGCTTCCCTCCCACGTCACTGTTTACGTCACACGCTGAGCTACATGTTTTGTTACTTGCTCACGCCCCCCATTGCCTCGAAAAAGGCGCATTCTGTGTAAACAAAAGTAGGTAGGCAGCATTTTGCTGCACTCCCCGATTTTGTTTTTATACGGCCAATGCTGAAGAAGACTGATTGGGCTTTCCTGCAAATTTGCACAATTCCTATCTAAAAAGGGTTTGTGATAAGGTATGGTGGGTTTATCTGAACTTTTGTGCTGCCTGCTGCTGCTGGGAACAAGGTTGTTGAGAGCAGTGAGACTTAACCCAGACAGTAAAGTTACGTAAACCAAACTGGGTTTGTCACGACAAACCAAGTCATTTGATTTATTGCTAATGTCAAATTTTTACAGTAAAAGAAATGTGAGTATGATTTTGATCACTAGTGTCTATGGACTAATGCCACATCCACTAAATTAGTATCAGTTTCCTCTGTTGCTACTTGCCAATACTGGAACATTAACTAACCCATACACTGTCCATACCTTCACTCACATCAATAGCAAATCTACAGAACATACAAAAATATGGGACTGACTTTAAACTGTTCCTTCTGTTTTCCAGGACACACAATCCACCATAATTAATGATAAACTAAAGACGAATGGAAGTTCATGTTTGCAAAATAAAATCATCATATCTCCGCCTCCTGCGAGCTCCCCATCTCCCCCTCCACAGCGTTTCTCGAGACCATCCTCATCAAGTTGATTAGTGTACTGAAGGGTAATCCATACTTACTAAAATGGTTTAATCCATCTATCTCAGTTGTACATGGCCTTGTCTTTGTCACGGCTAAATGTAATGTGATTAGCGAGGCCTGCTGTGACTGCCGCAGACACCCAAGGTATTCTGATTCAACAGCCTCGGCGCAATCCTGGGGACGCGCTGAGAGTCGCCTAAATGTCAGATATGTTTGCAGAGACAGCAGTAAGCCACCTGCTTCACCAAGATTTTATGGACTTGAATTAAAACTGTAATATTTGTCCCAAAAGTCTGACATTTTACCTTAACATGGAAAAACATGCATACTGAGTGTACAGTACATTCTATTAGGTGTTCGGGCAGACATGTTTTAGTTTCAGAAAGCCTTAGGTAAAAAAGAGACAAAGTCACATGGAGGATGGTCTTATTAACTGTATTTCAAATTAAACAACACATCACTATGTTGAGAGTAAAGTGCTGCAAATGTTGCTCCAGATTCAGACAGTGGAATTTTTCCACAGATTCTTCCTTCAGTGTGCTCTTCGCCCTCTGGTTCTCTGGTTGTGTGTGTTGAGCAGCACTTAAAATAGCTGAGCGGTGAAGTACGCCACCTGTGGAGTCACATGAGAATGTTGGACTGAATACCAGCAGAGTCAAGAGTTGTCTATCACACACAAGGTGAAAGCAAACAGACAAAAGCATTGATTGAGAAAGCAGTTAAATGGAGAAAAAAAAGTAAATGCTAAGAAGCAGTGTCTGATTCATGCCTGTAGTCAGAGTCTGTGAAACCAAATCACAATTAATCGATACAGAAAAAGTATATATGAACAATAAAACAAAACTTTAGAAACACAAAAAAAATACACAAAAACTCAATAACAAATATGCAATATAATGTCGATATACAGTACTTTGTGTATTATTAGAATTTGCTGAATATCAAGTCCAAAAACAGAGATCAAAACTCTTGATGAAGTCATAGGGATCTGCTTTTAACAACAGCAAAACAACAATCTCTAGACACTTCATTAGGGACACCTTGCTAGTACCAGGTGGGACCCCTTTTGCCTTCATTCATTCATCTTCTAACCGCTTCATCCTCTTGAGGGTCGCGGGGGGGCTGGAGCCTATCCCAGCTGACATCGGGCGAGAGGCAGGGTACACCCTGGACAGGTCACCAGACTATCGCAGGGCTGACACATAGAGACAGACAACCATTCACACTCACATTCACACCTACGGACAATTTAGAGACCAATTAACCTGCATGTCTTTGGACTGTGGGAGGAAGCCGGAGTGCCTGGAGAGAACCCACACTGACACGGGGAGAACATGCAAACTCCACACAGAAGTGCTCCCACGCCAGGGATCGAACCGGCAACCCTCTTGCTGTGAGGCGACAGTGCGAACCACCATACCACCGTGCCGCCCCCCTTTTGCCTTCATTACTGCCTTAATTCTGGTGCTGGAAACATTCCTCAGAGATGTTGGTCCATATTGACATGATAGCATCACACAGTTGCTGCAGATTTGTCGGCTGCACATCCATGATGAGAATCTCCCGTTCCACCACATCCCAAAGGTGCTCTATTGGACTGAGATCTGGTGACTGTGGAGGCCATTGGAGTACAGTGAACTCATTGTCATGTTTGAGATGATGTGAGCTTTGTGACATGGTGCGTTATCCTGCTGGAAGTAGCCATCAGAAGATGGGTACACTGTGGTCATAAAGGGATGGACACGGTCAGCAACAATACTCAGGTAGGCTGTGGTGTTTAAACCATGCTCAGTTGGTACTAAGGGACCCAACGCTCCACTGTGTTCTTTAGCTGCAAACAGCTGCCTGCTGTGGCTGCAGACAAGATTAATGAAGGCGATGACAGACTAAAATAGCGTCGATGGTGATAATTTTTTGAGGCTTCATCACTACGTGTGACCCCTCTCACATTACACATGGTCATCTGATCCATTGTTCATATAGAAAATGATTATGCGCAGCTTTAAAGTGAACTCAAAAATAATATATGACATTAAAAAGCTTGATTTTAACTTGCTGTACCATTAAGCAGAATTCCTAATACATTAAGTACAGCTCGAATGGTCTGGTTTGTATTTCACTCATTTTATTTTTCACTCGTAGGAAACTTGTTGCTCAGATCTGTTTTGCATGCAAAAGCGCCGTCACTGAGTTAGAGATGAGAGCAATTTCCGTAACTCCCAGTAACACGGCACCCGTGATTGATTTAAAGCTCCAACCTCTCGATCACAGCTGGCCTGTTGTACTCAGATATTGCGCATGGAGCACATTTGGTTTCTAAACTGGGAATGCATAATGACAGCATCATCTGGTTTTTCGGCTTCACTATTTGAAAACTTCTGATAAAAGGGGGTGCAACCGCAACTCTTTTTAATGAATCTATAGAAAAAAAAAGAGCAGTTTGGGGAAAAGTAATAAAAAAACTGCAGGGGAGCATGATGTGTTTTGAGGGGAGAGGAAACATTAAATAATTTCCCATCCAATAGACCCATAAGCTATGGAGCGTAATCTGAAGATAAATTAAAGCCCTGACGATGCCTGCAACGCTGAGATAAAGGAATATTACTTCCCAAGGCAATGGACAGTCATGCTTGATAACATAACTACTGTTGGTTATGTTGCTGAACACCTGTGAAAACCTTTGCGCATTTTAAGTTAATTTAAAGAAGCACACTGATTCTCTGAAAAGGAAAGCCTTGCACGAGCTGTGATTCAGTGATCTTTAAGAGGACCTGAGGTTTTCAGGGACTCTGGATGTTCAAAAAAATGGACACCACTAAAAGCTAATTCTCTAAATATCCTGTTTGGCAGGCATGTGTTCTGATCTATCTGTGGCTGGCTCGTCTTTGTTGCAGAGAGCTGTGTATGTGGCCTCTGTGGGCAGACGTGCTGCTTCCTCTGACTCCACGCGCTGCCTCCCTCTAGAGGTCAGGCCATAGACACTGCCTTCCATAATGGGAGCGTGGGCAAGAGGAAATAAGCAAGGCACAGGACAGGACCTGTCTTCAAGCAGAGGCACGCTGACGTGAACTGCATTCATTTCTCCCTAACAGTCACCCCAAGCGTGGGCTTATGAGGCGCTGAGGTGCAAAGACAGTGCAGTCCAGGAAGTGTTCTCTGTCGCTCCGAGAAAAGTGGACGGATCTCTAAAAATTCACTTGTGTTTTCATGGACTGTTTGATGAAGTCGCTACCAAGAGACCGGGATTATGGCTGTAATTCTCAGATGCTTACAACCCCTAATAAATCGAGCAGAACCCCCCGCGGCGGTCCATTGTTCACCCGTTATCACCCTGCATCATCTGGCCCTCTCTTCCATCAGGCAGCGTGCTATCCCATCATCCATCACTGTGAAGTGTTGTCCAGTACCGGCTGCCCCTGATCGCCCCTGACGAGCCCTGACTGGAGGCTTGTGCTTCCTGTAGTCGATGTGAGTTCTGATAAGATGTGACAACTTTATTAGGCACAAATCAGGCGCCCACGGTTTCATTCTCCGCTGGACGTGTGAGCGATGTGCGCCGCGAGCTGTGGTTTTTTGTCACGGGTGGGATTCTCTCTTTTTATCCATCTCTTTTTATTCAAAGCCCCCGAGCTTTTCTCAGACATAATCACCCCCCACCCCATCTCTGGACCATCTACTACAGGAGCCTTAAGGGGACATATCCTGGCTAAGATTGTTGGTCCTGTCATTGGTGAATAGCGACAAGCCCATCACAAAAATGACCGCACATGTCACTCCTGACCATCGTTAGCTCCGAGCAGTGGCAGATCTTCCTATAGGTGACACAGGCAGATGCCTAGGGTGCCATGAGGAGGGATACAAAGATTGCCTGGCATGTAAGGGGAATGGAGTGTATGTGGAGAGCGTTAGAGTAAGGGAATATGAAAAGGCAAAACCTTCTGGGGTGCAGTATGAAAATAAGAAAAAGGAAGACGACTAAATCTGCAAACTGTATTCTTTTATTGTATTTTCTTTTTAATTATTTTTGTTTGTTATCTATTTAGAATATTTTAAGATTATTATATGCATGTTGGTCTGTAAGTCACTTTTGCTACTCCTTAGTTAACTTCACTGTGCACACCCAGGTCTGCTGAGAGCTAGCTAGTGATGCCGCTCATTTGACAGTTAGCGATAACAAAAACATCTTGACCCAGCAGTGTTGCCGTGGAAACACTGGCTCTCATTCATGAATGAATTGGTGTGTAAACTGTTTGCGGAAAAAAATGTACGTGTATTTCTGCATCCATCAATATGTTAGCAGCTCCGATCTTTTCGTACTAACAAAATCTACACCTGCTTCTGACAGCTTATAGTGCTTGTTTAAGTAAGATATTGCACATAAAGGTTGCTTGTCATTATTAGAAATTACAATTTTAATTCATGTTGTGCTCTGTTATGTTCAGAATACACAGATGTCTTTGAAACAAGTACGATAAACGTGACAAGAGATTAGAAATGCAACACATTTAGTTAAATTAGTTAGCATTTAGCAGATTTAAGTGTCAGACTAGGGTCCTTAAAAATGTGAATAATATGAGTTTTTTAAATCGACTCAATACAAAACTGGAAAACGCTGATAAATAAATAAATAAAATAACAAACCTCTGCTGTCTTTACGCAGCGCAGCCCCAAACTGCATGTCATTTTTGTTTGATTTAATTATCAGAGACGCAACATGGGAGACGAAATTATTATTTTAAATTTAAGTTTGGTTAAATAAGACTTGTGGATGTGGGAAAGCAATGCAGTGTCTGCAACACACAGTGTGGTGTTACGCCAGACTACATTACTTTTTATCAAACTAAAGGATGGGTTATTGCCTACATTAGACTGCCTGTATTAAGATGTTTTAATGGTGGTTTAATATCACGACACTGAGAAACTGAGGCAAACTGACAGAGAGGTCTCGCCAATGATGCGTCTGCAGCAGAGAGCTGTGACTGGGAGGAGCCTCCTGTAGCTGTTGTGTTTTTTGTGTGTGTACTTGTGCGATTTTTGCATCAAGTTTCATGTCCAACCATTTTCGTTTGAAACTTTTTGGATGGTTCTTACAACAGATGACACACAGTTAACGGCCACTATGTTTCCGCGCCAATATGTCCCGCCACTGGGACACTGTTAGCAGAGGTAATCACCGAATGAGTGGCGCTGCTAGCTAGCTAGCCAAGGAGCTAGTGGGGACCACAGGGTAGGCATTGGATACTATGTGTCCACATGTTAACATGACTAGCAAAGCAAAGCTAACAGAAAAGCTAACAGAAAAAAAATAAAAGGCAAGACATCTACGTCACAAAACATTTAAATTCCTCCACCTCTGAATGAATAGCGCTTTTAAATGTGGCGCTAAAAGTCGTCGAGACAACGGAGCGCTGGACTAAACAGAAAGGCCTCTTGTACTTCAGTCAGTGTTTATTTCTGAGTAGCTCTTGTTCATGTTCAGGGTTGGGGGGCTTGCCTATGGTACAGAATGTTCTAGGTCTGGCACTGACTCTGAGTCACATCCAGTTACATGAAATCCCTCATCAACCTGTCCACACCATACTGCACACATAAAGCCAGCTGTGGGGGTTCATCGTAAAACACTTTTTACTTCTACTAAATCCTTCCGACTGACTTGGATCAGGAGGGATAAATCTGAAGGCACTGTAAAACATGATTGGCTTTGGAGGTAATAAATGAGTACGAGGATAATGATTTTCCATATCTCCAAGTGTATTCCACTTATGTCAGGTGAGATTATTTATTTCAAAGGAGAAATCCCCTAGTCAGTGTGTTCCAGCGCCGGGTTAAACAGAGGGAATCCTGTGGAGATTAACACAGGCATGTTCCCAAAGCTCCTCACTCGAGAGCAAAATGGAAATCATCCAATTTCTCTGAGAAAAAGTTTAGGCAAATCGAGCAGCATTACGGACAGAGGGGGGAAGACAAAAAAGGATTTGGTGCATAAACATTTTCTCTGCACTTCAGCAACGTTCACTCTGGCTTTGTGAGCAGTTCATCCCTCAGGGGAGATCAGGAAAGAAAGACGTGAGGACAGAAGGCATGGACAATTTCCATAAGTCCCTTCTTCTTTTCGCATATGTATTCAAGTGAAAGTGTATTGTCTGAGAACAGGCAATGTGATAAGTCCTTTTTACAGTTACAGTGCTGGGATGTTCTATTTTTATTTATTTATAGTTGGCTTGGCTTGTTGATCTCAGCTGTTTTTTTTTAAAGATAACAAAAAATCATTGCCAAAAAAATTCACTCTCTTCAGCAAGTGAGTCTTGTAAGAGAGATTTACCATGTACCTCCAGGATTTGTGGAGCTGCACTGGAGAACTGAACACGTTTCCTCCCCGATGTTCGATTAAAGCGACGGATCCTGCTTCCGTCACGGCGGATGAACATTGTTTACCATAGAACAGCAAATTTAAGATGTGGTTTTATTTAAGTTAAGAGCTCAATGCCCTGTGATACCAAATATGACATATGAAACTGGGGTTTTAATGTCACCCAATCACCAACATACATGTTGGCGTATGTCACGTATGTTTCTGCAAACCATGGATACGTTACATTTGTATATTTCATATGTAGCAAATATGTTCAGACAATTCTCAATGTCACGCTGTGACAATGCTTTGGTTGACGTTTGGTTAGGTTTAGGCACAGAAACACTTGGTTGTGGTTAGGAAGAACGTCATATTTTGACTTAAAATACCCAGTATTGTCACCACAATACCGGAAATATATATGTAGGTGCAGACATTTTTGGTTGCCTCAGTCAGCTCCGGAAAATTTATGGTAAATTTATGTTCTTATGTCTATTTTGTAAGAGTTGATGGTGCTTTTTGTGGTTGGCGTTGAATGATGGATGCGTATGGCTGCAAGTCACGGGATAAGGACATCAACTCACCAGTCTAAAAACTTTCCTCCTGCCGACTTCTGCCAGCTAACCAGGCAATGTATCCTCATACAGTTTTCATATGATATCCTACAAAAATGCAGACACAACACATGGTATGATATCTTACAAATTTGGTGCCCCATGGATGGCATTACATACTTAATGTGAAGCTACAGCAGTTAGGTTTAGGCTAGCGAAGTTACTGTGGTTAGTCTTAAGAAAGCCAATGGTGAGAACGCACCTTAAAATGACTCAAAGTTCACACCAGTCTCCCAGGGAAAGTCCTGAGTTTTGTGACCCTGCCTCCTTACTGGAACCACTTCCCTCTGTACTCCCATCAGTGCGGGAACTGCCCATTGGTCCGACATCCCATTGTTCCGACCATATTAAACCCATTGTTCCGAAGTCTGTTGTTCCAAAATCATCATGATGCCCTGTGGTTAAGGTCTGGTTAGGTTTAGGCACAAAAACCACTTGGTTAGGGTCAGGAAAAGATCATGGTGTGGGTTAAAATGAAAAAGAAAGTGACAAACACATAAGCCGTGAGCCTGCTTCGCCTCAAGCCTTTCCCAGCTGACCCAGAGCCGGTCGCGGCGCACCATCAAGGCAGAAATTCGCCCGCCGGGAGCCGTTCAGCACCGCGGAGAGCTCCCCACACAACCCGGACCCCAGAGTTAATAACAGGAGGTTATGATGTTTCACCCTCTTCTCTCTATGGCACTTGTATCTCGACCAGTAGTCTACTTTTGTTGCGTCTGCTGATCCTCTATGGTACACAAATACAGTATGATGAAGATGGGCATAGCCAAACTTGCATCCAGCTAGCATCCTGCTAGTACAGATGATGCAGAATAATTTGGACGGTGTCTATGCTGCATCAGTTTCCAATGAGGTATCAGGAACTGTAATATCCTTTGATTCAATGAAACTCCTGGACAGCGGCATTCAACCACGAGGCTCTTTTTCTATATGCTGATTCAACAGAGCAGACTGGCGAAAGAAGAAGAGGCGTGCAAGGACTGGTGTGAAAGCGGGAATGTAGCCCGCTGTCCTTTTCCTGCTCACCTTGCACCACAAGTTGCACCACCACGGCTATGTGCTGATCAGAAGCAGCTGCAGAGAGTATCTGCCCGTGTTTGGGAGGAGCAAACATGCGGCCATCTTGGTGAGGTCAACTTTGACGCATGCCCCAAGTGACACAAGAAATGACTTTGATCAGAGTGTGGAACATGTTCCAGGACACCGCCGACGACATCACTGATGACGTCAACAAATTCACTGATGCTTTGGTGGATTAAATTTATACATCAAAAGAAGCAACTGTACCCAAAACTAAAGTTAAATCATTCCACAAGTAGAAACCATCGAGAGACATGGCCACTTATAAAGCAGCAGCCAATGATGTAAGAAGACACAAAACAAGGACTAAATTGCAACGCACAAGTTGGAGGAGCGGACAGGATCATATTTCAGTGGAGTTGTGCCTTCAAATCATCTTCTAACCGCTTCATCCTCTTGAGGGGCTGGAGCCTATCCCAGCTGACATCGGGCGAGAGGCAGGGTACACCCTGGACAGGTCGCCAGACTATCGCAGGGCTGACACATAGAGACAGACAACCATTCACGCTCACATTCACACCTATGGACAATTTAGAGTTATCAATTAACCTGCATGTCTTTGGACTGTGGGAGGAAGCCGGAGTACCCGGAGAGAACCCACGCTGACACGGGGAGAACATGCAAACTCTGCACAGAAGGGCCTTCACATCATGTAAAAAATAAATGATTGATTGATCGATTGAATGACAACCACTGCTGGAAATGTCACGTGTCAAAGAGCCATATTGCCCAAAGGTGTCACGCCATCCACCTCCTCCTCCTGATGAGAGACTCCGCTTATCTCAACCACATTATACCTATGAAACATACAAATGTAATGTATCCATGTTTTACAGAGACATACAATACAATTTTCTTCTGGTGACGGGGCTGTTAGGTAAGTAGTGGCATATTTCCAGAGGTAAAATATGTCATTCATCAGTTGCCAATCAGCAGCAAAGGAAAATATGAGCAATTTCAAGATTTCCTGTGTTTTCCTGTTGCATAAAACACCCCCATTTGTATGAGTAAACAGTCACTACAGCCTCCTGCAGCCAGAAATGAGAGAAAATACTGTTTCCCATCTCCATATCTGTGATGTGTAGCTGTTCTGTTGGGAATAACTTGAAAATGATGAAAATTCGAAGCACCTGGTTGGATGTTTTTAAAGGATGCAGGTACATTTTCTGTTTCATCTCCTACTTGTTTTCAAACAGGCAGCTCTATCTGGACAATATCACAGATTACAGTATTGGTAGTGTGGTTTCTTGCTCGGGGAGAGACTCGTTTACGACTGAAATTATCAACCAAACCGCACGTTTATCATTTTCTATAATCTGAGTGGGATATTGTAAATGCTGAAGATGAGATATGGCACGTTTATCACACTCGATCTTTTCACTTTGGCATTCAGCTCGGTTGACATTTTTCAAGGTGACCCGTGTTGAGTTCTCCCCTGCTGATTCGGCGACGATTCACAAATCCACAGACACATGATAAGGGAAATGGCGAGAAAATAAGGACCATTATTTTTTTTAAAAAACAAAAATAGCTGAATAAATCCAATTAAAAATGCAACACCGGTGGTTCATTAATATATTTTCGCCCTTGAACTGCAGATATTAACATCTGTGTGTTGTGTTTTTGGGGGAGGAGCTTGACGATGAGTGTATAAATCAATGCTCTTGTGTTTACGAGAGAGGGTGCGTCTGTGTAGATGATATGAATGCATGTGCGACACCATTACAGCATGCTGTGGAGTCGCACACAGGTTAAACACCTTGCAGCTGGGAGCAGCAGCAAAGCCATGCAGATGGAGCCGCGGCTCCATGGAGGAGCCCACACTCTAAATTAAATTAACGGGAGATGGGCTCATTAGCACTCGGCTGGTTACTCAAGGAGCCTTCCAGCATGTGTAATATGCTATAGGCAATACAGGCAAGGCTGTCAGAAAGCTGTATTGTCAATTGCAGAGCAGATCATGTAGACGGACTGTACGCTCAAGGTTTTATCATTAAAACCTGGCCAATCAAAACCTCTTGGGAACACAGGAATGTGTATTTCTATCTATTATGAATAGAAAAAGTAAATATTGGGCCATATTTTTCGAAATATACATAATGATTTATCTGGAATTGCTGAATTTATTCAATAATTTATGTGTACATGTTAATCCAAGGCTTGCTTCTTACACCCATGATACATATCCAAGGTTAGCAAAATAAAGCTATGAGCTGTCAATGCTGAGCAGGTTTTTGCCAAAACAAACAAGTCATACTAGAGAGAGTGCAGGTTTTACTAATAACATTAACGATGACACTGTTTTATAATTGAGTGTCCCAATAAACCACAACAGGTTGACAGTGGGTCAATGGAATTATTCAGTGGGGGGGTGGGAAACAGCAGAGGATCCACAATACGATATTATCACAATACTTAGGTCAGCGTTGTGATAGAATATATTGTGATTGATTACCCTTCTTCAACTGTAAATTATGTCCCCAAAGGAAAACTTTGTCAACATCTGTTTTATCTAATAAGATACGTTTTCATCTTGTTTATCTCACCTAAGCCATTTTTTTCCCCCAGCAAAATCTATCTAGCGGACTGAAAAAGCACTTGATTATATCATTCTAGTAGGCGACCTAAAGTTTAATTTGTATATGTAATGTTAATAACTTCATTTGATAAAATAAAAAAAAACCCCAATACTTGGCACTATGTGACGATACGCTATTGCCACACAAAAACATTGTGATACTATGCTGTATCGATTTCTACCTCCATTCCTATTCTTCAGCTTGCCAGTCGTGTAGCAGAAAAAAAATTAACAGAACAAATTAAACGCTACAATGTGATTTAGGTTCAACGCTCTGTCACACCTAAAAAACAGAACAGGCAGATTTCCACTGACTCCCAAAAGAGCCCAGTCTCACTCCGAAGTCGAAATCAATGCTTGGGCAGTGAGGTGGGGCGTCAGAAAACAACGAAAAAAGGCATCCTTTAACATCGGCATGATACGCGGCCGATGGCCGTTATAGTTTAAAGGATAATGCACCCAAAAATGAAAATTCAGCCATTATTTACTCACCCTCATGCAGAGGGAGGCTCAGGTGAAGTTTCAGAGTCCTCACAACACTCACGGAGATCCCAGGGGAGAGTGGGTAGCAACACAACTCCACCTAACGCAGGCTGACGGCGCCCCAGATTCAAACGTCCAAAAACACATAATTGAAACAACAGAATATCTCCATACTGCTCGTCCGTAGTGATCCAAGTGTCCTGAAGCCCCGACATAAAAAGTTGTCTGGAAAAACGTCATTTGTTGTCTCTGTCCGCAGTGTACAGAGAGGCAGTTAGAGCTACAGGCTACAATGAGGCTAAAAACAGAGTTTAAATGACGTTTATCCAAAGAGCTTTTTATATCAGGGCTTCAGGACACTTAGATCACTACGGATGAGCAGTATGGAGATATTTTGTGGTTTCAATTATGTGTTCTGAGACTGAGTTGTGCTGCTACCCACTTCCCACTGGGATCTCCACAAGTGTTGTGAGGACTCTAAAACTTCACCAGAGCCTCCCTTGGCATATGGGTGAGTAGATAATGGCTGAATTTTCATTTTTGGGTGCACTATCCCTTTAAGGCGGCAAAAGTCTGACTGGTGTGGGCGGGTGGGAGGTGTGATGGATGGATCCAACAAACACTGACTTTCACCTGAGAGAACAATGTTTGCGTCCGGTCAGATTATAAAGCCATACTTTGTTCTTCCTTTCTAAACCTAACCATGTGTTTTTGTTGCCTAAACCCAATCATGTGCATTTGTTGTTGAAGGAAAAAAAAAGTCAATTAGCATTGTTGTACTGACATTGTACTTTTATTTTGAAAGAGACTGTATGTAAACTGTAAATATCCTGTGAAAAAAGAAGTGTATTTTGAAAGAAGACAATGCATGTAACAGGCAGAACTAGACACAGTGTCCCAGAACATCTACAACCAACACACCCGGGGTACCTTGCATGTTGTATGTGGACGTGGAAAGTCCATGACCGAAACCATGAAAGGTTTCCAGCAGCGACAGATTACATTGTCTGAAGGGAAGATAAAGATGTACATTTAAACACAGTTTAATATGCCTGTCTGTATAATAAATAACAATTACATCTAAAATTACATGTGCTTGATTTAATCCAATCTCAAATCTAAGGAACGGCAGCAGAGACTTCTAGCCATACAAACACTTTTATCTGAACTTGAAGTTAAACTTATCTATGCTCTCTTCAAACCCAGACTCCATTGGCAAAAACAATAATTTTAACTCACTGAACACAGGAGCTGCTGGTCTACTGCTTCCTCGACTGATAGTTTTTTATGTGTTATTGTGTGACTTTGGTGTGTTGGAACTGACTGATTAAAACACCAGAGTCTCACAATAACACAAACTAACTAAGTGATTGAGGCAGAGGTAGACCAGCAGCTCCTGTGTTCAGCGAGGTAAAATTACTGTTTTTGTCAATTGAGTCTGGCTGTGAAGAGAGCATAGACACCTGTAAGTTTTACTTTCAGTTCAGTTAGAAACAGTAAAGTCTGAGTGAAAAATGTATGTGTTCGGTAAGAACTGAGCACATGACTGGACAAATGAGACTTGGATTATACTGCATGAGTTGTGTGAGAGTTTGGAAACAGACATTTTGATATAGTTTGGCTGTTTTTCAACATGGACCCCTATGACTTCAGTTCATCCTGAATTTGCTCTGTTTTTGGATTCTTCGTTCACGTAGGGTGCATACAAGAAAAACAACTTCTTCCTCACGTATTCGGCATAACACGGGGTGAGTAACTGATTAAGAAATGGTCATTTTGGGGGCAAAGTGTTCCTTTAATCTGGTGAATTAAAAATAACAGTATTTTTGAATGTAACTGTGTTTGATGACAGTTTTTGTGTGTTATTATTGAGGTAATCGGAACACAAGACATCATCATTATATGAAGGTGAGAGCTCAGCTGCTAACCTGTGATTGGCTTTAACCCCATGTTACACATACAATAACTGTACATCACAATAAAGACTTCAAATGTAGCGCTGAATGGCGACAGTGTGACTGAACGTTCTGTGTTCAGCATGTTCGCTCTCCAAACTCCACGCTCCATTGTGCTCGGCGGTGCCACCGCAGCACTCCTCATTACGACTTGCTTTGCCCGCTAATGAATTAGAGAGAACACCATCCTTTCATCACCTGAGCCTCACAAGGTTTCCCGTCCGGAACTCATCACCTCCTCCTAGCATTCTCTTTTCCTCTCCTAATCTCCGCTCCCACCCCTCAATCTCCAGCTAAAGCAATCTAGTGGTCTGACACTGGAACAAGAGCGAGGATATTGCAGGCCATTCAGAGATGATTCCTAGGAAAAGACTCATTATTTCCCCCTATACATGCGTTTGTTCCGTCTGTTCATATTGTTTATTGCAATGAAATGATGATTGACCTCTCACTGGGTTCATTAGCATGATAATGCATGTGTACCTGGTGTAGATGTATTTAAATGCACAGGTGAAGCAGATGGAGGCTTTCAGTTTGCACACGTGGCTTTGCTTTTGATCCGGGGCCTGACTGTGCTTCATTTGCATAATTGTAATTACCTGTGTGGGCAGAAGCCCGGCTGCTGCCCCAGGTAACTATCAGATGAGGCCTGTTTTCCTCCCGTCTTCCTTGCTCCGCTGTGAATCACTTAAATTGCCCAGTCTAAACACCTTGCACAATCTGGGCGAGTTACAACTTTAGATGCTCTGCTTTTCCTTAATGACACATTTTGCTGAATGCTGCCTGAACTGGGTTTTGAAGACGAGGAGAAAATGAGGGGGGGGGGGAGAATCAGCGACGTTTTTATTCCTGCTGACCAAACACTCTTTCTCTGACTTGATGCATCGCTCCCGGTTTTCCTCCAGTCTGCTCTGCTGTCGGCTCTCCATTGAACATCCCCATTACTGGTGTGTGTGGAGCTGATCTCATGCCAGGGCTCATCCATTTCTAGCCATGGTGGCTAATGAGCAAAATATTTTCCCAAAAGATAAATCACAGTCGCACACAATGGATTCAAGTTCCAATACCTATTGGGAAATATTGTTTTTGTGTCACCAGAAGACAAAAACAATAGTGTATTGTGTGTTGAGGCCAGAGCTGAACTTTTTCAAACCTTATATTGTTTATTCAGGCTGTGTAATGTGAATGAGACGACCAGGCTTAACAAGCTCGTCTCATTTGTGCCTCTTCTTCTCATGATTAAGCGCATATGAAAGAGAATGATTTCCATCATTTTCATGTGAAATGTGTTGATTAGAAAAATCACTCGCTGTGTGCAGAAAGAACCACGCAGCATAGTTTGACTGCCAAAAAGAGAAAGAAAAAGAAAATACCAGCGCTTCAAAAATCACCGCTCTTTCATTTAATCCAACCTTAGCAGGCGGGGGAAAAAAAGAAAGAATATATATTCAGCAGCAGATTCATCACAGCTCAAAGTGAAAATCGGATGAGACCAGAGTTAACCTCTGGAATGCAAATCGGGAACTTCTGACGTGAATTAATCTGTTAGAGCACCACAGAGCGAGGGTGCTCATCATTCAGTGGAGCTCTGAAAATGGAGATAAACTGTCATTTTTTTTTTTTCCCCCACCCACTCTGAAAATGAGACTGGATTCATTGGCAGAGAGTTCTCAAATATTTACTATGCTCCGCAGTGTTACTAATACCTGGAGATGGGAGAGGACGAGATGATGAGAGGGAGAGACAGAGACTAATGGACGGATAAATATGCAGGTACACTTTTCTCTTGAGGCTCAGGGGAAGTCTTATCTGGGAAAGTGCGTCGCTATCAAACGCCTGAACTCGACCAGAAGCTTTTACATAACAGCCTCAGAAGCCTGGCACATTTCCTGCGAGGTGCGTCTCCCTGCTTTAATTCATTCACCTCGCCGACCCTGTCACCAAACACTCTCAAGTATCTGGAGAGGGCGCTGCCTTTGCAGCAAATGAAACCAATTAGACTTTAAAGGTTTTATTGATAACATTTTTATGTGGACAGATCATTTTTAGAAAAGAATATGCCCATAGAGCTTTCAGGAAGGTGTAGAATAAAAGTATTGCTTTTCCTGAAACAAATATTACCTGTGTCTGACCTGGCAGACTCAGCGCCCTTGGCGAGACTTCTGTTGCACCTCACACCTTTATATTTATAGGTTTTTCTACAAACAAGAACAAGAGCTACTGAGGAAGCAACACACATAAACAACTTAGCTAATTAACAGTGATTATAAGCAACAAACAATAATAGAATCTGCAAATCTCATTGTCTCCTTTTGTACTGTGCCCCAGTGTTTAGCCTTTTTATTCACTCCACCATACCCATCAGTGCTCTGGCACAGTGGTTGACACCCTTCACTTTCAGGCACGGTATGAGATCGTTGCTTGTTCTCGCAATATTTTGGCCGCGCTTTGGAAAGTAGAGCTAAATGGTAAAGAAACATGGCAGCACACCAGTAAGGTAAGACAACACGTTTTCATCAACATGTCGTTTTCTATATGTTCTCTGACATTTATCCTAACGATATGAGGCGGTCTTTGTGGAAAAAAAGCTTGTTTAGTGGACTAACTTTGCACTTGAAGTATGCCCGTTCACTTACGTTTTAACAAGTCTGACACTACTATGCGCCCCGGCTGTATCTAGGCTAACGGCTAACATGCTAACTATTATTTTTATGTCACAAGTCACTTGAAACAAATTTAGGACAATAGGAGACAGGTTGAAATAAACCGAAATTTCCCTTTAAGCCTTATTAAGATTTAAATAGATGAGTTATATAAAAAATAACTCCCCTGACAGTTGTCATAAATGTTAAAATAGTGACAAGACCAAAACCATTTTATGTACCTGTTATGAAGGCTGTAAACATGTTTATTTCTGTTATAAAGTTGGGCATTTTAACATGGGGGTCAATGGGGACTGACTATTTATAGAGCCAGCCTCTAGAGGCCATTTGAGGAACTGCATTTTTTGTCACTTTCAGGTTGGCTTCATATTTCAGCCCTGGAGGTCGCTGCTTGGTCTCAATCCACTCCGCCATGAAAAATGCAGGTAATGCAAAGAACTGGCAACCACTTGATCTTCAAGCAACAGCGGGGTTGTGATTTGAATGCAATGGATGCGGGGGAGGGGCAGTACGATTTATTGGCTACTGTTACCGACAGCACCTTTAAATATACGATGACAGCACGCCAAGCCTTTGTTTTTGGCTCTGCGGTGCCTGTGTGTATGTTTATGTGTCTCCATAGCTCCACAGGCTACGAAGTGTTCTTGTGCTCCATGGCACCTTCGCTAGGAGGTTGTCATCATGGGTGTTGCTTCGCCTGCTAAATTTAGCCAGCCGAGAACACCCAGTATCTCCGCTCTCCACATACAGTACATATGCTGCCTTTCTGTGGGGATAGAGCTCTCTACTCCCGAGCAATCAATATTGGATGCACCTACAGGGACTAAGCAAGCAAATGGCTCCAGGCGAGACCCAGTCTCTTCCCACCCATTTTCTATATATAAAACTGGCCTGGCATATAATGAAAAACATTACCTGCCACCAGGGCACATAACTCTACCAGCAGCAGATGGAGGAGCTGTGGAGTACGGGCCAAAGAATGATCCAATTACACAAATAGTATTTTTACACCTGAGGATCATTTATCATGGCACTCTATAGAGATAAATCATTGCAGCGCTTTGGTTTGAGATAAAATTCTTGGAAATCACTTGATAATGGGAAGTAAAGAGCCCATTGGAAAATAACTGAAACCGTCCTCCACGTCTCCGACTCGGAGCGTGTGTGTATTTCCCCGTGTGTAAGTCACTTATTGGCTCTACAGCTCAGCCTATATGTGTAGGTATGAGCTCTGTATAATACCTGCTCCCCTCCTTTGAGATAGAGAGGAGGGCTTCAGCTCAGTCACTCTCCGGAGAGTATCCGTCTCTCTCCCGTGGTGCTGCCTTGTTCCCGATAAACAAACACACATGACAGATGTCAACACGATACCAGCCAGTCCTGCCGTGCACCTACTTCTCCCTGACATCCGGCTCATAAGCAGGCGCCGTGGAGCTGAGCTCCTCAGTAGGGCCATCTACATACAGAATAAGCCTTCACAGACAGTGCAGGGCAGATATAGTGCTCAGGAGCGACAGTGCTGGAGAAAAAAACAAAAAACAAGTCTTATTTTGGTAGTTTGGACATCATTCCTGCAAGAACACAGTGTTCTTTGAGATCTGGACACACAGCAATGTTGCTTAAAAAATCGAGTAGGGCAGGGAACAGTAAGGGTCAAAAGATCAGATTGGTTTTAAAAAAACTCCAGGTTAGAAAAATTTATTTGGAAGAGAAAACAAAGACGAACAGGAAAGTTATTACCGAAAACTGTGACCTACCATTCTGCCACGATAGAGTGCACTGAATATTTGTTTCAGATCTGAATAGGTAATGCGCTCTGAACTAGTGACGGGCAGACCAGTTCTTATCACAGTATCGGTTCCTTCAAGCTCAAGATACATTTCAGTTTGGAAAGACTCATTCTGAGTTCTCTGTCCAGTAGGGTGGTAAAGACGTAGTAGATTAGGGACCCCCCTCCTCCTATGGAGTCTGGTGGTGATGAGATGAGATGAAGAGGGAGGATCTGGATGTGAAGCAGAGTGGGCTGTTGATGAGCTCATCCTGGGCTCTGGAGGAGGAGACTGGAGGTGAATGGGGTGGAGGAGGGCGCAATTCTGCCTAAAATGAGAGACGAGCAGAGAGGAGAACTGATTTAAAGTTTGGTAAGAGTGACATGATTGGCTGACGGAGATCGTGGCAAAATTCATGGCAAAGAGATAAGCTTTATAGCATAAAGAAAGTCTTCCTGATTGAATGTACGCTGAGCTTCATTTAAACGTATAAAACCTTACGAGTTTTGATGCTTTTTGCAAAATATGGTGTCAGTTTCTCATACTACTGTGTTGAATCAATGTCGTACCTACGGTGTAGGTTCTATGACGACATGCTTGGCTGACGTGCACCTCTCCAGAAATGTAACTACGCATCACGGTGACGCAGACCTCCTGTCTATTTCTGTAAGCTGAAACCATTTACTTTAATTTCACAGATGAGAAACAATAAATTGTGAAGACAATAAAGCCTCCACAAAAATAGCATTTTAAGTCTTGTGTGTGATTTATCCTGGCTTCATATGAGCAGAGGAAATCTCTGCTAGTGGCTAGGCTAATTTATACAATGTAAAATACCAGTTGTTTTGTCGGTGAATGTTATGAGTTGTAATGGAGCCGAATTTTGTAACATTACCTTTGTTAAATGTTGCTGTTGTCCCTGGCTTCATATGAGTAGAGGAAACGTCTGCTAGCTGCTAAGCTAATTCATTTAATGTAAAATGCCATATACTTGTGCTAATAACGTTAGCATTGGGGTGGGGGAAAAAAAATTGATTTTTATATCGATCGCAATGTTTTCTTGGATGATTCTAAAAATCGATTCTCTCTCCAGAATCGATATTTTTCTATTTATTTTAGGCCGTTTTTTCCACCAATAACTGATCAAATATGTTTACTTTAAAACGCGCTCCTCTGGCTCTGATACAGCCGTCTCTATGCCGGAAGTCCCACTCTTGGCTGTGTAACAATGTCCCACCTACAGTCCCCACTGATTGGTTACGTGGCACAAGTGATAGCCAGTCAACACTGAAGCTTCTACATGCAGCACCACAGACTTGGAGGAGAAGCAGACTGCTCCGTGAGCCACAGCAAAAAAACCCAAAAAGATTTAGGCTAATCGTCATCAAGTGAACATGTTCTGGAGTTCCTTTACTTAATAAAAAGAAGACAGAAGTTATCTCAAAATATAGCTGGCATGAGTGCCACAAATGTGGAAAAACAATTAGCGCATGGTCCGCTAGCATAATGCTAACATATAATGGAAATCTTCATAGTCTGCAAGTCTGCATATTCGTCTTCTAACATTACTCAACACTGAAAAGGTATAACGGCTTAAAATCAACTCATGCGCCACCTAGTGGTGTGGTCGAGCCGCTGCATCAAGAGAGGCGGCACATTAATTTTTAATATCCCAGCAAGCCAAATGATGTCCAGTTAACATCGTGTTGACGTCATTTGGTGACATTCCGGACTAGTCTAAATCACGGCCAAATAGGTGATGTTTTAGACGTCATTTCCAGGACGTCCTCACCAAGATGTCACCTTGACGGCTTTTTAATAACCCATAACCGACCACATAACCGTCCAATTTATGTCGTCGAGAGGACGTCTCAGTGACCACGTCCTGGAAATGACGTCCAAATGTCCCCCTATAGAGGAAATTGCCTTGTTGTTTACAAATACTTCAGATAGAAAACCAGCAGAGTTTAGCTATCACATTTTTCACATCACTATATCACCGTGTAGACTAATCTGATGTTTGTAAAGTCTCTAAACACAATGATTGAACAAAGGTTACTATTTCTGTGTGCACATTTTGTAATTAATAACATGGTTATTGTAGATTAGCTGGGCTAACCGTTAGCTGTTAGCCCCGTTAGCGGTGTCTGTAATGACTCATTAACTCAATGAACGGTCCGTGAAAATTTTTTTTTCCAGCGGATGTCTTAGTTACAACTTGATTGAGCTAACTGGAGTAGTTTCATGTCGTATCTGACAACGGGAGGCTTTTAACAGATGACGTCCAGCTTCAGAGCTGCCAAGCGTCACGCTTTGAGTGTGACAGTCACGCGATTTGACCCATTCTCACACCACATGCCACACTTGACATTTCTCACACTTATATTTCCCCATTCAATACTCTATATTTTTTTCATGATAATAAACTTTGGTTCTCGCGGCTTGCCGTAGTTCGAGTAACTCTGATTGACTGACCGAGATAACCAATCCCAGACCAATCCATCAGTCCTTTGTGCCTAAATCTAACCAACCACAGAAGGCACCACACAATATAAACCAATCAGAAGCAACGTAAAGCGGGTCTTGGCGTCTCTAACTATCTTTAACACACAACAGCGCCGACATTTAAAACCCACTCGACGTTCTCCTGCTTGCTAGAAGACAGACAGTAGGTAACTACCCAATTTTGTTCACTGCTGATTCGCTGTTTCTCCTTGAGTTTCCTAGTTAATATGTACTGTTTTAAGGCTGCTATAAGTCTATCATTGTCCTGTATTTGTTGCAGAGCTGTGTTTAAGTTCACACTTGAAAAAGAGACTCTAACGTTAGTCTCAGTGTGTGTGTGTGTGTGTGTGTGTGTGTGTGTGTCAGAGTTACAGACTTGTAAATATCAATTTAGACCCCCCTAAAGCAGTGTTTCTCAAAATTCTAAATTTCAAGGTCTATCCTTAACTCTGACAGTGTACAAATGGAATGGGTCCATTTGGTTCCATTTGTACACTGTCAGAGTTACAGACCTTGTAAGGGTCAATTTAGACCCCCCTAAAGGAACCCACAGAGTCCCTGGAATCCACTTTGAGAACCACTGTAAAACTAGCATTAGGAGGCCAGAGTGCAGGAAGAGCCGCTGGCATGGAGGTGAGGACATCAGTCTTAAGGTATAAATTGACGTTAAAACAGACCAAATCGATGTTAAAAAAGGCCAAATTTTTTCCGAACGCATCATGACACTAAAGTCTCAATCTTGTCATTTTCTGAAACTTGGCAGCCCTGTAGCTTTGCTGCTGCTGCAGCCACTGATGCTTTCTAGACATCGTGATTTCCCAAAACTGAATAAATACCACACATAGCAACAAAAAACTGCTTTGCTAGCTCAATCATGTGTTTTACAGCACTTCACAGAAACCCTGACGCTGACCGTGTTTTGGAGGACACAGACACACCACTGCACAAGTATAAATGCTCACAATGGTGTAGACTCTTTATAGAGCAGAAACACAAGTATAAATCCACCATTACTCTTCTTCTTTTTCAAGGTGGGGTTCAAATCTAAATTCTTTTTTTAATGTGATTATTTGATAAAACCCCTGTTTAATGAACCAGAATTATCTTTTTAACCCAAGTCCACGTCTTTCTGTGTATTTACCACATTATTCATCACAAACACATTTTCCTTTCCTTTTATAGGTAAGTGACAATTTCATAATGAAAGGAAATTTCTGGGATCATTTGCAAATGGCTTCACTGCAGTATAAAACCTGACCTCAAGCTTCTGAAGAGGCCATAATTACAACCATATTAGCCTCTGCTAATGGATGCTGAGGTATGTCTAATGGCCACATTGCAGCCATGTTCATGGCTCTAATGTGCCGCGGGCTAACCAAGAGACCTTTGAACTCCAAATGCATTAGTAATAAAGCTGTCTTGGCACACTGATCAATATTGACTGCATACATTGGAAAGTATAATCTCTTATTTTTCTAACACTCGGGGAACAGAACCAGCTTTAACGGGCCGAAAAGAACATTTAAGTGGAGACGTGCTGCTACAGAATGGTGTTCCATCTTCCTCTGTGATCAACATTTCCGTCAAAGCCACCGCTCTTATTTTCCTCCTCGGGGCAGCGGTGCCTTCATCGGTTCAGCATCTCCTTGCCTTTGCAAGTACTGCTCTCTCAGCAGGTAGGTAGCACCCCTCGTTGAGTTATGATCAAGCCTCTGTAATGAGCAGGAACTCAAATCCTGTTGAACACACATCATTCCTCAGCAGCAACGGGAGGAGGGGAGCGGGAGGGAGGGGAGGGGGGTTAAATATTCTACAGCGCGGTCCGATCTCGCCGGTCTTCGGAGAGTAATGAAGCAGCTACACAGATCTGCCACATACACCCCTATCTCTCTGCCTAATGAACGAATGAGCCGCGCCCAGGTGAAAAATGAGCCGGCTCTACATTGCCTCTTAAGAGAGAGAAAAAAATGCTATTCCTTTCCCTCGCAAAACAACCCACATCCCACCTACACCCCTCCTCCTCCTCCTCTAAACTCTGATTTCAGTGGGGATGATTGATTAAACTGAAAACAGCCACCCTCCCCCCTAAACCTCAATCCTCACCGCTGCTGCATCTCCAACTAATTTGGTTTCGCAGTGGTTTGTGTTTACAGCTTTCACCTACAGAGACATTTATGCAACCCGGTACAATACAGCAGCTCAGGTACTCAGCGGTGAATTTAAGGTTAAATGACATTAGGACACAGTCAAAGACTAATTTTTGACGGCTGACTCAGTATATGTGGAGTGAAGCTCGTACTGAGTCATCAAATCGCGCTGGAAGAAAAGTTGCGTTTTCCAAGCAAAGCTCGTCGAGTACCTTTGAGGTTGATGGCGGTTTTAGTTTGATCAACATAATGCTAAAAAGCCTGAAGGGGGGAAAGTATTTGAAGCAGCAAACAAAGACAGAAAAGCAGAGAGTTCAGCATTAATACGACAGCGGCCCTGAAAGTCAATGAATGCAGCGCTTCAGTCCCCTCAGGCTCAGACGGTGCCGAGATGCAGATCACAAGGCGTCGGCCCGCCCTCCCGGTGTCCTGCTGAGGTCGTTGTCCAGCTGGTGTGTTGCATCTGACGCAACCTGGCACATCTCTTCATGCAAAAACACCGCCGTCTGGGACCGTTTGTGTCGCTCTTGGCGCTAAAAAATGAAGACAGTTTGACTTAACTTTCATAAACACTAAAAAAAAAATCCCCTCGAACCAGTTAACCTGAAAATGGTCTTTAGCTCTCATATCAGCCTTGTCATCTGCAGCTCAGGTCGGCCTTGCCCCCTGCAAGCACAGTCATCTCATTCCTTTGATTCCTTCGCAGGGTCTGAGCTGTGTGTCAGCTGATTCACAGTAATGTTGTTATGCAGGATGAAGCCTCTGATAAGCTTGAGGGACTGCTCGGTCAGGACAATAAAAAAAAGAAAAACTAAAACATAACAATGCCAACTGGCTGTGAAAATCAAAAGTGTTCTCTAACCTGCATGAACAATAACTTTTTCAACAAGGTGATAGATGTTGTAATACAGTTTAATGCAAATGAAATGTAAATCAGGTATCTCAGTGTATAAGAAGCAGGAAAAAAGGCTGTGGATTAATCAAATGATTTGATTATTCTGAAAATGATTTTTTATATTAAGACTCCTTAGATCAGTTCCTGGGACTTTTTAATAACCTGCACCAGCTGAGCAAAAGTTTGCATCCTACTGACATTTTCTGTTCTCCTTGTACGATGCTGTTAATATACATTGCTCAAAAATGAAGGGAACACTTAATGGTCACAGTGAAACAGGAGAGCTTGGCAGGGCCGTAGAAGGGCATCAACCCAACAGCAGGACCGGTATCTGCTCCTTAGTTGTGAGGAGGAACAGGAGGAGCACTGCCAGAGCCCTACGAAATGACCTCCAGCAGAAACAGACTCCATGAGGGTGACATGAGGGCCCGATGTCCTCAAGTTGGTCCTGCTCTCACAGCCAGGCACCGTGCAGCTCGACTGGCATTCACCAGAGAACACCAGAATTCACAGGTTTTAAAGTTCTTCCTTGGATTAAACCCCTTAAAAGTCACCTCAGTTCCAAAAAATGACATATTGGCAAGTTTTCTGTACATGAAAAATCATTTCATATGTGCAGATCTATGAGTATGAAAATAAGTCCCGCCCCTCACCCTGCAGCTTGGGGCGTACCGCTCGCCTTCGACTGGTCATCGCTCTCTAAAATGTTAGACATTCACGGTAATAGACAACAATAGCCCTGGCTTGATGACATTATCAAACGGCTAATAATCTGTTGCGATGTCAGATAAAACTTGTCCCGAAGCGCCAGCTCTGACAAGTTAAAGTGAAAGTCAAACTTAGCTTGCAAAATACTGATACATAGCTACACCTGACATATCCTCCGATACCCCTCGATTCTCCCGTAGCGTTATGGGTTTGGTTCCTCAGGTGTGTGTCATAACCTGGCTGTCTGAATCCATGTTTTTGAGACTGTCATTGGTACACTGCAGTTTGAAAGGCAAAATTCCATCCATCATCCCCTTATCTGAGGCCGGGTTGCGAAGGCAGCAGGCCGAGCAAAGCACCCCAGACGTCCCTCTCCCCAGTGACACTTTCCAGCTCCTCCTGGGGGACCCCAAGGTGTTCCCAGGCCAGATGAGATATGTAATCCCTCCAGTGTGTTCTGGGTCTGCCCCGGGCCTCCTACCGAAATTGCTCAGCTATTATGTTGACTGTTTATTTTGCTCATCATGTCTTACACACTGGAGTAGAGGTAGTTAACACAGGCCCTAGTGCATGTTAGTTACTAATTATTATTATTATCTTGTCTTTTCTTATTGCCACTCTTATGTTTAAAAGGCATGACTGCTGACTGGACTTGCAGATGTGCTCAGCTCGTCAGTTGACAGATTTTGCACCTAAACTAGTTACTCTATCATGTCGTCTTGTCACATGATCAAATAGAGACTTGACACTAAGCTACATCAACATACTGTAACAACTGGTGAACCAGGTGAGACAGTTCAGGTAAAATAACAGTCTTTACTGGTCCAAAGGCTTTGATCAGCGAATATAATGTGACTTGGGATGTACGCCAAACGCTGGCTCAATTATGCAGCAGATCCAGCTGTGCCGCCCATAGGTCTCGCCGTCACCAGAATAGGACGTCGCTTTACATGACGCTTCAGAGTAAGGCCGTCTCATGTCTCTTATCAGCAATCCTCGCTCCTCACTCCTAACTCCTGACTCCTTAAATGTTTTTCTAAGTGGGAGGGACTAAACAGTTAGGTAAGGTAGCTAGGTGAGGTGGTTAGCAGTAATTTTAAGGGACTTGGGACGTACCCAGGGGCAGGAAGTGAAGTGACCTGAGTCTCAAAGTAAAACAAGAAACTTGAGCTGTGACACATACATGTTAACCAGCAATCATTACTACATACCTCTAAATATACTATATATCTAAAAAAAGAAATATATACATTTTATATATATAGTCCATTCATGGTTTTTCTAGTTCATGTAGACTCAGCATATAATTTTGTTATAAAGTGCTACTGACAAGAAAAGAAAATTATGACGGAGGTGGGCTTGCATTTTCGAGAGCATATAGCCAATAGCAAATGGCACCATTTTTATTCAATGTGAGCTCTTCTTTGAACACAGGTGTTGTTCCCAGGTGACAGTCTGTATCATTGGCAAGGGCCCCACTCACCCCACAGGCCCCAGTGCAACTGCACTGCCTGCACTGTCTATATTTACGCCCCCAAAGCAAATAAAAACACCATATGGACACGTTATCAAGGTTTCACACTTTAATTTCATTAGAGGGGTTCTTAAACTTTACTCCATTTTGTAAATATTTTAAAACGTGTTTAGAACTTATGAATAGTCTGCCACTCAGAGTTTAAGATTTTCTATCCTTTTGATTGTCTTTCTCTCTGTGGTTGCACGAGTTCAGTGGCCCAAAAAATGACATTACACGTGGAAACATGGGATTGAAAGCCAACATGCCAGAATGAAAACGACTTCTAACAGATACAAAGTATGTGCATTCATACGAATGAAACATGCAAAAACAAACAAGTGAAGGAAAACGACCAACATGTCTAATAAGCAAAAACACAACTTACAATAAACCTTTTTTCAATAAAAAAACCCCTCAAAAACCCAAACAACAGTGTGTCACTTGTCCCCAAAAATTAGGAGGTGACATATTACTGCAAAATAAATTACACCTAAGCACACAAAAGAAAATGGAGCTGAGAAAAAAACATGCTGAATGATTTTTTTTAAACACAACATGTAATGTTGTTGTACAGTATATTGAGTGGCATTATACAGAGCTGACATATTGATTGAGAGAACAAAGCCCTCAGGTCTTCCTGCGCAGGTTAACCAACTGAGGACCTGCACAATAACAAGTTCACCTCTGCAGGTCAACCCTGTGGCTCCAAATACTTCCTGGAAACACCCCTTATCAATTGTCTCATTGATCAGTGTTGGGTAAACAGACTACAAGAAGAAATGGTTCTTTACACCTGGGATGAAACCAAGCCTTTGGGCTTTACTGTGAAACGCATTGGGAGTGAGGTGCTTCATTTATTCTCATTTAATCGTATCAGATGTGCACCATTGGCCAAGCTTTGTATTGCAGGTGTCACCACAGTGAACGGAAGCAATTGGTATCACAATACATTCACTCAGACATGTCTCAGGGTGTGGAGAATAAATTGCAAAGCTTCAACGGGCCAATAAATGTCCACTGAACTATAACTAGACCTTTTTTTTTACAAGTGTCTCTTCTTCACTCTCTGTCTGCCTGGTGTGGAGAGCAGATGATGGGATGTTTCTGTAAATGAGTTTGGGGAGTGAGCGCAGGTCAAGAAGATAAGGCCGCTCGCAGATGAGACCATTTGTCACCTGAATGAGAGTGAGTGTCTGGCCTGTGTTGGGATGTGCTTCATGATTGGTGCCTGATGTGGGCTCGTTATCACAACATGGTTCCATATTTGAGAGGAAACGTGGAAACCTTTGGCACATTTAGGTGTCATGGTCTGTTTGTTTGATTATATGGATGTTTGTGACTGATTGATGGAGAGAATGACCAAGGACTCTTTGCTAAAGCAGAAAAGACCCTGTCAAAGCCAAAAGTACCCTGACTGCTGTTAGGTACCGCTACGAAATCCTCAAAGTGATTGTCAGAACTTATGCTGGTGCAGTGGGCCCTGGGTTCCTCCTGGTGCAATGGGCCCTGGATTCCCCCTTCGTACAGGACAATGCCCGGACTCATCTTATCAGAGTGTGTAGGCAGTTCCTGGATGACGAAGGCATTGATGCCATCAACTGGCCCTCTCGATCCCCTGACCTAAATCCAGTTGGGTACCTATGGGACTTTTATGCACCGGTGATTCTGACAGTGCCAAGTACCACCACGGTCTGTCAAAGAGCTCACTGATGCCCTGATCCAGGTCTGGGAGGAGATCCCCCAGGACACCATCTACTGAAGGCAGATGATGGGATATTTCTGTAAATGAGTTTGGGGAGTGAGTGTCTGGTCAACGTTGGGATGAGCTTCTTGATTGGTGCCTGATGTGGGCTCGTTATCACCACATGGTTCCATATTTTAGAGGAAACATGGAAACCTTTACGATTCATAGCCTATTTGTACAATTATATGGATGTGTGTGACTGACAGAGAGTGACAAAGGACTCCTTGCATCAAGGTCAAAATCATAGACTGCATAAATAATGAACGCAGCTACCGTAACGTCACCCATTGGTTTGTGGATGAGCATTTTTAAACCTCAAGTGTGGCATCCTGGCCACTTGTGGTGGCAACTTGACTTCTTAAAGTTATGATAGCTTTATTGGGGGTTTAATAAATGTCTTGTGGGTGTGGTTTAGACAGGTGGTAGGAGGCAGGGTTAGCGCCAGGGTTGGGACTCGTTAGGATTTTCATGATTCCGATTCCTTACCGATTCCTCTTACCGATTCCTACATTATATTCATTATACTTGCTATACTTAAACAAGTATATAATAAACACAAATGCAATCATACAAATACAAAAACTTTATTCTAACTGTTGCACAGTACAATTAGATGAAAATACACATTTGTGTGTGGTGTGTTTTTCAGATTTAGAGCTTGTATCATCTCCCTGAGAATATATAAAAACAAAAAGTGATTCTCTGATTTCTACAGTAACACTATTACCTCAAATTAACCACAACAATGTAATAAAGAATACGTATATGCATTCATGCTTGGCCACTGTTATTTACGTGACAACACCTAAACATAACACACACGGACACACATTGGCTGTTTGTTTCTACCGCTCCCCTCGCTGGAAGCGGACCTCCCACCACCCGCCTCCACCTTGATTAAACGCTGAAAATTAAATAAAAGAGGGAGAAAGGTTTTTCCTATTTTATCTTATTTTGTTATATTTCTCCTTCTCCCCTCGCTGGAACCGTCGGACCTCCTGCCGCCCGCTCCCTTCGCCCGCTCCCGTCTCAAACACGGAGGTCTCCCTCTATGCTCAGCACCCACGGCGCACGCCCGGCCGGTTAAATAGCCTGTAACCATGATAACTGTGTGACACAAACTCAGTGCTTTAGTGATTAGATAATGTCGGGCTCGGTCGGGTTCGGACAGAAATATGCGGCCTGTGACGCACTCTAATGGAAATGCATGTGACGTTTTTTTTTTTGTTTTTTTTTTTTTACAATCTAGGAACCGTTTGCAGGAACCGTTACGCCAAATGTGATGGAACCGGCTCTGGAACCGGAACTTTGGACCCGGTTCCAAAAAAGAACCGGATCCGGATCCCAACCCTAGTCAGCGCTGATGTCACACTTGGGGATTGGTGGTATTGACTCATTAGCCGCTATTAGCCACACCTCTAGGGAGAGCTGTTGAGGCCATTGAGCTGAGTGGGCATGCCATGAGGGAGACGCCGAAGACAAGATATTCTGAAGACAAAAGAGTGAGAAAGCTTTTGACATGCCACCATGAATTATCAATGTAAGTACACATTCATCTACCCCCCCAAGATAGGAAAAGTCACACTCACTCAAGGATGTCCAGGTACAGTTTCATGTCTAATGCAACATGTAGGGAGAGGCACTAAGTTATGGGCTTGCTAGCCTTAGTTGAGGCAGATTCCCGAACCAGGTGTTAACAGCTGCATTGTGTGTACACAGCTCTGCTTTGTATTTAAAGTGTTCCAAAAACTGATACCGATGAAATTCTCTTAATTATCCACCCATTGCCCCACAGACTGAACTCTGATGATATTATCATTGTGCACTAGTGATGGGATACTCGATTCCTTTTACTGACTCGAGTTTGTATGAGTCACTCACTGAAGTGAATCGGGTTTTCGAGTCACTTGAGTCACTTGAGTCAGTCACCCAGAGTGTGCCCCACTCACGAGCTGGGAGGGAGAGTGAGTGAACTGTGAGCTGCGAGGTGTGAGTTGAGTCCTGAACGGTGCGGGGCAGCGAGTTTCTCGGGTAAGAGAGGGGCTCTACGAGCTGGAACTACTGGGTCAGTCAATCCTTCTTTTTCTGTATCAGCCTGTGATACAGCTCAGCTTGGGCAGAAAGGAGAGGAGACAGGGGAGTTGGGTTGAAATAATTACCAGAGCTTTTGCTTCAGCCATGGAGCTAATACAGCAATTAGCTTGATACATTTACGCAATTGCAGTGAGAATAACAGTTTGTGGCATTTCTCCTCTTTGCAGTTAGCTGGTGGTAGCAGCAGTGAGTCAGTGAATGAGTTAATGGAGACAATGACTCGTAACTCCCGAGTCAGTAAAAAGAATCTCGAGTTTTGAACGATTCGTTCATGACTCGCACATCACTATTGTGCACTTGAAGTGATGGGTAGTAACTGACTTCAGAAGCTGGCAAATGACCAAATGTATAACTGAAGAGAATTATCATTCAGTGCCATGCTTTACTTCATCTGGTCAAAAGACCGATTTAGATTAATCGTAAAACTGATCTGATGTACTTGAATCTAATAAATCTAGTACCAAGAGCCAGAGAAATTAATTTTGGAAAATCATTTTGAAGAGTTGGACTATCTAAGAGGACCTGTTAGGCTCATTTTCAAGTTCATACTTGTATTTAAGGTTTTCGCTAGTACATGTTCACATGCTTTAATGTTTAAAGAACACCTTATTTTCCACATACTGTGTGTGTCTGAACACCTGTATTCACCCTCTGTATGAGACGCATTTTAGTGCCTGTCTCTTTTAACCTTGATATTTTGATGTGATTAAGTTGTGTTGCAAACTAAGCGATGCCTCCAAACATCTCATGCCAACTTTATCTTGAAGTAGAATAATGACGTTTAGTCGTAAGGTATGGAGACAAAATGCCCACATCTGCATAATGTCAATATGTTGATGTCAACATAATGTGAAATACTAATGTTGTTAGACTTTAATAATACATAGTATCATTGGGGATGTGCGATAATCGGCACATCATCGGTATCGGCAGATATTGGCTTTAAAATGATTGATCAGAATCAGAATCAACATGCTTTTTCTTATTTTGCACAATGAATGAATATTACACACATTAAAAAGTATTGTATTTCATGTCTCCATCTGCTGGTGGGCCATCACAGTAAGAGCATGCATGTTTAATATGATGTTAATTCCACTACAGAAGAGACTTGATGATCACTAAAATAAGGTAGGGAAAAAAATTGGATATATTGATTAGGGCCCGACAGATATGGATTTTTTGGGGCCGATGCCAATTCTGATATTATGGAATAAAAAATCCGATAACCGATATATCGGCGGATTCAATTTTTTTTCAATTTAAACCCCCCCGAAATATCTGCTTTTGATGGCTTAAATATAGTTCAAACACTCGTTACAAAGATATAAATTGAAGGAACATTTTACTATTTTCAAATACTTTTATTATCCGAAATTGTGTGGAACAAGCAGCACGTGAACAATTTGAACACAAAATAAATCAAAAATATGATGTGCAAAAAGGCAGTAAACTTCTGGGAAATAAAATAATCATGCAGAGTCTATGAATTAAGACATTCACATGTATGTTCATAGTACCAGAGTTCTTCTTATTATTGCCAATTTAACAGAGGTAGGTTATAGTGCAAAAAGTAACACAAGGACACCATTTCTAAGTAAAACACCATATTCCCTGCATTTTATTTGTGATGAAAATATAAGTGTTAACATCAGCGTCAATTGGCCAACTTTTGGCCGACTCCCAATTATTCTTTAATGGCTATAATCGGCCGGCCGATAAATTAGTATCAGTTATTGGTCAAATGAGTTGTTACATATTGGCGTATCAGATATCAGCAAAAAATCCAATATTGGACATCCCTAGATATCATCAGCCATTACTGCCTGATGTAAGAGTCCAATGTCTTTCTGACATCATATTGACGCCAACAGGGTACCATGAAAAATCATCAATAAAAGTTTGTAAACCAAAATCTTCACAACTGGACATGTTCCAGCAGGATCATGATCTGAAATCAGGGAGAAATGAACAACATCAGCAACCAAGATTACATGTTTCCCTGACATTAGCATGTAGCTACATGTAGCAGAGTCCCTGCAGCTGGAGAACGGCTGTGAAGGAGAATAATGGCACTTTCTACCTTGAAAAATCACCAATAAAAGCTTCTAAACACAACCCGACATGTTCCATCAAAAAACAGATCCAAAATTTGGGAGAAATTTGCAACATCGGCAACCAAGAAAACATGTTTCACCAATGTTGGTGTGTAGCTTTATGTAGCAGTGTAGGCTACGTAATGTAAACACTAGTAGAAGGAGTGATAACATGCAGCAGTGTGCCTGGAACAGATGACATAAAAAAAAACAATGTGATGTCAGCTTATCGCAAACGTAGGAAAAACCAGACAGACAACACATTCTTACTCCGACCTCGTCACATATTGATGTTTGGTCATGGACTTCTCACGTCCAGATACGACGTGCAAGGTACCCTGGGTGTGTTGGTTGTTGACGTTCTGGGACGCTGTGTCAAGTTCTGCCTGTTACATGCATTGTCTTCTTTCAAAATACACTTCTGTTTTCACAGGAAATTTACATTTACATACAGACTCTTTCAAAATAAATGCACTACGTTGGTACAACACTGTGAATTGATGTTTTTTTCCTTCAACAACAAACACATGTCACTAGTTTTAGGCAACAAAAACACGTGGTCGGGTTTAGGAAAAAAGAACAAGGTTTGGCTTTATAAGGAACACCGCTCTCCTGGGTGAAAGGAGGCTGCAGAGCGCCGTTAAACGATAATGATGGACGGCGACTTTAAAGGACACCTTTCTTTGTCAGTGTCTGATGCTGCAAGTCACTGCCCAAGTGCCGGATTTCGACGACTTCGGAGTGAGACTGAGTTGAAACAGAGTACTCAGAACGATCTGAAGCCTGAGGTTTTTATGCTGGCAGGGATTACTTATGCATACATTTACATCATTATTTAAATACCTTGTCCATGTTTAATACAAACATCCATCATTGTAATATTTTATATATGACAGAAAATAAGGAAACACATAATAAGTCCCCTTTAAACAAATCTCACACGCTGTAACAGCCAAGACTTTTCCTGTATTGTTTCAGCCAACTAACATTTATATCCTTTAACAAGTTCACAGAAAAAGCTGAAGTGATGAATGATGAAACAGCGCTGCCTTCCTTCAAAACAGAGAAGAAATAATAGAAAAAAAGTTCATTTTCCTGCCTTGAGCTTATAAAACTCTGTACGCAGGCTGAAAACACCCTTGGGGGAAGGACACAGATGTCCAATATCGAAATATCCAATCATAACCTCCGGCTTTACGGTGTGGCTGATGCATTTATATGACAGCCCTATCCTTTATTGTATACATAATATAAGGCTCTATAAGGGTCTTGGACTCCAGCCTTGGCTGAGAGGATGTACTACTGACATGCTTATCTGTGCCCTGGCAGCCCTTCTCAGCAACACAATCACACTCCAATACACCCTGAATTACTTTGAACAAAACAAATGGCATTTACCATTCCAGGAGATAAGCAAAGGGGGCATGTGTGAAATAGACAAACAAACAAAAGGGAGAGTTAGAGGCTGCAGTGGAGTTAATCTTGGTCCGTGGCCGGATTAACGGCCGTGCTTGCGTTTTCTTGGAGAATAATCGAAGGGGTCCTGGTCTTATGAATAACTCTATCCAAAAAAGGAGGCACTTCTGGCTATGAAAGCTGCAGAGAGTCAATGAAGAGAGAAATAACTAGGAATAAAGAGGACAGGCTTTGACTGGTTGAGTCCACATTTTCATTTCATGGCCTGCGGGGGCAGCTGCGGACTTCTAATATCTGCTTGGGACACAATGCAGAAGCTGGCTTCTTATTAGGGACTTCAGTGGCATCTCAAACAGCCTTCGTTCTGCCAGTCACATGGATGTACATATCTATTTCTATTTCACTCCACTGCTCACAGGAACACTGTTTTGCGGATAAGAGTTTCTTAAAACAACCAAACTTGGTTAAGATTTAGCTGCCTGTCAACACCAGCTCATATCTTCCCTTCCCCACATTCCCTCCCAGCCAACTATGCCTGAGGTCTTTCTGAGAACACGGCAGGACCCCAAAGTGGCAGTATCCAATCATCACCTGCCTAGGCAGCCTGGGTTCTCGGTGAAGCCACGGGGGGCACACTGATTAAGACCAGGGCTGCGACAGGAGAGGAGTTCTGCACCTTCCAGACGTTCTACACTGAGGACAAAAAAAACCCCTCAATTGCAAGGTAAGGCTGTCTGCTCCACGACAAGTGTGGACGGCAGAGGAGAGCGGAGGAGCAAGTGAACCCATCTGGCATTTGCTATCCTTATTATTCTTGCCGGCCTTTCTCAATGGAGGAGGCCCGCGTTCAGTCATAAAACCCAAAAGTGAGAGACATTGGTAACCTTAGTTTAAAAAACTATGGAACTGGAATAAGGGCCTGTCGACATTTGATGTTTTACGTTGTGTGATAATGTACAGCATTAAATATGAGGCCCATGTTTTGTCACTGTGAGTAGGTAACAAATGGTAAGGGTTTTAAAGAAGAGATTGCTGTTGCAGCCCAGTCACCAGAAGAAAATGTATATGTATCATATCAATGTTTCTAAAGTGATGTAGTTCTTATTACATGTATATAAGTTGAATTTGTCATCTAGAGATAGAGGGGGTGGCAGATGGTGTAGTATTTCCGCGAGACAGCTGCCAAGCTGCAGACCACTTTTGAGACTGATGAACAACGTAACTGGCTGTTTTTTAGCAAGACATTGGCAGCCATGATTGTGCCACCAAATTCAAGTATTTCAAGCCAAAACATGATTTTTTCCCAACCGTGACCAAATGGTTTTTGTGCCCAAACATTATGAGAAGCTAAATGCAACACTGCTGAAACTTAGAGTGCTTTCAGACCTAGAGTTGTCTTGCTTTGGTCCGAATCAGGGACTAATTTTGTTCCTAAGCTGCATAATTGCCTAGAGTTGGTTCGTGTTCTCACGGCAGCATTTACAAGCGGACCAGATCAAATGCCTTGTGCGAGAAAGCTGCTCTTGATTGGTCAGAATTTCCATGTGGGAAAAATCCAGGAAGTAAAGCAAACGTTGAAGAAGAGTACACTTGCAAGATAAATGTGACACTTTCTAATGTCACAATGGAGGGACAACTACGCAGGTTGATTTTAGCGCTGCTCATCGTGGACTATATTGCTGTCATTGTTCATTTTAGTCAAACCATACAGTTTGAAAACGAGGCGCGGCTCCAACTAGAAAACAATGTTTTGATGCATTGGATGTGCTGAATGTGCATATTAAGGCAGTACAGGAGGAGGTGCACATTAATAATCCTCCAGGACTGTAACATGCTCATGTTTAACCCAAACAATGTGTCATGTGACTGCAGTTGGTTCACATCCAGGTCGGAGCACGTTCTCACCACAAACGAACCACACCAGAGTTCGTTTGTAACCGGACCAAGACCACCTCTTCAAGAAGGTCTCGGTCCGGTTGTTTTGGTGCACACCTGAGCGTGATTGCTGTGTTCACACCTGCCCAAACGAACTGCACTGAGGGGGCAAACAAACACACTAAACTAACTCATTAACTTATTTACAGGTTAGCCTAGCATTAGCTCATTCCTAATAATTGTTCCCCTTTATTTTTGGTTCTCTGTAGGCGCAGAAAAATTATATATAATTTTTTTTTTTAATTTAAAAAGTATATATTGCAAAATCTTTTTCAGTTGTACAGCGGGAGTTCGTTAGGCAGTTTCTTCATTAGCGAACACTTGCTGGAGCATATCCTGTTTAAGCTTTATGCCCTTGCATGTAACAAACTCAGGAGAAATGAATCAAGTGATGAACCATCCTCTCACCTCCTATTCCTTTCAAGATGATGGAAAACAGAAGGAAAACAGTTTTGTGTCTTCTCTCAGCCGCTGTCATAAATCAAAACGTGTGCCATGGCGAGCAGCTGTCAGGCAGGTCCAGTGTGGTAATTAACACACTCATCGCAGTTTTCATATGCACCCATTCATGGTAGGACACACTCTGTTTCTGACTGGAGCAGAGTCTAATTACAATTACTGAAACAACGCTCAGCACAATAAACATTTGAAAGGATGTTTCAGCACTGGCTTGGATTTTTGATGAATTACCATGCGGCCATATTATTTAGCCCCGCATGATTAATGGTGATTTAAATGAATAAACTCGTCTCCATTGTTGTGGAGTTGCATTCTTTTCTCCGTGCATGCCCGAAATAGGTTTGTAATACAAGATAATAAGCAGAATGAAAAATGCCTCAAATTAAAAACACTGAATATGGACATTGTGTTTTTGGTGAGGAATTGAAAGCCGTTTGGGAAAAGCGCTGCGGAGCAAAGCAGAGGTGAGCAGTGTTGACATCTGAGCAATTGCTTGCCTGCTAATGATTGTGATTCCAGTTCCCTGGAGAACTTAATGTTGCGCAGTGTATGTTAAGACACCCGCTGCTGCTGAGAAGCTCGCTTTTTTGCTCTGCATCTTTATTGATGGGGTCTTTTTCACGGTAAGTAATCTGACCTGCACTGACCTTGGCGGTGGGAGCAACGCACCTCTTCTCCCCGGATTCTCATTTTTTAAAAGCTTCCCATCAGTCTGATTTATGAAGTCAATATCCGACCTCACAGCGTGCACAGCTGGACGCCCACAGCACTGAATGAGACCTGATGCTGGCTAACCTGCCATGCAATAATCGTCCTAATGCCACTAATTATGAATATTGTCGGCTAATGAGTAGATGAAATAAGAGAATTATAGTTCATCGCTAATGAGTTCACCTAATTAGGCCATTAATTAACTCCAGAAGAGGTGCATTATGAGAACGGATCTTGCTGCATATGCAGTTTGAAGATAAGAGCCAAAAAACGGGTTGGACAGACACTGTGGGGATGCAAGAAGAGGGGAGCACACAAATATGCCTCCTTGTCTTGATCCTCTTTCCTCATCCAGGCTGTTTAAATGCAAAGCTCATATACCTATGAAAAATAATGCACCAGAATTGGTATATAACTAATGTAATGGGAAAGACTGTAATCACGTGACCAAGGTGCTAAAGGTTCCATGCCACTGATCTGACGGCCCTTTATTCTGACACCCCTGTAGTATGAAAAATGGACCAAAAGCTCATTTGTCCAACAGCTCCTTATCCAAACGCCCATTGCTCCAAAGACCCATTGTTCCGAAGTACACACTGTCCCTGTAGTTAGAAGAATTCAAGGCCTGCTACAATATATTTTTTCCTACAAAGGCGAGGCAACAAGTACTTGCCAATCAGAGATACAGTAGGGGAGGTAACGCCTTCATCATAGTATAAGAAAAAAACTGGCTCCCAAGAAAGTCCTATGATCTGTTTGGGAGACTGCCCATAGTTTTGATAAATTTCCAAAATTCCAAAGCCCTGATAGCCCGTTTCTCCAACAGCATGTTATCCCCAGAACAAACGCCAATTTCTCTGAAGTCCCCTTTCTCTGAAAATACGCATTTCCTGTAGTTAGACAAGCCAATTGCCAGAAAATAAATTTGCATTGTACGTTTCTGTAAACTATAGATTTTGGCACAAAAGTCGCTGGAAAAGCAGAAATGGGTTGGTGAAAAATACCCGGGATCGCTGGCTAAATGCAGCTTGGAAACGCTGTGAGGGGCCAATTAAAACACCTGGGATCAATGGCCTTAATGCTGCTGGGAATCTGAAACTAATTGCAGGGATCGTCTATTTTCAGAGAAACAGGACTCAGGTGCAATGGGCATTTGTTTTTGGGATAAGGGGTTGCTGAACAAATAGGCTTTGTCAGACTACTGGGTTTCAGAATAATGAACCACCTCAACGGTTGGGAGTAAAGAAGGAAGTATTATAAACGGCAGAAGTATACCTATGGAGGCAGGATAAAGTGGTAGAAAGGTCAAACCAACACAGGACTTTCCCCCAGGGTACTGGTGTTCAGAACTGTGTGAAACCATGTGAACTCTGAGTTATTTACTATGGAGAGCAACATGGCTCAAAACGTTTAAATGTTTTGACGTTCGTATTAATAAGTCAAATTTGTTGGTCTTAAGACGTAAATATGATGTCATAAAGTGTGAAATGTTAAGACGACAGAAATTGCCCTATTAACAAGTACATTTATGACGCCGAGGGTATGGTGACATGGTTGGCGTCAACATACCCTCCCAAGGGAGCGGATGGCCCCTGGAAGCTTTTTAATGCTACTGTGGCCAAAACATACCACAACCTATGTGTGTGCTTTCATCCAGTATAAACTATACAAAAAAATTCTTCTTAAACACAAATGTGGTGTTTTGATTTCCTAATTTGTTAGATATCATACAAACTACTATATGTGCATTGTCATAAGACATCATAAGTTCCATTGTAAAAGGATACGTTCTCATCACACAGTCCAGGCAAGGTTATAGACCCTTTCTTGCAGCTTCCTGTTATCTATCTCCACCTTAGTTATCAAGGCACTGTTCCAGGTGTACAGGCAATTACAGTAAATTAAGTTGCATGTATAAACAATGTGTGAAGAGGTTGAGAACACTGGCCCACGACTTTTCATTTTACACCCAGTGTTCTCTTGGATTTAAAATAAGTTGGCTTGTATTTGGAAACAAAATGTGTAGGTAATGGAGAAGCAGCCTCCAAAAGGATTTCCCCTAAATAATCCAAGATTTATTTCAAACTGAGAGCTGCTGAGCACTCGCCATGAATATCCTATGACTTGCTGAAGCGTCCAGGTTACAGTTCAGATTGTTTCACATAAAAACTGCAACAGTAAGTTTCCGAGTACAGTTACAGAAATAATGGCGCCTCTCAGAGATTCCTCCACCTGTCAGTCAGGGAGCAGGGTGTAAAAATAAAAATGGATGCCACAGACAAGTTCGGCGCATAATTTATTCAACTCGAGTCAGTCCAAGGTGAATTATTCATGAAACGCTCAATTGATTCAATCACAATAATCTACAGTAACTCAATTCACATGACCATTATTTCCATGCAGCTATATTGCCCACTGAGTGAACTGCTCCATAAAGAGCTCACATAATAATCCTTTGCCCCCTCAGACAGTTCTCGTAGAAGGCCGGATAATTGTCGAGGGACTGTGGAGTGCCTCGAGGGTCAACGCTGTTCCACGCTTTGTACACCATTACGCTCCCTTTAATTGAATTGAAGAAAGTGCAGTTAATTAAGCGATTAATGGCGAGAACATGGGAGCTATCAGAGAACAGAAAGACCCCCTGATGGTGGACAGTGCAGCCACTGACCTTCTCTGGGGGAATCTGTCTCTGCTTCACAAACTGCCAGTGCCACTGCTGTTCATCCAAAAGCTGCTGCTTTTTATTTTTCAGATAAAAGGCAGCAGCTTGAGAGTGTTTGGCAACTGGAGATATTTTCAGCTGAGGGTTATAAAATATTTTAAGATAAAAATAGATGATAAGAAAACACAAATTTGTATTCAGTATGTTTTCAACATTACTGATGTGTCATGTTGCCTAAGTAAAAATATCATTTTGAAATAGATTATAAAATAAATAGATAAGATTTTAATACATCTTTTCAGCCTTAATCAACTATGTAATTATGTTTTTCAAAGTAAGAGGCCGTTTACACGTACACGGTGATTTTGATAAATGGAGACATCTTCCTTCGTTTGTGCCCTTCGTTTACACGCAAACAGAGATTTCTCCTCTGAAAACAAGTCTTTCTAAAAACTCCGGCCAGAGTGGAGATTTTGGAAAAGTCTGGTTGCGCGTTTGCATGTAAACTGAGATAAACGGAGATAAACAGAATTATAGGCAGCCGACGTCACAGTATGCGCTGGAACTTGCGCCTGTGTCAAAAGTGCGACCTATGTTGCTATGGTGACAATGGATACATGGAAGGCTTGAGCTTCTTGTTACACTGCCACCTACTTTTCCATGCTCTTGTGTATATATACACGGGTAAATGTAAACGAAGATCTTTTTGAAAACGGAGACGGTGAAATGTCCGTTTATGAAAATAGCCAGCAACGTGTAAACGACCTCTAAATTTCACTCCTATCTGGAATTTGTCCTCTGCACGTAGATTAACCCAAATTCTGACACAGCTCCTGTCACACCTTTAGAAGTGTGATGTCAGGAGCATATCCTTGACAGGCATGGCTTTTGATGTGGCAGGAAACTGGAGCACCCTCAGGGAATCCACACAAACATGGGAAGAACACATAAACCTACAGTGAAAGGCCCCAGTGGGGTTTGAACCCATGTCTTTCATCCCCTAAATCACTATTTGCATATCAGTTAGGGGTGGGCGATACCGCAGAATTTGGTTTCGATCCAATACTAAGTAAGACAGGGCCTGAATTGCTGATATTGATACTGATACGACAGCTGATGATGACCAATTACAGTCTGAAAAAGTAACATTAACCAATATTTAAAATCTATTTTGACTAAAATGTTAATTTCACAAGGCTACTGTTACCTGGACATTCTTTGCTTGACCCTTACAGACTGCCAGTGAATCTCTGTGTCAGAGGTCTTAATGCATTTCACTCCTCCCTTGTTTTGGCTGCAGCTCCAAGTTCTCTCTCTCATGTTTTTCCTCTTTCATAAATCCATCACTGCTATTATATGTCTGATTACACTAGTCAGGCTTGGACGTAATTTCCACATTGAACATGTGCACGCAGTTCTATTCTTAGTCCCCAATGGGATGGCTAAGAGGTGAGCTTACCGCCCTCCTACTGCTGACATTGGGTCAAAGTGAACCTAAGAAGACACTGCTGGGTCTGGAGTAAGGTGTTTGAGTGCAGACAACACAAAAGCAGTAGAGCACATGTTCTAGATGTGTTCATGACAACATAACACAGACGTATTACTCTTGAAATACAAATAGGTACGACGTCGAAGAGAGAAACTGATCACATTTTTGATATTGATCCTACTGATGCTACAATTGATCTTCAAAATGAAAACGTAGTATCGAGACTCTCGACATTTCAGAATTGATTCGCCCACCCCTACTATCAATTGCTCACCCTGTGTTGTGTTGAATTTGTGAAGAAAACATTTGTCTCGCATGCCTTTGGTGAATCCTTAAACTGAGAAAATTTGTGGTCAATTGAAGTCATAGGGGTCCACTTTTAAGAGCAGCAAAACTACATCAAAACACCCCTTTGCAAAATCTCACACAACACGTGCAGTATAATCCAAGTCTCATTTATCCAGTCGTATGCTCAGTACTTCCCAAACAGACGGCTCTTTCTGATGAGCAAACTGAATTTGAAGTGAAACTTGCCCATGCTCTCTTCAAAGCCAGACTCCATTGACAAAAACAGCAATTTTACCTCACTGAACACAGGAGTTGCTGCTCTACAACTACCTCGATTAAGATAGTGTGTTTGCATTTTTGTGTGACTTTGGTGTTTTAAAGGTAAAGTATGAATTCAGCAAAGTCACACAATAACACAAACAACCTAACAATCAATGTAGTGGTAGACCGGGAGCTTCTGTGTGTAGTGAGATAAAATCTGTTCGGTTCCCCATCTGTTTGGGAAGTACTGAGCATATGAGCGGATAAATTAGACTTGGATTATACCGCACGAGTTGTGTGAGAATTTGTGAACAGATGTTTTCATATAGTTTTGCTGTTGTTAAACGCATCAAGAACTTCCTCTGTTTTAAGATTCTTTGTTCACCGTGGAGGCATGCGAGAAAAACAAATTGTTCTGCATGAATTCAGCATAACACGGGATGAGTGATTGATACACAAACGATCATTTGTTGGAGTGAAGCGTTCCTTTAACTGCAAACATGCCTCGCAAACAGCAGTGAGGAAGCTCCATCCAGAGAAAGTTGGACTCATGAGCGGTGGTTTGAGATCTGCCAGTTTGGTAAACATGAACAAGCTGTTTTCGAGCAACAAAGTTTGAAAACTTTCTTCCTTCCTTTAGATGCCAAAACGTGTCAGTTTTGTGCTATGAACTTTACATCCCCCCCCCCCAGATTTCTTTATACCTTGTCTAATTACCACAGCGTTTGACTAGCTTTCATATCGGCATCAAAATTGATGTTAACCGCTTTGTCAAACTGGCAATTATGTCTGAACAATATATTTCTGTTTGACAATTTGATTTTCTGTCTTTTCTGATTGAATCTGAAAAACATAAAATAAAGCAACGTAGCTCTTGAATTCAATCGGGAGGATCATGCCTGTCACACCCCCAGAGATATCAGATTTTTGTCAAGCAGAGAACACACTTTGGCATCTAACAATTTTGCCTGTCAGACCGTATTTAAAATGATCTAAATGATACATTCCCTCGCTGTCATTCCAGCGAGTGCGCCACTTCAACCCTCCGTAACTTCTCCCGTCACCAGTGCTAAGACCCTGCCTATTACTCCCAAAGGGGGGATCATCCCATGTTAATTAATTTATATGGTTTTGCCCCCTATAAATTATTCCCGCAGCAGGATCAACACAGAAGCTCCTGTGTTATATATTGTAATAAGCATCTGATTTTGTGCTCCACTTTCTCCATCTCCCGCGACTGAAATGCATCTCCCCCGATGGAGTACATTTACACTTTGTTGTTAATATGACCAAATATGTTTCAGAGTTCCTCCAGAGAGGTGCAGGTAATCAGATGTTAGGTGCCTCTCGGGTGCATCTACACAGAGACTTTGCTCCCTTTTTTTTTTGCTCCTCCTGATCGCAATGATGCATTTTAATGCCAGGTGAAAGGGGGGGTCATCGAATGAGACGCACAAAAGAGGAAAGTGGGTTGATAACTGGCTGCACACACACACACACACACACACACACACACACACACACGCGCACACAGACACAGACTGTGCCTGTCGGCCTGGTGTCTGTCATCATAATGAAGCATCTAGAGAGGGGTCTCTGTACCATTAGACGGACAGATGTGAGGGATGGAGGCAGTGACATGGGGTGAGAATGAGACACAATGAGACAGCGGTTTGTGAACATGGGAGGAAAATGGCCAATGGCGCTCCAGTCTGCCACCAGAATAGGATCAAGAAACCAGTATGTCAGAGTTGAATGATTACGTCTGTATTCGCTGTCAGCCGCACAGCCTCCGTGGCGGAGTGTGAAGATGTCATGATGCGGTAACTGGCTGCAATACTGCTGAAAAATGACTGGAGTTCTGTGTATTTAGACAGCTGCAAAGAGTGATGAAATCTGTCGATAATGTTTTCATCCATCAAATTATTGTTTAGTGCTCAAAATGTCACATAATGGTGAAACAATATCCATCATAATTTCCCAGAACCCAAGGTGACATCTTTAAATAGGTCCCAGAGGGTCACACAACCAAAAAACACACACAGGACTGAAATGTTTGCTGCTGTTTTTAATCACCTTTTCATTATTTTTTTGCACTTTGAGCACCCTTAGTTTTTTGCATGAATGTTTCTGAATAAATTGATTTTTTGTCGTTGATCTCAACCTTTTTGTCCCTGTCCATCCCGGCTGAATTGGTGTGCAGGTATTTCCTTGGCCATCCTCTCTTAGTAACACAATGAAAACACTCAAAAAATTTAGCTTGTTTTTGCCTGTTGGATAACTTGACCAATCAAAAATCACCAGAGGGCCCACAGGGAACAATACTATGTTATCATGATACAATATAATTGCGACTAAGTATTGCAATAAAATATGCTGCGATTTATTACCATTTTTAACTGTAAATAATGTCCCCAAAGGAAAACTTTGTCAACATCTGTTTTGTCTAATACAATAAAGTTTTCAGTCTGTTGGTGATTGTAGCATCCAAACTGTCTTTTTAAATGCAAGACATTGTCGGCATTTTGACTGCCAAGCTTTACACCACTGCAACAAACTAAACCAGTTGTTTTTTAGCAAGACATTGGGCCTCATTCACAAACAGTGCGTACGCACAAATCTGTGCTTAAACTGTGCGTATGATCGTTTGACGCACAAATCCGGGATTCATCAATATTTTCTTACCCGAATTTGTTCTTACTCTGCGAACAAATTTAGAACTGCCTCAAACCATGCGTAAGCACAAATGAGGAAGGCCGAACTGACTTAGAAAATGCAAACATACCTTTTAAGTACATGCAGAGTCTATAAAACCACATTCATGAAAAAGAGATTTAATTAACATTTTTTAAAACAATTAATAAACCCACGACTCATTTATTTTGCAAAACAGTACAGTGGGAATGCGTTTGGAGGCAGAAGCTGTGAGAAGTGGATGGCTTGTTGGTGAGCATCTTTTGTTCTGGTCTTTTATTTCAATTGTTTTAAGTTAGTATTTTCAGTAAGTCTCTATTCCGTTAATGTTAAAATGTTATATTGTTTGGGTGACCAGGCATATGGCCTTAAAACATGGCTGATGACACCATACGCAAACCCTGAAACCCCTCAAGAGGTGCACTGTAATAACATACATGCCCACACACGCGCCGTAGAGCGCACTTTTGGCGTGCTTAAGGGCCGTTGGATGTGTTTGGATCAGATATGGCTGGTGGCAAACTACTTTATACCCCTGAGAAGGTGTGCAAGATCATCCTGGCATGCTGTGTCCTCCACAATCTTACAATGACCCATGGCATTCCTGTAAGACCCGGCGCCATCGCTTCTAACAAACTGTGAAATTTACTACTTCTCTCCTTGCGTAACCGCTTCCTTCATTCATGAATCAACTCTAGGCAAGCGGTTTCCTTATATGGAGAAATGGGGGCGTGGTAGTATGCTGATTGCAGATCGCAGACACGCACCTGTCAATTTAGAATGGTTCTGATTTACTAACATACGCACGGTGGTGAGAACAAAATTGGCCGGTACGCACGTGTCACGAATCCGACAGTGATTTTGCGTAAGTGCTTATTTTTTGCGGAGAGTAAGAACATTTCTGCGCAGATATTAGTGAATGAGGCCCATTGAGTGGGTGTACATGGACAGTTTAATTCCCTTTTCATTCGGAATGAAAGTTCATTCCTATTAAAAGTGATCTTGTAAACACCTAATTCGTAACATCCGCCCCGCCCCTTATCCAATCAGAAACCTTCCCTGCCCCAAACCTTGCATGGACCCAATGTGTTTACGTTTACCAGAAGAAAACACTGTAGTCCTCGCTCTGGATAACAAGATGCTTGACGCCACCATTCTTAGTGCCTTTTTCGGGCTTGTTTTGCTTATATTCTTGAAGCAGCAGTACGACAACAACCTTGTTCTGCTAATGCTTCATCTGTTGAGCAGGAGAAGGGAGGCAGAAGGTCGAAGAAGGGAGATAGATGACCGTGCTTTGGCGTACGGAAACTGGTGAGTGCAACGAGTCCGACTGCTCTATCTCAGCCTGTTGCTATGTGCGTTATATACGTCATCGCACCAGAAGGGCAAGGAAACGAGCATGCGCAGAAAGAACGGAATGAACTTAAAGAGGAATGAGTGTATACAAGTGCGAGAAATTTTTTCATTCGGAATTAGATACGTAATATCCCAGCCCCTAACATCGGATTGAATTTTCAATCCCATTGGCCATTTTCATTCCGAATTAGGTGTTTACAAGATCACTTTTAATAGGAATGAACTTTCATTCCGAATGAAAAGGGAATTAAACTGTGCATGTAAACGCACAGCTCCAGTGGTGATTTTGCTACAAAATCTGTGTGTTCAGCATAACATCTTCAGCCTTTCCACCCATGAGTGTGACGAGTGTATTTAGGACCCAATGCAGCACTCTGCAAAGTCAACGACAGTTCAGTTTGTAATGACCATTATTTAAAACACAGGCAGAAGAAACACAGGTAGCGGTTTGTTCTTCAGGCTGGAAGCCCACTCACAGTCCCTGGGGTTTGGACTCAAGGGCTGAACCGGGCCGAACATGGAAACGGGGCCGTGAGCCCAGGGACCACGACAGTTCAGTCTGTCAGAACTGGAAAAGCAGGCGGATGAAGCAGAGGGACCAACAAGGGATAAGCAGGAGTGTTATGCCCCGGTCTAGGGGTGTGGGTGTGTAACATAAGGATTACACAGGAGAGCAAGAATCAAGGTACAGGTGAGCAATTTATTGCTACACACTGAAAAACACAGTACAATATCACACACAAATGGAGCAATGACCAGGGTGACCCCAGGCCAAAATAACAAAAAGCAACCTGTCTACTGATTGGCAAAATAACTAATCCCGAACGAAAATAAGAGAAACAAAAATACAATACTAGGCCTAACTCCCTAGGCTCAGAAAAACAGGAGACATGCACATATAATAACAGAAATAGCAGCTCACCCCTATGCTCCGTGCAAACAACAGTAAGTGAAAGTGACTATTTACAATATATATACACGAGCGACTCAGTTGGCCCTAAGGTGCTGTTGAGGAGGCGACAGGTAGGTGAACAGAGAATGCACACACATGAACACATGCAACAGTCTCTGAGCTGCAGCCAACAACAGGTAAGCAGATGGGAACAGTCACAGTGTGGCAACACAACACAGCCACAGGAAAACAGGAACCAGAGACACTGAGGCAGAACTCGTGGTCAGGGACAGAAGGCTGGTGTGTTTACTGGGAGTCGGACGAGGAAGGCTGGACAGAGGCAGGTAGAGTCAGCAACGGGAGATCGGACAGGTAAAGATCACTGGAAAGTCTCGCATCAAGTTGAAGAACATAGTGGCAAAGGGTGAGTGAGCTGGAGAGGGTTATACACTGGGCTGATTGGAGATGAGCTGCAGCTGTGGAGCCAGGTGAGTGGAGTTAGGCCAATGAGGTGGCTGGCAGGTAGTTTAAGCTGGGTATAGTCGGGTATTTTAAGTTTAAACATTATCTTTTCCTAAACATAACCAAGTAGTGTTTGTGACTAAACATAACCACGTTTACCACGTTACTGAAACATAAAGAAACATAAAAAAGTGTCGACATGTCTGATACATCATAATGTACAAGCTTTACATGTTCGTAGGACGCACTTGGGTTGGATTAGGTTGTTCAGCACCACCTATCTTATCTTACTATATAATGACAAAAACTCTGTGTGTGTGTGTCTGTTCTATGTTTTTCTCCTCACTGACTTGGTCAATCCATGTGAAATTTGGCACAGTGGTAGACGGTCATGGGAGGATGCCAATGAAGCAATATTACATCAATTGGCCAAAGGGGGGTGCTATAGCAACCGACTGAAATTGCAAACTTTGAATGTGCATATCTCATGCCCTGTATGTCGTAGAGACATGAAACTTTGCACAGAGATGCCTCTCCTTATGAGGAACACATTTGCCTCAAGAACCCATAACTTCCGCTTGTGAGATTTTCCGCCATTTTGAATTTTTTGACAAACACTTAAAATCGATCTCTTCCTAGGAAGTTTGACCGATCTGCGTGAAACTGGGTGAACATAATCTAGGGACCAATATCTAAAGTTCCCTCTTGGCAAAAGTTGGAAAACTTACTAAAACTGAGCTTCTATAAGGCAATGAATATTGCGGAGGGCGTGGCTCATCACATAAAGGTGTATAACATCTCAAGGGTTTCACCCATCACCACACAACTTTGTAGGCATATGACCACACATAATCTGAGGGGACCCCTCCATTATTGACCCCATCAAACAAAATGGGGGCGCTACAGAGCTAATTTCTTATCTAGGCCTAACCGCCTTATCGATTTTTACTAAACTTGGCAGATATGTAGAACAGGACGCCTCAAGGTGACTGGAGAAATTTAACTCTAATTGGCAACTGGGTGGCGCTATACCAACAGAAAAATGCTTTAAAATGGCTCAAATGTGACCGATCGCTGTGGCTCCCCCTGTGGACCAATGTTTGTTTTATGTAATTTTTGGTATGACTAAGTCATGGTGTGGTATGCTGTACATAATCACGGAAACAGTCAGTCATTCTGTATGTCCCACGTTTTTCTACTCACTGACGTGGTCAATCTATGTGAAACTGCACATAATCATTGAGGACTGGCATAGGTAGAAGGTGACAAAGATACCAGTGGGTATGGACTAGTAAAAAGAAATTGTATTCTGATAAAGACAGCAATCAAAGTCATTTAGCGGCACAATTTAACAGGCAAAGCCTGTTAAGAAGAGAACTGAGCTTCTTCTCTTGTCTTCTTCACACAAAAAAATTTGACAAGAAGAAAAAAGAAAGAGAATTCCCATGCCAGATTCTCTTTCAAAACACTTCTGTAACTGTCAAGAAGAGAAATGCAGTTTTAGTGCGAGTCTGTTTGACTGCATTATAAGATGGGAATCCCCATTTCCTTCCTCCTCCTCCTTCCTCCTCTCTTCTCTAATAAGGACTAATACGACTCGTCCCTCATCCAATTGTAATTTCAGAGATGACAAATGTGCGTTATACTTTTCACACACTTGCCTCCGCCTTTTCTCACAGCCAAAACGTCTGACAGCGGCTGAAGACCGGCACTTTGGCTTCGACTCGCTGCCTTTGAGTGACACCTGTATCATTCAGTGTGGAAAATTCAGTTAAAAATAAGGCCTGGTTTACATGTATAATTAATTAGGCTCATCTCTCAGCTGAGAGCATGGCAGGTAATCATTAATGGCAACCGTTAGTCTGGAGAGTTGGTGCCTAAAGAGGAGTGACTGTGCACATCACAGGCAAAAGGTGTGAAAATAAATGGGTGGCTTTCACAGAGAGAGAAGGGGTCTAGGTATATAATAAGGTGTCTTTTTTGAAAATGCTGGAAAATAGGCCAGACTTTCATGATGTACAAAAGCTTTTTAGAGTCTCTTTAGGAGTCGTTCTCAACCCCAAACTTCTCACATGACTGGGTTCTGTAGATTAGACTCTTTGACGCTCATGAGTCAAAGAGCAGAGGCATCTGAGTGCGCTGGAGGACATGTGATGGAGCCTGCCTAATTAGAGGAAGGACATCCTATTCACGTCGACTCTAAGCTGGAGCGTTTAGGCCTCGGCCTCCTGTGATCAGGGTAATTTGTCTGTGCACCCGAACATCTCCCCTATGACTGGATAAGATGAAGGACGAGATGTCTTGCCAAGCTGCACGAGCATTAACGTACACGGAAGCTACTCACGGAGCAGGTCTGCTGACCGACAGTGAAAAATCCCAGCATCAGCACATTAACACATTAACCTCCTGCCCATGGTCATGCCTCAAGATTGGCGTAATGAAGCATCATTTGGAAAAGCACAGATCCAAGCCTGAGTGGGGACTCCTCTGGGATTTTGGGTTTTGAGAGGAAGAGTCAGCTTTAGCGGTTTACTGGTTTGGCTCTGCATAAAAATTTCAGACCATGTTTTCCTTTAGCCCGAGGCTGCTTTGGATGAAAGACTGGATATGCAATATGAGTGGGATCTGAACCAAGTGGGGAATGGTTTTTGATAGTGGATGTAAACTAATATTATAGAGGTTAAGCACCATCTGCACATCGCAAAGCAGTTGATACACGATAGCCTTGCTGCCAACATTCAGCTAATGATAAAGAAGCCCCAATGGTTCCTGAGAGCGGGCTGCTAGTGCATCACAATCCATTGGTATAATTGCTCCTGAACAATACGACTGAGTGATAGAAACACGCTCACATACAGCCCTCTGCCTGTTGGTTTCATTTACCAAGGTGTACAATTGCCTGTATTTCTATAAGCAACCTCATGGTCACTGCCTAGGGCATTAAATGATCTGCCGAAGCCAAAGAGATCCCCGATGCTCCTGAATAAAAGAGTCAGAGTGAACATTGCCATCTGATAGCCTGCAGCATCATCTGATCTTCAGATGATATCCTTAGATATTTACAGAAAGGTCGCAAATTGAAGGAAGAACCTGAATAAAAGAGAATCCAATACACATCAGGTTCAGTTAACTCATGATGGAGAGTTCTTCTCAGCTCGGGGAGGAGAGCAATGTCTTCTGTGGCTCTAGAGGGAGCATTAAATGGTCAGCCTGGACCCCATTTTCTCATGATTTTGTGCCTAAGTGACTAATGGAGACAACAAGTTTTTGAACTGGTCCAGTAGGCTGCAGTGTAACACTCTGGGCAGTTTGTATCATCAGTTTACATCCAGTGAAAGTGCTTGATTTTGTCTGACAATATTATGGAAAGGATCCCTGCAGAGATAGGCCTTTTTGATGAAGAGTAGGATACCTTTTGATCAACCAAAAACAGCCCCAAAATCGCCATCACCAAACCCACCAGACTCCATTTGAAATAACAGTAATTCTAGCGTGTATAGAGGCAGCACGTTTTCACATCTAACTGGGTGGATTAAAGGGAAATTTCGGTTTATTTCAACCTGTCTCCTATTGTCCTAAATTTGTTTCAAGTGACTAGTGACATAAAAATAATAGTTAGCATGTTAGCCATTAGCTTAGATACAGCTGGGGAGCATAGTAGTGTCAGACCTGTTAAAACATAAGTGAACGGGCAACCTTCAAGTGCAAAGTTAGTCCACTAAAGCTAAATGGTAAACAAACATGGCAGCACACCGGTAAGGTAAGACAACACGTTTACATGTCTTTTTCTATATGTTCTCTGACATTTATCCTAATGATATGAGGCAGTCTTTGTGGAGAAAAAGCTTGTTTAGTGGACTAACTTTGCACTTGAAGGTTGCCTGTTCACTTACGATTTAACAGGTCTGACGCTACTATGCGCCCTGGCTGTGTATTTTCATGTCACTAGTCACTTGAAACAAATTTAGGACGATAGGAGACGGGTTGAAATAAACCAAAATTTCCCTTTAAGGGTTTATTTCAACCAAACCAGAGTTGGTGATTGTTGGAACAGTGGAAAGACAAATCAGGATGTTTTTGTGAGTTTTATTTTGCATCTGTTGACTTTGAATAAAGTATGTTTTTCAATGATAAAATTGTTCACTCAATATTGGACCAATTTAAAAAACTTGTTGTTCCTTTTGTGTCACTTAGACACAAAAACATGGGGGAATAGATTACAGGTTGAAAAATATCGAGCCTGCCATTACTTTAAACTTTGCAAGGGTAACCCTAGGGATGTCATTAGGGTTACCCCAGCTTGGGTTTGGACACAAATCTTTAACAGAGAGCCTGTTCTACAAGCTGGCTGCATAGAGTTTGCAAGATGTTTGTGCAGTCATGGAGGGTCTACCAAAAGGGGTACTGAATTGCATTATAGGAAGTGTAGAATTCAGCATTTTTGGGGTTTGTCTCTCGCAAGGCTGTATGAAAGTACGACACTAGGTCAGTATAGGGCTGGGTAAGGTATTGACCCAAACAAAATTTCTGCAGCCAAAAGATACAGCATTCGATTCTTTTTGTACATAGATCTAGAAAAATTCGCTATTTGTAAGGCTTTGTTAGAATCCAGAACCACAAGTGTTTTTCACTTTAATGTGAAGTATGATTAGTCCACAACCTTAGCACCAACAACCCATACAGTGCGGTGGGGTGAAGTCAAACGTGATAAATTTGATGGAGGTGGCAGTTAAGAAGGCCGAGATGACACCAAAATATTCGGTGACTGGCAACATTCACATGATGGGTACTGAATGAAGCAGGGAAAGAAAAGGCATTAAATCTATTTGTGTCAGTTTGACTTTAAGAGTACTGGCATTGGTTTCATATTCATTTTGTACAGTACTAACAATAGATACAGCTTCCAGGATACAGGTTGCAGAATACGGAGGCAAGAAACCAGAGGCATGAGGCAAGATCATCAATCTGGGAAGGAGTGAGTAGAAACAGGCTCATTAAATACAGCAGGGCTGACGAGGGAAATGGAAACAGGTGCATGAGAAAGGTCACAAAGGTCACTAGTGCTCAGAGTTGCTCCTAGTGACAAAATTCTAAGAAAATTTCCCTGGAGACCATCTTAGCCCTTAAAAGAGCTCTTAAGTTGAAAACCTGTTAGGGGTAGAGAGGAGGACTTTTAAGAGGCTCAAGAGTTTCTTAATCAGAGGAGAAAATGGCGGGAACAAGAGGTCAGAGAAGTATTCTCCAAACTCTGGATGAGAATATAATTATGAAATGCTACAGATTAGATCCTGCAGGGATAATAAAAGTAAAAGTTTCTGTTCCTTCATTGATCAGAGTTGCTCTAAGAACCTTCCTAAAATCACTGTTAAGCTGGGACTCCTGACTAAAGAGGCCGGTCTCACTCTGAAGTCGTCGAAATCCAGCGCTTGGGCAGTAACTTAAAGCATCAGAAACCAACGAAAGAAGGTGTCTTTTAACGTCAGCATGATACGCGGCCGTTTGCCGTTATAGTTCAACGGCGCCCAGCGGTGTCAGGGGGAAACGCAGCAGGACAAGGACGAAAGTTAAGGCAGTGAAAGTCCGAGTAGGGCAGGTGGGAGTGGTGGATGGGTCCAACAAACACCGACTTTCATCCGAGTGTAAGATTCGAAAGCCAAACCCTGTTCTTTTGCCGAAAACTTACCAACTTGTTTTTGTTGCCTAAACCCAGCCATGTGCGCTCGTTGTTGAAGGGAAAAAAAAACACCAATTTGTGGTGTGAAACAGAAGTGTATCTTGAAAGAAGAGAACTTGACACTGTGTCCCAATACATCAACAACCAACACATTCAGGGTATCTTGCATGTCAAAAGTCCTTGACCAGAACATCAATATGTGACAAGGTCAGAGTGAGAATGTGTTGTACTTAAAGTTTTAGGCTAAGTGAGGAGCTATCTGAGAGTATTCTTAGGCCATGTTTACACGAAAACGATCCACTGAAAACAGAATCGTTTCACATTTAAGTTTTGAAAAAAGTTCTGCGTTTAGACGACAACATTTTGATAACAATCGCCGTGCACATAGATCCGCAAAAATGACCAAAAAACTGCAGTATACATGCCAGGCCAGTAGTTGGCGGTGTGTCGCTTACGCTTTCTTCTACAGAGCGGCGATGTACAAACAAACAAAATGGCAACTGCACGAATGTTTGTCTGGACAGACAACGACGTGGAGTTGCTACAGTAAATCTACACTATGATGGGGAAGCGTTGATAAATTCAACAGGGTGAGCAGCACAAGCAGAGCTCGGGAGTCCGCCATTGTTGTTGTGATGGTCAACTTTCTCACGCATGCCTAGTGACTGGAACCATCAACTAAAAGAAACGTAAACATGTGCGAAAAGTCTCCGTTTTCAGAGGAACTGCATATTGCAAGACGGTGTTGTTTCCAGAAAACTGCACTGTGGAACCCGTTTTCATGCACCCAAAATGCAGCTGTTGTGTAAACGATCGGCCAAAGCGCAACTAAAGTTTACCGTTTTCAGTAAATGACAGGGGTTATTGCAGAGCAGGAGGGAGTGGCTGGATGTGAGAGTGAGGTGATTTGGACAGGACTGGTGGACAGGTAGAGAATGGCTATAAAGGTGATTTGTACGAGGACGAGTTGAACACGTATTAAATATATACAAAGGAGGAGAAAAAAATGCTACCGAGAAGTCACTCATGTATCTTCCACTGAACAAATAAGATAATTGCTGATATGGAGAAGCATGAGAGTAACAATTAGATAAGGCGATCTAATTAGAGAGGAGAGACTGCAGTGTAAACAGACTCCCCCCCAACCCTCCAAAATGTAGTTTTACTTTCTGTTTCCAAATAGAAGCGTGATTCCTTTGCTTCAGAAACTCATTGATGATCACAACAGTTGTGTTCAGTAAAGGAAAAAGCTAATAAACAAGCGTAGCAAAGGCTTTTTTTTACCTGTAATGCTTGCCTTTTAGACCTCCGCGCATCATTACAATATAAAACACAGCTGAAATGGAGCTAAAAGGAACCAACATATCCTCCACAGAGATGCCACTGCGTAAATGGAGATATACTGGAGCTAAGGGCAATACTCTATATGAGTTTCTTCCTCCTTTGTTTTGAGCTATAAATTAATTTCTTTGAAAACAAGGTTTGTTCAAGGTTATGGTTGCTTCTCTCATGAATAACAGACACGTTATTAAATGGCTGCTGTGCCTGTGCCACAGAAAAACAGCCTACTCATAAAGGGGCCGTTTGAAGTTACATTGTGATGCTCTCTCATTGTTATTTAATGAACTTGGTTCATTTTTTCCTCCAGCAAAATCCATTAAAATCAATCACTTCGCCTCTTTTTTGCCTCTTGCCTTTTTTCCTCCTGCAAACCAAACTTTGGTTCAGGGGATGAGAGGCTGAGAGGAAGTAAATCAACTAATCTAACCGTAGCCTTAATTCAGATCCAATTCATTACTCGGTCATATTGAGTAGAGGGAACAGTGTGTACCCTGGCAAGTCAGCCAATCAGCTCATCACCTGCTAATAAACATCAGTGCATGTATAAGGGGAGGAAATATTGAAGGAGCTGGCATTCAGATCACAGCTGCCCCCTACCTTTGTTGTGGATGGCAAATGCCATTTGGATAAATGCTTGACACGCGTTGCTGTTTTAACCCAAATTACCCCCGCGCCTCAGATCTCTCAATTGCCTAATTAACGGGGAGATACTGAAGCCTTTCAAGTTCTGCACTTAAAACAAAGCCGGTGAGCAATGTCGTGAGTCTTTTCTTCATTTGTGCACCTGGAGGGAGGAATCAGCGATGACATAAGAGGGGAAGGGCCATTACAAGTAGGCAGAGCCTCCTGCTGTTCTCCATTTCCTCTCTCAGTAGGCTGTCTGTCGTTTAATGATATGTGAGGTTTGAGGATCTGTGAGGATCCTTGAAGGTGTTTAAGGGGGAACTGGTGAAATGAGGAGGAGGCTTTTTGTGTTGGAACACAGGAATGATACAAGACTAAGATCAAACGACATGTTCTCCCCTATTATCTCTCCTCCTATTCTGCGATCTGACTTAAAGTAAAGGTTTAAAGACTGGTTCTTAACCTTTTGCCTCACATACCCATCATCCTTATCAGATGAGCTTAGCTATTCTTTAATCAACCCCATCCGGCTGTTCTCAGGCACTGTTTCCCAGAGTATTTAACCAAATTTTGTGGATGTCTTATGTAATCATGAGCCAGTAATTTGTGCATAACAACTGAGGAAAACTAATCCCATGTTTGATTAAGACCATGTTAACTGTTTATCCGATATCTTAAGCTAACTGAGGCCAAACTTCATCAGTTGCTTGGCTAATGATTTTAACAATTACTTTTTAGCTAATTACTACAAGGCTTTATCCATTTCCTTTCGCTAACCATTCCAAATGCTGATGACTTAACCCTTTCAACTTCTTATGTATTTGCCCACTAAGCTAACGAGGAATACAGCTATCTATTACTTTTGGCCATACATCATTGCTTTTAGCTAAAAGTTTCAACTGTTTATTATCTTTTATGTAACCATTTAAACCATTACTTTAAGCTAAGTATTTCAACTACTCGGCTAGCATGCTAACTGTCTTCATGCTCTAAATAGCAATATGTGGTGTTACGATGTCACAACAACAAGGAATTTCTACTCCTGCACTTTCAAGAGCGTCCTGACGGGGAACTGCCTAGTACGGAAACAGCACCGAACAGGGCTGCAAAGAGTGGTTCCTTCAGCTGCTCTACCTTATGTAAAGGATGTTTATACCAGATGCTGCAAAAATAAGGCCAAGAGAACACTCAAGTTCCATGCTACACGGATAACTGCCCTTCCCGTTGAGGTTGAGATGAAGGTACCGGTTATATCAGGCTAGTCAGCGAGCCACAAGGACACTGAATGATGACCCTGCCTTATCCTAAACACTGACATTTATTTATTACTACCACTACTATATATTGATGGAACTGACAGTTATTGTATTTTGCTGAAATCAGGTTTCATGATTTCATGTAACAAATTAATCAGTTGATTGATATAATCATGGAATTCTGGATTAACTGCTTCAGGTTGTCGGCAGCGTTGGGGGCCACACACATGCTGCATTTTTTGTGCCCTCAGATTCATTGTTCAAAGAAGATGCACAGCAGACACGCACAAATGCCAGAGCGACTTTTAGGTAAATATGCTATGGTGCATGTTAAGGTTGCTTATAGGGGTTAGCACTGTTGCCTCACAGCAAGAGAATTCCTGGTACAAACCCAGAAGGGAGCTCTTCTGTGCTGAGTTTGCATGTCCTCCCCGTGTCAGCATGGGTTTCCTCCAGGTACTCCAGCTTCCTCCCACAGTCCAAAGACATGCAGGTTGATTGGTAACTCTAAATTGTGCATAGGTGTGAATGTGAGTGTGAATGGTTGTCTGTCTCTATGTGTCAGCCCTGTGATAGTCTGGTGACCTGTCCAGGGTGAACCCCGCCTCTCGCCCAATGTCAGATGGAATAGGCTCCAGCCCCCGCCACGACCCTCAAGACAATAAGGGGTTATGGAAATTAATGAAGGGTTGCTCTTGAAAGTGAGCACTTTTCCAGGCAGTTAAAAACACGACATATGTGCAGCCTCTTTCTGTGCAGTCAGCCTATATAGAAGGGTACCTTACAGGTTATGGTGACGATACATTTACCAAAGAACACTTGTGTAATTGGATGTTTATTTACCTCCTTTCTGCCTTTACACTTTGGCTACTGCAGAAGTACCCCCTGGAGTCGGCCTATACGTACCTGTGGTTGGAAATCACTGATTTATGTGGGAACCTGTGGGATTGTACCTGTTTGCTTATGCATGCATGGTCAAAAAAAAAAAACCTTCACACTGATTGTCCAGGAAAATGGAGATGAAAAGTAGAAAATGTAAGTGAACAAAGAGAGAAGAGAAATAAAAGAAGAGGCAAAAATCCCTTTGGGTTTAGAAGGTGCATTTACAAAGGCCTTTGATGTCTCTGAATTTTATGTTTTTCACTTATTCACGCTCTTCATCTTTGCTCGCCAACCAGACTTGATGTTTTTTTTTCTTTTTTCAAACTGTTGGTATAGTTATTTTCTACGCCTAGATCTTTTATAGACTCTGCCTGTTTTATCTGACAAGTTACACTGTAGCTGCGCCTCGGAGAAAGAGAGAGGGAGAGAGCGCGCCTGAAAGAGAATTAAAGTAACACAACTCAAACCAGGCAACCACTGAAGGCAACAATGTGAGAAATGGCAGAAATCGATACAGCGTTTCAACTTATCCCCCCTCAAGGATGTTGGGGAGAAAGGATGACTGAGAAGCAGCAGGAGTCTTAACATGGAAGAGCAACCAGATAATAGAAGGGAAAAGAGCTCAGCATCTAATTCTATTATCTGATGGTCCCTGTTGCAGACACAGTGTTGTGAGCACGCACTATGAAGGAGAGCTGGAGGTGACAGAGAGAAACACATCTTTGTAGGTGTTTTAAAATCATCAGAGGAGCACATGAGATGCAGTACTATGAAAAAATCAATAGGCAATAGGACGAATGTAGGAAAATCTGCAAATCATGCTGTACACTGAGTGTATTTATCTTTGCTCATATTATAAAGAGCTCATGGAGAAATTCTGTTCTGATAAACAGGTAGAAACACAATAAAAGGTTTAAGAACTGATACTGCAAGTGGAGTATAGTTAGTGTGCGGTCTTTATGTTTCACTCACATATTAATTACACCTACTTAACTATGTAGAGTGCGACACGAACAAAACTTGCTGGCTCCCCACCTGCTCATGGTTACCATGATTATCTTGCATATATACACCCATCAGCCCAAACCACATGAAAACCACTGACAGGTGAAGTTAATTACACTGATCATCTCTTCACAAAATGTTCTGCTGGGAGACCTTGCATCTTGCATCTTCATGTGGATGCCACTCAACATGCACCAGCCACCCAAACACTGTTACACTCCCTACAGAGATAGGAGATAGGCCTTTTGTTGAAGTGTAAAATCATTTTTGTTTCAACAAACTAACTAATTAACTTTAGCTTATATTGGAGTTATGATATGTAGCGTGTGAAATAGGGTATGGTGAAAGTGCTAGGAAAGGTAGCATCGGCACGGTCGCTACCTGGAGCTCGCATAAACGGAGCCTGGGTTTGTTGAAGGTGGCAGTGCTATTTGGGCTGAGAAAGCCTGTGAGTGTATCTTCTCTATCTCCTTTAACTTTAGCTTATATTGGAGTTATGATATATAGGATGTGAAATAGAGTATGGTTAATGTGCTAGGAAAGGTAGTATCTGCACGGTCACTACCTGGAGCTCGCATCAAGGGAGCCTGGGTTTGTTGGTGGCAGTGTTGTTTGGGCTGAGAAAGCCATGCGTAAGTAAGGTAAAGGAGGTTGTTGGGTCGGTGTGGGGAGCAGTGAGACCTGGCATTAGGGGAGTGTCTCTGGGACGCCAGAGATCACTGTCTAGCCTCCTGGAGGTGTTGTGGGACCAACTAGATGAAACACTGGTGTAAGGAGGTTCCCACCTGATGACCCCAAAGACATGTTAGTTATCACTGCTCACTGGTCTGTATAGTTAAGCCTTGCCATAATAGCTTATCATAGGGCTTAGGAGGTTATTCACTGAGTGCTGATCCTTTATCTAGAGCACAAACTTCTTGTGTTTATTTGAACTACAGACCAAGAACATGCTCTTGTGGCAACAACACTCTGCAATGGCAGTGGGCCCAGCCCCCAGCAGGACAATGTGCTGTGCCACACCACAAAAACAAAGAGGTCAGGGCGTCAACATGGCCTCCGAATTCCTCAAATCATAATCCAATTGAGTATCCGTGGGACTTGGTGGGACTCCAGAGGTCCTGTACCCCACTGTGGATTGGACTTAGCTCTGACCTGTTGAGGCATGGACACCAGACCTCTGGGAGTGTCCCGTCATGTCTGGCACCAGGGTACTGGCAGCAAAACCCTTGAGTCCTGTGGGTTGAAAGGTGGGGTAACATCGGCACTCCCCAATGAGTCCTGCCATTGTGAAGTGCTAATGCCATTGCCATGGGGGGGGGCGGATGGTGCGTGTCAAGTCGCCTCTATATGAATGCCAGGATGCAAGGGGACATTGCAGTGTAATGACATGATTAATGTTATTAACTTTACCTGGCAGTGGCTTTAACGTTTTTGCTTTAGCCTGTCCCAGCTGACATTGGGCAAGAGGCGGGGTACACCCTGGACAGGTCACCAGACTATCACAGGGCTGACACATAGAGACAGACAACCATTCACGCTCACATTCACACCTACGGACAATTTAGAGTCACCAATTAACCTGTATTTATTTGGACTGTGGGAGGAAGCTGGAGTACCTGGAGGAAACCCACGCTGACACAGGGAGAACATGCAAACTCTTGCTGTGAGGCAACAGCGCTAACCACTGCACCACCTTGCCACTATATATGCAAGATAATCAAGGTAATCATGTTAACTGGTGGAGCTCCCTGTTAGTCCATCAGCAGAGGTCCTGGAGCTGGCAGCACATGGGGAAGCCTGTGCTACCAGAAAAACTCACAAATTGTTGTACCAACATTTACTAAATTAAAAACTACTTAAAGTAGTCTGAATTACAGTGTTGTACACTGCGCTCCTTTAAACAACCATGCCGGTGACGTCACCAGCTAGCTTGTTGTAAGATGGCTGCGTCCTGCTTTAAAGTGTGCTCATATGACATCAGTTGATGTTGCAACAGTACTGTCTGATCAGTAGACAGACTCTTATTTCACTGGTTGCACAATGACTGGAAACATACTGATAAATGTAGGATGTACAAAGTTAGCAGACGTGTCCCAGTCCAGCTGCAGAACTGTTTGTGTCGGTAGAGCTACTAATAATTATTTTGGATATTAAGGTGAACTGTCCCTTAAAACCATGGCAACAGTGTGGAGTAAACAGCTGGGTTATAGTGGCCATGGTGAGTTTCCACTAATAGTCTCATTTTACTTGTAATTTTGCAAAGCAATGAATGGATTTTGTTTTCAGTTCCAAATAACTCAGTTTAAAAGTCAATTTAAAGTTGGCTGTTGTTTACAACACTGCATCCCTCCGCAATGGAGCTGATAAGTGAAAAGTTAGAACTGATAGGAGAAAATAACACTTGTGGTTTAGGGAAGAGGAGGGAATTTTCTTCAGAGATAAAACAAGTTAATATCCAAGCTGCTTGAGTTTGAGAAGAAAAACGACTCCTGTTTGCAAACAGCAGGAAATTACGTGACGAGAATGTGAGAATGCAATCTCTGAAAAAAATCACGTGTCAGTGGTGCCGTAGTGACAGGCATCACCCCTGATGCATAAAGAGGGGATATGATTACATAAAGTTACAGATGTGATTACATAAAGTAGGTCTCATGTGAGTGCGACCCAACCAGAGAGACAGAGTGATGACAAAGTGTCATACAGGGACTTACGCTGGCACACCATCTCTCTATCTCCCCCTCCGCGTGCAGCAAATAAATCCATAAGCACCATGTCGGAGCGCGCTGCCATTTTCTGCTGTCACCATCATTTTATTCCCCCGTTAATATTTCCCTTCCTCACTCTCTGTTTCTCTCCCGCAGGCCTTGGTTGCCACATTTGCTCCACAAGCATAATATCCACCTGCTCCTGTCACAGTGCCAACATGGGGCAGGCAGTCCAGTGCGGGCTGTAATTGAAATTCTGAACAGCAAAACTATGTGTGTATAAACATATACAGTGCATTCAATATTTTATGTGCATGTGTAGAACATGCAACAATATTGAGCTGCACATGTGGCTCCATGAATGCATACACTGGTTTGAATCTATATGTGCGATGGAGCCACTCCCTCTCCTGAGATACCAGCACTCTATCCTAATAAGCCAACTGGTGACTAACATATACATCACCACAGTGGGTCATGCCGCTGACCTGGTTCATAATGAGGAGAGAACTGGGTGAGACAGGGAGCGGACAGAAGAGCTCCCGAGGTGTCACTGTGGGAAATATTCAGTCAAGTTGAAAAATTATGTGTGGAGGAATCATGCGTCTGCAGGTAAAGTCAGAGACAATATCTTACTATCTACAAGTCTGGACATCCTTGATTGATGGTTTGCTCGGCTGAGCGTACAACAGGCAGTGCTCTACCCTGCCTGGAGGATACTACACCAGCTCTGCAGGAATCAGGCCAGGAGAATCATTAAGGATCCAAACCACCCGGATAACGGCCTTTTCTCTCTGCTGAGGTTGGGAAGGAGGCGGCAGATGCACCAGGCCAGCATGGAGAGGCTCAGGTAGAGCTTCTACCCTCAGGCTTTTAGGATCCTAAATGAGGACACCACATAAGACTGTCTTACCCCTCTAATCATACATAGATATTTATTATTACAGTGCACAAACTAATGGAATGGATGTGTCAAATAAAACTGCTCGATTCAATCAATCAAACAATCAGATTAACAGGAGCTTCAAATGCTGATTATCAACTGGGTTAAAAGGGAAACTGCCCAATTTGCACCTCTAAAATAGAGTACAGACTAATGAGGATCCCGCACTATCGCCTGGGGTCAGGTTGTAATATTGTGGCATGGGAGAACAGTTTGGTTTTTAGATATAAAATGAAGCTGCCGTGTGTAGCCGGATGTGTGGACTGCAGCAACAGGCAACATACATAATGGAGGATGGGAGGTTGGGGAGGTCAACAGGGGCCCAAAAGTAACTTTTCTCCCCGAACAGGTTCGTCTAGCCACGAGCACAGATACAGCAGGAGATGTTTAATGCACCTAAATCATTGATACTGTCAACAAAGTTTTTGGTTCCTGACGGACAGAAGTTTCTTTAAATATGTTTTCCTGATGCTTCATCCGTCTGAAACCATCCTTACAGAAATACCACTGGAACGTATTGCTTAAAGGAATACTTCACCCCTAAAACGATCATGTCCTTGTCAGTTACTTGGCTTGTGCTATGTTGAATTTGTGAATAACAATTTGTTTTCCTCACATGCCTTCATATTGAACGAAGAATCCAAAAAACAAAGAAAATTCTTGATAAAGTGATGTTATCCACCTTATTTTCAAACACAGAAGTAAATAGTGATCAACTTCCGTGTTTTTGTGCGTGACTTCCGGTCAGCCGCTTTCCCTCATGCTTTCTCTTACCGGAGCTAATGGTACAAGCTAATTTTTTTCAATTTTCAATTGTTTATGTTAGTCAATCAGTTAGTTAGTTAGTTAGTCTGTGTATTTTATATAGATAACTGTGCTCACGTTTCCGTTATCTGGTAATTGCCGGTAAAATAATTCCCTCTAAACGCAAATAAATCATACGTCAATCGAAAACTATGAACCAAAAAAGCACAATCTATCCCGAGTGAGACAAACTGCTTGATCCCCATCTCCAGTGTACCAGCAGAGAACCTGCAGAACCAAATCAGCGACAAAGCAGTTTTGTGTTGCTATGTGTGGTATTTGTCATTTCCCAAAACTGAATAATGTCTAGAAAGCATCAGTGGCTGCAGCTGACAGGGACAGTTAGCAAAGCTAACATCAGGACGTCATCTGTTAAAAGCCTCCCGTTGTCGGATACGACATGAAACTACTCCAGTTAGCTCAGTCATGTTGTAACTAAGACATCCGCTGGAAAAAATATTTTTTTCACGGACCGTTTGAGTTACTGAGTTATTACAGACACCGCTAACGCTAACGGCTAACAGCTAATGGTTAGCCCAGCTAATCTACGATAATCATTGTGTTTATAAACTTTACAAACATCAGATTAGTCTAAACGGTGATATTGTGACGTGAGAAATGTGATACAGTATATATATTTAAGCAATATCAGGGAGGGAGTGATGTTATACTCGTATGTCGTCACAGCTGTGATTCAGTCATAGGCACGAGGCCGCAGCTGTGACACAAAGTTGCATAATAACCTAGAGTTGGTTCATGTTCTCACGGCAGCATTTACAAGCGGACCAGATCAAATGCCTTGTGTGAGAAAGCTGCTCTTGATTGGTTGGAATTGCCATGTGGTAAAAATCCAGGAAGTAAACAAAACATTGAAGAAGAGTACACTTACAAGATAAATGTGACACTTTCTAATGTCACAATGGAGGGACAACTACGCAGGTTGATTTTAGCACTGCTCATCGTGGACTTATTGCCTGAATCTGACACACTAGACCTTTAAGAAGTTAAGTATAGATGGTATTACCAGGGGCGCACTATCAGGAGAGGCACACCAGGCAAATGTTCGGGGTCCTCCAGAAAAATTTGGGAAAGGGGCCCCCAATGGCCACTGATATTGGCACACCTGGCATGACAACTATAAACCCTTTTAATCCTACCATAAAGGTAGTTACTATACAGTGCACAACTGATGCCCTTAAACCCCAAGTGGGGTCCCCTCTAGGTACCGTGTGACAGCTGGTTACTGTAACTTAGGACCTGAAACTGTCGTACATACAATATTAGGAGTAACAATCAGTACAAGAAAATGGGGCCCCAATGGGCTTCTTTAGCTGGGGCACCCCAGGTAAGTGTGATTGAAGTTGAGTTCAACTGAACCAAAACACACAGGGCAGATGTGAAAGCACCTTTATCTATGTTCTTGTCAAAGCCAGACTCCATTGACAAAAACAGTGTTTTTACCTCACTAAATGCAGGAGCTGCTGGTCTACCACTGCCATGATCACTTAGTTTGTGTTACTGTGTGACTTTGGTGTTTTAAAGGGTTAGTTCAGAGTCACCGAAGTAACACAATGACATAAATAAACTACAGATTAAGGTAGCAGTGCACCCGCAGCTTCAGCAAGGTAAAATACTGTTTTGTATATGGAGTTTGGCTTTAAAGAGAGTAAAGTTAAGTTTCACTTGTAATTCAGTTTCCTGTTGGAAAGGACTGTCTGTTTGAGAAGTATTGAGCATCTGCCTGGATAAATGAGACTTGGATTATACTGCACGAGTTGTGTGAGAGTTTGTAAATAGATGTTTTGTGCTATAAACGATGTCGCCTATTTACTTCAATTTATCAGGCATTGTCTTTGTTTTTGGATTCTTCGTTCGTTCTTTGCCTTTCCACAAAGTCAGCAACACTAGGTGGGTAATTAATACATAAATGGTAATTTGGGGGCTGAAGCATTCCTTTGATTAATTTCAGTTTACGTAATTATCAAATATATTTTATTTTTGTGGGAAGACTTGCACTTCCTGACACCAGCTATTCGGAAAAAAATCTTTTGTAAAAATGTGAATGCTTTCACTGCATCAACTCGCACGTCTTTGTGGATGACTCCTTCATGACTGGCGTTCTGTCTTCAAACTGTTTGCCCATAGAATCTATAAGCGAGGTTGTTACGGTTCATGAAAACCGACGCTAAAATGAAGAATGGTATAAAAAAAGAGATAACCTTGGCAGAAGTGTGTTTGAACATTTGTTAATGCAAGGACATGAACGCCGTTTCAGTTGAAAGTAAATTACAGGTGGTGGGGAAGAATGTAGGATTTGAGTTGACTTTACTGTGCAAAAATTTTTGAACAATAACCGACATTATGACTGGATCATACTGATTGAGGCGCTGTTGTTGCTCGCAGAGGTGGTGACACCTTTAAGTTAAGCTCCTTGTACGCAGAGAGCTCGCGAGGGCGTTAAAAGCACGAGTCGTCTTTTAAAAAGCACCAGGACCTGACCTTGAAGCCATTAATGCACTAATTTGACTGATAAGAACTCCCTCAGAGTCTCTGTCGTCTCATAATCCTTATCATCCCGTGCCCACCTGATTGTGTCGCAGGGGCTGGTTGCGTTTTGTCATCGGAGGAGAGGGAGGAGGGATACGACGCTTAAAATAGATGCACGACTGCTCCTTCACGCAGGCTGGTCCCATGAGATGCACCTTCTTCGCCATATTAGGAGGGAGTAATGATGACCACTTGGGTGCACTTGTTGCTAATTCAAGACTTGAGGTGCGTGAGGCTCTTAACAGGGTCGGCCGGGAAGCTGTGACCGGAGAGCAGCTATATCTGGACATAAATTGCTGTGTTATCTGGTTTGTGGATGTCTGTGAATGTGTGTGTGTGTGGTGATGTCAAGCGCAGGAGTGCCTGTCAGACTTCTCTAATTGAACCACGAAGGAGGAGGAGGAGAGAGGAAGGAGAGATGCCACCTCCTACACTCGAACACAGCTGAAATATTGTCTGCTGATCATCGGAGGGGGGTTGCCAGGTTGAGGGAAGGAGGGGAGGTGGAGAGAGAGGAGCTTTTTATTGTGCACTGCTGTACAAACCTGCTCTCTACCTCAAATGAAATATCTCTCTCTTTCCTGCTCTCTGTCTCTGTCGCTCTCCTGGGAAGTCGGGGGGTTGTAATTGGTGTTAAAAATAGTCTGTTCTATAGTAGGTCACTGTATCACACACTGCTGCCTTAAATAATGCATAAATAAAGCCTAAAAAGGAGTTCCAAAGACTCTGTTGTGGGTCACAGTATGACAGAGTGGTGGCCTCAATAATTCTTTCATCAGCTTTGGTTAAGACTGAATTCAAATGCAGGCAAATTTATCAATATTACATTAACTCGAAGCTCAAATCACTTCTTTTCATATACATAATGAGGCGATCTCATATTTCAGTCAACAACAAGGCTATTCCATATGAAAACTTGTGTTATATATATATATTTATTATACTCATAAAAAGATACGTACAGGTCAAGGTTTCCCTTTATAGAAACCAGAGAAGTTGTATTTAAAGCCACAGTGTGTAGGAATTTCTCCCACCTAATGTTGAAATCATATATTGCATTCAAACGGATAGCGCACTCTGGCGCCCTGTTTCAAACACGTATTGCAACTACTGTAGCTGCTGTGTACCAAAAAGCTATGATAACACTGATGAAACCATGTCACCTGATACTTCATGGAGTATTCATTCAGGCTCCTACACAGACACACGCGACCTCACCATTCTGGCTGTGTTTACAACGTAGGACTGTTGGGGCGGGTGTAAATGAAAACAAACCAATCACGTCTTGTCTTTTGACGAATGACAAGTGGCTCAACCTCACACACCTCATCCCTCTCCTCACATCACTGCGCCACTAACAGTGGCTAACAGCTAACAGCGGCTAACAGCTGGTAGCGGCCAGCGCTGGTCTGTGATTGCATTACCTTTCTCCTTCAGCAGCTCTCTCCACCTGGGAAAGCCTACTCTGATGTTGATCCTCGTTTTTTGAATTTGCCAGTCACGTTGCCTTTTTGATTCCCTTTTGCGCTTTCTTGGCGACGAGGTTTCCGTCTCCAGTGATGCTGCATTTGCATGATCCTGCATTGTGCTCAAAGAGTGGGACTTTGCTATGCTGCAGTAGTGCCGGGGTGGTAGCGAAGCGCCTCTTGCTCCTCTCCTTCAGCTTCTCAGTCACGCAGCACTGGACTGGCTCTCAATGAAAACATCCCTTGCTGGCAGATGTATTCTCAAGAATACGCTATGGAACTCCCCAGACGACTTGCCCGCACAATGTACAAACAAACCCGAAATTCTCCTTTTACGAGAATAAGTCAGATTGTCTTTGTCTAATGATGTTACGACATTTTGCAGATGCTGGGTTTTATTCAAACGTTTTATTGCAACTAAATGTCGTATTCTACATCAAGCTGATGTTGGCATGAGACATTTGGGAGACAGATGGATTTTGGTGACTTAACAACACAACATAGCACCAACAAAATATCCTGTCTGTCATAATATGTTCTCTATCATCAGTATTCCACATCAAATTGGCATTTGACGTTGCAACCTAGATTTAACAAAATAATATCTAATGATTTTTGCATTTTTTTTTTCAACTTTTTATTTCCTCTTGAGTTTTCTCAAGTGTTCAGTGTCCTCTTTCAGCAGGAAACCCCAAAACTTGTGGGTGCATAGGAACAAAATATCAAAAAAACAGTCTGTAAACAGTAAAAAACAGTCTGCTACTGTTAAAAAGCAAACAAATGAACGTCCAGAGGGAGCTCGGAGTAGAGCCGCCGCTTCTTCATGTCAAAAAGATTCAGTTGAGGTGGTTCAGGCATCTGATCAGGATGCCTCCTGGGCACCTCTCGTAAGAGGTGTTCTGGGCACGTCTTACTGGTAGGAGGCGCCAGGGCAGACCCAGAACACGCTGGATGGATTATATATGTCATCTGGCCTGGGAACACCTTGGGGTCCCCCAGGAGGTGCTGGAAAGCGTTGTTGGGGAGAGGGACATCTGGGGTGCTTTGCTTGGCCTGCTGCCCCTGCGACCCACATATGTGGATGAAAATGGATGGATCAACGAAACCGTAGCCTACAGCTATGCTTCTTGTATGTAGGGTAGTAAAATGCTAACATCAGTATTACACACTCACAATGACAAAGCTAACATACTGATGCTACCAAGTCTAATATGTGGTCATGATCCCTATCTCTTTAGCGGGATGGCATGCGAATATTAGCTGATCAGCATGTAGTCTTGCAAAGCCAGATCTATCTCCGCGCTTGAAAAAGGTCTGGCTGCACCCGTCACAGTTCTGTACTAAGGGCAAAACATCACTCTGGGTTGTGTTTATTTCTTTAAACCAATCACAACTGTCTTGGGCTGCACTAAGCCCAAGATGCAACAAATGATGATCAAATAGACACCAAGAAAACCAAGATTCTGTTACTGCATTGTCTTTTTCTCAAATGTTTTCATTAACACGATTTCGATAACAGTTTAAGTGTAATACGAAATCTTCTGTTAGCAGCCCTTCATCATTGTGCCATTGTATCTTACCAAACAAGTTTGCATTTCATCACCTACTAGGGGGAACGTTTATTGGTCTAGTGCAGCGCAGTGCATTCTGGTGGCTGTAGGTTTTCTACCTCTTCAGCAAAAGCAAATGCCACAGCTCTTTTTCTCTGTTTCCTTCGGTCATGTTGCACCAATTTCAAAAGTATTTGTGTCTTTCTACTGCATAGAGAGTACAGTTTTATGAAAAGACCATCTAGTCATCGCTGAAATACTTCTTTTGGCATGGCACACTGGCTTGCTTTGGGGGCCTCTGCCATTTGGGAGTGCCCTTGCCATGAGGGGGTGTGCTTGGTCTGCAACGGTGTTTGGGTGGATTGTGTGTGTCCACATGAATGTCAGGACTGAAGGTTCCCAGCAGAACATTGTGACGAGATGATTAATATTATTCATTTCGACTCACAGTGGTTTCAGTGCTGTGCCTGCTCCGTGTGTATTTATTTGTGTGTGGAAAGGCATGATAACACTGAGCCCTGACTATACATTAAGTCCTATATATACAGTGAGGTCAAAGGTCAGAAGAGAAAACCGCTTGCAGGCGTGGCTGTTTGTCAACTTCGCTTTCGAGCGAAGGCGAAAACAGCCGAGCTAAATCGAGGGTCATGACTTCAAAACAATAACCATTACCAGTCAGAAGCTGCACGGGCCTCCAGGAGCAAGGTCAAACCGTGCTGCATTACCACACGTAAGCCGTGGTGTTATAGAGAGCTTTCCTTGAATCAAGGTCACTGAGAATACAGAGATACAGAGTGGCATGGAGTAAATTATGAGAATACCCTCTGGCCTGAGCAGCCATGGCCCAGAGCTAACAAGTCATTACTGCAAGGATAATGCTGAGAAGAGACTTTCACATTCTGCACAGGACACATTAAAAATAAATCAAGGATCAGTAAAACATTACTCTGCCCTTCTAATTAGTTTATTTTTGGACAAAACAGGTTTTCATTGCCATCGCGGTGCCTTTCTCTGCATGAAGTACTTCATGTTCAGAAATCAGAAATGTAACTTAAAACCATCTTTTCATTTCAGTCCAATTGACCGGCGAGCGCAGCTTTGATTGAATCCCAGCCTTCCTCTTTTGAAGTGCGTGTGCTCAATTTCCATTTTCCATTCTTGCTCTCTCGTCCGACGCTGACGCCACCTCTGCCGCTCTCATGACACACTGTTCCATTCGGATTTTATCAGGCCACAGTGAGGAAGCTCAACTCTCAAGTGGCCCTCGTCGCCTGCTCGCCGTGGCCGCACAAAGGAGACAAAAGAGCCCGGGCGACGAGTAAAGGCAGACAATACGAGTTGCTGTCTGGTTTTATCAGCGGTGCCATCAACAACACAGTGTTTACAGTGTGAATAAGCAAAAGGGCAACACACACTGGGGATATAAATAAATACTGTGCATTACGTGCTGATGTCTCTCTCTGTCTCTCTCTGTCGTCTCCTCTGAGGACACTTATTGATCAACAGGCAGTCTGACAGCTTGGCCGCAGCCATTAAGACGTGTAGGTGTAAACACAGTAGTAGAAAGATGCTCAGCCGTGTTTGGCTTATCATTTCCTGCGAAACTGTACGGCGAGACAGCATCAAAACATCAGGTGACAGATTCACTGACAGTACGGATGAAACGCTCACGCACGGATGCTTTTTCAATTCCAAAAAAAAAGAGATCATGAAAAAAAACATTCCCTTTGCGCACGGGCCCTCTGGGATTGAAACGTCCTTTTAAAGGCATCTAATTGTTGACTTCACTCCCCTGAGCGTGTGCTCCACCTCTCTTAAGGAAGGGCCACAGGCAGAGCTTAGCATGTGTATGAAATCACTAATGTGGCAATAAACGCCGCGACTGGAAGCGGCGGGAGCAGGGACTCCCGAGGATGTAGATAAAGCTGCACTCGTCCGTCTTCTATAGGTGGACTGCATAAAATCATGTTACATGAATGCATTTCCATTTACAGCTCAACAGTGTGCATAAAGGATGATAAAGATGTCACTCGGCCCGTGCGTCAGCTTCATGCACGCTATACAGCGATACAAGTTGGGCGTGTGTCAGTTTAGGTGTGTGTGGGAATATAAATCATCTTTAACACTTCATGATAAAAATAGAGCTTTCAGTTGCAGCTGACTCAAGTAAAGGTGGGTTCACTCACACTTGGACAAGGAGAAGGTACTGGCACTGAAGACATGCAGAATTACTGCCAGCCAGATGTTTGTGCTGATAAATCCTCGGAGCGGAATATAAAGTCAGAGGCTGTGGGGATATTTGGTTTGAGGAAGTTCTTTTTTCCTGCGTGATGTGCCAGGTTGCTTATAAAACATGCATAGCCTGTTAACAGAGCATTCTGACTGCAGATGTTTCACTGCGGCTCTGTGTATCTGGACTTTTGATTGATTCTTGTTCTGGTTTGTTTCGGAGGAACGTCTTGTACCACAGAGTCAAGGGAATGTGCCATATAAAATTCTATTTTATTCTTTACTTTGTCTGGAGTCTTGCTTTATTTTGGAGTAATTTGTCAGCACTGTTTGGTGCTGTGAAACTACACAGTCTCTCTAGTTCTCTCAAACAGAGTGTAAGTCTAATATGTACAGGGCCTGAACTTCAGTGCGGGACTGTGCGTAATTTTATTGATTGATTGATTGATCTATTATTTTTAATGTGGGAAATTCTCGCACACATTTAAAGCAATGTCTAATAAATTCAGCCAGTGTTGGCTCTGGTGTTGAAAGCAGGTGAACTGGGCGGAACGCTGCATCAGACAGACCGACATTTGCCCTGGAAAACACACCTGGCAAGCACTCTCTACAAGGCTAAGAGCCCCCTCTGCTCAATGACTTTAAGTAGAACTGGGCAATAAAACGATTATAATTATTATCTCAATATAATTTTCATTGATAGATCAATAATACATGTTTGACAAATCCGCACACATAAACCACCTAAACATCTGTAGGGGGTGGCGGTAATACACCTTGAACGCCAGTTGCCACCCACCATTAACCAGAAGAAAAAGAGGGAGCAAGTGTAGTAGTTGGGTGTTTCTCACCGAAAGACTGTTCCAATGTCAAGAATCCTTCCGAATTGAATCATTTACAGCAGAGATGGAGCGCTAAGTGTCCACCCCAAATTGTACAACACATTAGAGAATGCCAGAATTATCACAGTACCCTGAACCCTCTCAAGCTGCTTTTACACTGCCAGATTTTCCCCAAATGTTGGGCTGCGAGCGTTTAGACACACAGAGCTGGACTGCCAAGTTGATCCAAGGTGTCCAATTTTCCTCCTCGTAGGGTAGTCATTATTGGCAGAACCGTTTTAGTTTAAAAAGACGGAGGCGGCCTTCTGCCATGGGAGGGGCTGTTGAAGACTTGTGGGAGGAGCTGTTGATGACGCCGCACATGCGAGCCACTGGCAGTGGATAAACAGGAAACAGCTGATAGCAGGAATTAGCGAGCAGCTAGTAGCAAGAGGGAAACACAAACCTGACAGACACTGTAAAGATGAGCAACTGGGGAGACAAGGAATTGCGCGCCCTCCTTGTCCTCGCAAACGAAGAGGCCATTAACCGTCAGATGACGGGGACGGTGAAGAACGGGCTGAATTATGAGAGAATCACCGAAGGCTTCCCTCCCACGTCACTGTTTACGTCACACGCTGAGCTACACGTTTTGTTACTTGCTAACGCCCCCTATTGCCCCGAAAAAATGCATTCCGTATAAACAAAAGTAGGCAGGCGGCATTTTGCCGCACTCCCCAATTTTGTTTTTATACTGCCAATGCTGAAAAAAGACTGATTGGGCTTTCCTGCAAATTTGCACAACTCCTATCTAAAAAGAGCTTCTGTCTGCTGAGGGTTAATGACGTACACCTGGGGACATTCGTTAACCTGTTCCAATGTGTGTGTTCACTGAATGCTAGGAAGGACCCATCCTCCCAAGGAAGGATCCTTGACTTTGAGAAGCACCCGTTGTCAGGAACCAGTTCAGGAAGAACCCAAATGCAGAGCAGCAGGAAGGTTTGAGGTTAAACCAAAAGCAAGCTTTTTTAAAGCTGATGAAAAACACCCAGAACAGGCAGGTAACAGAAAGTCCAAATGAAAGAAGAGCCAAAACTAACTGAAAAAACAGCTGGGTTAATACAATCAACTAGGGTAAATTTAAACAGAACACAAGACACCAGGCAGTAAATGGAGCAGGGAACAACACCAAGAACGCTGGGATGAACGCAGGACAAACTGACCAGGAACAAAGTGAAACACACAGGTGTATATACACACAGAAAACTAATCACAAGAACGAGACATAGCTGGAGTAGGAGGACATGGGCAAAAAGAGGGAAATGGGGATTGGCTAACAACAAGGGTGTGGAGGGAAACACTAGGGTGGAGCCAACAAGACTAATACAGAACAGGTGTGAAGGGAAGACTCTGGGAACAGGGAAGGACTAACGAGACTGATGAAGACAGGTGTGACAGAAAACAGAAACATGATTTCTGTCCCAATCACTTCAGAGAGATTTTTATCAGCAATAACTCCACCCTAGTGTTCCCCTACACTGACCTCCCATCATTCAAATCACTACTCAAAACTCACCTGTTCCGTTCTGCTTTTAATGTTTAGCTACTTTTATTCATTTACTTATTTACTTGTTTTTTCACTCCCATTACTATTCCTCTTTGTCTTCGATGTCTTTGCTGAACATTGTTGTTTTATTTGTGTTTGAACTGTCTCTGTAAAGTGACTTTGAGAACTTTGAAAAGCGCTTTTCAAATAAAATGTATTATTATTATTATTATTATTAATAACTGACCCTATGTTACTTCACAATGTCATCAAAGTCTGTCTTTTGTTGCTGTTTTGATTAAGAAATGGCAGAAATTAGTACTGAGGGTTTAAAACTTGTACAGGAAATACTGCCCACAGCTGAGAGGAGGTTTTGTCTATTTATTCTGTTCACATTGTCAGCTGAAATGTTTCAAACCCACTGCAAGGAGTTTGATATGCTGCTGAAAAGAATTAAAGTTTCTCTGTCTAGTTATTGTTGTATTTGTTGACAATATTTTGATTATAATTGTTTTGAGTCTACCTCAGATTTGTGAAATGTTCTGCTGTTTGGTGAATGTTTGTCATGTTCTGACAATAAAAAAAACTTTGAACCACAATTAACCATCTGGTTTCTTAAACTTTCACACAGAAATAAAGAAAAAAGCCTTTAAACCTGAAAGACTTTTTGGATAATTATTAGACCTTTTTAGACAGGAACTGTGCAAATTTGCAGGAAAGCCCAATCAGTCTTTTTTCAGCAGTATAAAAACAAAATCGGTGAGTGCAGCAAAATGCCACCGACCTACTTTTGTTTATACAGAATGCACCTTTTTCAGGGCAATGGAGGGCGTGAGCAAGTAACAAAATGTGTAGCGTAAACAGTGATGTGGGAGGGAAGCCGCCGCTAGTCAGTCCTTCGGCAGTTCTCTCATAAGTCGGCCCGTCCTTCACCGTCCCTGTCATCTGACGGTTAACGGCCTCTTCGTTTGCGAGGACAAGGAGGACGCGCAATTCCTTGTCTCCCCAGTTGCTCATCTTTACAGTGTCTGTCAGGTTTGCGTTTCCCTCTTGCTACTAGCTGCTCGCTAATTCCTGCTATCAGCTGTTTCCTGTTTATCCACCGCCAGTGGGTCACACGTGTGGCGTCATCAACAGCTCCTCCCACAAGTCATCAACAGCCCCTTCCATTGCGGAAGGCCGCCTCGATCTGTTTAAACTAAAAGGGTTCCGCCAATATGTCTACCCTACGAGGCGGAAAATTGGGCACCTCAGATCAACTTGCCAATCCGGCTCTGTGTGTCTAAACGCTTGCAGCTTGCCGGCAAAACGGCCCAACATTCGTGGAAAATCTGGCAGTGTAGAAGGGGCTAATGATATAAACCAATATAAATTTAAATCACCCAGCCCTAACAGGAAGTTAAAGGCATGCAAGCATGATCGACTGCTGGAAGAACTTGAAAGAACTAGCACAAATTGCAGCGCCAGTGCCAGTTCTGTCAACAAGGGGTGGGAAATACCACATAATTTGGTTTCCAGTTGTCTTGCTTTGGTCTGAATCAGGGACTAATTTTGTTCCAAAACTGTATAATTGCCTAGAGTTGCTTCATGTTCTCACGGCACCATTTACAAGCGGAGCAGATCAAATGCCTTGTGTGAGAAAGCTGCTCTTGATTGGTCAGAATTTCCATGTGGGAAAAATCCAGGAAGTAAAGCAAACGTTGAAGAAGAGTACACTGGCAAGATAAATGTGACACTTTCTAATGTCACAATGGAGGGACAACTACGCAGGTTGATTTTAGTGCTGCTCATCGTGGACTATATTGCTGTCATTGTTCATTTTAGTCAAACCATACAGTTTGAAAACGAGGCGCGGCTCCAACTAGAAAACAATGTTTTAATGCATTGGATGTGCTGAATGTGCATATTAAGGCAGTACAGGAGGAGGTGCACATTAATAATCCTCCAGGACTGTAACATGCTCATGTTTCACCCAAACAATGTGTCATGTGACTGCAGTTGGTGCAGATCCCGGTCGGAACATGTTCTCACCACAAATGAACCGCACCAGAGTTCAGTTGTAAGCAGACCAAGACCACCTCTTCAAGAAGGTCTCAGTCCGGTTGTTTTGGTGCACACCTGAGTGTGATTGCTGTGTTCACACCTGTCCAAACAAACCACACTTAGGGGGCAAACAAACCTGAGTTTGACTGAACCGAACCAAACAGAGCAGGTGTGAAAGCACCCTAAGTAAAACAGTGCCAGAGTCTGCTAAATTAATGATCTTCAATTACAGTTTGAAAATATAACATTACCCAATGCTGATAATCCAGTTTGACGCAAACATTCATTCCACTGCAATACACACTGTATATTCCTTCTCTGAGCCTCTGTGAGAGAATTCTGCCAGTGAACTCTGTCTCTGCATCAGGGATGCCGAACCTTTTACCTCCTCCTCTCTGCTTTCCTTTTTCAGCTCCAAGTTGTTTTTCTCCTGTTTTTTTCCACTTGTATTCAGCCATCACTGCAATTAGTGGTTGGATTAAACCAGTCAAGGTGCACGCTGCATGAGCACGACACATATGAGTGTACACAACATGACAACAGTGGTGGAGAGGCAAAGGGAACATGCGCTTTATATGTTCACGACAATGTAAGGTTATTTACACAGACAGTTCTACCTTTGACATACAGATGGGCACAATGTAGAAGAGAGGAAGAGATCGTTTTGTTTGCCTCAATTGTACTGACGCCAGGATAGATTGTCAAAAACAAGTATCAAGGTAACGCTACTAAGGTGAAGCAGCAGTCCAAAAATATGTTTCAGGCCTACAGGCTAACTGGCTAACATGTTTTATATATATAAAAAACAACAATGAAGTGAACAGGCTGGATACATTGCCCCCTGAAATCTACCCTACGGTGACCAGACGTCCCCGATTTCTGGGGACAGCCCCCGATTTGGGTGACTTGTCCCTGGTAAAAGCTGTCCCCGAAAATGTCCCCGATTTTGACATTGAATGGGGGAAAAATGCGTGCAGACTAAAACTCCAGTTTTTAAGGTAGTCAGTAAACGCATCGCCAGAGAAGACGTCGTATGATGTACAGATGTTATCAGGAAGCAGCAGCATCAACAACAACAATCTAGAGGCGGCAAAAAGGAGAGAAGAGGAGACCAGCGGCTGCGTTAAACGGTATGTTGTGTATGAACTTATTTATTTTGTGTGAGCTGGCAGTAGACTTGACTGTGTGTGTGTGTGTGTGTGTGTGTGTGTGTGTGTGTGTGTGTGAAGTGAGGTAAAGTAGGCTAAGTATGATTGTAACATGCAATGCGTCTGTTTAATCTGAACTGAAGACCTAACGTAACGTTATAAAAGTGAGTGAACGTTAACATTATGATGTCACTGTTTTTATATCTGTCATTGGTGAAGCTGTAACGTTAGCGTGAGATTACCAGGTGATGACATTGTATGTGGCTCTGTTTTAGAAAAGGAGGAGGTGGAAGACTGCTTTGGTAGCGTAGGATTTTCCTGGAGGCATAGGGACCTGAGACTGTGTTAAAATAATAAATAAATAATAAATAAATAATAAGTAAATGGTTAATAGTTGTGTGTGTTAACTGCTGTATTTTGTGTCGGGCTGGCACCAGTCACTGCTGTGTGGGTAACCAATGAATTTAGTAGTAAATGCAGACCATCTGATTAGATGATGCCCTATGTCACTGTTTTGTATGTCACTGTTGTTAGTGAAGGTGTAACTTGTTATATTAGATTACCATGAGATGACACTATTATCTCTATCTTTTGTGAGTGCACTTTATAAATGTAGGCCATTCTTTGATTTTAATAAAGTAGTATTTTGTTGATGTTGTTTAGCCTTGCTGATGCTGTTGCATGGGGGATACAGTTATTTTTATTGTATGAAAAAATCATATCTGCAGTAGAAAGTTGCACTTTGGAAATTTGGTTTGGTACATAGTGATACATGGTCTGAAAGGTTTAGGAACCTCTGATGTAGCACATTTCAAACAGAGGCAATGACTAAATTATATAAGTATATTACCAAAACTGATGTTATTTATTTAAGAAACTATTCACTTACTATTGGCTCTGTTCTTGCAGTTTTTCTCATGTTCTCCTCTGCTCTTATTCTACCCAGGCTCCTGAGGCGGAGGCTACGGAGGTGGATGAATGAGGGGATCACGGTGATGTCATCCTTTTTTTTGATTGCCACCTTTTGTGTCATAAATATCAGTTCAGTATTCAGTTATGAGTTGAAACCTTTGACCAAAAAAAATCCATCCTAACTCAAGCTAATAAGATTAAGATATTTTTGTCTTCCTCAGTGGATGGATGGTTGGTGATGTCACTCATTTGTTTGATTGCAACCTTTTTTGTAATAAAAGCTGGTCAAAATACATGAAAAAGTACTTGTCCCCATTTTTTATTTCATAATGATAATATTTAATGATTTTTCACCGCCGCACTGAAAATGTCCCCGATTTTCTTCTCAGAAATCTGGTCACCTTAACGTACCCCCCACTCCTCCACCCCTCTGTAATGTCAATGAGTGCTTGTAAATAGTACTGCAGTCCCACTGAGAATCAACATGTTGAGCTAATTGTTTTTGTTTGCTGGTTTGTGTCTCCACTGTCCCTTAGTGCTGTGTGCCACAAACTCCAACAAACAAGCTTGCACCAGCCAAGTATTCCTAGTCTGCCCGGCAAGAAATGCCACACTGCCAAAGTTAATGAGTGCTGGGTGAAGAGAGTCTAGAAAGCCGGGAAGAAATGGATATTTTTGCTCAGGAGTTGGTGAACCAAAACAGGGCTGGAGCACCAGTGAATACTGGATTTAAAGATGGTGGCTAATAAATAATGACAGGTCCACCATGTTGCAATGTTTGTGCTGTAAGCCAGCAATTTAGTGCAATACTTTATTAAAGGGGACCTAATATGCTTTTATTTATTTTCTGTCGTTTATATAATGTCACAGTGATGGATGTTCATTTTAAATGTGGCAAAAGTTTCAAATATAGATGAACATGTAAAAGTCTCTGTGAACAAAATCCTCAGACTTAAGACTTATGAGTACCCTGTTGACAATGTTTGTAATACTTTCTACTTCATTTCTTTATATGGTCCTGGCACTCTTTTGCAAGTATCAACATCATGTCACCTACACTGCTACATGTAGCCACACGCTAACATCAAGGAAACCTGTAATCTAAAGCCCTATTCGGACGGGATTAGTTTAACGTGGAGACGTGGGGTAAAGTAATTATTACCAGGGATTTTAGTCCCGTCTGAACGTGAATGTGTGTAAATATTTCGTCCTGTTTACAACCATTTTTCCGCGTTTACAACTATTTTTTCGATGATGCAGGCGCTTGAAGAAGCATTCGGTGTTGTCGGCAGTCGTGATAGTGGACATTCTTCTAATGATTGCATAGCCCTACATGGGAGACCAATCAAGAAGGTCGAGAAGAAAGTTCTTTTCAGAGCCACCACACTTCCATATATTCCATATTGCTAATCATTGTGTACACACAATCCTGATCATGGGCGATATTTCATATTGGGCTAATCATTAATTATTATTATCCTTCAGCTGATGCTTAAAGGAAGCAACGTAGCACGCACATGCAGACAGGGAGGTGACGCCAGGGCGCAAACCAAGTTACTGCTCCCATCTCTGGTAGAATTACGGAGATTTCTTGTCCTGTGCGAATCGGACATTTGTATTTTACACATCCTGTGGTGAACTGACATTAGTCCACATCCCTATGTAAAACTAATCCCATCCGAATAGTACTTAAGAGGCTTTATACACGCTACGTCTTTAAGTGCCTGGAATAAGTGAAGTCAGGCGCTGGGTGCCACTCTTGTCCTTCTGCGCCAGCTTTCAAGAGCGCGGCTACATATTGCGTCTGAGGTTGCTAAGCAGCCTTAACAAGCATTGTATCATAGCCTATTTACCTGAAAGTCTGAATGCAGAGATGATCTTTTTCAGATGTATAGCTCTGGCAGACCTGCACTAAAATGATCAACCTCTTCTCCATATTTACTACAGACATATTTACTATGGCTGTGATGGGTTGGTCCTCGTTACATACAGTGCACGCTGCTACGTTCCTGTTACATCCCCCAAGGTGGTCTAGGGGTGAGGAAAGCAACATAAGGATAGGTGAAGAAAATGAGGAGTCATGTGGTGCAGTTTAATCCTTTTATTGCCAGTCATGGAGGCATGAGCAAAAACGCAAGGGAGAGCCTGAAAAAAGGCACAATTCTAAACCCAACTCCTAAACAACACAAGAAAAAACCAAAAGAGGAAGAGTGTCAGAAAACTGGCAGCCCTTCCCTACAAAGCTTCCTGGCAAGGAACTTCCAGGTTACAGTCTTTAAGCAAAAGAAGTTGAACCAACAGTTAACAGTAATTTAACAAAAGTGAGTCTAGCAACAGCAAGGCTGGCTCAACAGGAAACTAATTCAACGCAGATCAATCGAACAACAATCTTTGTGTTCTACATTCCCCATCTTTGCTTTCTCAAATTTACAAAAGACACCAAGAGCTCTGGATTGACTGTGCCACTCGCTCATGAACACACCACACAAAAGTTGAACTCTGTTTATCTCAGGCGCAGCTGTTGCGCGCGTGCAGCAATGCCGCTGCTCTGGCGTTTGAGAGCGTCTGCCACATGTCTAATTTAAAGCCAATGAATCTGAGGGCACAAAAAACACGTGTACGGCCCATTAGTTGCCGTTGTTGTTTCTCCCCGATTTCATATCTGGAACATGTCTGGATGTGTACATTTTGGTTTATAAGCTTTTATTGGCGATTTTCCATGGTAGAAAATGCAGCTATACTCCATTGTGGTCATTCCCTGGCTGCAAGCACACTGCTACATGTAGCTACATGCTAAAGCAAGAGAAAGAAGTAATCTTGGTTGCTAAAGTTGTTAATTTCTTCCAAGTTTTGGATCATATTCCTGCAGGAACATTTGTGGTTGTGTTTAGAAGAGTCTATTAGTGACTTTTCATGGTAGAGAGTGCAGCTATACTCCATTATGGGCATTCCCTGGCTGCAAGCACACTGCTACATGTAGCTACATGCTAATGTCAGGGGAAGAAGTAATCTTGGTTGCTAAAGTTGTTAATTTACTCCTAGTTTTGGACCATATTCCAGCTGGAACCTGTTGTGTTTTAAGGCTTTTCTTAGTGATTTTTGTGTGTGAGAAAATGTTGCTGGCAGATCTGGAAATGCTGACCAATCAGAGCACACTGGGCCTTTTTGGAAGGGGGGTAAATGCAGGTGTTTCAGCACAGACTGTGTGAAGAAAATTAAGTTTTTTTTTCAACATTAAAGCATGAAAACATGTTCTAGTATAAACCCAAATATATGTATGAACCTGAAAATGATCATAACAGTTACCCTGAGGTATTGTATAACTCCTTATAAACTGTACAAACTTTAACTAACTAATAATGAGGATGGCTCTCGCTTGAAGCCTCAATTAACAGCAGTCGTAGCTTTATTTGGGTTTCTCAAAGTAAGTTTCCTACGCAGGGCCAAATTTCAGTTATCAGATTTATATCCAGAACCGCGCTGATGCCAGCGGAAACAAATTTGGAACCTCTGAACTTGGTTTCATGGCGAGGCATGTTTTTTGTCAGTTAGTTAATGAAAATGGTCCATTAGTTTGATGACAGTGCAGTGTGAAGACTTGCCTCCTCCTGACTCGCAGCGAGGCAGAGTTTGTTCTGAGCAGCACCGGAGTTGGTGGCACATTGTATAATAGGATCTAATAAAAGCGGGAGTCTGACAGTGTTCCTCCATTTAAAAAAGAAAAAATCCAGTTTAGTGCCAGGGTATGCCTTGGCACTCAGAGCACAGCTTTACCCAGTGAAACCAGCGTTTGTTTGCTTCGCTGCAGGGGGGGTGGAAAGTAAGAGAATAATACAAGCAGGAGGATGTTAGCTGTGCACACAATGAGCTGGATAACACCTGCATCTGTTTGGTTACATCTGTAAAAAAAATAAAATAAATAAAGCTCATGCTTACCCCTCAGGAATCAGCCACAGTTACCTGCAGAAAACTTCAAACTGTTTCCAGCAGCTTGATCCTGTTTGATACGATCACTCGCGTGGGCATGGGAATTTAATCACAAGAGAGTGTGTCAGAAATGTGACTCTCATATTTCAGCTTCCCATGGTCTCTGTGCGAAATATTGAGGCACTGAAGCATATTAAAACAGCTTCTATTTTATCCTTTCTCTGATTCATTAGCAGATAAGCCCCATTGACTGTGAGAACAATACAACCACTGGCTGTAAGCAAGCTGAGGGTAGTCGGTGTCAACCATGCCAAGCACTTAGTTATGCACCCATATGGAGAGGCATTCGCTGCTTGTTTTTCTCCCCTCATCACCCTGGGCCACAGTAGCATTAGCTAAACGCCTTGAAAGCAAATACTGACACCTCCCAGTGCAAGTGGCGAGGTTCGCAGATGCACAAAGAGAGCGGAGCCAGCTGGAGGGAAAAGACAGGAGGAGGCTGTAGAGGAGGAGAGCGGGGCAGGGAGACGCTTGTCAAGTTATTTCCTCGGACACCGTGGCGCTGTAGCCAGGACGCCATGGTAACCAGATGGACTTGCTGTGAGGCATATTTCATATTTCACACCACAGCCAGTTCAGTTTGTTAGGCACTACTTTGGCAATGTCTTGTGGCAGCACCTGACACTTTGGACTGTGTGCAGATGTGTGCATGGATTTTGGAAGAGCATCGCCAGACTCTGACTTAAAATCATGTGTAGGTTTTTAGCCTGGTCTCACTCCCACTGGATCAAAATACACAGCTTGGACAGTGCCCATAATGACGCCAGGGGCACCGTATAGCATCTGTGTGAGATGCACCATGCTTTACACCAACTCCAATCCACGCCATTATTAGACATTCAGAGGAAACACATACTTTAAAGTCTTCTCAGGGTGGGTGTACCCAACAAACACCAGACTTCAAGCCAGAAGAGTGGTGTTCGAGATGATCAACATTAGTTGCAGTGTCTTTTGTGCTCAAAGATGGGTGTTTTCGTAAAGACACACCACTGTCTTTCAAGGCATGTTTGTGGCACTAAAAGCTAAGTGTTTCTTAGCAACACGCTGCCATCCTTTCAGCTGCGTTTGTGGCACTTAAATCCAGGTATTTTGTATTGACATGTCCCCGCCTTTCCAGCCGTGTCTGTGGTAGTCTGAGCGGGCGGAAGTTCGCTGCATAGATCAGCCTCTCATTGGGCGGAACGAGCCACCCGCTGAAGTCCCGCCCTACCACCTCCGGTTGCAGTTTTCAACACGTCCTTTACTAACTTTTGCGATGTTTCATCTTGCGGGGATGTAGCCATTTTTCTGCCATGGTTCGCGTCCTGTTGGCGATATTTTTTTTGGGCGTGTTACACCAAAACCTGTTTCCCCCCAGCAAGTGCACCGTTGCTGTGGCACCGCTCAGAACGATTGTGATTGGTTGAAAGAAATACAAGCAGCCGGGGCGTTTTTTTCTCCAATCTTAAAGTGAGAGTCAGCCCAGCCAGACCTTTCTTTTCTTGAGAAAGGTCTGGTGAGCGAGTTTGTAGCAGTCAGAGTCAAGGTTTTTTTTAGTGACACGTCACTGCCTTTACGGCCGTGTTTGTGGCACTCAAAGCTGGGTGTTTTTTAGGAACACAGCCACCTTTACGGCCATGGTTGTGGTACTCTATGCCAGGTGGGGTTTTTTTAACACACCACTGCCTTTCCAGTTGTGTTTGTGACACTCAACACAGCACCATCTTTCCAGCCATGTTTGTGGCAGTCAAAGTCAGGTGTTTTTTAGCGTCACACCACCGCCATTCCTGCTGCATTTGTGGCACTCAAAGCTACGTTTTTTAAGCAACACGTCTCTAATCTGTGGTACTCAAAGCTAAGTGTTTTTTTTGTGTCTCATGCCACCTTTCAAGCTGTGTTTTTGGCACTCAAAGCCACGTGTTTTTTAGCAACACGCCACCGCCTTTATAGCTGTGTTTATGGTTCTCAAAGCTGAGTGTTTTTTGGCAACATGCCGCTGCCTTTTCAGTTGCGTTTGTAGCACACAAAGCTAGCATTTTTTTGGTGACATAGGCGGTCTTTTCCAAACTAGAATCAAGCAGTTTTGTTGCCTAAACCTAACCTAAAAGGCTACCCTCAGCTTATTTTAGTAAACACCCAGGGCCTCTGCCCCGGAAGCAAAATATAACAAGCATGGTTGAGATCATGTTGAGATTTTAAACTCACTACCACAGAAAACACTTGACTCCTCACAGGCACTTTGTCCACTACGAATATCTACTTTCTCAGGCTGATACTATCTCATGTCGGACTGGCTGAAGACAATCTTGGCCTCACTAATTTACCAGCGCCTACGCACTAAGGTGGACAGGTGGCTGGTCCGATGCCCAGCTCCTCCGCACCACAGTGGACAATCTCTACCTTTCTGACTGGGCAGATGTCAGAAACTTGGCAGGACTGCCACCCATATTCCCCTGCAGAATGTCTCCAGACGGGCTACTTCTCTTCGCCAGAGATAAAAGTGGTCCTCCTGTTCTTGAGCCTGTTTCAGACACTTTCCCCCTCCTGTCTGTTTTCACTTGGCTGGTTCCACTTTTAATAGCTCACATTGTCAAGCGACAAATTCAGACTGGTGGCCGAGACACTGATCACTAATGAGGGGTAGGACTCTGACTTACCCGTATCTTTGCTCTCCCGCGGGGATCACTGCAGGGAGCCTCTCAACTCTCCCTAACAATGCTTATAATGCTGTATTCAGTCCCACTTTACTTTTCAATCGCTGCTTTGTGCCTCGCATTTCCTCTTTTTTCTCCGTCCCTCCTGCGGTGAGAGATTGTGTATTAAATCATTAACGGTTGTCCTAACAATGCAAATTCCCCATGAGCAGTGATCTGTCAGTGCCGGCACTTGGCTTTACAGAAAGAGCTGAGTACAGTAAAGGAGCTCATGAATAACCTGACATTTCATGTTTTGAGTCACACCATCGCCATTGTTATGAATATTTTCACTTGTACCTCTATTATTTTCAAAAGGAGCTGTGCCCCTGTCAACTCTCCTGCCTGCTCACACTCAACCTGCAATTTTTATCCTGGCCGGTACATTATACCAGTAATACTGAAGCTGCTATGTGTATGATTTTGAAGTGCTTATAGAATCTCAGTTACATATATTTTTTTTTTTTGTTAGAAGGAAAATCTATGTTTTGCCATCTAGCACCTTAGTTTCACAAGGCTGAGTTTACACCGTGCATTAAAATGCGTTTAATATCCAGATAGTATCTAGATATGATTTACCTGAATACATTTACACCTGGAAATAATATGTGTCTCCAGCGACCACATTGAAATCCAATAGCGCTGTTCAGCTCAAACAAGTGAATGGCTGTAGTCGTTCTTCACTATTTGTTCAGCCATTGATTGGCTGGTTGTGATATGAATTGCTTGGTTGTGATATGAATTGCCAAGTTTGCTTGGATTCTTTTGTCGGGCCAAACTGAAAGCAGGTGGTACAGTTAGCATTGTCACCTCGCAGTAAGAGGGTTCCTGGTTTGAACCCTGGGATGGGGGAGCCCTTCTTTGCGGAGTTTGCATGTTCTCCCCGTGTCAGCGTGGCTTTCCTCCAGGTACTCCGGCTTCCTCCCACAGTCCAAAGACATGCAGGTTAAATGGTGACTCTAAATTGTCCGTAGGTGTGAATGTGAGTGTGAATGGTTGTCTGTCTCTATGTGTCAGCCCTGTGATAGTCTGGTGACCTGTCCAGGGTGTACCCTGCCTCTCGCCCAATAGCCATGTTTCCATCAGCCTGTTTAGATTCGCATCTAGAAGTATCGCATCGGAAAATTATGATGGAAATGCCAAAATTTGAATTAAAATCCCCTGATTCGCACTAACTAAAATATGCTCACTTTAGTCGGGTTCATAGACTGTATAAAATAATGGACGTAGTCGCCGTGACGTCATCCGTCCGTTTCTGAAGAGTGGATTTGAAGCTCAAAATACTCCGCTCTGGACGTCGCCATCTTGGCAGTGCCTGACTCCACCCAACTCCCGGACAATCAAAAATGGGCAAAGAGGTGGGCCAAAGGAAGCCTGGCTGCCTAAACACGCCCACCTCGCTCGGCGCTGCTAAGTTAGCTAAGGCTAACAAGCTAGGCTAACAAGCTACAAGGCTAAGAAGCTACGCTACTTTGGCTAGCCCTGTGGTGTTGGCTGCTCCCTTGGTGCCAGCTCCCTCACGAAACTTGAGGTAAGTTGAGTTTAGCTGAAACTAACGTTATACAACAAACTTTGAAACAATGATTCAGCTGTTATATTAAAAAAAAAAACGCTTCAACTTTTTTTTAAAATATATAACGCTAATAATTTATTACACTCATTTTACTTTCATATACACAGCGTGGATCATTGGTGACAGCTATGTCCGGCGTGGTGTCCAGAGAGCTGCAGAGACCTTGGGAAGCACCCTCTGCATGCCGGGCGTCCGTGTCTGCTGGTTTGGCTGGGGTGGACTGCAGTGGGGAGGCCTTCTCTCCTTCTTTTCCCACTCCCTGCGAGGAAGAGCAGCACCAGATGTCCTCATCATCCACTGTGGCGGCAATGGCATGGTGAAGGTCAGCAGTGTCAAGCTGGTCAGCATGATGGAGGAGGACCTGCACCAGCTTCACCTCCAGCATCCTGGCATTAAGATAATAGTTTCTTCATTGGCCCAAAGGTGCAGGTGGGAGGCTGGTGGCAATCCAGCAAAGATTGATAAGGCCAGGAAATGTGTGTTATGGCTACATTTGTTCATAGTTTAAATGGTGCCATAATTGAGCACCCTCACATCAGACACATTCATCTCACACCTAGGAGAAATTATATGTTTTTAAGTAAATTAGTTAATTGTCTTAAAGACCACCTCCAAACGCAGTGAACTGCTTACAGTTGGCAGTGTCACTGCTTTTGAATTTGGCCTTTAGGACACATTTTGTTAGGCCTGATCATAGCCCAGGCTGTCATGGCTAATGTTGAGTTTTGATATTCATCTATAACTTGTTTAAAATTTCAATAAATTCTATTTATATTTGCACTCCTTTTGTCTTTGTTACTGACTGAATGTTGTATTTCACAATCAAATCTGACTGTCAATTGAAAGGGCAAACAAATCATATACTACAGACAAAACATTAAGCATTAATGTTTAACATTGTCACTGACAAAAAATTAAGCTGTCCATTCCTGTGTGGGCCTGATTATTTTAACTTTGTACTTGAAGATAACTAAGCATCTTACACCCAGCAGAGCCTGAGAAGATTTTGAAGAGTAACCTTTGTTTGCTGCTCTGTTAGAAGTCTAGTTTTAACATAGAAGAATGTGACTGGATAAAAGGGCTCAAAGTGAAAAAACAAGAATTAGCTGGACACAATAGTTTTGAAGCCCCCAAGGAGGTATCACTTGTTCGCTATGTTGCCAACTCTGAGAGGGTCTTCCTCAGGCAAAGGTACTGTGACGTTTTTATAGTGAGGCAAGTAGAAAGATAATCAGCCAATTATGTGTTGCTGTTTTTTTTAGCCTCACTATATAAGTCTCAATACCGAGCAATACCCACAGAACCTTCTCATATGTCACAACGTCAAAAATAAACAATACCTCCTACGGGACTTAAAACTATTCAGTGTGCACATATTTCCTTGTTTTTCACAAAAGAAGAATAGTTTCTCAGTGAATTTTCTTCATTTGTCTTAAAGAAATGTCCAAACAAAACCAGCACATAACATCAGCTTTTCATTCAGCTTTTTTTTTTTTTTTTTTTTTTTACATTCTGCTAAGATAAATGCAAACTTGGGTAAATGTTAAGACACAAATGAAAACATTAAGATGCCATTAATAACTATTATATTTTGTTAAAGGTTTAAATCACCACTATATTTCCAATCATTACAGGAAACTGATGAAAGACAGCTTTCAAAAAAACTGCTTTTACTCTAAAGTAAATTTTGTCTGATCCACTTTATATCACAAAAATTCGAACCATTTCACAAACAGTTTAACAAAATTAAGTCAAAGCTTGCATTCATGAAAACATCCATTTTAAAATGTTACCAAAAGTACACATGGAATAAATGAAAAGATTTATAACAGTAATTATAAAACCTATGGATTAGGACCCAGTGTCATAATTTGCAAAATCTTAATTTCTTGTTAAACAACCTCTTTACTGTGGAGTAAATATCACATTGGTCGAGGCGTTGTAACTTTCCACAAGTGTCCTACATGAGAGAAAGATAATAGGTTAAAAACACAGGTAGAAAACATTGACTACAGCCTGTCTTGGTTAAAAGCCCACTCACCACCAAAATGATCTTATTGCTGAGTAAGTGGCTGTCATTCATAAAGTAGTTTTGTGTTTAAGTTCTGTAGATATTCGACTTTATATTTGAATGTGATTTTAAATTTAACTGTACTACCAAGACAAAAGGAGTATGAATATACAATATGCAATTCATCCACATTAAAATAATTGTTGCTATCAAAAGGAAACTGAACTGTTCTCAAAGCTCACTGCCACTGTGGAATCATGCTATGTTCGGCTGTCTCATTATGAGAATATTTTTTCCATTGGTTCTTCACAGACTGTGTGTGGGGAAAAAGATAGTAATTCTCACTTTGATAAAGGGTCTTTGCATAAAAGGCACTAAAATGTTAAAGTTGGTAATGTCATGTTCCTTGATTGATAAAATCTTCATTCGGCCTTTTGCATCAGGGGAACACTAAACTGCACTGGTGTGTCAGTAATTTCACCTTATCAGGAATAGTACAGAGCAAGCTGTGCCCTAATCGAGTACTTAGTAATGTATGACAATTAGTAATTTATGTAATGCATTTAAATGTATTATGGACAATAATTCATCATTTCAAACTAATAAGTTTCTTGACTCTTTGTGAGGTACTGTATTAAAAAAAGGTGTCTTTATCCTGGAGTCATTGCTGAAGTGAAGACTCTAAAAGTGTTAACTGCACAGACGGAAGTCTTGTTTGGAGTCCAGTTCTGTCTCCTCGTGTTGAGTGTCCACTGGTCCAGTCTGTCTGGGTCACCTAGAGGAAAACTTTACACAGACAAATAGATATTAAAAGTAATATATGTGTTAGGTTACCTACTTAACAGACTCCATTACATGCAAACAATACAACTTAACTTACTTCAATGTTTAACAGATCATAATCAATTTATTTTAGCAAAACAAAAAGGTGGTGGCCATCACAGTCCTCATATTCTGTCTGTGCATTATCTATTGTTGTGTAAGCACAGGTCTATATCATACAGCAATCTTATTAATATTTTATATGTGACAGTCAAATGTCACATTAGTTTTTTTTCAATTACGTTACACACCTTATTGTAATTTCACACAGTTCGCCACTTTTTAATTCACATACACAAGTATAGCCTTAATGTTATGTTAATGTTACACTGCTCATATGACAACGTTAACATTGCAACACGTTAGCTAACTAACGTGGTGGACCTTTATTTTCAAACCTCACACAGCCTCAGCCTTTTGTTCAAAACATTTTCTCCCTAAATGCCTACATCCTAACACTTCTCTGTCAGGCTCTGACTTCGATGCATCCCCGGACTGGCGTCTTGCTCGAAGGCTAACCGTTAGCTGGCTGATTAGCTAGTTAACGAGCTAAGCTTGTGTTGTATCGTATTGTCTGTGGCTCTGTAACTTGATGTGTTGCTGCTGTGATACAGGTCGCATTTGAAAATGAGACCTCCGGTATCAACGTGATTTTACATGTATTAAATAAAGACTTAATAATATAATAATAAACTGACAAGCTAGATGGTGACCGCTAATTTGTGCTAACATATAAACATAAATAAAATAATACTACAATTTCAGAATTTCACTTACCGAAAAACCTGGAGCACAGACTTCTTGGACGGTCTGTTGGTATAATTAGTCGAACAGCAAGCCATATTACTCCAATATTTGCCTGAAAAATTATCCAAAAGGCGCAAACACGGCTGAGAGTACAGGTTCAATGCCTTGAACATGGGCACGAATTGGCTGAGATGACGCCGAGCAGACGGCTGAGTCGAGGCTCAGCTCTGCAGCAGAGCCAGCGGCTAGTTAGCATGCTAGTTAGCTACCCGTGATGGTGCGACCTGTCAGTCAAAGTGACCACGCCCTTAATTATGCGCAATTTCAAACCTTAATAACATTTAAACGGAAGAGTTAGAAAAAAATTCACCCCCCTCAGAGTTGTCATGAAAGGGGAACTTAACTATAGAGACCAAAACCATTTTTTGTACCAGGCTGTAAACATGTTTATTTCTGCTCTAAAGTTGGGTATTTTAACATGGGGGTCTATGGGAATTGACTCACTTCCGGAGCCAGCCTCAAGTGGACAGTCAGTGAACTGCAGTTTTTGGCACTTCCGCATTGGTCTCACTCGTCTCCCCCGGAGGTTGGGGCTTGGTCGGGTTTTGGTTGATTTGAAAAAATGCTGATTCACAAAATAGGGGATGGAAACAGTTATGTTCAAATTAAGTCTGACGTAGCACACCTCTCTCCATGGTGATATCCACACTCCGGGTCGGGAAGGCGGTAATGCATTTACAAGCTGGTTGCCAACCGCCAGAAAACATAGAAGAAGAAGAATGTGACACTTGTTTTGTTTCCGGTTCTGCGGAAAACTCGTGAGAGTTCACAGTTTTCACCAAAGTCCGTACATTTAATGGAAACACACAGGATTCATATTTCTTTTCATGTGCATTTCCCAATGATTTGAATCATTTTTGGATGGAAACATAGCTAATGTCAGCTGGGATAGGCTCCAGCACCCTGCGACCCCTAACAGGATAAGCAGTTATGGAAAGTGAATGAATGAATGAACTGAAAGCATAAACCCTGCAGTCCCCGCAAGGTACAAATAGGCCCCGTCCTGACACAGGGTGCACATCATGACATCGCCTGCATTTTCAGAGACAAAATAAAACAAATACTAAAAAGAAATCCTTACTGGTCCATAGTTTTCTTTCTTATATACGTCAGAGTGAGTCAGGAAGATTTAGAAGGTAACAACAAGGTCAGCGAGGATGAAACAAAGCTTAGCTGATTGCAAAGACAGCTTGCGACAGAAAGAATATGTTACAGATGCAGGAGACATTGCAGTACTGTTAGTGTCAGACCACGATCATGCGTTTCCACACACATAGTAGTTGTTGAATGTTTGTTGAAAACACATTTGCATTTACACTTGTGTTGAATGTGGCATCTCTGACCACTTCCAGAGGTGCGTCGGCTGATTGGTTCACTATTTGTCGTCAGTGCATTTTGGGTGCATTTACACGTGTACTTTCCAGTGGTCAAGCACTGTCAGATTTCAAGGTGTAGAGGGGTCAGCTGGCGCCTTTCAGAGTAAATGACCTCACTTTAATAGCTCACATGATCATTTTAAGCTTGTGAACAATTCACAGTGCAACAACAGTCACGTTCACCACTCTAATGAATCACTTTGGTTGTTTTTGATCGGTGGAGAACAACAGTGTGATGAGTGTGACATGACTGTGGAACATAAGTCATCTTTATCAAGATAATGAGTAAATGTAGGAGGTGTTGAGTTTGTGTTAACAGCAAAAAAAACAACAGCAAACAACATCAACAGCAATTGAAACAGGAGCAGATCAGGAATCTAGGGAAATGTTTTACGAAAATTTGATAAACTATATTAATAGGACAAAGAAGATTAAGAAAAATGGCCTGTTCCTAATGTTGACTAAAGATTCTCGTTGTGAAGTAAGGGTGAATAAAGCTAACAAAGTAACTGACTATTGGACAGTTATCTTTGTTTAATGTGATCAAAATTAATGGGCCATCTTGGTGCCTCTAAACTTTAGTTATTCAATTATTGATTAAAACTCAAAGCAGTCAAGTAACTAAAATTTCCTCCCAGCCAGAGGCGCAGAAGGGGCTCCAGGCCTGCATGTTTTCTCAAAACCTAATACAAATGAGTAAATGTTCTTCTGTTGGCCTAATATTCATTTCACTTCACTTTTACTCAGTGTTGTTGGGGATCCTCAATTTGCAATTAGAGCAGCCCAGTTTATTGTGGCATGGATTCAAGTGGAGCAGATTTGTCAGCTAAACATTCACTCTGAACAAAAATAGGTTTCAAGGTTAGTCATGCTGTTTACGTCTAATTCGGACACTTCCTATATTATGTAACTTAAAAATAGTAACATCAGACAATTTTTGCCTCTTTTTAGGTGCCAGGAGTGAGAATTAGTCGTCCTCAATATCTGCTGTGTTGTGATTTTTTAAAGGGGCAATAAGCGAAATTCATCATTTCTGACTGAAGGAATTAAAAAATTGCTATGTGAAGAACTAGAGGTGTAATTTCATCTGGAGTATAGTGTAACCCAGGTGATAAATCCCATTTTATTGACAAGAGACATTAAAGTTATTGACGTTAGGACGTGGTGACGTCACATGGGTCGACATCGTCGCGGCCGAACACGTGTACTGTATGTATTCAGCCGCTGTGGTTCAGTCTCAGCAGGAGCAGTGGGGAAGCTGCATGAGAGACGAGCTACAGGTTGGTTGCACTAACTTCGTTACTTTTCCTGCTTCACTGATAACTGATGGCTAAACAATGTATCAACTTGTAGGAGCCTCTTACTGTGCTGAAACTGCCGTGCTGAAACCTGCGATGAACAAGTGTTTAGCAGACGCATGGACTGGTGAGTCAAATTGTTTGTAGCTGCTAACGTTAGCTTAGCCGGCGCCATTCACTTTAATGGGCGCAGCTAGCGCCTGGCTAACCAAACATGCCTGGTTCTTTGATATGGAAAGCTAAGGGTTATTCAATGAATGAACTATTTGAAAGTACATTGCTGTAATGGGTTTAAAGAGCACTTTGCTAGGCATGTAAGCACTGAAGTCATGTGAGTTTGATTGTATTGATGATATATTTGTACTATGCCTGTTAAACAATATTGTAAATGTTGTTTATGATTTGTGATAAATGCAAATGGTATTTATTTATTTTTCTACTGCTAAATGATGAATAATTGGAAAATTAACTATAGTGCAACTAGTGCTTTGTTGAATTATGTGTGCACTGGATTACTATTTAGTAATGATATGAATTAATGTACATTGTGATTTATGGGAACTTTGGTCCTGTTCTCCAGGCCAGGGTTTTGATTAATGGTGAGCTAAGGAGCGGGCCAAGAGCCTACAGACTGACAGACTGCTGAAGAGCCGCATCCCTCCTGCCAGGCTGGTAGGGGGCTCTCTGTAGCCCACAAGAACTCTCACCCCACTCGCTGCCCCCATTGCCACTACACCCACACATTCCCTTTACACACACTCTCTCACTCATATTCCCCCTGGACTCAATCTCAAACCCAGACGTGGGTTTCAGTGAACTGTGGGTGGGCGCTGGGGTCATGATTTGTGTTCATGCTGAACCGAGTATTTGGGAGTGTACAATTGTTGATGTGAATATTCAAGTCTTATTGTGCATATTGATTATTTAATGTGCATATTCAAGTAATTGAATGAGAGTTGATTTACCTTAAACTGCTGTTCCTAGTCTGTGTTTACAAATTGATTGATCTACTCACTGTACATAATTGCACTTTAAATATTGTATGTCATTTACAGTTTTTTTTCCCAATACATGGTACCATTTAAAAGCATCTCAGTCTCCTGTCTACTCCCTCCTTGCGCGTCCTCTAGACTTCTGATCACTAGCCTATCACTGTGCTTTACTGGGTTATACGTCACCCTGACATTTTGAGGTATCAATACAGTGGTTATTAGTGCTAGTATGTTAAATTAATTTGACCCAGGTGCTACAATAGCATGACCTCACACACCCTCTCTCTGTGTTTATCTCCAGCCCCTTGTTTACAAGCCGGTACGGCTGCACGTTCATGTACGTTCATGTGAATCGCCGCCTCCTCCTTCCCCCTCTCGGAGCCCTTGGTGAACAATGGCAGCGTGTATTGTCGAAGCGAAATGGTGGAGAGCGTCCACCTGAAGACGACCAGGATCCGACATTACCTCTAAAGAAGCGAAGAAGTTGTCGGATAAAGAAAGGGACAGAACTCGGATTAACATTGGCCTTGCATTTCCAAGGTGGAGAGCACTGCAAGAGCTAAAGGGGCTACAATCTGACTCGGAGCTAGCTCTTCTTCTCCTGGACAGGTAGGCTAAGTAACAACATAAAGTCAAATGTCTGTCTTAGTGTTACAGTAACGTTAGGCACATGTCACTATGTCGATTCAATTAAATTTAATGTTACAATCGTAGCATGGATTAATGTCCGGAGCTATTAGCGACTCAGTCCCAGCAATGGGTCAGGCGTTACGGTTGTGTTAGGTGAATAGCCCGGCAGCCCAGCTAACATTTGCAATTAGCATTGTAAAATGTAGCCCATATGGACGGGTTTACCTGTAGGCCCCAGATCAGATGCCCATTCTGAGCTCCTACCCATTTGTTACCCAGGTAGCCAGGTAGTATAACCCATGTTGGGCCCATGGGTAAACCCACCCATGTGGCATGTGGCATGGGGCCATTATGGAACCCATGGTCAATCCCATTGAGAGCTCTTTTTTTTCAGTCAATTTAAAACCCATCCATGGTGGCTGGGGAATGGACTGTGATTAGTAGATTAGAAACAATGATCCAGTCAGTTGGCTGTCAGCTGATTACATCTGGGGCGTATGACTTCCGTGTCCTACATGAACTATCACAAAGCTTCTTTTGGAATAAAACAGGATGTAACGTCTACAGAATGATTTTCTTGGCAACCATCGTGTACGGATACTTAGGCATTTACATGTTTTAGATATTGAGTGGGACATGTCCACCGCGTCCCCCTGAAAAAACACCCATGGTGATGCCTGCTCTAAAGCCAAATATTGTCCTTCCCAGAGCCCCAAGGCAGAGTTGAATCCTTGATCCACAACCGCATTTCCTTTCACTGTTTGCTCAGTGAGCTCTGAGTTGATGCCATTTCAAATTGTAAACTGACATTATCATGCTGCATTGGCTCCTCAGCGCAAAGGGGGGAGAAATGCAAATTGTTAGCGTTGTGTTCCTCTTTAGTTTTGAAGACGAGGGGTCCCGTAGGCAGCTTCCTCTCACCATATGCTCAGCCAGCTCAGCCCCGTCCTGCAGGAGCCACCTCAGCCCTGCAAGTCTGCACAGGAAGTTGACACAATAGCCCAAAGTCACAAATGACACAAAAACCCAAATAAGACAGAAACTCTGGTGAGACTGCTTCCAGCTACAGAAGGTTCATGTGTGTGTCTGAGTGCTGCTTTCACAGGGGTCCTTATGTCTTTGAACAGCATCTGTTCAGTACTGCTTTCTGAACCATAATGGCAGTGAGCTATGTTCAGAGATGAGGCCTCAGGCTGTTTGCTCCTATACGTGGCGTGATTACTGAGTAAACAACACCAGATTTACACTAGTTATACATTAAAGCGGATTCAATCAGGACAGACTGATTAAAAGTGGAGCTTATTAAGAAATGAACTTGATGTGTTTGGAGTCTTTGATGATTAGGACACTGATGGTGGGGAAAGAGAATAACAAGCTGAAGAAATGGATGGATGTGATCTGCAGCCAGATTTCTGATGAGCTCACTGGAAGGACCCATCGGACAGCTGCTACTGATGGAAACTGAGTTGAACGCCCTCAGTCAGCTGACTGAGTTGGAAGCGGATAAGGAAGTGTTGGAGGAAGCATCAACACTGAGTTCTGATTGAACTTTTGCTGAGCTTAATGACAAATCCATAATAAAGTTTTACAAAGTTAGGACTCAGACAACTGTGGCGTCATGGGTGTGGTCTGAATGCAATATCAGCACCAAATAGAGAGGGACAGTTTGTAATAGTCTTTACTCAAACCACTTGTCAAACACAGAGTGTGCAGGCAGGTGAAAAACTATGGCCTCTGGTTTCCCAGCGCAGTGCAGGGTGGCGAACCCTGCACAGAGCTAGTTTCGAGCAGCACAACCCGAGGCGCGCTCAGTTTGGTAGTTTGGCAGACCGAGGCGCAGCAGGGGGAAGTGTCAACAGATCCAGCTTGGCGCAGTGACAGTTTCGTGCCAAAAGGCTTCGCCGAAGGTGCTCTAAAAGTTCGCCAGCTGAAACCAGGTCTACTGTCAGCGCAACTGGAGCTCAGCCGGTGTAAGCCGAAGTTTGGCTGACCGGCAGACAGTGCGCACACGTCACTAAAACCTCACAGGCAGGTTTCCAGAATATCAGGCACATTAACGATGCAATAAATAGCCAAAAAAAAAAAAACACTATTCAATGCAACTATCTGCAATCAGCACATAAATGTATCTCTATATCGACTGTCCCATCACATCTGATGTCAGATCAAAGGGGACTGGCACCGCTTGGCACGTTTGGCACGCATAATGGAAACCCAGCCGTGGAGGTCTGCTCACAGTTCCGTATATTCGGACACTGCGAGCTTGGACCTCCCGGACCAAAACATCAGTTTCCTCCTGGGAGGAGTTTGGCCGTCTGACGCTGCTGCTCTCTTCTGCCATGGCGAATTGAGTAAACTCTCATTACGCCTTCGCGCGGCGCATTTAAGGGCGAGGAGAGGGGCTCATTTGATTGGTGTGATGTGTGTAAAACCCACTCCACGCCTTCTCTCCTCCCTCTTTCCGACTTGCACAGGTAAGAGGGATGGAGGAGAAGCTGCGCCAGCGCGCACGGTGTGCCAAACTTGCAAAATCCGCCTGGCCACACCCAGTTGGCGAAGCGCAGGTGTGCTACACCTCCGCCTTACCCGGTCTGCGAAACTAGAGGCCTATGAGTCAATTTGTTGGCTCGGAACCTTCCAAGACACTGAAGTCTGTGGCGTCTGCTGGATGCACACAAATGGCTGAGGACAATGTCAGAGGAGCAGAGGGTCCGATACCAGGTGAACACACTTGGGAAGCCTAAACACACTGTGAGGAGCTGGCTGTAGGTAGGTCGGAACTGGCGAGGAGTCGAGGTGTGTTCACCTGGCAAATTCAAATACAAATTTGAAGTTTGTAAGGATGTGATGACAAGATAGTAGCGAGCATTTCTCAACCGCAGTCCGGTCCTGCTCAGCGCCAAAAATTCAAATCTACCAGCATGGCAACAAGAGAGACGAAAGAAATTGGTGGCTCCTTACTTTTGTCGTGGTCACAAAGTCTGAATATGTGTCTAATCCTTGATTATTTACATTCCTTTAGTCTTTAAAGGTCCAACAATCAAAAACATCAAAAGGTTTTTTAATAAAATAATCTAATTTGTGAATTTGCAGACTGCGGTTTTTCTGATAAACAATATTAATCATATTCTTGCACGTTGTTGGGTATGCTTGTTTTCATTACCTTGCTTGCTGCAAAATAAAAGTGTCCTAAAGCTTCAATGTATTTTTCACTTCAGCACAACCCCTAGAGTACAGCATGCACTCCCACTTTAAAGGTCAATTGTCATTATGTCTTTTTCAGAACAATGGCTTGGTGACAGTCGTCGTGTAATGCGACGTATTTTGCTTTTGCTGATATCATTACAGTGCTAAGAATCTCCTCTTTCCAACAGTGTGTAGAACTCAAAATAAGTTTCAAGGTTAATGTGACTGAAAGTGACAAGAATGACTCCTCTCTGTCCCGAGGACAACACTGCATCAACAATTCTCATTATGCTAATAAATGTATTTTTGTAATTTTCACGATCCATCTGTTAAAATTCAAGTTCAACTTAAAAGAAAAAGCTCAGAACCAACCAAACAACACAATGACAAGATGTTTGCAGAGAAACAGAACAGACTATTCTTGTATCGGCTGGATTCACACACCTCATTATAATATCTTCCTCCCTAAGTCTATTTTCATTCCCACAAAACAACCTGTCTCAGTGTTTTTGTCCAGACAGACACAAACAGAGGCAGGTGACTGTCACATCATGGCACCATCAGCCATCTTTCACTTGAAAGTTACGACAGCTGCATAATAAGAGGAGCTACGTGTGCTATCAGGTTATTTTAACATGTCCCAAAGACAAATGAACCAACGCATAGTTCAGGTGTTGAAGCAGCATGGTGGGAAATGGTGAGTTTAACGTGTGTTTAGTCAATGTACTGTGTATGTACTGTGTGCATTTTTGGTTTATTTTACTTTTTACCAACATCCAGTACGTGGAAATAACTGCTTAATTTGTTTTGGGGACAAAAATAAAAGGGGCCTTTTCTTTTTGACCAAAGCTCCACTCATTCAGCTAGGGCATTAACGACTTTGATTTTTTCAGGTCGACTTATCTGTCAATAAAGTCTACGTCGAGTTGACAAGTCATTTGATGACGTTATCATATCGACACGGCGGAGGAAAGTGAAGTATCTCCACACATGTGATGTGTGTCTGTCACTCTCAGGCCCGAACATACTCAGGCGTACTACAAGCGGAGCGGACTCCGCAAGGAATGTCTGCAGTCATTCTGGCATTCATAGTCAAGCGCACTTCTGTGTTGTAGTTTCCTGTTAAAAATGTCCGTGAAAAAGCCCCGTGATGTGAAAAATACATGCCGAGCAGTCACTGGTGCGCGGACCGGAGTCCGCGAGGTCGTAAAATCTGAGTTTTGAGCGCACAGGGCTTGTGGACGTCCGCTTTGAGTCCGCGCAGACCTCTGCAGAGTCTGTTCCGCGTACAGTCTGCCCGAATATGTTCGGGCCTTCAGGCGTTTTCTCAGGCCTATCACCTTCTACGTTCTCTGCAGTCATGTCTCTTGTCTTGTTGTGGTCTTGTGTTAATTTCCCCTCTACGCGCCAAGTAACGTTACCGCCCTTTTTATGTGACAGTGAGTGAGTAAGCAGCTTCATTTTGAGCCACAAAACCCTATTAGCATTGTATTAGCACTCTTAGCCATGCTGACACTGCTAACAGTGCTAACAGAGCTAACAGCGATAACACAGTTAACAATGCTAAAGCTCAAAACTGAGCTACTTACTAACCGGGGCAACCTGGCAGGAGACTGGAGGGTGGGTAAAATGTTTCCACAGCAACGCCATTGGGTTGGGCAGGCATTACTAGTGGTTAACGCCTAACAAGTGGTGCCACTAGGTAGCTCCTACCAGACCTGGTTGGTGCACAATGCAGTAAACTGAAGAGCAAAATTAACCTGTAGACCGGTGATAGTTAATTTGCTTTGAATTCTCAGTGTGTTGAATTAAGGGTGAAGATTAAGGCTGTATGTCACTTACTTTTGAGATTTTCCAGCACCACACTTGGCAGTGAGTGCTATCCCAGAATCCCTTGCGCATCATCGGCCGAGCCCAGCCGAAATCAGCCGTGTCCGTACGATTCATTCAAAGCAAGATGGCGGCGGAAAGCGGTAAAAAGAAGAGTTATAACTGTGAGTATTTTCCTTGCAAATATGAGTTTAAAGATTATGATAAGCATTGTAATATCTTAGTTAAATGTCATTTTATGGATTTTAGACCTCTTTGTAGCGTAAACACGAACAAATTTTTTCGCTAACGATCAATAGTAACATTAACGTTAGCCGTCGCGGTGCACACAAGCCATAACGTTAGCTGTTCAGTTAACGTTACGAAATATCATTTTTCTCAGTGGTAATGTTAAGTTTTATCAATATACATGAAACGTTAGCACCGACATTTTTGTAAGATGACCAGACGGTGCCATCTACTGTAGCCGCAGCTGCAGACATCCTGATTCGTATTGTTCGTCTGTAACCTTCTTCTTCTACGACTACTGATGACGTAATGTACCTTCTTCTTCTTCTTCTTCTTTTGAATTGACAGACTGGACGGAGCTTTGGCGTATTGCTGCCCCCCACAGGCTGAAGACGTATCTGCCTTTAAGGGGTGTCCCATTTCTAAGTCTCAAGATAGCTCTAACACTTGGTTTTTAGGGCTAGTGAGATTGAGGGTTGAGTTTGAAAGTTAAGATTGAGGGTTAAGATAGGAATTGGGATTGGGCCTTCATACATAATCAGTCAAAAATATTCTAAGGGGTTACTGAATGGTTAGGATGTCAGCCCTCACCTATGGTCATGAGCTCTGGGTAATGACTGAAAGAATCAATCAAAGAATGAGGTCATGGATACAAATGGCAGAAATAAGTTTTCTCCGTGGGATGGCTGGGCTCAGCCTTAGAGATAGGGTAAGGAGCTTGGACATCTGGAGGGACCTCGGAGTTGAGCCGCCACTCCCTAGCATTGAAAGGGGTCAGTTGAGGTGGTTTGGGCATCTGATCAGGATGTCTCCTAGGTGTTTCAGGCACGTCCCACTGGGGCAGACCCAGAACACACAGGAGGCCTGGGAACGCCTTGGGGTGCCCCAGGAGGAACTGGAAAGCGTTGCTGGGGAGATGGGCATCTGGAATGCTCTGCTTGGCCTGCTGCCCCCGTGACCTGGCTTCGTATAAGCAGTTGAGAATGGATTGATGGATGTTAACATGACGATTGTGGGTTTGTAGGCACCAAATTTGAAAATAAAACTGTTCCATACTGGTAAAAAAAGAAATGCCTAACAGGCTTGTTCGGTATTCTTTGAAATGGCATTGCTTCCTTGACTAAACCTTTGGTCATAATGAACTGAGTCATAACGCTACAGTTACAACATTTAGAGCCTCAGACCAATGCGACCGCACTATCTTTTCAAAGCTAATGGAAAGGCGTACTTTGAGAGCTGCCTCTCAAAAGCGTGGATGGATTACTCTCAAAGGGAAAAAATGTGGTGGAGTGCATGCAGAAAGCACACTACAAAGCACTCATGTGTGAATGTGAGTTACAAAGTTACACAGTGAAAGACGACCCAAGGCAGCAGGCCTGGGGTGGGGGGGGGGGGGGGTGGCGGACAGTGGTAGAGCTGTAAGTGAGGTTAAAGAGGGGGAAAAGAAAGGTAGTGAAGTGCAGTAGGGTGAAGTTAAGACAGATAACATTAAATCACTCTCAGTGACCAGTCCTTTAACTCTGTGTTCTTTTTGTCTTTCCCTGGAGAATAGTCAAAGTCCAGGGCATGACCTGCACTTAAAACCTTTTCATAACCAGCTTAGAGGGTCATCCATTGAAAAAAATGGTAAAATTAAAGGTGTTTCACTGCCAACAGGGAGTAATGCTGTTCTCCTTCCTCTCAGCGCACCTACTGTATCATTAGCCGCTAAGGCTGTACCTCAGCTAAACACTATGTGGGATATGCGAAAGTCATTAACCTTAAGTGCTGGGCTCTGAAAACAGGTTAATGTGGCTAAAGTGAGGGCTTCCAGTGATGGACTTCCAGAGATAAATGGGGAGAAAATGAAGGATTTCAACCCCCATGGGTCAAAGAAAGGCGATTACATCCTGAAGGCGTGAGATTCATTGCGTGACGTTGGCGAGGGGCTTTGGGGACTATAGGAGAGGTCGTCTTTACCATGAGGGACCAGGCTCCCATGTTTTGGCACAGTATTGTACGTGTGCCTGGGGAAATCATGTGTGGGTACCCCAGCTCTCTGACTCACCAAGAATGGCCTAAAAATTTTCATTCTAGCATGCACTACCAAGTGATCTCCCTCCTTAACAACCACAGCGTGTATCAAGGGAAATGTAATGAAAGTGGAAGAAGCTATACAGGACTTTGAACAGGCGGAATTCACCCAAGGCGGAAATCCAGCTCCCATCAGAAATAAAACACAAAGGATTACATGGTTTCATAAGAAGGGCTATGAGAGAGCTCAGCGCACATATGGGCGAATATGTCTCCTCTTGCATTTCCTTCTGTTTTGAGATCCAGACTGGACAGATGCACCGAAGGAGAAAGAGAACTTCGAGGGAGAAAGAGAGCTCCGAGGCTCAGATGAGCAGTTTTTTGTGCCGAGGCCAGGTGGCAGATTGCTGGAGCTGGGAGATGAAAGCAGGAGAAGACCACTGATCTACTGTACAGCACACTGCTGCAGGAGATGGATAGCACCCCTCTCTTCTATTTTCTGTGTTTCTCTCCTCTGTGCCCGTGAGCGAGTGATGCATCAGGGTCAGGCGTGGTTGAGTGTTGGGAGGATCAGAGCGGGCCGGCGCCCACTCACCAGGGGTTGAGACACATGAGGAGGTCAGGGAAGGATTTGGAATAAAAGAAAGGGGGAGTGATGAGGAAAGGATGTTCAAAAATACAAGAACTGAGCGCTGCATCTGTGTCTGGTGCTCACGTATCTTTAGCTCGTCTTTTTTTGGATGATACGTGCAGTATGTGTCAAGCACACGAGTCAAGTGGGTGAAGTCTGACAGCCGACGGCCAAAACGCGCAACCTTTCCCAGTAGGTCTCCAACCTACCAGTGCACTCCGCTGCAGGACATCACGACGCCCGCCCCACCTGCAATTATATGGAGACATTTGCATAACCCTTCTCATCACTTTGCATAATCCAATAACAAATTAATGACAGGGGGGCTTCACTTTAAGGTATCAGTAGTCGTCTGTCGAGAGAAAACTTAAGTTACGCATCCATTTGCATCCCTGATGAGCTCTGGGGCATCTGGCCACACAAGTAGTTCATATTTTGTTTATGAGAGCACATGCATGTCGTAAATTCTTCCACCCGGGATCCAGCTGTTCACTCAGCTTCCCTCTGCCTCTCTCTGCACCGCAGCTATACATTATTTCAGTCCTTACATGACTGGAGGTCTTTATTAAGTCGTGCCTCTGTTATGAGATGTCTTCTTTGTTTCTGTATCTGAAATGGAGGTTTACACTTGCGATGGCTGGATTGATACCAAAGTTTTGATCCTACAGACTTTTCAAGATCAATTACAGCGTCAATAGGATCATTAAATTAAAAAGAAAAATCAGTTTCTATCTTTTAAATTGTACCTGTGTGCATTTCAAGACTAAAACAAACGATCTGTTGTCGTGAACGCATTAGTGCATGTACTCTTTGCTTCTCCACTGCTGTTGTCGTGTTTGGCACACTCATACTGTCGTGCAGTGCACCGCTGCCCGCACCCTGACTAGTTTAATCCGACACATAATTGCAGTGATGGCTGAATGGAAGAGGAAAAAAACGGAGAAAAGAAACTTGGAGCTGCAAAAGAAAAGGAGGGAGGAGGAGGTAAAAGGTTCAGCATGCCTGACTCAGAGACAGAGTTCACTGCAGAGTCTTTTATCCAGGTATAGTGTAGTGAAATTAATTATTAGACAAATCAGATTTTCAGCATTAGTCTGCTGTTGTGACACACTGCTCTCTCCTATGTGAAAGTACATAAGCTGCTTTTAAAGGGCCAGTGTGTAATATTTGGCATGGTTTTTTGTCAAATCTGAATCTGAATCTGAATATTCTACCCATTAATATGTTTATATAAGTGTATAATCGCTATAAAATAAAATTTGTTTGGTTTTCGTAGCCTTATAATTATGCTTTTATATATATATATATATATATATATATGTATATATAGCAAGGGCCTTGCTTTAGAGAGGTCGCCATCTTGCGCCACCATGTATGTACGGCAGCCCGAGCGGACAATCCAGCCAGCCAGAGAACGCGTTTCGCGTGTGTAAATAAACCAAGGAAGACAGCGGAAGGAAGGAAGAAGGAGATAGAGAGTAGTGAAAAGTTTTTTTAGTTATAAAGTTTGCGAATGGACCACACTTACCACGCAACAGGAGAGAATAAACCCGAACCGTCATCTGCGAGGAAAAGAAGACGCAACTTCACTCCTTGTGATGCACTCTCTGCGGCGCTTTTCCTCCTGATGATGTATCTCCCCAACAATGGCAGTAGCACTGAATCCCATTCTGTGCAGCAAAATTGGAGCGGAGGATTGAGCCTCTCTTCTCACCCGCTCAGCATCAAACACATGGAGTTCCTCATCTGTATGCTCTGGCTCAAACAGGTATGGCTCTGGGTCTGTGTCCGCTACAAGAAACTCTTCAAAATTGCGTTCAAAATCGTCCATTGCAGCTGCTATAGTCCGGAGATATTGCTAGGCTAAATAAACAGCTGAGCTCTGTTTACCGGCTACGCTGTCAGTCAGTGTGCGGGCTGGAGATTGGTGGAGCAGAGAGGGGAGGGGGGTCCCCGCTCGGTATGGTAAACGAGTATGTGTGTATAGACATAGTATTATTGCTGTTGAAGTTTACTTAATCAAACAGTGACGACATTTCAGTGGCGGGTCCTGGTCTTTCAAACAGGGGAAGCTCACTTTAAGTTTACATCATAAAATTTGTCATATTGTAGTGAGGCAGTAAAGCGTTTCAGATGGGTTTAAACACCTGAACTGTGCTGTACAAACTGTGAAAATTAACTATATCGCCTATGGAAATAAGGAACTCCGGACGGCATTCTGTCAGATGACTCCACTCACAAATATCCGCATGGGACTGAGCTTGAAAATCAATCGATTTTGTCGCATTTATTCAATTACGTCTTGCTTTGCTGCATGAAAAAAACCTGCTCAGCGCTCATTGGAATGCTTGGAGGCTCCACATCAACTGTGCTGACACGAGAATATATGACAGTGAGGTCCCGCTTGAAAACTGGTGATAAACAGCTGACGTTTGAACATCATAGTCATGATGTGAAAGCATCCTAGTGCATGTTTAATGCAATGTAAATTCTTATTTTAATGCAAATTCAATAGTGCACGTTTGACCATTTCTTCTATGGAATTTTAGGGGAAGTTCAGCCTGCCTTGTTGTCTCAGAGTAATCGCCCCTGCTACGTTTACATGCACAATATATTCCATTTTCCCCTTATTCCAAAAAGGACAATATTCCTACAGGGCTGTTGTCATGGCTAATGAAAATAAATATCTCACTTATGTTCCCGTTTACATGCAGCAATGCAAACTCCAATAAATGTGCCGCAATATGTTGTGTATTGCATTAAAGTATAGTGCAATGGCAGGAGCTGCTTGTGTCATTTGAATGCCGAAAAATGTCACACCTTCATTTGGTTCGGTTCACTTTTACACTGCACTTTTTAAAGCGGACCAAACCGCCCGGACAACATCACGCAGTTACAACAGCTGCTCGTTTGGGGGTGATATTGCCCGAAACGACCACTGACCAGGAAGAAAAAAGCATGACGAAGAAGAAAATCCGGCTCTTCGAAAACGGAATCCATCCCCTTCAGCCAGCTTGGTCACCACAAAAACAATGGGGCAACACCAAAGTTATGCAGTCTTGTGGTAAGCACCTGCGCCTCCTCACGACTCCACGTCTGCCCACGAGACATTTTCCAACCTTTTCTTTGTTTTTTGTTTTGTTTTGTTTTTTTTACCCAAAATACACTGTGCTCTACGTCACTTCCTCTCTTTGGTTTACTTCCTCTCTTCGGTTCGCTGGATAGTCTGTTTGCATTTCCCACTGTAAGCGAACCGCACCAGGGTTCACTTGCAAGTGAACCAAGACCCCCAGTTTTCAAGCGGACCAGGGTTTGCTCGTGTGGTCCAAATGAGCATTCACACCACTCCAAACAAACCGAACTATCCATGGAAGCGGACCAGGGTTCGTTTAAAGCAGACCAAATAGCGCCAGTGTGAATGCATCCTAAAAACCAACCCACTCTCACTCCCAACTTGTCAAATACCAACGCTAGGTCAGCAGCCCTTGGCACCCTGTAGCAGTGGTCATTTATATAACCTTTATTTAACCAGAAAAACCTTGACATTAAAAATCTTTTTTCAGAGTGTCCTGGCTGAGACAGGCAGACAACATGGAACAAAAATACAGAATGAAAATGTACAGCTCTAAAACAAGGAATATAAAACACAAAATAAGGTTTACCGTACACACAAAGTACATTAATGCAAAGTGAACCATAAAAACGCAAAAAGGGGCAACAAGATTGTCCTCATCAGAAAGACTACACCTATCTAAATCAGTAAAGTCACGGGCCATAAAACCAAAACAATCTGCTGACAGACCCTATAAAACTTGTAAAACTCCCTGGTGATAAGTCTGTCTGGGTTCATCATTACAAGCTACCCTTCTACATACAAGTAGTCATTGATTACAGCTTCTTTATTACATCCACAAGTCAGTGCAGCATTAGATTCTGAAGACAATCTTTCCTTGACATTTACCAGCAGTTAAAGCTGCCTCAACTTGAAAAGAGCAGCGGCGGCGTGTCAGAACACTCACAGGGACCGTATGTCTTGCTATGCATTGACAAATGACCTGTTTTGTCATTTGATTATACGGACTTGTTCTTATTTTCCTCTCGCACTTTGGGAAAATAAAACGGCCGCTGGCTGTTTTTAGAAAGTCACTGTACAAACTGATGAAATGCATGATCCTTCCTCACCGACTCACAAGTTTACTGGCCCTGAGGGTCGGCTGGCAGGGCCAGTCCTTTCAGCGTTACATCACACAGCAGCGGTGTACACTGTCTCTCCGGGGAGCAACCGTAAGACAAAGGAAGAAAGGGTGGAAAAGATTTAGCAGGAGAGATTAAAATCTCAGTGGGACGACGAGAAAACGACCCCTTTGCTGTTCAATTTAACCAAGCTCGGTGGGGGACTTTATTATTTATATTCTTATTTACGGCTGCTTTGACATTTTTATCTCCATTCCCACCGGCCAGGCACAGTCAGAGCATCGCTTTCGACCTTGGAGGAAGAATTCTCCGAAACTAAACTTTTTCTATCTCGAACCACAACAGCTCTGCAATCTGTTTTTGTGATAGCAACACAAAACCGTGCTCCGCTGCGCATTTGCCCATTCCAATGAGAGCAGAAGAGCTTATTACACAGTTGAATGACTAATACTTCATATTGTCATAGGACGGCGAGCGTCAGAGATGAGGATCACCATTGTCCTCTCCATTGTGCGCCTCAGCTATTGTCATCAGTCGCTAATTAGTAAATAAGAGCTGTTGACACGCCACTGCACAGTGCTAATGAACACAAGAGGTGTTAAGCCACAGGAGACGCAGTCACGGCTTTATTGTGGAGGTGGGTGGTGAAATGGCGAAATGGCTGTGTGCTTGAAAAGAGAGAGTGAGCATATTTGTGCGTGCAGAAATAGCACATCTCGCTTGATTGGGTGTTACAACAATTGACAATGTAATGTTCCTCTTGTAATGCTCTAATGCATGTATGCGCTTCAGACTGAAAGCTTATGGGATTCACAAGACGAGCGTGCTCCCAGAGCTTTATGAGATGGCGGCGATGTGACTTTAGAGAAGGAGCTCTGATTGAGACAATAACTTGTAAGCTGCGCCTGCTGGCACCATGGTAGGAATGAATTCCTCTCGGGAAGGATAGGGGATGGTATTGGGGACACGGGAGGGGCGAGGAAGAGGAGGGGAGGGAGATAGGGAATCTGTCAGGTATAGAAGAGAAGAAAAACAATAGCGCGGAATGAGGAACAGGGCTGCCTGGGAGTTGACAGAGAGACATCAGTCCTTGATGACAAGGACAGAAACCCTTATCAATGAGCTGCACTCTGCAGGGCCAGCAGAGACAGGAGGGGAGGGGGGAGGGGAGGCGCTGAGCTCCAAAGAGTTTGTTTTCCACCGATGAAAATCCACTAAAGACTCTGCCATGCCTCAACGGTATGGATTTTCTCTGGATTTGTAGTTTGTACAAACAACCACAGTACAGAGATACCATGACATGCTGAATTTGGGCTCTTACTTCTCTCCAGTCACCTCAGACATTGTCAGAAATATCTTTTATACTGTTTTCTCGATATAAAAAAAATGTAAGGATGGAAAGGGACTTTTTATTACTACATTGCAGCAATGATTGGGTGATCATGTAAATAGTTAACAACATGGACAAACAATTCATTTGCTAAGTGAATTTCCAAGAAAACAAACAAACAAAAAAAACACAGTGGTGGAGTCCGCCATTCCCAGGCTGTTTCCAGTAGGGTGTGGTATTGACTGAAACAGCACAGTACCAAGTAGTATCTAAACTTCTCCAGTTGAACAAAGCAGCTGGTGATCATTTGTGTACCTCAGTTGTAGCATAAATTACAATATTTAGCATGTAGACCAGAATATCTTTTTTTGCAGGATGAAAGGGACTCTATGTCACCACCTTTGCAGCAAAGACTAGTTGTGCATGTATTAGTTTATGACAAGGACGAATAACTAATTTTCCAAGTACATTTCCAAGAAAAAAATGCCAAATATAGCAACAGACTCTGCATCCCCAAGCTGTTTCCAGTAGGGAATGATATCGGTACTCGATACCGAAATAATCCATTAACAAGTATCAAAACTTCTCCAGTCAAAAGAAGCAACTAGTGATAATTTGTAATGTTAGCATACATCTGCATAATTTACAATATTCAGTGTGCACACCACTATCACCTGGGACTCTGGATTTCCACCTGTGCTGCAATGATTGGTTGATTGTGTAAAAACGACAAGGACAAAACTAATTTGGTGTAAATTTGCAAGGAACAATGCCAAAGACAGTGGCAAGGTGATTCCATTAGGGCTAAGTTTAACTTCTTGATACCTTTAACCAATAACAAGTAGCTTTAAATTCTCCATTCACATGATACCTGCATTGTTATAACTAGATTTAGAAAAAAAGACTATTTGTGTGGTTTTGCTGTCAGCCAATCACCGCAAGTGTTCTTCGATTTGATTGCCCCAATACCACTGCAGCTACAACCCATACAGTCTGTGGTGTGGTGAAGTTGTGTGCTGCATATTTGACGGAGTTCTTTGCACAGTTAGTCAATAAATATTTTAATAATTTGAACACTTTCAAAATGTATTTGTGTAAAAATCACTTGTATGGGTGGTGATGGCATTTTTCACAACTGAATTCTTCCATACCATTGACATGATGGGTACTGGAAAAAGGTAGAAAAAAAGATATCAAATGAAGTACTTTATTGATATCAGTGTCAATTTAAGATATTGCTACTAGTATTATAATTTTTTTTAAAGAATCCCAAGCCATGGTTTCCAGTTTCCCAAATGTGAGGATCTCCTGCTGATTGTGAATTGAATACCTTTAAGTTTGTGTTGACACATCCAGCTTGGCGCAGTGACAGTTTCGGTGCGCTAAAAGCTCGCCATCTGAACCAGGTCTACTGTCAGCGCAGCCGGTGTATGTGGAAGTTTGGCTGACCGGCGGACAGTGCGCATACGTCACCAAAACCTCACAGGCAGGTTTCCAGAATATCAGGCACATTAACGATGCAATAAATACCCCAAAAAACACTTTTCAATGCAACTATCTGCAATCAGCACATAAAATGTATCTCTATATCGACTGTCCCGTCACATGTGATGTCAGATCAAAGGGGATTGGCACCGTTTGGCACGTTTGGCACGCGTAATAGAAACCCAACCTGATTTGATTAACACAGCTGCAAATTAATGAGTTCACATCCCTCTCAGCCAACCACAAACAGCCACAGCATCAGATAGGGAGTATATATTCAGCATCTGTCATCTTAGAAAAGCCAAAAGAAAAGAAACAGAGTGAGACTGCGAGAGAGAGAGAGCGAGAGCGCGCGCACATGAGAGAAACACAACATTGATTTATAATTGTGGTGACCTCCTCCCAGGCTACCTTTGCATCATCAGCCCGTGGAGGTCTGCTCACAGTTCCGTATATTCGGACACTGCGAGCTTGGATCTCCCGGACCAAAACATCAGTTTCCTCCTGGGAGAAGTTTGGCCGTCTGACGCTGCTGCTCTCTTCTGCCATGGTGAATTGAGTAAACTCGCATTACGCCTTTGCGCGGCGCATTTAAGGGCGAGGAGAGGGGCTCATTTGATTGGTGTGATGTGTGTAAAACCCACTCCACGCCTTCTCTCCTCCCTCTTTCCAACTTGCGCAGGTAGGAGGGACGGAGGTTGGAAAGAGGAGTAGTGCCAAACTTGCAAAATCCGCCTGGCCACACCCAGTTGGCGAAGCGCAGGTGCGCTGCGCCTCCGCCTCGCCCGGTCTGCGAAACTAGAGGCCCATGTTTCTATGAATTAATGGTAAAGACAACCATCAACAGATTAGGCTAATAGATGATAAAAATACATTGTAATCCTGACTTAAATCAATTCACATGCTTTACAGTAAGGTGCTTTTTTCTTCATCTCAGTTTAAATCATCTCTGCAGGGGTTAACAGCTCTGCGTGTCAGGGTGGCTCATCCCTCATTCAGCTGTAAGATGAGCTTTAATAAAGAAGATATTTCTTTAATTTCTTTCTTTAATTAATTAAATAAAATTTAATGACAAGTTTTACAGATTTTTAAATGGCTACTTTTATGACAATGGATGACATAACTGGCTGATATTAAGCTTTTTCAGTTTTGTCATAAGAATCTGCAGAGGGGTTTGACTGGATGTAAAAAGGGAGATCCAGATCTCATTCCTTGCAGTGAGGAGGAAAAAATGGGAGCAGGAGTGCCGTGGACCCAGTCATCAGTATTCTGGATAGGTCCTTGGCCACTAAACTGAAGACCAGTCAGCAAGTGTCTGTAATCTGCTGTGAAAGCTGAGTGCTATGAAGGAAACATCTCAAGCGTTCAGCTGGCGACGGCTGTCTGCTCCTTTCGCTAAAGTCAATCTCCCGCTTGACTCTCCTCTCCTGCTCTGATGGATACATATGTGTGTATCTGTGTGTGCGTGTGTGTGGCAAAGAAACACAAGCACACACCTACACACAGACAGATGGAAACACGTGCACAAACACAAAATTCAGTGAGTCATCCATGCAGGGCTTGTGCCCACAGGGCTGCCAGTGTGAAGGGGGCAGGTGGATGCTGGCAGAGGGGGGATGGAGGGGGAGGGTGGGGGTGCTTGAGTCGCTCTGGCTACAAATGTCCCCTCTTACTTTCAAGCTCCTGTGAGCAGATGATTGATCAATCTGAGGACGGCAGAGGGGCCTCTGCTGGGAACAATAACACACAGTGTGTCACCAGCACAGTGGTGCTCCTGTCCCTCCAACACATTCTCACTCCCAACTCAGCAAATAGCGATGCTTCTTTTGTGGCCCTCAGCATCAGATACCAACGATCCCAGGCACCCTTTATTGCCTCTATGATGCTCCGAGCAACTGACGTAGTACAGAGAGCAAAACAGTTTATGTAGGGCAGGAAGGACCGGTGGTTGACAAGCCAAACAAACACAGGACTTTGACCCAGGAGACAAGTGTTTGTGTCCCATGTGAAACCAAAAGTCAACATTGAGTTATTTTAACAATATGGTGTAGTATGTCACGTGACATAAGTAACATTTGGAGTACTGTAATTCCACTACTTTTGGCGGTAACAAGAAATGTAACCATAACTTTTTCAAATTAAATATCGCATCTGTGAAGAGAACGGGGCGCCAATGGCAGACCTGCAAATTCTGGTGTTCTCTGGTGAACGCCAATCGAGCTGCGCGGTGCTGGGCTGCGAGCACAGGTCCCACTAGAGGACGTTGGGCCCTCATGCCACCCTCATGGAGTCTGTTTCTGACAGAGTGGTCAGAAACATGCACACCAGTAGCCTGCTGGAGGTCATTCTGTAGGCCTCTGGCAGTGCTCCTCCTGTTCCTCCTCACACCAAGGAGCAGATACTGGTCCTGCTGCTCGGCCCTGCCAAGCTCTCCTCGTGTCATGGCCGGTCTCCTGTTATCGCCTCTATGCTTTTGAGACTGTGCTGAGAGACAGGAAACCTTCTTGCAACCACACATATCGATGTGCCATCCTGCTGGACTACCTGTGCAACATGATTGATGATGTTCAATGATGGTCATTCCAGTTTGACATGGGTGGCTTCTTGCACGCCTCTTTCAAAGCATCTGTCTTCTCTGGCCAAGATGTGAACACTGCTGTCCTCGGAGGAGTGCACCTTCTTCTTCAGGAAACTAAAGCAAGTCCACTTGCCTACGATATAGCACTTATGATTACCATGACCTGGATGACTGAGAATCTTCACCAACAGGAAACAACTATTACAAACCCATAAAGAAATGTCTGCATGGCCAGTTACAGCATCATTAGAGCACAGTGAGATTGTAATTTAGGTGAACTAACCCTTAAAATCCTCAATATCCCCCAAGAAAAAATCATGTGCTCGCCAGCAGCAGGCTGCTCCAACAATCAGCTGCAGAACCTGTCAAACTGATGTGAGTCAGGTAGTGACAGCACACAGGAGGAAGATCCCCAATCTCCACCCTGAGGCCTAAACACGAAGCCCTCACAGGCTTAATTGACGTCACCTGTGTGTGCAGCTGTAGCACCTGAGTGTGTGAGTTCATGAGGAATGGGACACACCATTATGATGTCACATTTTCTTTGACAAAAAGTAAAGAAAGACAGCCAAAGCAGGGGACACAACCATCTCAATATTAAGAACATGTGCAGTTGTCTCTCCTAATAAAAATATTATAGTCATAGAGGACTTTTATTTTGACAAAATTAATGACATTAACACAATAAATCGATGCAGAAAAGACACAAAAAAATTTTTATGGTGGAAGACTGTCCAAATGACCAAATGCTAGACCTTACCTTACCTTTCCTGTTTGTTTTGCCTATGACATAATGACTATGACTATAAACAGTAACAGGCCTAGTGTCTTATGTTATATACCCAGTATGTTTTTGCATAAATCCATTTTCTATTTTATGCATTATTGACGAATAATTAAATGTTTTGCATATGATAATATAGCATATATTGGTTCAATGAATCCTTAAGTGCCCCTAAAGCAGCAAATGACCTTGGCTACAATTCTTCCCTATAGCTGAGCTCATGTTTCTTCAATCATTTAGGCAAATTATGTAGCATTTAATATTAATGTCCCAGTCCTGAGGACAAATATGGATGTGGAGCAAGAACTGGAGGCTGACTTAACAGCCCAATCACCCCCAAAAAATGTTGGGACATCTTTGCGATCTGCTGGAAACACAGCGACAGGACGCAACAAAAAAACTGTTCGAAAAACAGCAAAAAGGTTGTGACAAAATGTGAATGTTTGGTGCCTAAAAAAAAAAGCTGCTGGTACCATAGTGACAGGTTGCTACAAGGCACCCACATTTGGTGCTAGAGAGCTGCTAGAAAAACCATAACAGGATGCTACAAAACATTAATTGGTGTCTGAAAATCAGCTGAAAAAAACAGCAAAGAGTAACGACAAAGCAGGCGTGTTTGATGCCTAAAAAGTCACTGAAAATATAGCGACAGGTCACTAAAAAACACCCGCATTTAGTGCCTAAAAAAGCTGCTTGAAAAAAGGCAAAGGGTCAATATCACTTTATATTTAGTGCCTACAAAGCTACTGGAAACGTAGTGACAGGTCTCTACAGAACACTCACGTTTTTGCTTTTAAAGCCACTGGAAACACAACGACAGGACACTACAAAACATAGTTTCATACCTAAAAAGCAGCTGGAATAACAGCAAAGGGTCGCTTCAAAACAGGTGTGCTTAGTGCCTAAAAAGCAGCTGGAAACACAGTGACAGATCACTACAAAACACCCACCTTTGGTGCCTATAAAGCCACTTGAAACACAATGACAGGACACTACAAATCATAGCTTAGTGCCTGAAAAGCAGCTGGAAAAGCAGCAAAGAGTCGCTACAAAACATGAATGTTTGGTGCTTAAAAAACTGCTGGAAACATAGTGACAGGTCACTACAAAACACTTATGATGGGGGCCAAAAAAGCTGCTGGAAAAACAGCAAAGGGCCAATATCACTCATTTTTAGTGCCTAACAAGCTGCTGGAAACATAGCAATAGGTCTCGACAGAACACCCATGTGTGCTAGTGATTAAAGTGCTGGAAACACAACAACAGGACGCTACAAAACATTGTTTAGTGTCTAAAAAACAGCTAAGGATCACCACAAAACATGAATGTTTGGTGCCTTAAAAGCTGCTGGAAAAACAGCAAAGGGTCACTACAAAACATGAATATTTGGTGCTTAAAAAAAGCCGCTGAAAACATAGTGACATGTTGCTACCAAACACCCATGTTTGGTGTCAAGAAAGCAGCTGGAAAAAAATAGCACAGGGTCAAAATCACTCATGTTTAGTGCCTTAAAAGCTGCTGGAAACATAGCGACATGTCTCTACAGAACACCCATGTTAGTTGTTGATTAAAGTGCTGGAAACACAAGACAGGATGCTACAAAACACCCATGATTGTTGCCTACAACCCTGCTGGAAACACAACAATAGGATGCTACAAAACATTGTTTAGTGTCTAAAAAGCTACAAAACACAAACGTTTGGTCTCTAAAAAGCTGCTGGAAACACAGAGACAGGACACTACAAAACACTGTTTAGTGTCTCAAAAGCAGCTGTAAAAACAGCAAAGGTTCACTACAAATAAGTCACATTTGGTGCCTAAAAAAAGTTGCTGGAAACATAGTGACAGGTCACTACAAAACACTTATGATGGGGGCCAAAAAAGCTGCTGGAAAAACAGCAAAGAGTTGGAATGACTTGCTAAAGCACAACCGGTTTTGTTGTTTATTGGTGTCGAGCAGTGGTCTTCAGTGGCTGCACCTTAACAGTCATCTTGCCTAGGTGGCATGCCATCCACCATCCCAACCAACTACGATGAGAAAAGTCAGCTCATGTATTATGTCTCTTTAGAAACACTGATATGATATAAAACGTGCAAATGTAACATACTCTTGCTTTGCAGAAATGCACAATAACAACATTGCATTCAGGTGATTCGGCTAGACTTCAGGATGTTAAGAGCAGCATTCAATGGTCTGCTAAACACTCTCCATGTGGACAGGTATCATTGCTGGGGCCATCATGTTGGCTAGCACATGAGGCCTCCTACTGTGTCACAGCATGTGCCCAAATCTACAGAGTTTAGGGTGGTGCTCAGGATTTCCAGAGAGATCTGCAAGGAAGAGGTCATTTTTCCTTCTCATCCTGACAGCCTCGGGGAAGCTGGCAGAGGATTCAGAATACTGGCACGACATAAACCATTTGATTAGGCTGCAGGGGCCATAGATGGCTGTCGCATAAAGATCAAACCAGCCAAACACAACCAGACAGATTATTTTAATTACAACCAATTTCATTCTGTTTAACTCCAAGCCATCTGCGATTCCTCTGGGAAAACTCTGAGCATTTTTGTTGGATCTGGAGGTTGTTTCGTACATGACACCCATATTTATAAAAAAAAAAACAGCCCAGTTTATATCGATGCTTTGTGCTATTCTATTCAAAAAACATTGCACTGAGACAGAGAATGTGTTTTGTGACAGATTTGTTTTGGATAAGGAAACATAAAAGAAAAACAAAATTCTGTTTCTCAGCACTTTTTAAAGATTGCAATCATGGTATCCAATTGCTCCTGTCTTCTCTATCATCCTCCCTTTCTTCCATCTCTTTCCTTTATTTCTATCGGGGGGCTGTCAGCGCTGTGATGGCCCTCGAGTCGAGGGAGCTGAGCTGGTGGATGTGCAGGGCATGTCCTCTGTCTCCTCTTGGTCTGAGCCCTTTGCAGTGGCTATTCAATTTGGAGGCCTTATTGAGTCCCTGTGGCCTTCAGGGCCTCATGCATAAACTGGAAATGAGGCCAATTTGCAGCTGTCACCTCCCTAGTTCCTGAGCCTGAGCCAGTTTTTGGTACTATCAGCTCCTATGTAGAAGGTGAAATAAAACAAGGTATAATGAGTAGATATGATCACATCTCTTGTTACTAATGGTTACAACAGGATTCACTGTCCAGCCACCATGAGCAACACACACTCATACAACACTCTGTATTATATTTTCAGAACTAGGTCAGGTTTAGGGGAAGAATCACAGTTGGTGTTGTGACGTTACATATGAATGTAACTTTAAATCACTCTACGTTGACTTTGGTTTCACACAGGACACAAGCACCAGCCTCCTGGGTCAAAGTCCTGTGCGCGTTTAACCCAAGCACCACCCTGACCACCTTCCTACGTAGACTTTGTTGCTATTTATATCACAACAACTGACTTCCTCCTTTACTCCCTGCAACCTTCAGTGCATAGTAGGGCTGCCCCCTAAAAGTTGACCAAATGTTAGTCGACCAGAAAGGTCATTAGTCAGCAAGATTTATATGGTCTTTCTTAGTCCCAGAAAAAAAACGTGAAACTATTAGGAGCTGCACCTTGTCAAAATACATCAAAACCTATATGACTGGTCCATGTGGGGATTTAATTTGAAAGGACAGACACAGGAAGTGTCCACGCTCAGCAGTCAGACAGGAGTCAGGTTAATATCCATGGCTGGTACCTGCGGTTATTCCACAGGCTAGTTAATAACATGTCGGGCAGGAAATCCAAAGTGTGGGATCATTTTGAGAAGGTGAAGGACGAACCCAAGGTGATATGTAAACTCATCTTCATTGGTCGACTACAAACATGACGTATCATCTGAAACATGGAAGTAGCTACGTGCCCATTAGCCCACAGCGTCATTAACAGGCGGCTCACTCAGTGTGTGACGTGCACTTGTAGATAAAATATAGGCCTATATTAATGAAGGTTCATTAGTACGGTTTTGTATTTCTCTGTAATGTAGCACAGTGTTAACAATGTTACTGATACTATTCTTTCTCACACCTTCAACTCAAACCATTGTGTTGCCCCGCCAAAAATATATAATCAAATAATTACATTAATATTGCAAACATGTGGAAGACAAGTTGACTAATGGCCCTACGTGATGACTATTGGTCGACTAGGAAATATCTTAGTCGGGGGCAGCCCTACAGCAAAGGTCTCATGAAAAGTTGGAAAATATCTGACAATTTGGTGCATTTAGTTTAGCTTTCTTTTTCATGTCATGTCATTTCTTGGCACCATTTTCGCTAATCATGTTTACCACAAAACCTTCAGACAGATGCAAAATGCGTGGGCATATCGGATTTCAACAAAAATGAGGATAATTTCAAATTGGGAGGGCTTGCTCGTCTCCCCCCTCAGTATTAAAAGTATTAGTTTGGTCCATTCTAAGAGGCAGCGCTCATCTCTGTGCAGGACACAGATGCAGGGGCCAGGCTGGACCATGCCACAGGTGAGGACCGTAAAGTAACTACCAACATCAGAATCTGAAAAATAAAAACTACCATGACCACTGGCCAGTTTGGCCTAGAGTGGGGACCTTCCATTTGGGAGTCTTCCCGAACTTCCTCATAGTCAGTCCACCCCTGCCGTCATCCTTAAGAGAGCAACCCATTCACATCCCAGTGCATCAAACACCGCTGCTTTGTCAGGCGGTACGGAAGCGTATTGCATTCACTTGACAAATAAAAAAAGCCCTGTTTTTCTAAGTAATTTTTTTCTCTTTTTCTGAGTAATATTTTCTGTTTTTCGGGGTAATTTTTTTCCTGTTTTTCTGAGTAATTTTTTTCTGTTTTTCGGGGTATTTTTTCTGGGTTTTTTTGTGGTAATTTTTTTCTGTTTTTCAGGGTTTTTTTTTTTTTTTTTTTTGCCACCTGGCACCTGCAAGTGACCCCTGCATCCATGGTGACTCCTGCTCATGGATGTATTTTGCATCCGTGCTCCTGCTCCTAGACAATTTCAACTACGGGATCAATAAGGGTAAGGCACGTAGTTAGTTACACACAGGGTATGATAATCTAGCTATGTTTTTGACTGCATCCTTCTAGTGTAGGCCTAACGCTCAGTGTAACAGGTTAGGTTAATAACAGGTTGTAACAACCTTAGCTGACAAACGTGTATGGGCGTGATTTCAGTTGTCAGGTAATGTTTGTCATATCATTGTGAAAGGCTGCTTTCTGCATTGGTGTCTGATGCTAATATCACTATAAAAGTGGCTGTATTTGATGAGCTGGGAAGGAGAACTGGCTGATCATGCCTGCTGGGGAGAGGGGATCGTTCCCAGAGAGAGACTCTAAAATGAGGGAGGTATTTATGGAGCAGAGCACACCGGGCCCAGGTGTAGCTCCTGCAGCTGATGAGTACTGAATTATGAGAAAGTCCCTTCAGGAAAATCTGCAGGCATGTGGACACACAGAAATGGTGCATTATGGTGCTGAAAAGCTGCATCAGAGCTCAGTGGGAGACACACTTAGCAGGAATGCCCCTCACAGTTCATGAGTGTGGAGACTGGGATTGGGCCAGTAACACAAAATGTTCTTTGATGAGAAATTCAACCTGTTCTGCAATGCGTGCATAAACGTGGTCATGGGAGGCACGCTGCTCGTCACAATACCACCTCCTCTACAAATGTGTGAATGTTGTTTAGGCGTGTGTGATTGCGGCGCGCCCGTCTGTTCTGTGTTATCTACTGTACCTGCCACGCTGTTTACTCGAAGCAATCAATGAAACAGAAATGATAAATAAATTGTTCACCACCTGTATTCTGTGTGGATATGTTTGAAGGTTTAATTACCCAAGCGGTATTGACGGGGGGTTGAGTGTGTGTCTGTCACTGGGCATCTTTCTGCAAAGTGTCAGCTGCCACACGTCTGGCGGAGATGTTCTCCAGTGAGGCAAAAAAAGACACAGCGGGCCTGAGATGATGGTTTTAGTGTGTGAAGAGGAGCTTGTCAAAGAGATAAACATAAATGCAAGGACAGAATGTACAAAGCATGACAGAGAGCCATGGAGAGAATGCAGCCTGGTCCGTGTGTGTGTAGGGGTGTGTGTGTGTGTGTGTTTGTGTGAGGTGCTGGCTGACAGAGTGTATCGGAGAAACCCAGGGGATACTTGCAAGACACCTGGATGGAGTGGAGAGACTACTGTCTTACATCCACAATACACCATTGAGCATCTGGCCACCCCTTCTCTCTCTCTCTCTCTCTCTCTCTCTCTCTCTCTCTCTCTCTCTCTCTCTCTCTCTCTGTCTGACACACACACACACACACACACACACACACACACACACACACACACACACACACACACACGCTGGCACAGAAAACACACACACACACACACATGCTGGCACAGAAAAGGCACATACAGTACAGTCAGACAAGCTGAGGGAAGGGGAAAATGGGGAAACTTAATAGTGTAGTGCGAGATTGGAGTACCAGCGATATCCCTGACAGCCAACACAGATTGGCTCTGAAATACACCACCACCCCTTGGTTTGCTTCCTAAGTCAGAGTTGTGCCGGCGAAGCGAAACAGCTGGAAAGATGGAGAAGACAGAGAGGACAGATGGAGGAAAAAGGGGAAAAATCGAGTCAGTCTTCCTGAGAAACCGATTCCAACATGAAAGCGCTACGGCGTCACACCACATTAGGTTGGATATAGATTGAAGAGGACGTGCATACCAATATTCTACGCGAAAAACTGCCTGCCCTGAAGGTGTGTGCACGAGGCCTCTGCAGACCTGACAAAACTCCCCACCCACAAGTGAAATCAGCAGATTGTATTCCCTCCCTTGTCATGCTGACATCAAAGGCAATTTTCTTCGTTCATGCTGTCTGAAACAATCGCTTTTATTTTCACTCACAAGGCAAAGTGAGTGTGAATGTCACCTGTTCTTCATCTTATATATCCAAAATATGCAGCTGTCATAATCATCATCATCATTTATGTTAATAGAATGAACATGTATTTGTATCTTGATGATGAGGAAAGCATGTTAATGAGGTTGAAACTGTGAAAACTCTGCATCAGATCAGCAAGACTATATCTGCAGGTGGTCTGAGCTGCATTATGATTGGAAGAAAAAAAAAAGAAAAAGGTAGAGCTCATACAGAAGCATCGCTTCCCTTGACCTGGGACACCGGAAGTTCACCAGCCCTGCCTACCAACTTATATTTGCATACTGAGCACCAATCACAATTCAGGCAGATTCAAGGTCATTAATAAATACAGAGGCCTGTGGAGTAAATGTCACTGCCCAGATAATGTATTCAGATACAGATCACATGTTAATACCAGATGTAAAGGCAGTTTTGTTGTAATCAGGCCATTAAATGGCCGTTATCAGTGCTTATAAGGGTCATACCTACTGTTAGGTTCACAAGGCCATTGTCAGGACATTTAATGACCTTTTACATTTAATGTTAGGCAGTGACCTCTCTTGGCCATAATAACTCTGATGGGAGAAAAGGAGGAAGTCAGGTAATGTAGTATGCATAAAGATCGAGAAAGTCTGCATCGAGCAGGACAGAAGGAAGGGTGGTGGATGGGTCAAACATACACAGGACTTTCACCCAGGATAGCTGGAAATGTGTCCTATGTCAAACCAAAAGTCAGCGTTGATATATTTTAACGAGACGGTTGTTTTATCTGATTTACCATTACGAGGAAATGGAGAAAATCCATTTCTCTGACAACACGTTAGCCAAAAAACTATATGGCCATTTCTTCAAATTCCCATATCTCCAAAACACATACTCCCTATTGAAAATAGCCAGGAAAAATGTTTGCATTGTACATTGCTGTAAACCAGGGATACATTACATTCGTCAACAACACTGTGGTCAATGTGCTGTTAGGTTGAGGCACAAAAAACACCTGGATATGTATAGGAAAAGATTATTTTTAGGCTCAAAACACCCACGTTTGGTTAGGGTTGCAAAAGTTGCTGGAAAATCAGGAAAGGGGTGGTAGAAAACACTCAAATGCCACTGGAACATGACATGGGGGTAAAAACCCACATGATCAGTGGCTCAGGTGCCACTGGGAGAGTTACAAAGGGTGGGTAAAATCACCCGAGATCCATGGCTCAAGTGCTGCTGGGAAATGCTGTGAAGAGTGGGTAATAACATTCAAGATTGGTTGCTCAAACACTGCTAGGAAACGCCATGAAGGGAGGGTAAAAACACATGAGATCGGAGGCTCAGCGGCTGGGAAACGCCATGAAGCGTGGGTAAACCCTCCCCTTGATCAGATGTTCAAATGCCACTGACAAATGCGTCAAAGGGTAGGTAAATACACCCAAGATCAGTGGCTCAAACATCATTGACAAACAGCGCAAAGGGTGGGTAAAAACATCCAAGGCTGGTGGCTGAAACACTGCTGGAAATCACCATGAAGGGTGGGTAAAAACACCTGAGATCAGTGGCTAAAACGGCACAAAAAAAACGTTGCAAAGGGTGGGTAAAAAAACTCAAGATTGGTGGCTCAAACATCATTGGGAAACACCCTGGAAATCAGTGGCTAAAATACCGCTGGGAAACGCCATTAAGAGTTGGTAAAAACATCTGAGATTGGTGGCTCAAATACTGCTGGGAAACGCCACGAACGGTGGGTAAAAACACCCAAGATCAGTGGCTAAAACAGCGCTGAAAAACACTGCAAAGGGTGGGTAAAAAAAACCCACCAAGATCGGAGGCTCAAACACAGCTGAAAAAAAGTCTCAAAGGGTTGGTAAAATCATCTGAGACCAGTAGTTCAAACGTCACTGGGAAACACCATGACGGGTGGGTAAAATCCTCAGAGATCAGTGGCTCAATCACCGCTGAGAAATGCCATGAAGGGTGAGTAAAGAAACACCAAGATCGGTGGCCTGAACGCCACAGAAAAACAGAAGGGTTAGTTAACAGTTGTTTGCTGGCTTTTAAAGGTTTTTATTGTTTTAATTCTAATAAAGTTGAGTTTTTAAACCACGGGGATCTTGCGCTGCCGCCCGCTACAACCCTCCACCTGACCAACTACCATTGATCGGGCTCCAGGAGCCGGGGAAAGTCTCTCTCTGTCTTTCCACACAGACGCAACACGGTGGATAGACAGCTGACACCGGGAGCCACACGCCTGGCCGGACACCGGACCGAGACCTGTAGCGAACATCCACCAAGGTAAGCGCAACCCCCCTGTTTCACTAACTCAACACATTTTCTTGCTTTTCTAGGTGCCACAGAGCAACAGGCAGCCGCATCCATGAATGGACAGCCAGCACACAGAACACACACATACAATGTCACACCATCACCTCTCATGTCACTCACTTTACGACCACCACGCAGGCCTTCTCACACGCTCCATCCACAGACCCATGCATCCTCTAGGAATTCCATACACACCCACACACAACCACCACTCTTCACCAGACCACCACCTGCAGCAACCCGTAAAGCTAGCAAACAGTATTTCAAATTGATTCAAGCCATCCACCACGAGCGCAACATTGACCATTCCATTCACACAAACACATTCCCGCCTGGCATGCTAAGACAAGTTACCAGACTCACTGACTTTATTAAGCCAGCAGCACCCACAGCAGAAACACACACTAGGATTTCAGACAACACTACAACTTGGATGAAGAATAACATGACAATTTTACACCACCACTACACTACCATTATACACTCCCTCCCGGACACCCCCACAGATCCCCTGGCTTTACAGATCGCCATTGGTTGGGCCCGCAAGAGGTATTCACACAAACTTTCACCAGAAACCATACACATGGCTGAGCACCTCTTGCGGACGCCTGCTCCTACCCCCACTCCCACTCAGATGACTTCTTTTGCTTCCCCTCCCACTGGGCCCAGAACATCCCAGGTCACCCCATCTCTACCAGTCCTGCCGTCCATCCCTGAAAACCGGGAGGTGGAGGACTTCCCACCTTTGCCCCCACCTCAAGCACCTCACAAGCTCTCCCTTTACCTAGGCCCGCGCTCCTCTCTGGTGGAAGAAATCGACACTATGACGGCCCCCCCTCCTTCCAGAGAGGAGTGCACCATTCCCCCTTCCCCTAAGCCTCGCAGACTTGCCACTCTGTCGACATCGGGGCCATCCCTTGGAGCCGGGCCCACACCAAGGCCAGCACCGCGAGCCAGGGCCAGGTTGCAATCCACCCTACCCTTTGGCAGGTTTCCACCGCCTTTGCCTGCTGCACCGACCAGCCACTCTGGACGTGTCCAGCCGGCGGAGGCGCTGTCAAATAAAACACCACCACTGCAATCTAACACACTATTCCCGCCACCACCACTGGAGAGACTTCAACCGTCTTCTCTCCCTATCTATACTCCCAAGACACAGGAACGCTTGCCCCGGACTGAGACTCCCGCCCCTGGGGCCCTCACCCGGGACCTCCCCGACCTACCCCGACCAGTCTCCCCGGGCTCCCCACCACCTCTGATAGCCTCCACTCCTCTGCCCCAACGTACTCTTTCACGCATCTCGACTACACAGACTGCTACCACCAATTCCACACACAAACATCTGCCTGATCCACAACTTTCCCCTGTACTACCCATTATTCAAAACACACTCAAACGTCCTCATTTACCATCTGTTACCTCTCCTCCACAGACAGTTCAGCAGTATACATCTCCCATCACCAACAGTATCCCGGCTGGCGCAGAGGCTAACTTGCAGCCTGCCACCCAAGAGGTTGGGGTTCAAATCCACCCACGCCCACAGGTGCATGACTCAACCTCTGCAGACTTAGAAACCATTTCCATTACCCGGCTCAGTAAATCCAATGTCGCAGTATTAACCCAAGACCTCATTACCCCTGTTTTTTCTCCTACAGTCAGTGCGGATGGGGGAACCAGCGGGCCAGGCCAACCACTTTCCCGAACCCAAAATTCTTCTCTGAACAACAAAAAAACTAAAAATATACCAACAAAAACAGAGGAGGGAAAATTCTAAAATGATGACAGGGACTCTACAGGCCGATATGGCAGAACAGAGTCACCTCTCTGAGCCCCCCCTCCTCCTCCCATTTAAACGAATCGATCTCCCCCAAGCCCGCTAGTCCCCCCACAGGCAATTCGTCCACACCTCGACCCGCCACCGCTCCCATCCGTTCGCCCACTCCCCCCCGAACCCCGGACCCCGCCACATCTACCCACCACACACTGTTCAGACCCACCTATCACTTAGCGCGTAACAATAGGAAAGTAATTGATTGGCATTTCAAACCCCGCAAACCCGTAGTTATACTCGGAGACTCAAACATCAATAGAATTCCACCTCATCACAATCCCCAGATACAACTGGACAGTTATCCTGGCGCCAACCTCTACCATTTCAATGAAATCTGCAAGAAGACCCCCACTAGTCACACCACCAAAATCCTCGTCCTTTCCGTCGGCCTCAACAACAAAGACCAAGATCCAAAACGGACATCCATAAAACAACTCCGTAGTTTATACAAACAGGCCACCCTCATCTTCCCCAATGCCGACATCTATTTGCCAATCATGAACTTCTCTACATCCCTTTCCCCCATCCATCAGGCAAACCTCAAACTCATTAACAATACTATAGCCACAGATTTTCCATTCTTAGTTGAAATCCCCCATGACAGTTTTCATACAGAAAAAGACAACATCCATTGGACCGCCGCTACAGCCCAACTCATCTTTCAATCCTGGTGCAGACAGCTAGATTTAAACCCCCAATAGACCCTAACCCGGACCCCCTTCCTTCACCTTCACCTCCTCTCCCATTGGATCCAGCCCAACGCCTCAAAACTTTACTACAATCAGACAGCAATATCCTCAACTTGTCCACACTCCTCACTCTCACCCCAGCTCAGACCCTTCTACTAGAGAAGGGTTTATCCTTTGTTCCCCGCCCCGCTAGGCTCGACTGGGAGGAACTTCGAAGGGATCTACACCACTACCACAGACGTCTTAAACTTATTGATCATTTCCACACCCGCACATCCCGTTCCTACACTTCATTTACTCTTCCGTCAAATTGGGTTAGGGTTATTTAATTAACCCTAACCCTTAACTAACAGAAGGGAATGTGAATACTGGGAAAAACATAACTTTGGAGCACTGGCAATTTGTTTTTGTTGTCAGAGATATGGGCTTTTGGTCCAATGGGACATTTTTTAGGGCTGTCGAAACAATGGCATGGTACCAAAGAAAAATGGTTGGACATCATGTTACGTACCCAATGTAAAGTTGACATAACATGACAACGTGAAGTCGTACCTTAAAATACCTCTTGGTTTGGACTTGGTTTTACACGGTACACAAACGTTGGTGAACCATCCACCACCTCAACCCACCTGATTATGCAGACTTTCGTTGTATTTAATACATCCTTCTTTCCCCCATCAGCACATATCACAGGCTCAATGATTAGATGGGTTGTAAATGAATTCAGATGCAATACTTTTACTGGGTATACATACCAACATTGCTTGAGACCAGCCTGGTATAAGGATGCAATTCACAGGAGACAGGGTCATCTTTCACTGCTGTACGGCCATTTATTTGCCGTCTGTTAGGGTCATGTTCAAGAAACAAGTAAGCTGCTGCGTTTTCAGCCAGTCTGAAAGCAGACACCAGCCAGCGCGCAGCCGATGGTGCTGCACACAACCAGGCAGCATATTGAGTCTGCAGGGCACGCAGGCTGAACAGGCCTGACTCACCTTGTGGCCGAACAGATGCTGCTTTGAGAGTTTGTGTGCATGTGTGTGCGTGTTCGGGGGCGGCTATCAGCAGCTGACTTGTGACCTGGTTCTGTTAAGTCCAGTTGTATCCTGCAGAAGGACTGGAGGATTAATGACAATGGGTGAGACCACCTCACAGTCCCCGCCGCAGGGACTAGCCGCTGCTAATTAGATACACGGGAGAGGAGGAAAGTGCCCTTGTCTGAGCAGCTAGATATCAAAGGAGGCTGCAACAAGCTATGGAAGATTATGTAATTATTCACAAAGTGTGCTTTGTAAATGTGTCTCGTTCCTGTGAGCACACCATAGCCCTGATAGAGAAGCATGGTGGGCAGAGTCGTGTGCTCCCAAAGTATTTTTCCTCGCTGTAAATTAGCCTTTGAAGGGTTTCTTTTGCTTCCTTTCAGTAGCAAGGGAGTCTCCAGGGTATTTTAATGCTAAAATATGGTTATGTTCTGGATTTTAAATATTCCTACTTGATTATTTTTTAATTCTTTTTTTGTCAGGCCAGTGTGGTAAATGGTTCTTGCTGCACCCATGAGCTTCAGCAGGTTTTGTTGCTCCCTAGAATCGCTGCTGAATGCATGCATTCACCAAAAATCTAAAAGTGATATACCACAATAATCTCAGTTGCACGTGTTGAGGTGGCGCCATCAATAGCTGTTTGGCTTAATCAGCTCACAGTCTGAATTTTAAACCACAACATGACCCACACAGTGACCACTTGTTCATGCCCTGTTACATTGAATTCATGAAATAAACTTTATTTTCTCATAAACCTCCAATCCAAGTCTCATTTATTCAGTCCTATGCTTGTATAAATGATATATAAGGGTTAAGGGTTATATGGGTTAAGTATTCTTTTAACTTCTTACTTTCCATGGTTCTTATGTACCCAGGTTTGTACCTTGACGTTTTCCTCAAGGAACTATACATTTTCTAAAGCAGTTGATCAATTTGAACTGGAAGAGTTTCACACCCATTACAGCTCCAATCCTCAGTCACTACAAGTCATCTTCCAGATAAGTAACAGGACTTTGTTAGGTTTTGGTTTCTAGCTGGACCCCAAAGTAGGGATGGAAGTTTTTTGGAAACAAAAAAGAGTTTCTTGACGAATGGAAAACAAAACTTGCAGGCAGTGGAGGCAGGGTGCTGGCTGGCTGGTAGGTTGTCCACCAGTGAAGAAAGATGGATCTCTGGAGATGACATGAGGGCTGAGCACATGGAAAACAGGGCAAAGTAAGCACAAGAATGCTCGAGGCACGAAAAACCACAAGGAAGAAATCACTACAGAAGCAACACTGGAAAAGAGTACGCTTGGCATTACCAGCACAGACGGAATGATCTAGCAGTGTAGTGGAGTGAAGACCAGGTATATGTAGGCAGGTTGATGAGCTGAGTGGAAACAGGTGTGCCTCGTCAGCTACAGTGGGAAGAACCAGCCACGACCCCTGCCACACACAAGCCTGGCAGGAACAGAAACAGAAAACCAAAACAGAATCTTCACAGACCTTCTGCATTATTTGGATGTTAATCGGCCCATTTAATGGCCATTATCTGTGGTTTTTAGCCTCACAGATATGGGTCAGAAGGAGCCTACTACACCTACTATTAATTTTAATACTGAATCAGCCCATTAATAGGTAGAAGAAGTTTGCATATTTTCTTAGGTTTAGGCACTAAAACTACATGATTAGGTTTAGGAGGACAAAATTATGCAACTGTACGTTAAATGTGTAACCATGATTAATTTCCTAAACCTAAGCAAACTGGTAGGGGCGCTAATTTGTTGGGTGCTACTTCGTTAGACATCACACCAATCAAACCACACGAGGATACGTTACATATACATGTTTAATTTGTGTTGTACAGGAAACATAGGAAGCATAATGGCTGGAGTCTATCCCAGCTGACAGTGAGCGAGACGCAGGGTACCTGGAGAAAACCCACACTGACACAGGGAGAACATGCAAACTCCACACCGAAGGGCTCCCTGACCCTGTAGTTCGAAGCCCCTTCCCCAAGGACAAACTTGGAACTCTCTTGTTGTGAGGTGACAATGCTAACCACTGCTTCACCATGCCAGTGCAACATATTCGTACACATCACACACAACCCTGTCTCATTCCGAAGTCATCAAAATCTGGCACTTGGTCAGTGACTTGCGGCGTCAGACAGCGGCGAAAAAAGCGTCGTCAAGGATGGACAAGAATGAAAGCTAAGGCGTTAAAAGTTCGAGTGGAGCGAGCGGGAGGGGCGGTGGATGGGTCCAACGAACACCAACTTTTGCCACGGCAAGCGGTGTTTGCGAGGCGAAAGATTATAAAGTCAAACCCTGCTCTTTTTTCACTAAACCCAACCCCATACGTTTGTTGTTTAAGGGGGAAAAACATAAATTCACGGCCTTGTACCAACATACTCCACTGATTTCCAAGACTTTATGTAAATGCTAAATTTCCTGTGAAAACAGAAGTGTCTTTTGAAAGAAGACAATGCATGTAACAGGCAGAACTAGACTCGGCGTCCCAGAATGTCACGGTCACGTCGTGGAAAGTCCATGACTAAACGTCGATGGAGTGAGAATGTGTTGAATCATATATCGTGCGAATCCTGTGTGTCCTCTGACAAAAGCGGGAGGAAAGAAAAGCTCATAACTGCATATTACTGATATCTCGTGTCCTTAGCACTGAGTTGAACTTGGGCAATAAAAGCCTCACTGTGCCTGCGAGACAATTCAAAAAAGAATAATCAAGAAATTTTCTGTGAACGTCTTTGCCCCTGGTCAAAAACTCAAGGTTCAGCACTCACTGGTGTGTGAGCAATAATGGGCAGATAAGCGGTGTGTGAACACCGGGTGAACACTCCACCAGAAGCATAACTCAGGTATAAATCTCTGGTTTATGTGGAGCATAAAGGGGAGGGTTGCCGAATGAGAATATTTGAGGCAAGTATCTGATTCTGTGAAGCAAAGACTGAGCTGGAGGGCTGAGGCGAGGCAGTCACTTCGCTGTGAAACTGGATATTGCAAAAGAGGCAGAAATGGGGGGGGGGGGGGGGAGGTTGAAGAGAAGAAGGAGGAGGAGGAGGGGGGGTATGAAAAGAAGAAATGCTGACAGCGAGGTTGAGGGGAGTCTGAAAGAAAGGATAGATGGAGGGGGGAAAAGTGGCCAGAAAGACTGGAGGGCAAAATTGCAGAAGTATGTTTGAGATATGGCCAGAATGTTCTGAGCAGCAGTCAGTATTTTCTTTAACTCCGACAGACTATGTGTGTGTGTGTGTGTGTGTATGTGTGTGTGAGGCAGCAGAGCCTGAGGCTGTACCCGCTGAGAACAGTTAGACTGGGAATCAGACGGCTTGTTGGAGACAGATCAGCACAGACCGGGAGAGAGATACTTGCATAGAAACCTCAGAGGCCACGCATCCAATTTGCAGCACATACTTACTCTCCGACACGCAACATGACTGCGGCTCCCTCACACCGAGCGATCATGACATGGGACTGGGCTTCATTTAATTGTACTTTAATGTTTGCTCCAACTGCTCCCACCTAAAAATACCGTCGACTGTATGCAAAGCAGCTTGGAGAGGGATAAAGATACGGGAAGGAGAAGGGAAAAGGAGAAGCAGATGGTGTTTTTGCATGCAGGGCTGTGTGTGTGTGTGTGTGTGTGTGTGTGTGTGTGTGGCCCAAAATTCTTGAGGAGGGTCAGCGGATCTCTAGATGCATTATTAAAAACTTGTCGCATTAACACCTGTCGCACGGCTACAGCTAGTGAGTGGGTGCTTCTCTGCACAATGCATAATTATAGGACAATTAAATACTATGAGGAAACACGATGGATCTGAGTGTTTATGTTAAAATTAGCATCCACAGAGCTTTAATTGGGAGGTTTGAGTGTACCATATGAAGCAGAGGGTTGTTTATTCCAAGGTTGAGACACCTACATGCATCTTCTTAGCATTTTCCCTACACCTACATACTTTACTGGAAATCGAATCACTCCAGACACGGTGTTTTTTAACGTATCACACTTGTTCAAGGCTGAAGTATCTGCGTGTGATGTCTGATAAGCAGTAAATGAGTCAAAATTCATATTGAAATAAGTGATCAACCTTTCCTTTGACTTACAGCTTATTAAAATCACTCCTCAGGGACACAGTGCTCAATGAAATATTCCACGTTGTGAAATTACGTCTCCCGGCCAACCTCGGGGTTGTCCAACTTTCTGAAAAAAGTCCACATAATATTCATTTAATAAAGCATATCTATCATAGATTTGGCCCAGTCCTCTTAAAATACCATAATCAATTATACATGGGTGCTGCCAGCGGGCTCAGTGCGAGTCTTTTCACTCCAGATTCAGCTGCTGGGTCTGTCCGTGTGTGGTTTGTCTGACAGAAAGGCCAATGTTACGCAACTAAATGGTGCTCTGCATCATCACACGTTGCCTCTCATGATGCCCGCGGGACATCTGATTAAACTTACAGGGTTTTAAAGTTCACGGCCGACGATATATACAGCATTCTGTATGTGTATATAAGCCAGAGAAACTCTTCTTGCCTTCCCGGGGGGCTACTTTTTAAAAGTGACAGGAGGCCAATTAATGAACAAATATTTGCAATATTTATCAGTATATGCATGTTTTCAACCTTTTGACGTTCTACGATTTGAGGATATTCAAGCCCAGACCTCTGTTGAGGATGCTCCTCAGGCACTAATTCTAAAATCAAGCTCTATTTTGGCTGCACTCTGGCACCTTATTTACATTCAAAGTAAGAAAAAAATCCCGGTGTGAATTAATTTAATTTAAATGTAAATAAGAAAATTGTGGTGGGCCAATTTTTGTATCTGAAAACTCTGAAAACACACTCTCACTCGCTTCGTCAGTGGCCCCTATATGTTGAACTATCAGTGCGTTAAAGGTGCAGACACACCAAACTGACATTAAAGAACTAGCGGCAACGAAAGCCAACTGTTGCATCATCTATGTTGTCTCACGTCGCCCTGTGTCAGTTGCATTTGAACACACTACACGGACTACATCCAACAGCCAAGCGGCACGTACGTTCTGCGCCTGCGTGAGAGAGAGCAGAATGAGAGAGTGGTACATCCTGTCAGCCGAGGGGTTACCTATCTGTGTAGCGGAGCACCGCAGCCCCTCCACGGACTATTACATTCAGACGGTCCCGGTGTTTCCTCCGCAGTCTCCACTTCACTCAGCTGCCCGATAAACACGCTGCTTCTTCCCACTTTAACCTGAATATTGAGGCGGAGTCGGAACCGGTTAGCCCCAGTTTCACTATAGGCAGATTCCCTCGCAATAAAACCTAAACAGCCAATCAGAGTGATCTTTTTCACTGACTAGTTCCGCCGCCAATTCTAATAATGACAGCGCGGGGACGTCTCATACTGACAAAAAGGAGTGCCTTAGTGCGTCAGTATCGGATGCCAAGGGTTGCTGACCAAGCATCAGTATTTGACAACTATGGAGTGAGAGCCGGTTGGTAGACGGTGCTTTGGGCTAAATTCTAGAGTTAGTTAGTTGGATGTTTATCAGGTGTAAAGCAGTGGTGGATCTTTCTTTAGGAGACATAGGCAGTCACCTGTCACCAAAGTCAATAGGATCAATCCTCTGAGGATGACGAATGTCTGCACGGAATTTTATGGCAATCCATTCAGCAATAACTGCTGAAATATTTCAGCAGCAAGATGATCATCCCTACAGCCTTGCTGCTAGTGCACAACAGCTCAGTTTGTCTGTAGTGAAGATATATTCTTGTCATTCATCTAAATCAACTTCTACCTGTTCATTTCACTGGGAATATAGTAGACCCCCCATACATTTGTCACACTCTCACTGCTGTCATAAAGCAAGCATCTGTTGGTGTCATCCGTGGAGCCAGGCTCTCTCTGTCTGTCTCAAACGCACCATATGGTTCAGTATGAGTGCTATTTCACAGAGAATCTGGGAAATGTTCCTACAAACTTTGATTTAATAGACACGACGTTATGGGCCGGCTGCCTGGACAAAGATTTTATGACACTGTCCCTACAGAGAAATATAACAGTCCCCAAATGAGATAAATGTTAGCACTAATAAAAGTCAAAGTAGCTCCTTCTCTTCTTTATTTGCTGATAATACTGTGCCAAAAGAATCTCCACGAGAGGGTAAAAAATGTCACTCTTGCTCTTTTGCAGTGCAAATGGAGGAGAAATCATAGGTTCAGTGCAGCACAAAGTGCGAGCGAGACAATGAAAAATGAAATGAAGTCACAAGAAAAGAACAAAAGTTGACTTTGGAGCCCTCGAGAAAAATAATTACACATGTCCCCTTGTTTCCATTTCTTGTTATACCAATTTACCTCACCTCTGACGCTTCACTTGAAAGGACACTGGCTATTATTTTGGGTTTGGCACAGAGAGTGGAACACAGTAACTCGACACAGTGTGGAGGTTTCAAAATGAAGAAACTCAGTCAGAACTAACACAAACTCATGCAGAACTCATAATGCCACTGCAATTAAAACAGCAAAAAACTGGACTCAAAGAAACACGTCGCACTTTAGTATGTGGGCGGATTAATCATGTATGGTGCTCAGGCGTATTCTCTTTTAGTCGTTGGCTCGATACCAGCTCGATTACCAAATTTAATAGCTTCAAACTGCAAAAGAGAGTTATTTTTTTTGTCCGGATATTCAAGTTAATATCTGTCAAAGCAGCAATGCTGTTTCAGAACCATTCGTTAATTTCTTCTGGCTGAGACTAGACACCAGCGAGCAGGACCAATCATGCGATACAACGTACTAATAAGCCAAGCATGTCATGGTATTTACATTTTCTGACATCAGACGGGCTCGGCTGTGTACAAATGAATTCACACAAACCTCTTTTTTACAGCCCAAACTGAAGTTTTGAGAGCTTGCGGTATGCAGCTTTTTCTGTAATGTCACTGTTAATGGATCCCAGTGGGCTCTCTCATCTCCCAATAGCTGACAAAGGATTCCTCTAAACAATGCATATGGTGGGCTGCTGGTCATTTCCAGTGTTACAGGCACGAATTAATGAGTAAAGCATTGCAAAGCCCACAAATGACCAATCGTCCAATGCGAAAGTTGTTTGCATTGGGAGGATTAAAGTGTCCCGGCCCTGCTGAGACCTATTACTGGTGTCAGCTGGGTCCAAATCTGAATCTTTCGACTTTCTCAAATCAGGAACTTTGGCCATTAAAATTGTTACCACAAGAACTTCTGCTACACTGGAGACTAAAGCAAAACATCAAAAAGTTTAGTTTTTATCCTCTCCACAGGTCATTGGCACAGATGTCCTCTTCCTGTCAGAATATTATCAGTATTTCTAAGTGGAAACTCACAGGTATTCACTTGAGAAAAATATCTCTCTCCCAATACTTGTGTGAGTTACAAGATAATAAACTCATAAATCTTTGTTAAAGGTTCAGTGTGTCGGATATAAAGGGCTATTTTGGCAGAAATGGAATATAATAATGATAAGTATGTTTTCTTTGGTGTATGATCACCTGAGAATAAGAATCACTGTGTTTTTGTTACCTTTAAATGAGCCATTCATATATATGTATAGGGAGCAGGTCCTTGTTCATGTATAACCAGTGGACTCTCTGCATTGTGTGGATATGAAGAGACCCAGACCATGGATATTTGTGGAGGTGATCTCAGTCTATTCCTGACAGCAAGAGGTAAAAACAAAATCCACAGACACCCCTTTATAGGTGGGGCACCCCCAAAGGTGAAGGTAGGGCTGCAGTAACTGAGTATCAAATGTTCTACACATTGACTATAGAGGCCAAAGCATGACAGGTAATAATACTTATAGTACTTAATATTATAAATGTACATTCCCTGGAGTCCACCATGTTGCACCGCCATGTTTCTACAGGAGCCCAGAATGACAACACGTTCTCACTCCCATCTCGTCACATATCCTCAATCAGTCATGGACCATCCATGTCGACATATGACGTACAAGGTACCCAGGGTGCATTGTTTGTACACAAATACACTTCCGTTTTCACAGGAAATGTATAGTTCATGTACATCATTTTCCGTTATTGTTTATTCTGTTATGGGTCAGGGGGGCTGGAGCCTATCCCAGCTGACATTGGGCGAGAGGCGGGGTACACCCTTGGACAGGTCACCAGACTATCACAGGGCCGACACATAGAGACAGACAACCATTCACACCTACGGCCAATTGCGAGTCACCAAACCTGTATGTCTTTGGACTGTGGGAGGAAGCTGGAGTGCCCCAAGAAAACCCACGCTGACATGGGGAGAATTTGCAAACTCAAAGGGGCTCCCCCAGCCTGGGGTTTGAACTGTGAGGCGACAATGTTAACCACTGCATTGGCGTGCCACCAGTTTGCGTATAGTCTCTTTCAAAATAAAAGCTCTGTGCCGGTACAACAATGCCACTTTTTTTTTCCTTCAACAACAAACGTGTGCAGTTAACTTTGGCCAACACATGTACGTGGTTGGGTTTGAAAAAAAACAACACAACAACGTTTGGCTTGACAATCATATGGAAAGCAAACACGGGCTTCCCAGGTGAAAGTCCATGGTTGTTGGACCCATCCACCACCCCTCCCATCCTCCCTTTTCAGACTTTCATCCCCTTATCTTAGGTTGTTGTCCTGGCCCATTTCCCCCTGATGGAACCTGACGCTGTGACACAATAAAGGCAACTGGCCATGAATCATGCCAATGTGAAACGACAGCTTTTTCAGTCTGTTTCTGACACTGGACGTCACTGCCTACGCGCCGGTATTCGACGACATCAGAGCGACTCCAGATAGGGCCATTCACATTTTTAGTGTTTTCTAATATATGCTTTTTTACATTGACCACAAGAGTTAGCAGGCCCACCTAGGCCAGCAGCGCCCATTAAACACACTGCTGTATTCAGTGTTTAAACAGGTAAATCACGTGGTCTGTTGGTTTTGAAGAGCAGGAGACCTCTGCAGATAATTCGGCTCCTGGTAAAAACCTCCTGAACAGTGAACACGAAAGGAATTCTAACCGGGAGCTCACACTGAGCACATGGGAGAAGCTTCAGCTGGTTGCAGTCTACAGTCCTCGCCCCTAGATGCCACTAAATCCTACACACTGCAACTTTAATCTACAAAAAACAGAGCCTTTTTTTCTATCTCAAGTGGACTATGTTTTTGTATAAGCCCATGTCCACACTAAAGCAACCAGTTCTGATTAAAAAGAAAACAGCCAGTCTTGTGTTATACCCTGGACTGGGAAGTGAAGCTTTTCCAAAACAATAAAAGAACTGTATGCCACAGACAGAGTCAGGAGGCAAGTATAAAACACAAGAGGTAAGAAGCCAAGTTCTGTTGCCTTCAATATTTTCAGTGATTACTCATTTTAAATGCCAGTATAACCGAGCCACACACAACAGCTCTTATTAGGCTGTGAGGAGATTTTGTGAGCATTAAAAAGGGATCTGATGGACTGACTCAGTGCTGCAGCACAGGAATTACTGTTTAATTTGATCACAGCTACCTGTTAACCAGAGTAAAGATTTCTATTCATGACAAAATACATGGAAAAATACGTCGTTATGAAACATGAAACACAGTCGAGTGATTGTAGAGACTGGCACAGAGGCACAGCTTGGCACCCTTGGTTTCATTTACATCCCAACCAACACTGTTGGTTTGCAGATCAAACGCTAGAATAAAACGTTGGCATTGTATGTTTCTACGATTCAGGAATATGCTACATTTCATTCATAGAACGTAGTTCAAGGTTCATCTATATGAGTTTCTCATCAGCAGGAGGAGGGGATGGTGCATGACGTGAGACAGCAGCAGACCATTGTTAATGACCAACAAAAAGCGGTGGTTTTGGGATGCTTTCACACCTGCCGTGTTTGGTTCGGTTCAGTTGAACTCAAGTTTGTTTGCCCCCTAAGTGCTGTTCTTTTGGGCAGGTGTGAACACAGCAATCACACTCAGGTGTGCACAAAAATAACCAGACCGAGACCTTGAAATTTGAAGAAGTGGTTTCAGTCTGGCTACAAACGAACTCTGGTGCGGTTCGTTTGTGGTGAGAACGTGTTCTGGCCTGGATGTGAACCAACTGCAGTCACATGACACATTGTTTGGGTTAAACATGAGCATGTTACAGTCCTGGAGGATTATTAATGTGCACCTCCTCCTGTACTGCCTTAATATGCACATTCAGCACATCCAATGCATCAAAACATTGTTTTCTAGTTGGAGCCGCGCCTCGTTTTCAAACTGTATGGTTTGACTAAAATGAACAATGACAGCAATATAGTCCATGATGAGCAGCGCTAAAATCAACCTGCGTAGTTGTCCCTCCATTGTGACATTAGAAAGTGTCACATTTATCTTGCAAGTGTACTCTTCTTCAATGTTTGCTTTACTTCCTGGATTTTTCCCACATGGAAATTCTGACCAATCAAGAGCAGCTTTCTCACACAAGGCATTTAATCTGGTCCGCTTGTAAATGCTGCCGTGAGAACACGAACCAACTCTAGGCAATTATGCAGCTTTGAAACAAAATGAGTCCCTGATTCAGACCAAAGCAAGACAACTCTAGGTCTGACAGCACCACTTAAAACACATTAGGGACATGTTCAGTTGTGTTTGTAGCCACCAAACCAGGTATTTTTTGACTTAAGGTCGAGACACGAGGCATGGTAAACTAATTTAAAGGAGGATAGTTATGAAATTCAGTGGGAAACTTTTTGTTTTAAGGTCCAGACAGGTTATTACAATCCAAATGGTTAATGTGAACCTACCTAGCAGGTTAAGTTAAATGTTTCCTCATATTCCAGAGATTCATGTGAAGTATTGTGTCGCTAGGAAAAGAGTACATTAATTCACTGTTTATGGGAGTGTACAAAGCTACAGCAGTTCTATAAATAAGAAGTTAAATGTATAAGTCTTATATTGGAAAGGAAATTCCTTTACAAGCCAAAGTCTCTGTTGGGAATATACCCTGAAGACTTTGCTGTAACTCTGCAGCAGTCACTGCTCAGCGACTCTGGCCTTTTACAAGCCAGAAGGATAATTACACTGTTATGGAAGAACATGGATATACCTTCTGTTGGAATGTGGATTAAGAAGCTGCCAGCCTGTCTCGTTTAGCAGAGACTAACTTATATTGAGTATAGGAAAGAAGAACTTTGCTCACGTGTGGAAGCCTTACATGGAGTTCTTGGAAACTTATACTTTTGAATGATTTTAAATTGTAATGAAACTACATACTTTTTTGAAATTATTTTGCCAGGCTTGGGGGTAATATACATACACATATACATTTTAAACTGTTAAAGTGTGTGTTAAATTCAATTAAAAAGAAAGAAAGGGGAATGTGAATTGGCGTTTACCTTCAACAAAAAACACACATAGTTCCGTTTAGCCTACACACACACATCATTTGGCTTTACAATCCTAAATGGAGCCAACACAGAGAGCCGGCGGTTGCTGAACCCATCCACCACCCCAACCATCCACCCTACTTGGACTTCCCCCACCTTAACTTCCATTGTTGTCACCCAAATCTAGAAAGATTTAGGGTCTGGCTATGAGTAATGAAAATGGCCCAACTCGAGGGGCAGCACCAAGCATGCATTTGTAAATATCACTGCACGCAATTGGATAACACTACGACCAATCAGAACAATACACGGGGTGACGTATACAGAGCGCTACCAGTGGAGCTAACTGGTAGATTAGAGTCTTGCCGTATCCGGTCAGCAAAACAGCAAAAACGTCCTTCTTGCAAAGGAAAGATTCGAGCGCTGTCTTCTGTTCCTCTTTTAGAGAAAAAGCCAAGTCTGACTCGTTCATTGTAGCAGCCAAAGCCGTTTCAAACAACTGGTGTTCATCCGTAGCCATCTTGCAATGTTTACTGACTGATTCCGGGCTTCGTCATCGTAGCACTGTCGTCATCTGTTTAGCTCGCCTCTGGCCCGCCTATATCAGATACACCGATGTGATTGGTGCAGCTCGGCTCCAACGGCATGGGTAATGAGCATCATTACTGATTGCCAGAATGACTCGCTGAGCAAATTCAAATTGTGCTCTCGAGAGAACTCTGGATTTCCAGGGTAGGATCTGGGGGGATAAACCAAATAAAAAGTGGTGATACCTGATAACTGCTGAACCCGACTTTAAGTGCAGTGATTTTATGTCCATTGTCAACATTTATACATTTTTTGCTAGATTATAACATAATTATAATATTCCAATATTGGGGTAATTCCTACTCCCCCATAAATAAAGACAGCAAAATGTGATCATGGAGAGCATGAAGCAACAGAACATGAATGCATACATTTGTAGATTTCTCCACCTTAGTGTGAGCCTAGAGATTATCGCTTTAATGAACCTGGGGGGCATATTCGCCTGTATTTTACATATGATGGAGCAGACTAGAAACTGGGAACGCAAGAAAGGTCACGATGGTGGGATGTTGCTGTGATGTGACTCTAACCAGCCGACAACAAAGGCGCTCTGCACTACTACTTTAACAAAAAACAAGCCTCTGAAAATATAGACTCCTACTCTATGTGCAACAACTGTGAAAACATCAGTCACGCAGGAAGGCACTCAATTTTCAAAAAACCATCCATTAAAATATCCATCTCCATGGCAACACTGCCTGTCACATCTACATCAAGGACACCCGACAATGTATACGAGCTTTATTTGGAGCTATAAGGCACTGAGGAACCGCGGGCTGCCAGCTAAAAGGCCAGCAATTTTCAAGCACGCCGGCAAGGAAGGGATCAGGGTCTGTCTCACTTTCAAAAACCTCCCCGCTCTGTCCCTGAACCCTGGGGTAAAGGAGAAAACTATGTGATCGCCCTCAGCCATGAATGATTCAACAGCTCACACTGACTTAGATTTCTGAGTCTGCAGTGCTTGCAAACAACCTGGGGGACAAATGAGGACTCACTACAGCCAGTTTCTTGTGTCATTAAAGTGTGTGCAAATGCCGCTACCTTTGAGACAATATGTGCTTGGTTCTGATGAATTCTTGGACACAGTGTCTGAAATACCTTACTTACTACTGCCTGAATACACACCCATGACTCATTTCTAATGTTTCCGCTTTATCACTTTAAATTGGCTGTTTGTATATCCAGCTCCGAGTTAGTCCCTCGCTTCTTTCAGATAATGTAATCCCCCACAGCGCCCAGGCATGGAGATTAATCTGTCAATCCTCACTATATTAACCTGCGCCTGATATGCAAGAGTTGGTATGAATGGAGAGCGAGCAGGAGCTGCAGAGACATCTCGGTAGAGCATCTCTGCATTGCTGCACGGAGGCTCCCTGACCACATGGCTTCCCCCCACATGTGAGCCTTCAGGCTGGAGTGCTTGTCAATATGGATACTGCTGTTCCTGCTGCTAGCCGGGGCTGATAGAGAGCATGTGGTGTCGCTGCTGGACAAGAGACAAGAGTGAGGAGAGCACTCTGTCATGTGGACACAGGTGAACAGGCGTTATCAGGCAGGACATGTGTTGTCTGGGACAGGTTGTGACTCTCATTTGATTCGCACTCCCTCGCATGCTGTGCAGTGTTTTGCAGGGTATCCATACTGTTCATGTGCAAGCAGCAGGGAATTTGAAGGGTGGCCACAGACTTTTATGACATCATCCATTGGTTTGTGGACCCTCTCCATCCCCACCTAGGTCACTAATAGGTAGACCTTGAATTTGGACCCTACCCAGATGTTGTCCTTTCTGGACCTGGATCTAAAACGATTAGTTTGAGAATTATTCAAATTTGAAGAGGCATTTCTGTTTTAATTGGTGCAATATTTCTAGTCTTTACCTCACTGGTTTAGCAGCCCAGGAGACTCACAGACCAATTGCACATGTGGTAGATTATCTCACCTGATGCTACTCAGCCAATCAAATCTGTGCATTCTCACAAGCGTTGCAACAGTTCAACAGTCTTGAAGCTTTACATTTCTCATCAACCCTGTGGTAGTGGTGTGGTTAGGTTTAGGCACAAAAAATTACCTGGTTATGGTTAGGAAAAGATGTTTTGGTTTATAACACTCACATTTGGTCCCTCTTTAGCTCACCTCAGGGTGGTGAAGAGTGCGAGCCAGAAGGCGATGCTGTCAATTTACTGGTCCCTCTATATCCCAGTCCTCACCTATGGTCATGAGAAAGAATAAGGTTGTGAATACAAGTGGACAAAATGAGTTTCCTCCGTGTGGTGTCTGGGCTCAGCTTCAGAGATAGGGTGAGGAGCTCGAACATCCGGAGGGAGCTCCAAGTCGAGCCACTGCTCCTTCGCGTCGAAAGGGGTCAGTTGAGGTGGTTCGGGCATCTGATCAGGATCCTACTGGGCGCCTCCTGTTAGAGGTGTTCTGGGCACGTCCCACTGGTAGGAGGCCCCGGGGCAGACCCAGAACACACTCGAGGGATTACATATCTCATCTGGCCTGGGAACGCCTTGGGGTCCCCCAGGAGGAGCTGGAAAGTGTTGCTGGGGAGAGGGCCGTCTGGGGTGCTTTGCTTGGCCCACTGCCCCCAAGACCCAGCCCTGGATAAGCGGATGAAAATGGATGGATGGTGTCATGTTTGGTGGTACAAAAGCTGCTGGAAAAGCAGGGATGGGACGATGGCAAACACCAAGGTTTGGTGGCTCAAATGCCGCTGGGAAACACTGCTGGGAAGTGCTGCTGGGAAGTGCTGCGATGTGTTGGTGAAAAACCAGAACTGGTGCCAAAAATAGCACTAGGAAACCTTGTGATGTGCCACTAAAAACACCTAGGTTTGGTGGCACAAACACTGTCAGGGTCAGTAAAAACACCCAGGTTTGGTAGCTCAGATGCAGCTAGGAAACACTGCGAAGGGTTGCCAAAAAACAACCATTATTGTTGGTGTCAAACAGTGGTCTGCAGCTTGGCAGGTGTCTCGCCAAGGTGTCACACCATCCACTGTCTCCTCCACCTGTCAGCGTTGATATGATGTGTATGAAACATGCAAATGTAACGTATTTTGTGGTTTGCAGAAACATATAATGCAGATCTTTTCTTCTGGCGACTGGGCTGCATGTTCTTGTGAGAGGGTGTGTAAAAATGAACAAACCACCTAAACTGCAACAAAAGATACGTGTTGGATGCTGGCTTTTTTTTTGTAGCTCTCAGAGTTTTTAATCTGCATTGCGATGGGAAGAAAATGAGTGCAAGCTGATGTTTATAGAAAGATCTGAAAAGAATCTCCTTGACAACTTGAAATGGGCTCATTCACACTATTTGGTGGTTTATTCAACTAATTTTTAGTTTTCTTTGTGCATGAAAAGTGTGATTTATTTGTAAATGTATTGCAGTTGTGTTGTGAAAGGCGTAGCAAGACGGATATTCAATATATTTCTGTTAATTTAACCTTATGCTGCCATAGATGACTTGAGAGTGTGAAGAAACGTCCAAGGAGCATGGGAGCTTTTGTGTGTACACCTCTGGGTTGTGTGTGTTAATGCTCCTCATCCTCTGTCCTTCTCTTTCAGTTTTTCTTTCTGGGAAGACAGTGCTCCTGCTGCACTGGGCTTGTATTGTGCCTTGTTTAGGTGACACTTGCTGACACAGCTAAAACAGCAGCATGCAAGGTGCCTACGGAAAGGTGAGCCTCAGCATGCATCAAAGATTCAGAGTTTAAGGCTGGATGAAGAGATAAGCAGCAGAAAGCTTTGCAGATAAGACGGGGAAAAAAGAGTGTTTAAAGGTTTAGCAGAGCTTTATGTCTCCAGGTGTGTGTATGTGTGAAGGAGAGCTCTCTCTGGGGAGACGGAGAGATTCACTGTAAGGTATTTCCTTAATATAAACTGTCTTGAGATCTTTCGGGCAAAGATGCCAGTTTTCTGCTGTCACTGCACTCCACCAATCGACATATCCAGCATACAAAACTGAGCAAATATGAGTCAAAGCTGGAGCCTCGGGGAGATGAATCGGCCAAATTTCCTTTTTTGTGGCAGCCTTATTTTGAAATTGCCCACAGCTGACTGGAAGAAAGATGCAAAAGTGCAGCTTGTTTCTGATGTGACTTTTGTTGAACAGCAGGCAGGTTTAACTTCACCATCTGAATTGGGAAGATGCCCAAAACCACCCCCTAAACACCTGCCAGAGGATTTTATGCACAGGCGTCATGAAACAACATTAAGGGCCCACGTCTTTTGAGTGTCACTCCGGCTATAAAAGCATCATCTCAAAATAAGTTGACGGGATTTGAACTCATCTTTGTTGTTTTTTTCCAGTAGAAATACAGGTTGTCCATAAAAGCTTTCCAAAAACACATTCATACCTCACATCTGCATAAAGCCCTGCTACTCCAGTGGATTGATGTGTGGCCTTGCTGTTTCTTATTGCATTTTCCTCTACAGGAGAGCCTCTTATCTAATGGCCTCCCTTGTTGTTGAGCTGAGCCACTGTCTGACTTTTACATTTTATGTCAGGTTTATATTCGTAACCCCCCCATGCTGACAAACTAATGGATGAAACGTTGTCCCTTTCTGCCCGAGCTGATGAGCTGTCTTAAAAAGGAGCTGCCTGGTGGACTCAGCCAGCAGGTCGGTGAAATAAAGATAATGGCCATTATCTCCTCACCACTTGCTGTAATTTCCAGTTGACCGCTGATCCGGTGACACAGCTGGACATGACCCAAAATTTTGGTAAAAAACACCAGCTTGTGTTGCTATAAACACCTCTGGACATATCCTAGACTGTTGTTAAGAACACTCACTTTTGTCACAACAACATTACTGGACATGTTCCGAAATGTGGTTGAAAACATTTGCTTTTGTTGCTCCAAAACACTGCTGGACATGCCTCACACTGTCATTAAAAATACCCCCTTTTTGTCACGACAAACATCAATGCACATGTCCCAAACTGATGTTAAAAAACACCCCGTTTTGTCACTGCGTACACGACTGGACATGCTAAAAGCTGACATTAAAAAACAACCCCTTTTGTCTCTACAAACATCACTGCCCCGAAATGTTGTTAAAAAAACATACACTTCTTTTTGTTTCAATACCACTGGGCATGTCCCAGACGGTCCTTAAAAACACTGGCTTTTGTCACTACAAACACAGCTAAACATGCCCCGATCTGTCGTTAAAAAACACCCACTTTTACTGCTACAAGCACAGTGGACATGTCCCGAACTTTTGTTAAAAAACAGCCCTTTTTTTCTTACAAACACCACTGGACATGTCGCAAACTCGTGTTAAAAAACACCTTGTTTGTCGCTACAAACACCGCTACAAAACATTTTGTCACTGCAAACACCGCTGGACATGTCCCAGACAGTCGTCAAAAATCACCCCCTTCACTGGACATGCCCCAAACTGATGTTAAAAATCATCCCCTTTTGTCACTACAAACATAGCTAAACATGCCCTGATCTGTTGTTGAAAAACACCCACTTTTGTCGCTACAAGCACCATTGGACATGTCGCAAACTGATGTTAAAAATCACCCTCTTTTGTCACTACAAATATCGCTGGACATGTCTCAAATTGTTGTTAAAAAACGCCCCTTTTTTTGCTTCAATACCACCAGACACGTCCCAGACAGTCGTCAAAAAAACACCCCTTTCGTAGTGACAACAACCGCTGGACATGCCCCAAACTGACGTTAAAAGTCACCCCCTTTTGTCACTACAAACACAGCAAAGCATGCCCCGATCTGTCATGAAAAAACACTCACTTGTGTCGCTACAAGCACCGCTGGACATGTCCCGAACTTTTGTTTAAAAAAAATGCCCCTTTTTTCCCTACAAACACTACTGGACATGTCCTGAAATGTCATTAAAAAACACCTCCTTTTGTCACTACAAACACAGCTGGACATGTCTCAAACTGTTGTTAAAAAATGCCCCTTTTTTTGCTTCAATACCACTGGACATGTCCCAGACAGTTGTCAACAAAACATCCCTTTTGTAGTGACAACGACCACTGGACATGTTCCAAACTGATGTTAAAAATCACTCCCTTTTGTCACTACAAACACAGCTAAACATGCGCCGATCTGTCATTGAAAAACACCCATTTTTGTCGCTATAAGCACCACTGGACATGTCCTGAACTTTTGTTTAACAAAACACCCCTTTTTTCCTTACAAACACTACTGGACATGTCCCAAACTGATGTTAAAAAACACCTCCTTTTGTCGCCACAAATACTGCTGGATATGTCCAGAACTGCCATTGAAAAACACCCCATTTTGTCGCTACAAACACAGGTAGATATGCCCTGAACTGAGGTTGGAAACACCCTCTTGTGTCGCTACAAACACTGCCGCACATGCCCTAAAATGTCGAACACCCCCTTTTGCTGTTATAAACACTGCTGGACATGTCCTAAACTGTTATTAAAAAAAACACAGTTTTTGTCACTGCAAACACTGCCACACATGTCCCAAACTGATGATAAAAGACACCCACTTTTGTTGCTACAAACACCACTGGACATGTCCCGAAATGTCATTAAAAAACACACAGTTTTTGTCATTACAAACACTGCTGGACATGTCCTGAACTGGTATCAAGAACACCCGATTTTATTAGTCACGAACACAGTGGCTTGTTGCTGGCTTCCACTCGGCAGCTGTCTCGCTATATGACACCGTCAACCATCCCTTCCTGCTCCTGATGAGAAACTCAGAACATACACAGAAATACAGAAATGTACAATGCAACCATCTCATTCAGGCGACTGGGCTGGTGTCTCGTTACATCAGTTAGTGGCATCTGTCAGCATGTTTCTGGAACCACAGTGTTAGTTTATCCAACAGATCATTTGAGGAGCTCAAAATAGGATATGTTGCATTTTTAAAAATAAGACAGTTCCTATTTATGTGCAGCCTGTGTGCTCTTTTTGATGCCTCACTCCAGTGACAGAGCCATCAGGGCGACAGTCAGGAGAATCCCTCTGCCCTGCTGTGAGGACTAAATGCCGGTGTGTGGAGGATGAGCTCCTCACAACAGAAGATTAATCATTCATATAGGAAGAGCTTCATTTACGTGTTTCAAAGCTAATTCTCCTTTTGTTCCTTCAAGGGATGCAACTGAAACGATATCAAATGCTGTTGCTAGGAGACACCAGTCATGGTCCACAGATAGGGAGCGGGCGAAGTAAGTGATGAGCGCTGGCACTGACTTCAGACCAGTATCAGTAGCAGAGTGAGGGAGCAGCAGGAGGAGCTGATGGATGGAGGGAGAGCGTGTGGAACGAGCCTATGGAAAATAAGTGATGCAGACTAGTAAAAGATAATGAGGAGTGTAAGCAGATTCAGATACCTCAGTGGTTGTTTAACGCGCCTTTGTGCTTCATGTAAACTCTACCTCTGGAATTTGAACTTCAGCAACACAGACAAGCATCTCCTCCCTTGATGCGCCACCTTCCAATAAATCCTTCATACACAGCAATCAAATAACCATGAATTATTCAGTGTTGCCAAACAACTCACACATAATCATTTAATGAGTTTCTCCCCTATCTCTTTGCTCCGATATACTTGGGTGAAAATAACTTCTTGTCTGTGAGAAAACTTGGCCGGTTTGTCTTTGAACATAAATGGTAAATCACTCATCGGAGCCGGGACGCCGTGATTGTTCAGTTGTTAGATTGATGGATTTTTCTTGGCTTTTAATGAAAAACAAACAGGGAGTAATAGAATTATGAGATTAGTAGGATCCCTAAACTGTAAACATTGGAGACAATTAGTTTGTCAAAAAGCGGCTACAGCGTCTGTGTAAACATCACCCGAGCGGCGAGTGCACGCTTGTGCTCCGCCAGCGCTCGTCTCATTTGTCACAAACTGACTGGTTCACATTCTGGGGGAAAACAGAGGAAACACACTTATCTTTGGCGCGCTATATATCATAACCAAACAAAAAAACACGACAAGATTTTCTGCGGGAGTGATTTAGCTGTTGGTGTAAGAAAAACAACACAAAGCTCAGACAGACTCTTTGAGCCTCGGAATGAAACGAGGAGAAACTCATAGGTTTCAGTAAATATTCTCCAGTTACAATATGAATTTGCTGCATTCATAAAGGAGCATATTTCAGCTGGATAACACCAGCAGTAGCACAAAATATCACACATACCATACATAATAAAACTTCAGAAATACAGTTTCTCACTTTACTATTATGTGAAATGCTGTTGACCTTAATGTAATAGATTGGTGTCACTAATCTTCTCGGTCTGGCGGTATCTCTGTACCTTTTTCTTCTTTCCATTTCATGCACACAAAGTGTCCAACACTGGGTGTACAAGACACCAAAAGTACAGCTGCAGTAGTCAAACATTTCTTGTCATTACACATTTACAGGTTATTTTACAGCTTGTTCTTAAAGGCATACTACACCAGCACGTTCTCATTCCCAGGTTGTCAGATTCCAACACTGCCCCTCTGTGTGTGATGCTGTTAAAGAAGGCACCCTTTGGCGTCTCCATGAGATGGCAACACATTCTCATCCTAACTCGTCAAATATCGCAGCTCGGTCAGTGGACTTTCACATCTACATTTGACACGCTAGGTCTCTTCCTGTGTCTGTTATTGATGCTCATGTCAATTTATGCCTGTTACTGTACATGCTCCCTCTGGGTTGGGTGTGAAGTACCTCCCCAAGCAAGGGAGTTCAAGTATCCCAGGGTCTTGGTAGAATGGAGCGTTAGATGAACAGGCAATTCAGCGAACTTGAACAAGCTGAGCTGGAAGGCAAAGCTTTCGATTTACTGGTCCATGTACGTCCCAACCCTCACCTATGGTCATGAGCTCTGGGTAGTGACCGAAAGAATGAGATTGCGGCTACAAGCAGCTGAAATGAGATAGGGTAAGGAGCTCAGACATCTGAAGGAGTCGTTGCTTCTTTGCGTCGAAAGGGGTCAGTTGAGGTGGTTCAGGTGTCTGATCAGGATGCCTCCTGGGCGCCTCCTGTTAGTGGTGTTCTGGGCACGTCCCACTGGTAGGAGGCCCCGGGGCAGACCCAGAACACGTTGGAGGGATTACATATCTCATCTGGCCTGGGAACACCTTGGGGTCCCCCAGGAGGAGCTGGAAAGTGCTGCTGGGGAGAGGGATGTCTGGGGTGCTTTGCTCAACCTATCAGTCTGAAAGAAGCCACAGAGCTTGTGGCTCGCTACGTGGTCGGAGAAATGCTGCCGTTGTCTACGGTGGAGTCTAAATAGGTGGAGTAGGACTCACTGACAGACATATTTCAGACTCAGGACTTGCATTATGCCTGGTACACGCTACACGTTGGTACTCACCAGTTATCCCCGGTCGTCTTTCACAGTATGTGTGATGTCATCGGGTTATTCTTGTCCTGTTTTTATTACTTTCACTATTATTTGAGTCACTGTGTGTGTTCATGTGCCAGCCGACATGTTGTTGTAGTCACCTAAAAGCGTCAGCAGATGGCAGGAGCTACATTTGAAGCGCCATAAGTAAACTATCAAGTTACTGTATCTTCCACAGGAAGTTCTGACAAATGTTTCAGAATAAAAGCCTATTTAGAAAATGGAGGGATTCTCTCAGCCGAGGTTATAAGGGACTTTTAATTTGAAACAAGTGTTGAGTTTGAAATGTCGGTGCGATATGTTAACTTTACAAAGACAACGGAGCGGATAAAAAGTAAATATATAAACACACAGAGGGATTAATAAATAACGGACCGTCTATAATGTAGTTTGTTTCAAATGAAGCTGGGAGCCTCTGCAGTTGTGGTGAGTAAAAGCCCCGCCGCTATTTGTTAATGTTATTACTTTATGTCCGACCATGAGGATGTACCATTGTTTGCTAGCTTGATGCTAATGACAGTAACGTTAACTCAGCGGGTTGACAAAGTGCCTCTGCTGTTTCACACCATCATTTCCCCCTTTTACTCTGTGTGTTAACATCCCTAGAGGAAATATTAAAAATGCTGGGGTGTTGTTGTCATACAGTTGTCTACGGCAGCAGATCGCTCTGTGTTTCTACTGGTCAAAGTGACGGCTGTGATGGGAGAATTGGATCTCAGTGAAGGGCAAGTGGTCCATAACTTTAATTTTGGAGACAAAAAAATGTAGGCTTAGCGCCCTGTGGTCCATTGCCCAATAGGAAATGTAGAATACTCAAAAGTACTTAAAAGTGCTTGAGTTACTTTTCTCAGGGAGTAACGTTGGAAGTACTTTTAAAGTATGAATGTTACATTACTCAGGGAGTAACGCAGTAAAGTAACTGGTTACTTTTTTAAAAGGTAACGCAGTAACGTACTTTGATGACTTTTAAAGTAACCCTTACCCAACACTGTCAGAGACGTAGTATAAAGAGCTGGTCCATGTTGGGCTGGTCGGGGAGGTGGACTGTCAAACAAACACAGACTCTCCCCATATGAAACCAAAAGTCAGTGCTGTGTCAGTCTAATAGTCAATGCTTATTAACGTTATGTAACTACATGAGTAACATCAGTACATGCCAGTCCGGACTCAAAAAGACCACAAAGGGATGTAAAGTGACACATAATGACTTCAAAACAGGCACAAGAACCACAGAATGACCCTTTGCGTATCTCTGCTTAGGGGCTCATTGTCTCATAATACACCCCTGCACAGGAACACATTTTACACTCTACTAACTCTAAATCAAAGCACAGCAATGAAAAACAGACTCCAAATGTGTATGTTTAAAAACTGACACAAATGCAGTCATAAAAGGAGGAGCGATTCAAATGTTACACATCACAGGCATCACAAATTAACAGGAACGGCAAAGAAGGAAAAGTTTTGACAACAGCAGCGGGTATTTCGACAGTGAGGAGAATACGGCTTCTAATTAAGTGGAAGTGTGAAGGATGCCACTGTTCCTTCACTCCACTCAACTACCTGCCAAACACTGTTCTCTCTCACAGCCTCCCTCTCCTCCACCTGCAGGAAAAAAGCTCTGAGACACACATTAGTGCAGAGAAGAAACGAGAGGAGACAAGGAGAGACGAGGGACGGGATCAGATGTCATGTAACAGCTATTTCAAAGCACAGGTTTACTATCAGAATGAACAGACGTAATGAAAACATGACACGGTTGGAGTAAGTAGTGACTTTGGTGCCATTAGTGCCATGAAACAATTGACAAGCACACACTCGCAAATGCATTGAACAAACTCTTGAGAGTGGACAAAATAACATGAACAACTAACTATATAATGTTGTACAGTGTGGCTGTTCTTGAAGCTGGTTTGATGACAGAAATGCTGGTGTGTTTCGAGATGCCACAGGCTGTGGACTCAACAGCAAAGGCACAACACTGATGAGGGAAGTGGGAACAGGTGAGCAGGGGGGCGGGGCTGTCAGGTAATCAGTGGCTTACTGCGGGTCAGGTGGCAGCAGTAGAGACAGGAGAGTTATGCCTGCCATACATTAGAAGACTTTACAAAGACTTTTAAGTCCGACACCCTCTCACATGCAAAGACAATTTAAGTTTTCAGTCACCCACTGTAAGATTTTACAAAGACTGGGGATCTTGCAGGGTCACTATTTTCAATACTGCAACTAGAGTCCTTTTGAGATTATTTCCCATCCTGCTCCTGGAGGAAAACCTTACACCAAACTCTGTTTCAGAAATATGACATCATCAATATGACATGAATCATTCGTTATGTGTCCGCAAAAACGCATGACTCTAGAAACACAAGATAAGAAGTGTCACACGTCAACTGTATTCTTGTCAATTCAGCCTTAGTATAACCCATAAAGACTAACTGTATGTGTATACAAATTTTACATGTTGGATTTTGTTTCCTCAACTCACTACCAGCTGTGTTATTACAAATTTAAGATTCCTCATTAAAATTACACCCAGCCACACTGCCTGTGGGAGCAACGCATGTGTGTCACGGAACCTTGTTATTTAAATTTTTTTCAGTACACCTGTTAACAGGTTAAAGCACTCACATTGCCTGCGTGAGCAGCGCTGCTTGGGCATAGCGTGGCTGCTACTCGGCTGTGAAACATATTCTTGCTGGTTTTTATTTGGTGTGTGTGTGTGGGTGTACTTGTGCATGTTACATAGTGAGGACCAAAACAACAAACAACACAATTGAGGACACTTTTTAAAGCAAGGACATTTTGACCGTCCTCACTTTTTCAAAGGCCTGCTTGAGGGTTAAGACTTGGTTTTAGGTTTCAGGGTAGAATAAGGTTTAGGTTAGGGCTGGGTAAGGGTTAGGTTAGGGTAGGGTGGCAGTGCCCTTAAAAGGGCAATCCAAAGGGCACGGGCTCTCGGGGGCTCATAATAATCTTGATGCTCTTAAAACAAGACCACAAGGTCCTTGTAGCCCTTTAAAAACAAGATGTTAAAAAAAAAAATGCAAAGTCAATTGGACTACTAGACAGATGAAGCCACAGGAGTTTGTAGTTTATCAAATATCTACCGCTCTCCAGGGTCTTCCAATGTAACCTCCAAGGGTGGTGAATAAATTGTGGAATCATGTGTGAAGAGGGAGGGTTGGTAAAATAAATAAGAAGGAAGAATAAATTACAAAATAATGAATTTCATAATAATAAAAAATAAATAGAAGTGCCACACAAGTAATTAATAAGTGAATAATCGATAAAATCACACACAATAATAAAATATATACAAAAATATGTTAAAAAAAAGCGTGCAATAATACCACAACCTCCCTCCAAACCATAAAATCTTATTTATATATGTACACGAATTCACAAGAAAGAAGCACCCAGGATGATTTTTTTAAAACAGAAAAAAAAGGTTTATTTACAGGCTGCTAGGGCTCCGCTGTGGATAGGAAAGATTAAAATTATAAATATATAAATATATATGTGTATATATAAAAAACTTTTTAAAAAGGTCTCTAGATTAAGAAATTCATAAAAAATGCAGTTACACCCACCATGAAATAAAAGTGCTTAGGATAATCATTAACCACATGCAATCTCAATAAGAAATATATAAAAACATGCAAAGCATAATATAAAATATAATTATAAAATACAAATGTGAATCATAAAATTGGCATAAAACACGTAAGCATGCTTAAAATGAGTACATAAATAAATAATAATAAATAAATAAATAAATTCATAAAATCTTAAATTCAAGGGGGCTAAACTGCATTTAAATAATTTCAATAAATATATAAAAGGAATAAATTCATGTGGATATATTAAAGAAAAGAAGAGAAAGAAAAGGCAATTGTTAAAATCACAGGTAAGAGCCTCTAAAAACCTATAAAAACAAGAAGGCCCTGCAGGGTCAAGAGGTCGCACTCCTAATGAATGCCAAAAAGAATGTATCATTAACAAATGGAAATGGATCCATCACCCATATTTTTCATTAAGGCCCGTGGGGTCTGTTGTTTTTAATAGATGGATCCATTTCCTCTCTGCCGCTCTTCTCTGACCAGTCGTCCAACCACTATTGCTCTCCAGGCCCATGCTTGTCACATTGTGTGGTGAGGGGAAGGGGGTAGGGAATGCACTGTCAGTGAGGGTTCTCACAAAGATAGAAAGATGTGTGTGTGTGTGTGTGTGTGTGTGATGTGGATTTCTGCAAAACAAGACAGTGAAAATGGTCTTTTGATAATCATATTGACATTATACCACATTTCATTGCCGTTTCAATGTCTATATCTCTCATATAAATTAAATATATATAAAAATGTATCTTTAACTCAACACTTCCTGTTTCCAACAACATTTCTGTAAAAGGAATCCCTTCATCTGTTATCACAAAGCTTTTTATGGTGAAATATTTGCAGGACCGTGTTGTAATCTGTGTATTGCTCCATCAATTAGTGGAGTATCTGTTTTTATTGTGGAAATACAGCACTCATAGAAGCAGGCTGATCTGCAGCAGCAACGTTGTTTGTGGGCACTGCTCACACAGGCAGTGTGGCCCGGGTGTAAGTGTTGGTTGGTGGATCAGATACACACAGAATTAATCACTTACTCTTGTTCACTCCACAACTCCACCAGTTTGTCCTCCTTTTCCCACAGTACAAGACAAACAAGACTTGTTCAAGTTCTTGCACCTCCCCTGAGTCCTCTCCATGTGAACTGTCAACCCAGTGTGGTGCCTCTATTTTGGTGCTGGAGAGAGCGCAGCTATTCTTCACTATTTGCACGAGCCAAGATTGAAAACTTGTAATAATATTAAACGTTTGATTTTGTCCGACCATCAACACCAGTAATGGACTGACTCTGAGTGAGTTTTATGACCAGCTTACAACTAAAGATGGAGATCACGGGAGCGCTGACTAACTGAGGTAGAACTCATGATTTTATTCCAGCATTAGAAATTTGTCTGTGACAGTGAAATTGCTTGACAAGTCGTTTGGTGTGAGGCTGGCATTAGTGTTGCAGGGAAAGGAGCAGCTTGGGGGAGAATAATGAATGAATCAAGCTGGTGTTGTGACATATATACTGGAAGTAACGCAGCACATTTGCCTGCATGAAGTGCCAAAAGTAGGTCATTTAACACCTTGAAAAGGGCTGATTCAGTGCGCTGAAATGTGCCGAATCAAGACCAAAAATGAATGAAATGTGAAATAAAGTGAGGGAGCAGCGATGAGTAACTTTTTTATGTCTGTTTATCTCTCATTTTATCTCCTGAAAAGTCTGAACCTTGTCTGAAAACTTTTAAAAATAAAGGTTTTTGATGTGTTGTTTACTTCAAGACTGGAAAACACCATCTGTTTTAATTCCAGTTAATAGCTATGAAATAATGTTATGTATGCAGAGGATTTATAAAATATGCTGATCTTAACGTACTTTACATATAGCACGAAAAAAAAACCCTTGAATCAATAAGTAAAGCAGTGCGGATATTTAAATGCAGCAGGACTTTATGGAGGCTGATGTGAGAAGTGGGGATGGAGCTTGGTGGATCCAGTAGAGAGGAGGAGGCAGAGGGCCTGGGCTCTGCACACAACAGGCATTTATTATTTATTAATATGATAGCTAAGTGTTATCCATTACACTGCAGTAATTAACAGTACATTAAGGCCGTTAAATTACACATTAGTAAAAGTTTTACAAATGCTGATGGTAATGTTGCATAACAAATAAGCAGACATAGATTGCATAATACACAACATTAAAGGACACTGAGGATGTTAGCTAGGATGATAAGGTTAGGACGATAATTTTATGATGTGTTCACACACTCTAGTGTCACATCGCTAGAGTATTTTGGTTGATGTAGCACCCTGAATGTATTATTTAATTTTTCTTGCTGATTTTATATCAGTGTATACAATTAAAACATGGCACACGTCATCTTACCTAGCTGCTTACATTTATAGTGACTCTTATAAATAGTCGCTGTTCCTCCTCCTCGACCCGATGTCCGCAGGGAGTTAAAATAGCAGCAATCATCGGGTAAAAGTTCTGTGAAAGCACTGGACTCACCAACAGTCAGCCACGTCTCAGTCACACAGAGAAAATCCAATCCTCGGGAAGTCAGGAAATCCTTCAGGATAAACGTTTTGTTTGCTAACAATCCAGCATTTACCAGCCCAATCCTGGCAGGAGCTGGTGGGTCCACGGCGTTAGCTGTCCAGGGAGCCACACACAGAGGCCGCAGGTTGTGCAGATTCACCCCACGCCAGCGGGGACGAGGAGAGCAGGAGCCGCGGGGCTGGAACACCTCATCCGGGCCGACGACAGGTACCAGCCAGGCGTTGACAGGGTCCAGCGAGTGCCGAGAAATAAAGAGGCGAGGCACCGCTCCATACTCAGTCCAATAAGCCGTGGAAGTGCTCGCCAAACAGGCCTTCAGCCTTACCAGCCGACCGCTGCGTTTACCCTGGCGGCGGTGGTGCTTACGCCGGAGAGGTGGAGCTGGGGCGCGGCAGAGGTGAGCTGGGATCCCTGACAGGAGCGGGGGCAAAGTTCTCCTGTCTTGTTGTTTCATTCACCCCCAAAACAAACACATGCACGAGTCAGGTAAGTGTCTTTATGACACTACACGCTAGAGCTCATGGGAAATGTAGGCTTCATTCCGGCAAAACACTACCGCTTTTGTCCACAGGGTCGCCAAAATTAACTTAAAATGAAAGTTCCTTGTAGGGGCTTTAAGGTACGTCCTCACTATGTTTCTTTTCCTAAACCTAACCACAGTTAACTTTACTGGCCTAAACCTAACCCCTGTGACTTTACATTAATTATTATGATAATGTGGTCAAGACTGAAGAATTGATCATTTGCACGAAACAAGATGTGAAGACAGAGCCGGTTACACTCAATGGCCAACATGTTGAAACTGTGGAAAATTTGAAATACCTTGGGACAGTTCTGGACTCCAGTGTGAGCTTCTCTGATAAAACTGAGTATATTTTCACAAAATGCTCACAGCGACTTTATCTTCTTAGAAAACTCAGCGGCCTCGGTATTAGTCAGCAGACTTCAGAATAAGTGAACAAAACTATGGATGAAAGTGTTTTAACATTTCACCTCCCTGCCTGGTACAGTCTCCTTGACTGTACATCCAAGAATAAACTCTTTAGGATTGTAACGATGGCAGGTAAAATAGTTGGCAAGCCACAAACCCTTGACCCATCTCTTTACTGAAAGGACGAGGAAGAAAGCGAGGTGTATCTTAGCCGATAGCTCCCAATAGCCCCTCTAGCACCTAAAAATGTATTTAAGAAGTCCTTCATCCCAAGTGCCATCAATATCCTTAACTCAGCAAAGTGACTGATGAGTTTTAAACCACAGACAGACAATGAGCTGATTTGGTGTTTTGTAAATACTTTATATGCCTGTGTTACCAACTATTTGTCTGCTTTTTATTATCTTGTCTTTTCTGTTTGGTGAGCCGAAGACAAATTTCCACCTATGATGGACAATAAATATATTTTCTGTTATATCCTAATCTAAAAAGTTTTGGGCACAATGCTTCCTCAGCAACACATTCCACCAATGGGACAACGTTACCAGCTGTAGCCAAATTGCCAAATGAGCAGCTCAGCTAACTGACTCCCACTCCACTGGAGTGGTGCACAGTGGCCAAGGGACCAGGAGTGACCAATGGCTGGGCAGTGGGCCTATGTTTTCAGATGTTAACACGGCTGGGTAGAATTTAAAAAATTAAAGACATTTACATCACAAAACATTAAAGTTTCACAAACTCTAAATGGCTAGTGCTTTGGAATATGGCGCGAAGTTCACAGAGAGGAAGGAGCGTCAGACAAAAAGGAAAGGCCTCTTGTATTTCATGCTTTTTTTTGTCTGTTTGAATTTAAGTGGTAACTTATTGGTTAATTACTTACAAAATATGCAGAGCTGGGACAAATATGACTTTGTAATTAAGTGTGGCGCTAGAGAAATGATGTTTAGCTTCAAATGGTTGTGTCCCCTTTGCAAACTGGATGTGTTCTCTCCTTGTGCAAAGTTTGACATCATGGCTCTGAGGGGAGGGTGTCCAAAAATGTGAATTTTTGATGGACATTCAGCAGTTGCATGGCGTGCCCCAGCAACTAAACTGCTGTGTGCTTTGAAATTAATTTAGAAAGGTAGAAGGAATTAAAAGCTGGAATTTACAGATCCTAGGACCCTGAACAAAGGGCTCACAGGTTCGACAAAAAAATCAGGGGAGCAGAGTTAAAAACCAAGGAATTTATTACAATTAAAAATAAACAACGATGGTACCATCAATCGAAATTAAAGTTAAATCATAAAACCAACACTATTACTAAAAACAATAAAATACAGGTTGGGCTCTCCTAAACCCATCAAGCAGTCCAGTCCCATTCAGCAGCTTCTTCTGTGTTGACATCCTCCCTTTTGGCGTCACACCAACTCGAACTCAAAGTGCTCCAACCGTTGGAGGGTCTTCCAGGGTGGCAGACTCCCTGCTGCCAACTCGGGCCTGAGTAGAACGCCACTGGCAGACACTGTCGGCTGCATGTCTCCTTGCTGCACTTCTGGTGGCTCTCGGGAGGGCCGCTTCTCTCTCAGCTGCTTGGTTTAGCGTCTGCTGCAACCCACGTCCTGCCTCTGTAAAAGTTCTTCCAATTGGGTCCTCCCATGCCTGTCGCTCATCAGGTAATTGGGTCATATAAAAACACACAAGGTAAAATAAAAACGCAGCACACTATTAAAAACATGAAAATAAATATTAAACGTAGGAAAACATGACATGGACATGAAGTTTTGACCTTGTCACAGTCAGTTTGGAGACACTTTGTCATGCACCACATTGTTGGTCATTATTAGGAATTATGAATCAGGGGGTTATCCTCTGAGGACCATGAAGATCTGCAATGTAGCCAGCAGTTGTCAAGATGTTCTGTATTGCCTGAAAGAAATGGAAAGACGGCCAAATGAACAGACTGACTCACCTTCCTCAGGCGCTTCCACAGCAGAAACCAAAAAACAATAAAAGGAAGTAAACCCACAAAAACAATAGGAGAACATTAAAAATTAAGGGCTGGGATTTTTATAGCTCGCAGGTGAAGATACTTGCCATGATACTTAGTTCGTTATTAATTTATGAACTTTACTCTCTACTTCTTCCCTGCATCACAAAGTTGGGAACCAAAGGTGCCCCTTCAATGCAGCAGCTACAGCAGCTAACCCTGAGGGGCTATCTGTGACCTGCTGTCCTTGGCAGGTAATAACAAGCTTCATCAGCCAGTCAATCAGGTGTCCCACTAAGTAACGGATTTGATTAACCAGTAGTTGCTCATGTAGAATGAGATGTAATTTAATATCATAGTGGTGCTTTATTTAGCATTTAATTAACGTGGCTGCTAGCAGAACACCATACCACCTGCCTGTGTGGTGACGTGTCTTTTCAGCTCCTGATTTGTGACTCAGATACTGTTGTCCAATGAAATCCTAAACTTTCTTGATGAGTCACTTTTTCTCCACAGCATGTTACTGCTCTCTTATTAATTTTGTCAGGATTTCTCATCTTATGGGTGTCAAGTAAAGTAATAAAAAATAGATGAGAAATCAGGATAATGACAGTAAAGTCGTTTATAAAGTCGTTTCAGTAAAAACTGAAGGAATGTTGGTGACAAAAAGAGTCCTTATTAATATCCTGTCGCTGGAGTTTTCATTTTTAATATAGATTTTTTTTTTTTTTAAGGAAGAACCTGGTAATTTTCATTTAAACAAATGTGTGTAAGATTTAGGGAGATTTAGTGGCATCTAGTGGTTAGGATTACATATTGCAACCAGCTGAAACTTCTCAGGTTCGAATTCCCTCAGTGTTCATTGTTCAGGAGGTTTTTACCAGGAGCCGAATTAACTGCAGAGGTCTCTTCCTCTTTAAAACATATTTACCAGGTGATTGAAACCGGCACCTGCTAATGTGTGTTCACCTTATTTCTGATCCAGACACTCGGGAGGTAAATTGAAGCTTTCGATTTACTGGTCCATCTTCATCCCAACCCTCACCTATGGTCATGAGCTCTGGGTAGTGACCAAAAGAATGAGATTGTGGGGTGGCTGGGCTCAGCCTTAAGGCCCGAACATACTCGGGCGTACAAATAAGCGGAGCAGACTCTGTGAGGAATGTCCGCAGTCATTTGGGCTTTCATAGTCGACCGCACTTCCGCGTTGTAGTTTCCTGTAAAAATGTCCGTGAAAAATCCCCACGATGTGAAAAATACATGCCGAGCAGTCACTGGTGCGCGGAGCGGAGTCTGCACGGTCGTAAAATCTGAGCTTTGCGCGCACGGGGCTTGCGGACGTCCGCTTTGAATCCACGCGGACCTCCGCGGAGTCCGTTCCGCGTACGTTCCACCCGAGTATGTTCGGGCCTTTAGATTTAGGGTGAGGAGCTTGGACATCCGGAGGGAGCTCGGAGTAGAGCCGCTGCTCCTGCACATCGAAAGGGGTCAGTTGAGGTGGTTCGGGCATCTGATCAGGATCCTTCTGGGCGCCTCCTATTAGAGGTGTTCTGGGCACGTCCCACTGGTAGGAGGCCCCGGGGCAGACTCAGAACACGCTGAAGGGATTACATATCTCATCTGGCCTGGGAACGCCTCGGGGTCCCCCAGGAGGAGCTGGAAAGTGTTGCTGGGTAGAGGGACGTCTGGGGTGCTTTGCTTGCCGCGGATAAGCGAATGAATAAGGATGGATGGATGGATGTTCAGGAGGTTTTCACCCAGAGCCAATTCATCCGCAGAGGTCTCCTCTTCAAAACAAATGGACCTGGTGATTTAAACTGGTAGAAACACTGATTATATATCTAGAGCTAGAGGTGGTTTGTCTGTTGTGGGCTACTGTAGAAACATTTAAGTGAACATGGACATCTCTGTAAAGGATCCGCTACCTGTGTGGCTATAAATTATTCATTTTAAGGTAACGAAAACACAACGGTTCTTATTTTCAAGTGATAATACACAAAAGAAAACATACTTATTATATTCCATATCTGCCAATAACACTGGACCTTTAATACCAGGCAGGTATAAGGCCGGCACTTCACTCTCCCCAGTGATGTCATTGCCTGAGCAACATTCAACAAAGCTTATTTTTATATTGCAGATAGAAGATTACAGATCCGGCATTTTTTCCAGACATGCAAGACTCTCCAAAAGATCAGTGAGAATGCATCATATATCTACTTAACTTCTCTTTCAGATAAACTGCAGCGAGGGGATTTCAGAGTGAACAGTAGCTTTCTCATTCCTTACATCTGAAGGACGATGTTGACACTACAGTACAGTGGGCGATAACAGGAAGGACGGGAGGCGCTTTATCAGTATTTACAAAGGGAAGTACATACTGTGTTTGGAGATGAACATATAGATGCATTTCTAATTGGTCCACCGAAGACACCGGTGGGAGTCTGCGTGTAGTGGGGAGCTATTCAGCGGTAGCGACACTGAAATGATGGATGCCAAGGCTGGCCGTGAAGATAAAAAAGCACACAAAAAGATGTAGGTGAGAAAGAGAGTGGGAAAGTCAGGAGAGGGAAAGCAGTGATAGACGCTGTTTTGGGCGAGAAACTAAGATAAGGCAATGGGTGCATATCAGTGAAAACAGATTCAGCGGTGAGAAATAACCAGACAAGAGCAAAGCCTTGGCTGCAGCAGAGGGAGCATAAGCGCTTAGGGAACATAAATTGTATTGCAAGAATCTAATACATTAATAAAAACTTGTGCGTGGCAAGTCTTAAACATTCAGATAGAGCCTGACAACTGGGACAAGTCGGAAAGACAAAGAAACATTGTTACTCAAGCGAAAAATGAGGGCAGTGCAAAACACAAGTTGACAGGAAATTTATGATCCTCAAATAAAGCATGTATGTACAACTTTGATAAATCATAAACAGGATGCATCATCCCTCCAAGGTACGTCAAAATCAGAGCTTGGCGTAGCAGCAAGGGGCCTTTAAAATTAAAATTAGCATCTCAATCAGGCCAATCAGCAACACAGCTCCACCAGATGTAGAAGCAGAGACGTAATTCTCTTGATTCGCTGGCAGCTTAAAATTCTTAGTTCATTCTGTAATTTTCAAATGTTTGGGACTAAATCTCGCCAATTAAAGGAGGTGCAGCAAAACAGCAGCAGTAAAGGAGGCAGGAGGCATCTGCAGGAGGCTACTTCCAAGTCTCAACACAATCTAAAACAAATAATCAGCCTTACACCTTTTTTATTTCATCATGTGGAGAATGATGATTAAGCTGGGCATAGGGTGTACAATTTAAGGTGGTTTGAAAAATGTTGTTTAAAACTTCCACTCAACAAATAAATCATCTGCAATATAAAGTCAGAGCTCAAGATTTATCTGCTCACGCTGTGTGGTCAAATCGTCCAGTAGTCCAAGTGTAAAATGGACAATAAACCGCCCCTGTAGATCGTTCTGGCTGCTGACAACTGTCAATAAAGCTTTGTGTGAAAGCTCCAGGGTAGTGGGCAGGCAGGAGTTTGTTTGTGGAGGAATGCGTCACAAAAATGTAGAGACAGACGTCCTCAAAAGGGCTTAAACGTTTCAGCAAAAACAGGGCAGTCCAAACTTTGTTTCGCTCTCTTTCTCTTTCTCTTTCTCACACACACACACACACACACACACACACACACACACACACACACACAGCAAAAATGAATTGAATGAATTCAAAAGAATCAACTCACCATGGATCCTGAATTACAAATCATCCCTCTGCTTGATCTCCAGTACATGCTGCCAGATCAGCCTAACAGAAGACATCCACCTTCACCCTCCACTTACTCATACTGTTGTGGTGTGGTCCTTACAAGTAAATGTAATCTTTTGCACTTGACTAGAACAGTGGTTTCCAACTGGTGCGTCACGGTCCAAAAGTCAGTCTTTGGTCCATTCTGAATGGACCACAAGTGACTTACGAACGTGTCACGTTTCTCAAAAACACACTTTTTGAAGTACAATGGATTCCTTGCACAGAAGTTTTATTTTGAAGTGCAGTTTCCTGCTGTAGAGTGAGTGACTAACGGACAGCTACTTGACAGAGACAGCAAACTATTCAACGACATGGCCAAACGCAAGTATGATGCTTAATATGTTAAACTGTGTGGACTGTGAACGAATGAATGACTGAATGAATCGGAGAAATCTGGACCTTGTCGCTGGACCACTTGGGAACCATATTGTATGAGTATGAGAAGTATGAGTATGAGAAGTGTGACTGGGGGAGGAGAACTGTTGACTGTTCAAGGTCATGCACATATGTGCATTTAACATACAGTACATTTACGACTGTGATCTTGGATGCAGACAAGGTTAAGTTGACATGTTGAGCTTGTGTATTCTCTTATGAACAGGGACGAAATTGGGATGTTGTTTAAAAAGAAAGACATGAATCTGTACCACTGTATCATCATATATGCAAATTGTTGAATAAAATTTGTAAGGGCGACCAAAAAATGTCAGACGCAAACAACTGGTAGAGAGCTGCTGATCAGGCTACAATTGCCTCCTACAATGTGCAGCAAGCGACAACCAATAAAGCTGAAAGTTTCTCTAAAATACGAGTCAGAAACAGGCCCAAATCACACAGTGTGTGCCCAGCTTTAGTGTTTTAAGGGGTACAAACTTTAGTTAGGGAAAGACAAACCACTACGTATTGAAGTCCCTCTTGTCTGTTTGGACTGTGCAAGGACCAGAGAGAAAATTCTTGGTCACAGTCTGTGCCAGACATTACAATATCCATTTCCAGGTGTCAAATTGTGGACTGAACACTTGGTAAATTGTAGCGCTATAATGTAAAGGGAAGAATAAACACAAGCAGAGACACATCATCACCTTGCATCATCCATCTGTGCTGCTTTGAAAATGGTGATCACATTACAGTGTGTTACGGGGTATTAAAGAGAGATCTACAGTATGAAAAACAAGACTCAAAGCAAAGGTCTGAAGGTGGGCAGATACACTGTGACTCAGCTTTTGGCTCGGCCTGAATTAACCACCACAGTCTGAGGCTGTCCTCTTTTAAAATACAACCACATAGGTCGGTTGTACAAGCAGCAATATTAACCCGTATTTACGTGTAGTGTTATGCCGCGACCTCTAGAGGCCATAGGTACAACGCTTTTTCACGACCGGTGCCGTGTGATATTGATGCCAAACAAACAAACCAGTTCACCCAGTAGACCACAGTGTGTGTCCCAGGTAAAACCAAAGAACAATTTACTTACAGTTACCTTGTACTATCATCCCTCATGATCCTTGTACGTCACTCGTGACATCATTTGTCCAAACCCAACCTCCTTTTATGATGTGTTTCATCTGTGCATCACGTAAATATGCTAAACAGTGTCTTATGCGTTGATAAGAGATGCAGAGGGACATGACAAAGTGTGGGTATTTGACAACCTGGGAATAAGAACGGGTTGATGAGTCAAACAAACAAGAGTTTACTGCAGGAGACTGGTTTTAGGCCCCGTTTATGCGACGATTTCAACTGGAAACGATGAACTTTAGTTGTGTTTTGGCCGATCGTTTACACGACAGCGGCGTTTTGGGTGCCTGAAAATGCAACATTCTGAAAACGGGTTCCAGAGTGCAGCATTTTGGAAACAGCAGCGTCTCCGTTGGCATGTAAACTTGCAATATGCAGTTCCTCTGAAAACGAAGACTTTTCGCACATGCGCATTACGGTTCCAGTCACTAGGCCTGCCGACCGTCACAACAACAACAATGCCGAGCTCTGTTTGTGCTGCTCACCCTGTTGATTTGAAGTGAAGTGTAGATCTGTTACTGTAGCACCTCCACCTCGTCGCCTATCCAGACAAAGTTATCTGTGCGTGTTTTCGCCATTGTGTCTTCTTTGTTTTGGTTTGCAATCACCGCGTTGGAGAGGAAGGCGCTTCAGCGCAGGCGCATGGCGTCATGCCGTGGTGTTGCCTTGCAAATTTACACTGCCACCCATTGGCCTGGCGTGCATACTACAGCGTTTACAGTAGATTTTGCGGCTCCGTGTGAACGAGGATCATTTCAATAACGTCGTCATATAAACACAGAAGTTTTAAAAAAAACAAAGGACAGACTTTTCCGTTTTTAGAGAAACCGTTGTCATCTAAACAGGGCCTTAGTGTCCCGGGTGAAACGTAAAGTCAGCATTGAGTTATTTTAACAACGTAACATAGCATGGCGTAGAACTGGGACGGCAACATTTACTATCAAAAGAGCCATTTTTGACCAAAAATAATTCAAATAAAATCTGTCTGCAGCCAAAAAACATATTTTAGCCTTATGATGAAGGTAACACAGACTATCAAGTCTGAATTAGCCAATCAGCATTACTGGTGGATTTCAATGAGCATTTATTAACATGTTTCACCACAAGGTGGCTTATCTGCAGCGGGTACTTTGATTCTGCAGAGCTGGCGGTAAAAGCAAATGAAGCTGTCAACACTATTAAATTTTCTATTCTCCTCCAAAACTTTACTTTTCCGGATTTGGAATCCATAGCTAGCCGAGCTAGGGAGCCACCGCTCTTGAGGTTTGGCAAAATTTGGAGCTGACACAAAGTTTAAACTTTGGGTGCATATTTTCTTTAGGACAACTACGACAAACAAATATTAATGCTAAATGAACATGTGACTTTTTTTTTTTTTTTTTGCCAAAGCCACAGGAAGCCACTGAAGAAGTGGTAAAGAACCGCATGTGGCACCAGAGCCACAGGTTGCCAACCCCTGCCGTAGAATGTCACATGTATGTGATATATACTACATACCAGGGCAGGAATTTCAAGGCTATTTGGCCTTGTGCCCTTGAAAAAAAATATCTGCCCTAAGGCCACATTGGCCTTGATGCCCTGCCTGCACAGCCCCAGGTGATTTTGCAGTTTTCTCCTCTGCCTCTTTCCTGTCAACACAGCTTTGACACCTGTGTCTTTTGAGAAAAAAAATGGGTCTTTTTGATGACATTCTGGAGACTTATGGAGCAACATCAAATGAGACGATGCATACATCACCAGTGGTGGGTTTGATTCGAGCCTGGCATGAACTGCTCGGACGGGCTATAACGACAGTTTGACACCAGTCTATCACCGGCCAACCAGGAGACTTCATCAAATGCCCGGGCAGGGATCGTACCGAGACCGGTATTAAACAACCCAAGGCAAATTTAATCAAGACTGTAATAATAGTAAGCTCCACCATTATTGGCGTTACTTTTTAAAGTTTCGGTTTCATCATCATTCTGCAGCCTCTCTCCTGCTCTCTGCATGTCAGGGCTGACCTCCTCCTCACAGCGCGCACACACACACACACACACACACACACACAAACTCAACAGAGTGAAGTCAGACAACAGCAGAGAGGCCGTGGTGCAGATGAAGGGAGTATAACTTCAAGATAACTCTAGTTAACAACAACTACGCTTGTTACTGTAGGTAAGTGCGATAAAACCTCTGCCAGCCAAGCCAGTACTTTATCAATACATGTGATCAGCATGGGAGCAGGAGCGTTTGAGGGATGCTCTTGTGAGTTGGATTAGTTGCTGGGAACAAAAAAGCCATTTGTGGTCAAATAGTTTGGAGGACTTGTTGCACAATCCGGTTCACACATTATAAGGAAAGACAGGCAACCACAAAGGAGGTACTCAAAAAAACAACTCAAGGACACAATCAAAAGTTAAATTCTTTACTTTACTTGAGAATTCAGAGTTCAGTACACAAGAGTAAGTCCTAACAATCAAAGCAAGGATTTCAAGGTCCAGAAGTACAGAGGAAAGGTCAGATAAGACCAGGAGCACACAAGGAAAACTGCTGGAATGCTAGAACCAGATAAGACGAACTGGCAAAGACAGAGTGGATGCAAGACTGAACACACAGGGGAGGCAGGGTAATGAGGAACAGGTGAAACTAATCAGGGCGGGTAAGGTAATTAAACAGGCAGGAGGCACAGGAAGAAAAAGAACTAGAAAACTAAAACAAGAACACACGCTAGCGATAGCTTGTTTGTCCATGCCCTCAAGAACAACACATAGATGTTTTCTGATCTTAACTTTGTATCAGCAGGATGGCATCATTTGTCTGTTTGGTTAGGAAAAAATACACGGTAGAAACACTATGGTTCTTTTTTTTGGCAATTTTGCCTTTATTTGATAGGACAGCTTCCAGCGTGAAAGGGAGAGAAGAGTGGAAAACATACAGCCAAGGGCCGCTGGCTATGTCATGATCCTGGGTTTTGTTTATAGTTTGTTATCCTATGGATTTTGTTCTGAAATTTTCTGTTTGTGTTCCCTTGTTTCATGTTGTTCATTCATGTTTAATGTGTTTCCTGTTTTATTTTGTATCCTCCCTCCTCATGTGATGTGTCTGGTTTCATTACCTGTTCTCTGTCACACCTATCTCGTTAGTCCTTCCCTGTTCCCAGAGTCTTCCTTTCACACCTGTTCTGTATTAGTCTTGTTGGCTCCACCCTAGTGTTCCCCTCCACACCCTTGTTATTAGCCAGTCCCCATTTCCCTCCTTTTGCCCGTGACCTCCTGCTCCAGCTGTGTCTCTTGTATAGCGCATTTCTAGTCATCCGACCACTTGTTGACCTATTGACATACACAGTCACACACTGATGGCCAAGCCTACAATATAAGGTGCCACCTGCCACTCAGTTAACATTCACACACTCTCACACATCAATGGACAGCCACTGGGGGTTCAGTATCTTGCCCAAAGGATACTTCAACATGAGGACTAGAGGAGCCGGAGATCAATTTACCGATCTTCCGATTAGTGGACGACCTGCTCTACCTCTGAGCCACAGCCATCCCGGTTTACGCATAACAACTTTGTTTCGGTTAAAGTAAGTGACATTCAGGGAAACATTTTGATTCGGGTTGAATGACCACTTGGTTAAGGCTAGGGGAACATCGTCATCATGTAACAATGATAAACGTGGTTAAGGTGAGGAATTGACCCATCTGTCTACCCTGACCTCCTTCTGCGGACATTGTCACACCATAACAACACTACCTCTCTACTCCCGTCATAATTACTACAGCTGTTTGAGGGCTTTGTCACACGAATGTAAACATGTCTCTATTTGGGGCGCTTGCCGAAATGACTGATGCTGTCGTTCTTCTTGTGAGCACAGTCTCCACGGTGATACTGTCCAAGACAAACGTAGGGATTAATGCACCGCTGCGAGCCTGACATGCAGAGAATGAGCATCTGTTTTCCACAAGGACTGACCCACAAAACATTTCAACATAAAGGGTGGACATTAAAAGAGGCAGTGATCAGATCAGTAACAGTATTTTACTGTGGTCCCGCCAGAATATGTTTCTACAAAAATAATGGAATGTCAGCCGCTGACAAAAAAAAAAAAAAACTGACTTAACCTTGTGTCCTTTAATAACAGGAAAACAAGAATACGACCATGCTTTCAGACTGAAACCTCTCAGCTTCTTTGCACAATAGAGGAGCAGACAGAAAACTGTGGATGTATGCTCAGAGAATTGGATTGCATCCTCAAAAGCCCTTTGAACCTCTTTGCTCGCACATACACACAGTTTTAAAAGAAAACAAAACAGAGCCCAGGGCATTGCAGAGAAATACTTCGGTATTGGCAGGGAGTGGAAATGAGACTGGCAAGCAGGAGGAAAAAAAGCAGCTACTCAGTTTGTCATTGCTCTTAACTGTTCCACTCAGAAACCATTGATCTCAGGGACACATGGTGCTCTACCCTAAGTACCAGCCACTGGAAATTCACTCATGGGGGGGCTGAAGAAGGAATGTGGCTGCAGCTACTGTGGCTCACATAACATAACCATACTGGTGCATGATATGTAGTAGGGGGTCCCTGTTCCGTCTCTCCAAGGGGTCCTTAGCCTGAAAAACGTTGAAGACCTTTGGCGCAAAACCTGCAGTTTTGAATTATCTGCTATTATTAAATTACACTGCTCAAAAAATGAATGGTCACAGTACAACACCAAGTCATTTAAACTTCAGGGATATCAGCCTGTCCATTTAGGAAGTTGAATCAGTTTCAGCTGCTTTGGTGCAAATGAAAGTGACAACAGGTGCAATGGAAAGGCAAAAACAAGACAACCCCCAAAAAGGTACTGGTTTTTCATGTGGTGTCCACAGACAGTTGCTCTCTCCGTATCCTTCCTGACTGATTCTTCTCTAGTTTTGTGTCCTGCTAGTGTCCTTGTCACTACTGATAGCATGGGTACTGCAGCCCAGTCAGGTTGCACAGGTAGTCCAGCTCCTCCAGGATGGCACATGCATACATGAGGTTGAAAGGAGATACCAGGAGACCGGCCATTACTCGAGGAGAGCTGGACAGGACCAAAGAAGGGCATTAACCCAGCAGCAGGACCGGTGTCCTCCAGCAGGCTACTGGTGTGCATGTTTCTGACTACACTGTCAGAAACAGACTCCATGAAGGTAGAACGAGGGCCTGATGTCCTCTAGTGGGACCTGTGCTCACAGCCCTGCACCGTGGCATTCTCCAGGGAACACCAGAACCAGAAATGGCAGGTCTGTTATTGGCGCCCCGTTCTCTTCACAGATTAGAGCAGGTTCACACTGAGCACATGTGACAGGCGTGAAAGAGTCTGGAGATGCCGTGGTGAATGTTATGCTGCCTGTAACATCATCCAGCATGACCGGTTTGGCAGTGGGTCAGTGATGGTCTGGGGAGGCATATCCCTGGAGGGTCGCACAGACCTGTGTGGGCCCAGGGTTCCTCCTGGTACAGTGGGCCATGGGTTCTTCCTGGTGCAGTGGGCCCTGGGTTTCTCCTGGTGCAGTGGGCCCTGGGTTCTTCCTGGTGCAGCGGGCCCTGGGTTCCTCCTGGTGCAGTGGGCCGTGGGTTCCTCCTGGTGCAGTGGGCCCTGGGTTCCTTTTGGTGCAGTGGACCCTGGGTTCCTCCTGGTGCAGTGGGCCCTGGATCCCTCCTGGTGCAGTGGGTGCTGGGTTCCTCCTGGTGCAGTGGGCTCTGGGTTCATCCTGGTGCAGGACAATGCCCGGCCTCATGTGGCCAGAGTGTGTAGGCAGTTTCTGGATGACGAAGGCACTGTTGCCAGTCATTGGTCCTCTCGTTCCCCTGACCTAAATCCAGTTGAGTACCTATGGGACGTTAAGTATCGGTGCATCCAACGCCACCAAGTACCGCCACAGACTGTCCAGAAGCTCACTGATGCCCTTATCCAGGTCTGGGAGGAGATCCCCCAAGACACCATCTGCCAACTCATCGGGAGCATGCCAGGACGTTGTCACATTATGAGCTGGATCAGCCTGTGATTTCGATTTTTTACTTTGATTTTCGTTGTGATTTTGAATCCAGCTCTCAGTGGGTTGATGCTTTTAGTTTCAATTGACTGTTGTTATGTCAGTTTGTTCAACAAATTATACAGTGTACATCAGTGAAGATTTTCAACTAATGAATAATTCATTCATCAAGATCTGGTGTGTGATTTAAGGGTTCCCTTAGTTTTGTTGAGCAGTGTAGTTTGATGTTTTGAGGCCACAACAAGTTCATTGCCAATGAATTTTAACTAAGAAAATACAGTATTTTTATGATTTAACATGCCTTCTGTATCAACCACAGCCACCTCACGTCTTCTATCCACACAGTAATACAGAGACAGATCATTTTGCTGGTTGAACAGATATAGATACAGATACAGTCGATGACTTCTCGACACACCTCTAACAGGTATTTTTTAATGAAGTCTGCAGAATCCAGTGTTGGCTGCATATATCAGAGGTTCACTCCAATAGAGACAAAACAGTTTGTGTGTAAAATCAGTTTTATGGCCTGTTCACCTAATAAATGTCCCTCAGTGCCTGTTCCCTCTGGGCTGCTGTGGTTTCAGCAGCCTATACAGTACTAAAGAACATTCAAAGCTCCAATGACTGCAGCTTTACGGGACATTTTCCGGTATAGTGCTTCCGAAAAAGTAGAGTGTGGGGATAATTAAAATGTAAGAGAGTGGGGATAAAACAGCATATTCAATCAAAGACAAAAAAATATTCCAACTCAAAGGAGGAACAGATGGGCTACAAAATAAACCCAATCCAGCGTAGCACCAAATGTTTTTGCATCCTTTGAAATATACTGTGAAATAAAGAGATGGAAAGAGCAGATATGGGAGGACAGCGGAACGAGGAAACCGGTAAATGTTGTTGTAAGACAGGTAGAACACATACATGATCTCCTAGGAGGTGACTGCACCCTTTCACCTCTATCCAGTGAGCCAATACATCTTCATACCCATCAACCTGTTAACCTCTCAATATTTAGTCATGACTTGGCCTTCTGTTCATCTCCTCTTACCTTTGAACGAGGCAAATGAAACTGCATGAATTAAATCAATGATGTGAGCCCCTGACAATTCCATTACAGCACTGTTTTCCTCTCTTTCCTTACCATAATTTCCGTCTGATGTGCCTTATGCTTTGTTTGTCATCATTTCTGACATTTCTCTTGCATTGCAATCATTTGTCAAATGCAAGTGGTAACGTCTTTCTTCATCTCTGCTTCATTCCATTGTCTTTGTTATTTTAGATTATGTTGTTTGTCATCTTTATCTGCTCAAGACAGCTTCCTTCATAAATCCATTGTCATATTTGTGGTGCGTAAACAAATGGTCCTGTTTACAACTATGATTTTATAAACAGTTTGATATTTATAAGACAGACAAAGACAGATTTATAACACTGTATCCTAAACAACTTTGAACAGGAAGACACTTAGGGGTCAGCTGTGGCTCAGAAGGTAGAGCTGGTCGTCCACTAATCAGAAGATTGGCAGTTTGATCGCCAGTTTCTCCTGTCAAAGTATCCCTGGGCAAGATACTGAGTGCTTGTGAACAATTACTGAGTAGTAGGTGACACCATGTATGGTAGCTTTGTCCACCACTGTGTTGAGTGGTATATCAGGAAGTTATACATTTTGGGTTCACTGCACTTTATATTTTATTCTTCTTGACCAAGACCTGTTGTCCTCGTCTGTGGACACTTTTTTTGTGCCATCTACTGGCAGCAAAAGCATAATACACTAATCTTTGTAAAAACATGATGGTGGCCATCTTTGCCAAGTCAGTATGCAGCCGATCCTGACACAAAAGTGGACAAGGTCCAAAACCTGATCCAACTTTATGGTTATCATGTCTGTAGTTTGATAGGCCTAATTCCCAAAATGCAGATACCATGCTTGGTCACTGGCACTTGAAGTTAGATACTGAGGCGGTGGTATGAGATGCACTGGGCGGTGGCATTTTTTTGATGCTCCGGGCAACTACCTCAACAGAGTGGCTGCTGTTCACATCCCATAAAGTCATCTGAGTTATTGTAATTACAACATACTGTGCTAGTATGAGCAGCATACTGCAAGTGGTCACATATCGCTGCTTTGTCAGTGGCCTTTCATGCTAGGTATCCTCCTGCATCTACTATTGATGTTCAGATATTTTGCAGCCAATGCCAGCGTGGCAACAAAAGCACATGATTAGGTTTAGGCAACAAAAGCAATTGGTTAGATTTAGAAAAGAACATAATGGCTATTCATTCATACGGGAAGTGAACACCGGGCTCCCAGGTGAAAGTCCGGGCTGTGTTGGACCCATCCACCACCTCTCCTGCCCACCAGCTCCTTGTATCATATTCTTACCAGCAGCTTTTGAACCTGGCGCCATCCGGCAGTCTATCATACCAACGTGACAGTTGCCATCCAGCTGTATTATGTACTGACGCCATCAGTCCGCATATCATACTGCTGCAACAGGTGCTGCTACTACGTATGATACTACCACAAAAGGTTGCTGGCCGCGTCAGAAACCAACGCCACATGGCAGTGTATCATACACTCCCCTGATGGCTGCAGTCCATGAGGACCAAAACCTCACACCACAAAAACAATTTCTTCCTGACTGCAGTGGACCTCATCAACAAGGTCCAGGACCCCCACTGGCACGGACTCTTATACATTAATTAACACTTGGACTATTATGTTTGTCTTATGTTTGTCTGTCTGAATAAAAGTTCAGGTCTCAAGAGGCCTGTTATGTCTTTTCTGTTATAACTTTTTTTGTGTGGGTTTTTTTACCCTCTTACATCCCACCACCAGTGTAAAGGCCATCATTTGTCATTGTATCATTAGTTTGGATCCAGGAGACCAGCGTCAAACCTCCATCAGGAAGCTCCCTGTTATGCCTGTTATATACATTTCCTGGTCTCTGTCACTTCAGGCTCGGGTGTCTTTTCTGACTCAACTCTTCTTGTAAATAATCCAAGCATCAGTCATAAGTCCCAAATATATCTTTATAGTTTGTATTTGCTCAGGTTTACACAAACGAGCTAGCAAATTTAATTATGCCTTATTATGAGCTAGCTTTATTAAGTTCATGCATATTTTACTGCCGTTTTCCATTAATGAACACTAGAGAGATCCAAGTAATTTGAAACAGCTGCTTGAAAGAAAAGCTAAGGTGTTTAACACTCATGAGGGTCCACAGCATCCTGTGTGACTGTGTCTGTTGTAATAAGTCAATTAAATTACGTATAGTGAGGCTGGTGGCTGACAACTGAAACAACATACCGGCTCACATATTTCCCATGGAGCACAGCTCTGTCAACACAAACATAATTTGTTTGTGTGCATTGAATCCCTTCTTTGATGTTGTCAGAGGAGAGGATATGGATGCTCACATTAAGTGACATCAATTATATATAAAAAGGCACTAAACCCAGTGACACAGTCTGAATGAAACAAATAGGACAGTTCAAAGATAATGTTTACAGTGATGAGAGGTAACAGTAACAGAGAGTGAACAATGGACTAAACTGCATAAACTTTGGACAAACTTGTATTCCTCTGCAAACTTTGGGGAAAAGGTAGTCCTCGCATAGTTGACAGTCTACTTTAAAACACAGACTTCAATGTAATAGATCATGCACTGTTCAAACATGTACCTAGTAAGAGTGGTGTACCAGATATTGAGCACAGCGTTAGTTCAGGACACGATGTCAAGCTCAGCTCACATCCCAGCTACATCAGCTGATCACAAACAGCCCAATCAACTGATGGAGCAACTGATTGGTGGAAGGGAGTCAGCTGATAGATCACATGATTCCTTTCTATGCAACCAATTAGTGAATCTCATTCAGGGCTCTATTTAAACTGCTCTGGCCTGCCTACTGTTGCTGCTTCCTCTGCAAGCTGCTTTGCAACCTGCCTCCACCCCAGCTCCTCCTTTTCATGCTATGTCTGACTTATCAATGTCATTTCTGTTTGTCATTGATGCTGCTCTGTTCTGTTCCTGGGGGTCTTTGCTGCTGCTCTCCCTGCCTTAGGCTTTCCATGTAGGCGCATGGAAGGGCATGGAGGTTTGCTCTCTCTGCCTTAGGCTTTCCATGTAGGCGTGTGGAAGTCCTGAGGAAAAGCAGAGAGTCCCCAGAACAGAGCCATACCACCTAATATAATACTGCAAATGGCAAAAAGTTTTCTTTGACAAAAGTGTTCCTGACTGAAGTAAAATTTTGGTTGGAATGAAAATCAGATTGACAATATTTAGTGTCTAACAACATTAGAATTTCATGTTGCATTGATATTAACACTAAATGTCTTTATTCTACATCAAAATGATGTTGGTACGAGATGTCTGTAAAATGTATGAAAGCAGCATTAATACTTCTGCACTGAACTGATGCAGTAGCTACGGCGTATGCTGACGTGCACCTCCCTAGAAATGTAACTATACATCACAGCAACGCACACCCCCTGTCTATTTTTGTAAGCTGAAAGCATTCCCCCTGAATTTGTAACATTACCTTTCTTGAATATTGCTTTTGTCCCTGGCTTCATATGAGTAGAGGAAAAGTCTGCTTGTCGCTAGGCTAATTTATACAATCTAAAATGCCATAGGCTTGTGCTGAAAACATTAGCATGTTGTATTTGTGGGGAAAATGTGTCCAGATAAAGATAAGTGCTTTGTCTGTGAGTGCTGCGAGTTATAGTGAAGCAGATTGGTGCACTTGTCTCTATTAAGCCATGTTTAATGTGTGCTTAATGTGTGTTTTGAATCAACTAAACTTTACAGCACTTCACATAATAATCACATCATAATACTGTCCTTGCACTGTCTTCCTTTAGGGATGATTCCCCATCTGTAACTTAATTTAAACACCTGCTTGAACTCTACCTTTGTTTTTTTTTTTTTTTATCTAGAATCTGTTATTACCACTCAATTTCCAATATTTAATTCTTCCAGCAACAACAAGGTCCTTTGAGTCCTTTGTATTTTTCTAATCACTATATCAGTATTGGAAATCACAATATAATGAATAAATTTATTTCCACAATATTAAAAAAAAAACACATTATTGAAATGCTTCTCTATGGAAGCCCATTTCCGTCAGTTGATGGAAAAAATCTACTAAGTCAAAATTATGACTTACTATGTCAAAATACTGATACTAAGTCAAAATTATGAGATACTAAGTCAAAATAATGAAATACGAAGTCAAAATTATGACTTACTAAGTCAAAATAACGAGATACTAAGTCAAAATAATGACTTACTAAGTCAAAGTAATGAGATACTACGTCAAAATAATGAGATGCTAAGTCAAAATAATGAGATACTAAGTCAAAATAATGACTTACTAAGTCAAAATTATGAGATACTAAGTCAAAATAACGAGATACTAAGTCAAAATAATGAGATACTAAGTCAAAATAATGAAATACTAAGTCAAAATTATGACTTACTAAGTCAAAGTAATGAGATACTACGTCAAAATAATGAGATACTAAGTCAAACTTATGACTTATGACATTATTTTTGACTTAGCAAGTCATTATTTTGACTTAGTATCTCATTATTTTGACTTAGTAAGTTTTTATTTTGACTTAGTATCTCATAATTTTGACTTAGTAAGTCATTATTTTGACCTAGTATATCATTTTGACTTAGTATCTCATTATTTTGACTTAGTAAGTCATTATTTTGACTTAGTATCTCATTATTTTGACTTAGCATCTCATTATTTTGACGTAGTATCTCATTACTTTGACTTAGTAAGTCATTATTTTGACCTAGTATCTCGTTATTTTGACTTAGTAAGTCATAATTTTGACTTAGTATATCATTTTGACTTAGTAAGTCATTATTTTGACTTAATAAGTCATTATTTTGACTTAGTATCTCATAATTTTGACTTAGTATCTCATTATTTTGAGTTCTTAAATTTTATTTTTTTCCATCAAGTGGCGGAAATGGGCTTCCATACTTCTCTGCACAAACACATTACAAATAAAACAAGACAGTGCTTACTCCTCATTCAAACCCTTAGGATGTTTAGTTTTTAAATGATGTATCCAATAAGCTTTTCTTTGCACAAGTCTGTTCATCCCCATCCCTTCCTTTCCTTAGTGGTGTAACTACCTCAATAGCCATAAAACACAGCGTACAGACTTCATGGTCTATGACGTTTAAATGTCTGGTATTATAGACTTCTCATCTCCTAATGTTGCTTTCAGAGATTCTCTGCAAAACAAACCCACGGGGATATCTCCAGCAGATACACCACGTATTTACTCATATGTGTGATTCTACCTTTCATTTGGATTTTTACTTTTATGTGTGGGTGTAGAAAGTGATTACTCTTAATCATTGCACTGCAGTCCCATTGCAGTGCCCATTCCCCCCTGAGACTAATCATGCATGATTAGCTGATGGGTTTTGAGACTGGCTTCAGAATGAATGCATTTCTAAATTTAACTCCAAAAGTGCAGTTTGAAATGTCACCGTGCTCGCATCATTATCGCCTGTATCAAACTCGACACTTTGGAAAAACAGCAAGGACTCCAGGGTTGGGGTTTTAACACACATGGACAGGAATATCTTGTCCACAATCTCTCCAGGCGTCGGGCACAAGAGCGCTGGAAATATCCTGTAGGTGTTGTAAAGATACAGATTCTTCCACCGTTTACTGTGCATAGGACGCCGGCTCCTGACAGACTAACTCTTCCCGGGATTTTATAGGATATGGTCACATTTTATGGTTCGTAACTGTTGGCAATATAATGAAATGAAGGTCATTTTGATTTAAAAGCTCAAACAGACTTTTATTAGCCCACAAGGTCGATTCATTCCCAATGTAATAGCCGCTAAATTTGTCCCTTAGTGAAGATTAAAGGCTGTTTTCTTGTGTAAGCACAGATTAACCTGTGTTTGAAACATCATGAGGATTCTGTTCTGTGGGTTTCTTCCTCTCTTAAAAGCAGCTACGAGGGGTTTTTAACAGGTTATGAAACAGTCTCAGTTGAATGCTGATGCCTCTATAGCCACATTAGCACAGAAGACCATCGACGAGAAGATTGGTTATTTCTACATAATTATTTCTAATGCCCTTTTCATTTTCCCAGGTGAAGCTTTACAGTGAGTAGAACGTTTGTCAGTTGAAAGGAAGCAGGAGGAGATTTTCTTTGGAGAACTTTAATTTTCACATATTGTTTCTGGTTATGACTGATGCTGGACCAGGATAAAAAAAAATATGATGAAAGACTTGGCGGAAGAACAAAACAAAAAAAGCAAAGGTACAGTGATAGCGTACGGGCGAAAACATGAGTCAACCTTGGTTAGTCATTCAGCAGATGGAGAGAATTGCAGGATTTGAAAGGATTTAAAACAGATCCTGAATTGTCCTCTTCTTCCTAGACACCAATGTAATATCTTGTTGTTGTACCAGATGGGACCCCTTTTGCCTTCAGAACCGCCTTAATTCTTGGTGTCACAGATTCAACAAGGTGCTGGAAACATTCCTCAGAGATTTTGGTCCATATTGACATGATGACATCACATAGTTGCTGCATGATGTGAATCTCCCGTTCCACCACATCCCAAAGGTGCTCTATTGGATTGAGATCTGGTGACTGTGGAGGCCATTTGAGTACAGTGAACTCATTGTCATGTTCAAGAAACCAGTTTGAGATGATTTGAGCTTTGTGACATGGTGCGTTATCCTGCTGGAAGTAGCCATCAGAAGATGGGATCATAAAGGGATGGACACGCTCAGCAGCAAGTTCTTGATCTTGCCACTGACAGGCTGAGATTGTTGTTTTAAGTGTCTGACGAGATTATGGAAAGGATGCATTGAGGTAGACCTTTGTATTAAAGATTAAGATCCTTTTGGTTCAACCAGAAACAGCCCCGAAATTGCAGTCGTCAAACCCACCAGACTCTATTTAAAGAAACAGTAATTTTGTCACCCTAAAACACACATGATTCAAAGTCCATACACACAAAATAAAACCATCTTGGTTTGTCTTTCCATTGTTTGAACAGTCACCAACTTTGGTTTGGTTTAAATAAACCCTTCACCCAGTTAGATGTGAAAGTATGCTGGCTCTATACGAACTAAAATGGTTGTTTATTTAAGTGGGTTCAGCTATGGCGATATCTGGGCTGTTTCTGAAAGGATCTAATGCTTTATCCAAACAGTGTTGGATTGTTTAGCCACTGGTAAAAAACATAAAGAGCCTCCAAGGACCTTTAGTTCTTGACGTTGCAAATCCCTGCGCGATAACATTATAGCACATCGTCGGAACATCGGCTAGTGTCCTTGAATAACACAATGTAGCCTCACAGAACGGTTCGTATTATATCCACGAATGAAGTTACGGCCTTGACATAAAGTTAGGGACGTCAGGTTTAGTCAAGTAAAGTTACAGAGGCTAGGTTTAGGAAGAGAAACATGGTGAGGACGGACCTTAAAATGGCTCAGAGTTCGTCCAAAGTTCACATGGTTCCGAACACCAGTCTCCGTGGGAAAGTCTCCAAAGAAAATCTGCAGTTCTGTGACCTATCCACTGCTCCAACCTACCTCCTTAAAAGACCACTCATGACTGCTTCCTTGTTTACTGCCATCAGCGCATTGGTCACATGATTGCAGCCTTCGAAATACGTGGGTTATACACACATTGCTGGCTCATGATTATGTGGGATATGTACGAATTTGGGTGAATTACTTATCGTAGGAAAACGTACAAACATTTTATGAGAATATGGAATTCACTATAACACGTTTGTCTATTGCATCACAACATTAATGGCTGTGTCATGGTATCACATGTATAATAAATTTAACAGTGTCCGATGTGAGTATGAGCATTCACAGGCTGGAGGAAACGGTCATGCCCCTAACTATGACTGGAGACTGACTGTATCTACACCTACGCGATGTAGCACATGTGCACTGTGCTCCAGCTCCGGTCCCACTGAGGCAGCGTCTGTATAATTTGATTGCCGAGCCTTCAAGCCCTATCGAGCCGACCCAGGCGCTCTTGGTAGAGAGGTTACAAGTAACCCCCAGGCAAGACTTCACAGATCAATGTGAGCTGCTTCCGATTCTTGTGCCTTCATAATTTGCCAAGCAAGTGATCAAGAGAAGTGATCCAAAACATCATCAGGTTTTAATACACGGGTGCTGCAATTCAATATCGATCCTCTGCGCAGGGCAGTCAAGTATGGACATGTGTACACGAGGGTATTTACATTCTCTGCATGTCCAGCTCACTGTGACATTAGTCTTATAAATGAAGCGCTACAGGATTGTGCTGGTATGTATCGATGTATAAAGAACATAAACAGGAACATCTACAGCGTAATGGGATGCCCTTTCAGTCCAACTCAATTTATTAGAACAATAAATACATGAACACAGTTTTACTCCCTGTCTGCCTGCCTCGCTCACACATTCATACACCCATGTTCACAGCTGCCAGCGATCGATAAACAGTCGATAAGCAACACATTAATGCTGTACTGTAGAGAACTGCACTGGATCCACAGCTCGTCAGTGCCTCTCAGTTCTTCCTTAAGGACACCAGTCTTATAAGTATCAGTGACTGAGATGCCTAAATTCTCGGCACAGCAGCAATGGGCCGAGTGGATTAAAGTCAGCGAACACACAGACCCAAGCTGAGGGTTACTGTTGGTTCAATTCTAGTTGACAGGACAGATAAATCATCTGGAACTGGACAGTTTGGGTGAAATTAAAAACAAAGACAGCAGAGTTATGGAACAAAATACTATGAGCATGGACAGATTGTGTCAAAGTGTGCACACACCCCAGCCCTCCTACAGACAAACCTGCAAACCCTTACATTTCTCCCATATGTCTCCCGATTTGACAAAGGTTAACGCCTTTTTCTCCTCATGGTTATCACAACCCTGGTTCCTGGCACTGCACAGCATGAGTAAAGCCTGCAGTCTTAAAGTCTACTGATGCCTCCCTGTTGGTGCTTCCCCTTCTCTCCCTCCTTCCCTAACTGGAGAGGTCGGTTCCCGGGGGACACCCTCCTCTCCGTGCTGACTGTATTAGAGAGTCACAGGATCCCTCTAGCTTGGGTTTTGAGGGGTGCCTTGGGAGTTGGGGGGACCCTGCTTGTCCTCCTTTATTGCAGCGGGGTACCCAGCTGTCTTCCAGAGACCATGAGCCTCTCATTCTGCCTCGTTTAGGCATCCAGGACCCAGGGGTGTGTGGGCCAGGGAGGTCAGCCAGCTGTAGGCTTGGCCAACGCCAAGGACCCAGAGTACCAGGAGCGTGGACCAAAACTAAACCAAAATTAGTATTTGACAGAAAGAAGCTGTTCCAGTGGAGTTAATATTTTGTTATTTTCATTCTTTAGTCACCAGAATGCAGGAAACAATGTGTCGGAAACTCAGATTCTTTTGGGGGAGGACCTCCAGATCCTGCTTTGGTTTCAAAATACTAACTACTTTATGTTTCAAAATTGGCAAGTATGTTCATAATGGAGAAAGACATCCAGACTAAAAGCACACAGTGCCCAGATGTAGCTCTTTTGTTTGTGGTCTAGATATTTGAGTCTCTTGGTGGTGGTTTTGACTCTCTTTTTGGTCATTTTTTTCTTCTTTTCTGCATTTATTTTGAGTTTTTGCACCTCTTTGTGGACATGTTTTGTGTCTCTTTGTATTTCTTTGTGATCATTTTCTGTCTTCGTGTAGTTTTTTTTGAAGGTTTTGCACCTCTTTGTAGTCGTTTTTTCTATCTATGGACATGTTCTGTCTTTGTGGTAGTTTTACATCACTTTATGACCATTTTGTCTGCTTGTAGACATTTTTGGTGGGTTTGCACCCCCTTGTAGTCATTTTGTTTCACTTTGTGGACAGTCTTTGTCTTTAAGGTGGTTTTGCATCTCCATGTGACCATTTTATGTCTTCTTGTACTTGTTTTGTGGTGTTTTTTGTAACATTTTTATGTCTCTTTGTGAAGTTTTAGGGCTGCTGTGAAACTGCGTTTATTCTTCTTGTTATTTTTTTTTCACCTCTTTGCAGTGTTTTATGTCTTTGTGGACATTTTTGTCTGTTTATTTTGCACCTCCGTAGTCGTTTTATGTCTTCTTGTAATTGCTTTTTTTTTTTTAAAAAGGTTTGGCACCTCATTTTGGCCATTTTATGTCTCTTTGTGGACATTTTTCTCTGTTTATTTTGTATCTCTTTGTAGACATTTTGTGTCTCTTTGTGGATATTTTTTGTTTCTGTGAGGTGGTTTTGCATCTCTTTGTGATCACTTTATATCTTCTTGTCGTGATTTTTGGGAGATTTTTGCACCTCTGTAGTCGTTTTATGTCTTTTTGTTGACATTTTTGTCTATTTGTTTTGCATCTCTTTGTGGTCTTTATGTGTCTTTGTGGACACATTTGTCTCTTTGTGGTGGTTTTGCATCTCTGTGATCATTTTATGTCTTCTTGTAGGCATGTTTTGGAGGTTTTGTATCTCAATGTGGTCATTTTGTGTCTCTTTATGGACATTTTTGTCTCTTTGGTGGTTTTGCATGTCTTTGTGATCATTTTATGTCCTCTTGTAGTTGTTTCTGGTACGCCTCTTTGTAGTGTTTTTATGTCTCTTTGTGAAGTCTGAGCGCTGCTGTGAAACTGCGCCTATCTAGGGCAACAGAAACGTTCTTGGGTTTCTATCTTGGGTGCATCAGTACAATGGACAACCAAGAAAGAAAGGCAGAGGAGATACCTGCACACCAGTGCAGCTGAGTTGGACAGCAACAAAAAAGGTTCACAGGCTGAGATCAATGTAAAGTCAGTGTATTTATGACACAAAAGAAGGGTGCTCAAAGTGCACAACATAATAAAGCATGAATGAAAGCAGCAGCAAAGGTTTGAGTTCTTGACTATCATCAGAGCTGCTGACATGAGTGCTTCACAGAACAGATACAGACACAGACAGATTCCTACCAGGTGTGATCAATCAGTCAGCTGCTACCACTAATTAGATGAGATTAACTGTGAGGAGCAGAAGCCTGACTACCAAACCACAATCACCTGTTCTATGAGGATTGGACTATTCATACCATCCTCACACACAACACAGCACAACATACACATGTACAACACACACAACTATACACAGAGGAATAAAAAATGAAGAAGAAAATATGATGAAGCATGTCCAGCAGCGCCTCTTTGTCGCTTTGTGGACATTTCTTTTGTGTCTTTGAGGTGGTTTTGTATCTCTTTGTGGTCATTTTATCTCTAATTGTAGTGGTTTATTGGAAATTGCATGTCTTTGAGGTCATTTTATGTCTTCATGTAGTTGTTTTTTCAGGGATTTTGCACTTCTTTGTATTGTTTTTACGTCTTTTCCACAACATTTTTTTCTTTGTAATGATTTTGCATGTCTTTGTGGCCATTTTGTCTTTGTGTTATCGGTTTTTTTTTTTTTTTTGGAGGTTTTGCATCTTATTGTGGTCATGTTGTGTCTCTTTGTGGTTGTTTGTGGACATTTTTTTGTCTTTGTGGTGGCTTTACAACACATTGTGACTATTTTTTTTTTGCTTGTAGACATTTTTTAGTTGTTTTGCACCTCTCTGTGGTCATTTTATGTCTCTTTGTAGACACGTTTTGTGTCTTTGTGGTGGTTTTGCCTCTCTGTGATCATATGTCTTATTGTAAAATTTTTTGGGGCTTTTTGAGGTCATTTTGTGTCCTTTTGTAATGTTTTTATGTCTCTTTGAGCACATCTTTGTCTCGAGAGTGGTTTTTCATCTCTTTGTGATCATTTTATGACTTGTCAGTTTTTTGAGGCTTTCCATTTTGTGTCTCTTTGTAATCATTTTATGTCTTTTTGTGATCATTTTTACTGTCTTTGTGGTGGTTTTGCATCTCTATGTGACCATTTTGTCTTCATGTAGTTGATTTTTGGAGATTTTGCACCTATTCGCAGTGTTTTATTGGTCTCTCTGTGGGCAATTTTGTCTCTTTGTATTAGTTTTACATTTGTTTGTGATCATTTTATGCCTTGTTGTAGTTGATTTTGAGATTTGCACCTCTCTGTAGCTATTCTGTGACTCTGTGATCATTTTATGTCTTATTGTAGCTGTTTTCTAGTTGTGTTGCACCTCTTAGTGGTATTTTATGTCTCTTTGTGGACATGTTTTGTGTCTTTGTGGTGGTTTTGCATCTCTGTGATCATTCTATGATTTCTTATCATTGTTTTTTGGAGGTTTTGCATCTCATTCCGGTCATTTTATGTCTCTCTGTAGTTGTTTAATGTCTCTTTTAGTAATCATTTGTGTCATGTAGTCATTTTCTGGAGACTTCATCCCTTTGTGGTTGTTTCATGTGTCTTTGTAGACATTCTCTGTCTTTTGTAGTCATTTTTTTTGTCTCGTGGTAGTGTCACGTCCATGCGTGTGAACAATATTGAGACTAATCACCTTTTCAAAATGACTATGATGGATTACACACATATCTGTGATGTGTCAAAAACCTTAATGAGTTTACGCTTTTTCGCTCTGATGACATCTGAACTTACACTGTAACGAATGTTGTAGAGAAAATGAATTTTGATTAATAATATGTATCAGTAATTCCAGTACCTCTGCTGTCTAAAGCTTGGTGACACCTCTCCTCTGCTTTGAGAAAGAGCCAGTCAAGCGCAATCAATAAAACACGCTGTTAAAACAAATGAGTTGCATGTGTCTCCCTTAACTGGACACAAAAAATCCATAATTTTATTGTGTCGTTTGCTCTTTTTTTTCCATTATTCCTGAATTATAATACAAAAAGTCTTTCCATGCAAAGAACAAAAAGCACACGCCATTAATCATCAACTCAAACCTTTTGCTTTAATCGCTATTTCTGCTGTTTGCCTCTGCCTGCGATAGCAGCTGTCACAATGGGACAATATGCATGACTGGATTCCCATCAGCCCTCTCTGTACATCCACACTGCTGGAAAGGAGCGACAAGCCCCGTCCCCAACTTCATTTTCAGAAAATAAAAGTTACCCTCACAATTACCCACTGTGATGTACTCTGAAAATCAGCATAATGAAGCTTGTAGTGTGAGAACCACTAAAATCTGATGTAAAAATGTTCCCAAACTGGTGTCAAACAATAGGGAGAACAACTCATACAGCATTTAATTTAATAACAGATACTCATTTAGTCTTTTATGAAATTCATCTGGATGTGCTGAGGCGGTGTTACACTGTAGGCCTCTGAGAGAAACAGTAGTAGGTGGAAATATGAATTATAAACATAGACTGGGATCAGTTTTTCCCCCCCGAGCACTGTGAGAATAAATGTGAGTTAAGGCACTTAAATCGACTCATCTACTCTTTTTATTCCCGACCACAGGAGCCGCTACGTTTCAGCTGGAGAGTCAATCACAGCTGCTTGATATGCACATGTGTGCTCCCTCTTTTTTTGTCCTTCACACTGAGCGCAATGAGGCCCTGATGGTAAATGCTGAAATGCATTAATGTAATAATATCCACCCTCGTGACAGACAGTGACCCGCGGGGAAACTCCGGCCTGATATGAAAATATTGCCCAGCGCGGAGTGTCTCCAAGTAATTGAATCATGTCTTGCATTGTGTACTCTGCCTTTGTGTTGTGCTGTGTGAAAATTCGTTTAATGGTTTGGAACAATGTTAATGCACTGGGAGCTTTGGGTTTGAGAGGGCTGGTGACCCATAGGAGGCTTCTCGTGGGGGAGGGGAAGATTTCAGGGAATGTGTGAGAAATGTCGTGTGTGCATGCGTGTACAGTATGTTAAAATAAACTTAGATTGATTGTACTTTTCTTTATGTGTTCTTGGACATGCTTTTATTTGCTGGACTGAAAACCAAATCCAAAGAGAAGGATAATAAACTGGGACAAATCCTGAAGGATGCTGGGCCAACTTTCAAACATAATCTTGAACCACAATAACTTAGGTAAATCAAATACACTCTGATTCCAGCAGTATTTTACCCCCAAATTTCTACAGACAGATCAACCTGCTCTCATTCAGAGGCTGTCAAATAGGTGGCTTGGCACACCTGTTCTGTTGTGCGGTGTGGAGCAGGTGGAGACTGCAGGCAACAGGAACTCTAATAAATCACTTTCTATTCAAGGTTTGAGCAGGAAAAAGTAAAACTGAAACTTATGCAACAAAACCAAGGATCTACCAAAAATTGGACTGAGAGCCAGGACTTGAAAGCAAACTCATCAAACAGGATGAGGTGCAGGTGGGGATAAAGGCAGAGGAGCTCAGGTGAGGGAAATAAGGTGACTAGGGAGAGCAGGCAGGGAGCTGATTGGCTGCGAAGGACTAATGAAGCTGATACAGGACAGGTGTGTAGAAGAGTGAATGATGGAAAAGAGCACAGAAACCCTAAACCCACACAATACAATCCTCTTAATAATAAAATGCTGTGTTAATTTTCAGTTTTAGTCATTTTTATCCTTATTTTATTTGAATTGGTGAAAATTCATGACATTTTAGGCAACTTTGAATCATAATGTTTATTTATTTATTTATCTTTACACTAATCCAGAGAGGCTAATTCATGTATCAGAAACAAGAAACAAGGTGACAGGTTGTATCATAATTTTATTTAGACACTTTTTTCTACAACGACAAATAATTTCTGAAATGGCAAAAAACAGAAATATAACAAACATCAGATGGACTGGAGTCATAATAAATACGCCACAATAATATAAGTAAGCAGCGCCGATTAATTCATTTTAAGTAATAATGTGGAAAAAGACCTTTAAAGAAACATTTCTATTCTATTTTTGTTTTTTTCAAAATGACTGGAAACACGAGTCCCCTGTTGGTAACTTAGATCGACGGTCCACTGTTAGCGAGGTTGATGTGTATGTGTGTGTGTGTGTGTGTGTGTGTGTGTGTGTGTGAGGTGGTATATGCACATACAGCGAGCAGCAGCAGCGACCCACCGTCCAACACCGGCACACTGTGAGAACGGAAACAGAGCACCTGCCGCAGCAGGTGAATGCGCTGTCTGTAGTCATTTTGACTTGACCAGTGGACTTTCCTACAAACTAATTGGCTGTAGAAGCAGGTGCTTGATGTAAAACCAGCCGCCAGCAATTTGACCAGCTGAGTTGCAGGTGACACCATCAGCCGGCTTGAGTCAAACTCAGACCAGCCACTTCACATCTCTGCAACTTTTCTCTGCAACGTTCTAAAATGGTTTAGTCTTGTCTCGTTGCAAATCTTTGGTCTGAACTGGGAATAATACTTTAGTTGCTCTGAGCATCAAATGTTGCCTGGAATGGATTTACAGTGGAGTTTGCTGAAAGCCAAGTGCATCTCTTACAGACACTAAAGTGTGGCTTGTGCATCGGTGCCAGATGCTGAAAGGGCATGATGAAGCGTCAGTATCAGGGGTGTAAATATAGACAGTGCAGGCAGTGCAATTGCACTGAGGCCCCTGGGGTGGAGGGGGCCGTAGAGAGTGGGCCCTTGCAAGTGAATCAGATTGGAAATATACCTGTGTGTTCAAAAATAAATGATAAAACAAAGAATATTTTTAACGGTTCCATTTGCTATATATGTCCTCAACAAGGCAAACACATCTGTGTCATGATTTCATTTTATTTTTCTAAATACTCAGAAGCTAGTTAAAACAAAATTACATGCTTTTTCTATATAAACTATAAAATCTATAAATATACTATGAAACTATTAAACGACTAATTTCTTACTTTCTTTGACATATCTTGTTAGATATATAATGATAATTGCTGAGTGATATGCATGTTGATGTTGACCAATGTTAAGTCTCTGTTTGTATCAAGACAGTACATACAAAATAATGTGCGCTTGGGCCCGTCCAATCGTCTTTACACCACTGGTCAGTATATACCACCTGGGAGTAAGATCAGGAGAGTATTTCTGGTGAAATTTCCCTGGGTGGGAATAATAAAGTTCTTCCCCACCTAAAATTGTTACTTGTAATACTTGATGAGGTAATATTCAAACACAAATGAATGCAATTGAAATTTGTTTGCTTGCTACTGTAAACATATTCCTCCCATAGCACAGATAATAAAAACAGTTGTTGTTTTTTTCATTCCCCTGCCAGTGTACGTGCCATTCACTATGAGAATGACATATTTTATTGCAGTGTGCCTGGGTGGCTGCCCTGCTTTTTGCATAAGAAACGGTAATCTCTGGAACGGATGCATTAGAAGTCTTGAAAGTGAGGACCAAAGGAATTTTAATCAGGCAGAAAACATGCTGCTGTTTAGCTTTTATACAACCCAGCAGAGCTGTTGATGTGAAAACTGTAAATCTCTCCCATAATTACTCCTTGCCTTCTTATCGCCACAAACTAAAGGGGAGAATCAGGGAGGGGAAAAACAAGAGGGGGGGGGGGCAGATTCAGCAGGCTCAGTGTTCGCCCCCTCGGTCAGTGGCCCCACAATCAGCTCTGGCTCAAACAACATGGAGTTTATCATTCAGAAATATTCGGGGTCCTGGTCATGTAGCTGGATAAGCAGGGACAGCTGGGCTACTGAAATGGTCACCATAGTACAGTGGATTGATGAAGACCAACTGAAAACACAACATGACTCCGCCACTTCTCTTCACTGCTGTGGGTGGGTCAATGTGTCCAAGCTTGCAGGTAGCTTACTCGTTAGTGAGAAGCTTGTTTGTGAGCAAACACTGTTTTAATAAGCAACCTATAATATTCGTCAACAGACTACCAGACTTTGTGCCAAGCAATACTTTACTTTCTTGAGGGTAAAGGGCATACAAAAGAGGAATCCCAGGAACTATAACAGTCATCTTCTCCTCTCTAAATGTCTATGTACATCAAGGTAAATATCTAGTTTCCTGATCCACCACTCTTTTAGTTTCTGTCTTTTTGGGTAGATAAGAGTGCATTGAACCTTCTTTATTAGCATGAAATTACAATGTTCGGACCTTCCCTTAATTATTTAAGGGAACCCCCCAGTCAGGCCCATGTGGTTTGCTATTCCACAATGCTTTGGCGGGTGAGAACATCAGTCCGCATTATCATGTGTTTAGTAGGTCATCAATGACATAGACTGTATATAGACAGATGACACGTCTCAGCTTCCTCCTACTGTGAAAAACTGATGCCTAAATATCCCAGATGTGGCTGCTGCCATCTTATGCTGTTGGCAACATTTGGAGCCAGAGACTGATTGCTGTTGAGTTTGGAGTTCCTGTCTATACATCTGTACGACCCAATCGTGAGTAACGCCATGAATTGCAAGCTCACAGATTGACACTCACAGCTGTCAGTCATGATGTCAACCCCCATTTTAGAGCATCAAATAACTAATTAAAACCAATGTTATTCATAAAAGTAACACTTAAACATCGAGGTGATTAGAACTCTGTGAAATGACAGAGACCAAAGAATTATTTGGCCTGTACTTTGAGTTTTTAGTTTGTCCCATGTTGAGTGAAGGGGCGGGGCTTAACCTATACAAAAGTCCAGCCACCAGGGGGCAGTCAAACTGGTTTGGCTTTACTTTTGTGGAGCTTTCCATCTCTCATACAGTCACGCTAAAGTGGTTGTCACACAGCTCACATTTAAACTATGTACTTTCTGAAAATGCAGCGTATGTGACAGTATGAACCAATCTGCTTTTTTTCCCCCTCAATGTTTTTGAGTCTGTTCTTTGTCAAAAAATATGAAAACCAGTCAAATATTTCACTGAGAAATGCAGGTTTGTGACTCAGCTCTGCAGCCTTGCTGGTCTGTGCTTTGTATTCTTTGTGAAATTTCTATTTTGATGTGGCCACAGTTCTGTAGATTGAATAATGATGACAGTAATGAATGACACAGTCAACTGTGAGATTTATAATTTTTTAGCTTTTCTGTTGATGGCCTTGTGCTTCAACTTCTCAGTAAAACATTTGGCATTTTGGCATAAATCATGGGCTATTTGAACATTTGCTTTAAATTTTGATCAGCATGGGATAAGGTGACTGTCAGAAAATGAACGGCAATGAAAAAAAGGATGTTTAAAATGTGTGAATTAAATTAGTCCCTCTGATCTGACGTGACATTGTCATCATGCCAGGTCAGAGTGCAAGGCTCAGGGTTTAGTTTAGTTCAGTTTTCAAAAAGACCGTGTGCAATGACATTAATCATTCACAAAAAATAAAAACATGGTTCCACCAGATTTAGCGAGACGCTAATTTCCATCTGTCGTCAACTTAATGGGGTAAAGCAGTACATACAATTACAACACAGATCACTAGATAAGCAGATGCCCCACACAACCAAGGACACTGAGCACACACTGGACATCATAAAATACAGCATAGATCAGTGGTTCCCAACTGGTCCAGCCACCGGGTCCAGATTGCTCCTTAGTCATTAGTTCAAGGTCCACAAAGTTGAGTATACTGGCCATGTGTCAAGCTAGTTTGTTGTCTCTGTTAAGTAGCTGTCTGTTAGTCACTCACTTTAAAGCAGGAAAATGCGTTTCGCAGTAAAAGCCTGTGCCAGAAATTCAGTGAGTTTTTTTTACAAACTTGACACATTCAAAAGTCATTTGCAATCCACTCAGAGTGGATCCACAACCCCTTTTTTGGACCATGACCCACCAGTTTGGAACCACTGATGTAGAGTTCATGATAAGTTCATAAGTCAGCAAAACTTGGGAAGAGATTTAGGGTCGTGGGAACTAATTGATAGCGTGGACAGGCTGAAAAAGTCCAAAAAATCTAGTTTTACAGCAGCTAATTGTGAGTGGACATATGACTCGCCAAGATGGTGTGAGTGGCTTCAGCAAAAAGACACCTGAATGTCCGACACTATTCAGAATTAAATATTAGAGATTTTGGCACATGTAGCCGAGAGGGAAATTTCATCTGAGGTGAGGGGGCGCACAATATTTGGAATAACAGCTTAAGGAAGCACCAATGTAGCTACGTCTGAGCAGTTTACCTGTAGCTCCTGTTTAATGCTCCACATTTCTGCTGTGCAACACCTATAAAGTCTTCCCACCTGCATAATAAACAGCTCTATTTTGGTCTGTCGCTAACAGTGTCATCCTGTCAACATTAACCAACGTTGCCTTGGTTTGGTTTGAGGAAGGTTTCGGTTCAACACATACTGATGCAAAACGATCATGATTTGGACCACCAGTGTGAAATCCCCTAAAAAACTACTGTTCTGTATAAGAGTATCAGTCTCAGCAGGTGCAGGTACGGTGTTCCAGAAACTGCCTTTGACGGTTATGTTTAAATGAGACTACAGTACATGTTTAATTGCTGTGTAGGATTCTGCTCTGGAAACCAGGTATTTCTAAGTATAGAGCTGCTTGATTGCAGATGGGACCACAGCACTGCCAAAGGCTCCGTTGAGAAGCTAATAGTCTCTGCGGATCACAACAATTTTCCTTTCTAACTTGTTAAATGAGACCTGAGAGGTATGACGAGTGGGTGTGCAGGAGAAAGTGAGAGTTCCACACGTTCAAATTAGATAAGACTGACTGTTGACTCCTTTTGTTAAACAAGATTTAGCATTAACTCCTCAAAGTGGCTGCATTTTTTGGCTTTTCATGACTTGGCAGGAGAATTAACTAAATAAAAACACCAAACATGGAAAGTGTGAAAAAAAGAAAAATGGTATCAGGACACTTGTTCCTGGAAATCTGTATTTATTGAAGAAATGTGGAGCAAGAGGAGCTTTCACGCCTTGGCACCAAGGGACACAGCAAATCACTGGTTGGACAAAATGTGATGAATTGTCTTACAATACAATTTCTTTGAACAAAAATAGTGACAACAGGGATTTTTTTTTTCAGGACCTGAATATAGAACAAGCAATACAGTGGCGGATCTTCCTATAGGAGACATAGGCGAATGTGTAGGCGTCCACTAATGGACTAACTTGTCCACTAATGAACAATCCAATGTTCATTAGTGAGTGTTCATCACAGTCAGAACATGCTAGGCTCACAGGTAGACAGCAAGTGCAAACAACTACCATTCAGTCATTCAAACCACATGCCAAGGTGTTCTGACATACATTCAACCACATATAATGTGTTAACGCTAATGTGACCCGATGTGTCCTCAGCAAGGAAAGGAGAACATCATCAGTGCAGGACATAGTGGCTGTTTTGGTGACAGTGCACTAAAGCTATGCAACTCTCAAGCAGGATTTATACTTCTGCATCAAATCGATGGCATAGGCTCTGCGTAGATGTGTACCCTGCGGCATAGCCTGGCGTGCACCTCCTCAGAAATGTAACCGCACGTCTGTTTATTTTTGTTCAGATAAGAAACAAAGTGTGAAGACAATAAAGCATTAATCATTTGCTGTTATTTTGCTGCGTACTGCTACTTAGAGTTTGAGCTACCACCTACAAGCTAAGCGCACAGGTGCAGCTAATGAGATTGATGTCAGCAGCCAAGCACAAAGCACTATTTTGGGGTGAGCAAATCGTCACAAACCTGTGGATGAAACTAAAATGAAGCAGTTACATACAGCGCTTGTTAAACAGGTGGCAACTGACTGCAGACCTGAATTTTAAATCTTGTGTGTGATTTATCCTGGTTTCATATGAGTAAAAGTCTGCTAACCATTAGGCTATTTCATATAATGTAAAATGGAATAGGCCCGTTTCCACTGCAGGAACATCGGGGTAATTTTATGGGGCCGGGGCCATTGGTGCGTGTCTCCACCGCAGGAACCACCCCCGAAGGACAGAGTTCCGGAACTTTTACAGGGGCTAAACAAGTCCCTGCCTCAGAGTAGGTACTCAGAAGGGCCCCGAGAAACTCCTGGCTGGGACTTGGGGATTACTTGGTGCTGATTGAATATACTCAAGGCGGGATGTGACATTCTGTAATTAATAACATGGTTATCGTAGATTAGCTGGGCTAACCGTTAGCTGTTAGCAGTGTCTGTAATAACTCAATAAACGGTCCGTGAAAAAAATATTTTTTCTAGCGGATATCTTAGTTACAACATGATTGAGCTAGCAAAGCAGTTTTGTGTTGCTATGTGTGGTGTTTATTCAGTTGTGGGAAATCTTGATGTCTAGACAGCTAACAGCAGCAGCAAAGCTAACATCAGGACGTCATCTGTTAAAGCCTCCCGATGTCGGATACGACATGAAACTACTCCAGTTAGCTCAATCATGATGTAACTAAGACATCCGCTGGAAAAAATATTTTTTTCACAGACCGTGACCGGAGTTATTACAGACACCGCTAAGGGCTAACGGCATCCCTACGCCCCTACGTCGCCCCGGTCAAAATGGTCGTGCAACGATTACGTCACATACAGAGCCCAGTAACTTTCAAGGTTCAAGGTTCAAGGAGTCTTTATTATCCCCGTGGGGCAATTTGTTGTACAGCCAGCAGTAATAAACAAACAATTAAACAACAATCACTCAGACAACAATAAATAACCAGAGACAACAAAAAGAATGAAGAGCAGGTCAGTCACTTATTCAGGAGAGCAATAGCAATAGCAGCAGGAACCTTCCCCCTACTCCGCTCTCTCAGTGGAGACAAGGCGGTTGAGAGGGCCGAGCGAGAGGACGTTGCTGTAGTAGTTCCTGCCCCCCAAATAGTACCAGGAACTTCTTCAGTGGAAACGGGCCTTTTGTTTGGAAAATGTGTCCAGCAAAATACTAGTGTTTTGTCTGTCAATCTTGCAAGTTATAATGGAGCCGAATTTTGAAACGTTACCTTTGTTAAATGTTGCTGTTGTCCCTGGCTCCATATGAGTAGAGGAAAAGTCTGCTAGCCACTTGGCCAATTAATACAATGTAAAATGCCATAGACTTGTGCTAATAACATTAGCATTTTGTATTTGTGGGGAAAATGTGTCCGGCAAAATACAAGTGTCTTGTCTGTCAATCTTGTGGGTTATAATGGAGCTGATTTGTGTACTTGTGTTTGAAATTGTCGCTACAACACTTCAGAAACCCCACCACTGACTAGCGTTTTGGAGGTGTAATTGTAGAGAGACACAGTCAAGACACAGACAAGTATAAATGCGTAAGGCCAAATGCGTAGGCTCTATGTAAAGACTTTTCTTAGTTTGCACATGTTATATTCTTTTAGTGTTTATTTATTATCTTTGTTTGTTAGATGTATATTTGTGTTAATTTCTTATTAGCTCTTGTTGTTTGTAATAAAATGGTTGGGGCGGGGGGGTTAGACGTCATGGCCATCTTGCCCCAACTTGCCCGGGGCGCTGGCTGTTTAAGGTCCCAACTGATGCCATTGGATACACGGTAAGTCTTTGTGTATTCACCAGAGGAGAAAAAAGACAGTCACCAGACATATTTGATATTGAACAAGAGAAGGTTTCACTTTTCACAACGACTGTTTCCAGCATGTTAATAACACTCCGGTGGAGCCACTGCAGGCTAACTGAGGGATTGGATTGGAATGAAAGGCAGTGTAATTTCACACATTGTGAGAATTAACTTGCTGCTCAATGAGTGAGCTGGAGGGTGAAATATGTAGGATGGAGAGTCTGTGCGCTGACATTATTTCTTTAAAGCACATAAACAAACGAAACCAGTGGACATGAATAGTTTATAACTGTTTTAAAGAGAAGCAGGAGCAGTTGCTTTTCACTCAGAAATTTGTGTTTTCTTCAACAAAGGAGAGGCTATTTTCGAGGTTGGCATCTTATCAAGTGTTGAATGGCTCATTGAAATCTGATCATCTACAATTAACAAACATGGGCGCACACACACACACACACACACACACCTAGAACGACACAGCATGCAAACAGACCCAGCATGCAAACAGACACAACAATGACCGTGTTACCCTTTTTTGACATGGTTAGTTTAAAACTATTTCACAGCCCTGGGGAGCAGATACAGACAGACAGACATAAATATACTTAAAATGATATTAATAATTAACCAAATAATTCCACTTATTTTCACCCTGGGCCTCATGGTTCTTGACAACAAATCAAAATCACATCACATTCACCGAGCTGTAGAGCTTTACAAAGTTTTCATTTACAAGACTCCAACACACACACACACACACACACACACACACACACACAAAAGCCATTACTTGTCTAATTGTCTTCATAAATCGCCCACTTATGATTTTGTTCAACTTGTGATAAAAGATCTGATCTCCAACTCTTAACTAGCTGAAGTTCTCTGATGCTGCATTCACTGCAGATGTTCAGCAAAAATGAATCACCAACTGGGACCCCCCTAAATGTCACAATTACCTGTCAGAACTCAGTCAAACATAATTATCTGTATCTAAGAAAACGAGGGCAAACTGTATCTGCTGTAGAACATCTATGGTGTAAATCAGAAGTACAAAGTATTTGGTTGTTTCAGCGTTTTGACTTGAAGTGGGGAATGTCCATTTTACACGGTTTGGAAGCGTAGACTATATTAACTGGATCCTTTTAACAACAGGATTCAAAAAGCACCCACAAAGTTGCTTTGCTGCGTCACATTGCCTCTGGTACACTGAGGTATTTATTTTGTTCTCGTTTTTTACACAGTTCAGTGTAGATGTTAGGCTGTTGTAGGGTCATGTCATCACACAAAATGGCGGCGAGCAGCTGTGGCTCATTCGTTCGCGCCTCGGCCCCTGCAGCCTCGAGCCTCGGCCCCTGCAGCCTAAAGTGTCCTTGGGCAAGATACTGTGCATGTGAATGGTTATTGCTCCTGATGAGCAGGTGGCACCTTGCACGGTAGCCTTGGCCACCTGTGTATGAATGTGGTGTGAATGGGTGAATGCTGACTTGTGATGTTAGGCGCTTGAGTGGTCACTAAGACTAGAAAGGCACTATATAAAGGCAGTCCATTTCACATTTGAGACGGCACAACAGAAACTGAATGCATGCAACGTGCTAGAGATTGCTACTAACATTCCTTGTCCACTGTAAGGGCAACTTATATTAAACTTTTGTCAATTTAGAGATGCTACACATCGTTAGCTCGATTGATTTCATTTTACTAAAACCATGAGCACCAGAGAAGAGTGTAATTTATTCAGATTTACTGGCATAATAATAAAAAAAAAAGTGGTGACTCCCTACTTTGGAGCTGTCATTAAGTCAGAATATGTGTCCATTCCTCTATAACAAAACAGTTTTGTGTAAAAAGAATTAAAAGCCTGTCCCGAATAAAGGGCTGCTGAGTCCAGTTATCTCAGCAAATAATAGCCCAGGCAACTAATTGACGTTTTATGGTATGCACTTGCCAACACTGGGTGGCACTGTGGCACCAGCTTAGGGTGGGGGAGCCCTTCTGTGCAGCGTTTACATGTTCTCTGGGTTTTCTCCGGGTATTCCAGCTTCCTCCCACAGTCCAAAGACATGCAGGTTAACTGGTGACTGAATGTGAGTGTGAATGGTTGTCTGTCTCTATAGCCCCTTTTACACTGCCAGATTTTCAGCGAATGTTGGGCCGTTTTGCCGGCGAGCTGCGAGCGTTTAGACACACAGAGCCGGATTGGTGTGTTGATCCGAGGTGCCCAGTTATCCACCTCGTAGGGTAGTCATACTGGTGAAACCTTTTTGGTTTAAAACAGAATGAGGCCCCCTTCCACAGCGAGAGGGGCTGTTGAAGACTTGTGGGTGGAGCTGTTGATGACGCCGCACGAGTGACCCACTGGCAGTGGATAAACAGGAAACAGCTGATAGCAGGAATTAGCGAGCAACTAGTAGTAAGAGGGAAACACAAACCTGACAGACACTGTAAAGATGAGCAACTGGGGAGACAAGGAATTGCGCGCCCTCCTTGCCCTCACAAACGAAGAGGCCATTAACTGTCAGATGACGGGGACGGTGAAGAACGGGCCGACTTATGAGAGAATCACTGAAGGACTGACCAGCCGTAGCTTCCCTCCTACGTCACTGTTTACGTCACACGCTGAGCTACACGTTTTGTTACTTGCTCATGCCCCCCATTGCCCCGAAAAAGGCGCATTCTGTATAAACAAAAGTAGGTAGGCGGCATTTTGCTGCACTTCCTGATTTTGTTTTTATACTGAAAAAAGACTGATTGGGCTTTCCTGCAAATTTGCACAATTCCTATCTAAAAAGGGCTCATGTGTCAGCCCTGTGATAGTCTGGCGAGCTGTCCAGGGTGTACCCTCTCGCCCAGTGTCAGCTGGGATAGGCTCCAGCCCCCCCACGACACCTAACAGGATAAACGGAAAATGAATGACTTGATGAATGACTTGCTAGCCACATTCACTTTCCAAGATGACAATATGTCAGTGTTGTGTTTACAGCTTGTTGTGTTGCCCTGAAGAAGCAACCAGTGGTTTAAGAGATGTTCTATGCTCTGCAGCACCATTGATAAACTAGCAGATAATAAAGTTCAGCAGTGAAGCAAAGTGATAAAACTCCACACAAAGTAATAAACTAAGAAAACAATGCCTAAGTTTAAAAACATTCCTGTAATTAAACTTTATCTAAATTATATTTTGTTGTAGAACCATAACATTATAAAGACATACAGAACAAAAGAAGCTGTGAAGCATTTAATTGAAATAACTGGTTTACTAGTTGAGCAGAGGCTTTATTTCCTGACAGCTCAGCCAGGAGTGTACTTTTATTGTAATTCACTACAAAACAATAAACAAAAAAAACACTGAATTACGAAATAATGAATGATGAAATGGGAATGCACCTTAGTAAACAGCTACAACAACTTTTCCCCTCTTTGTGATGAATAATGTATGCTGACCTACATGGCAGAAAACATATTCAAGGGATCATATCGACTTGTTTGGCTCAGAGAGGCGTCTAAGCATGCCTTCAGAAATGTCCACTCTTTTATGGTGCCAGTGAAAGTATGCACTTGATCGATCTGTGTTATCTCTTCCAAGTGTCTCAAGTATTGACTGGCTTGATTTTTTTTTTCTGGAAGGAGTCTGCAGAGTCAGCACAAAGTCAGCGTGTCTTGTTATCTCTCTTGCTGGTCCCAGAGCAAACAAAACCCCTGTATATGTTTACAACCATTTTAAACTTTGATATATGGGAGGGCCTCCTCGTCCCGCTTTAAGAGTCACCACACAAGCTCATTAAGAGCCAATGTTCCTGTTTTTATGACAACACAAGTTGTTACTGTGTCCCAGCCTGCCCTGCATGGTTCAATACAACCAGCCCTGATTATAGGTGAGGGAGACGTTGCGGAGGAGAAATCAGAAAACTGGAAGAAGTTAGAGGAGGAAAAAAACTGAAGAGAAGGAAAAAAGAAGACGCTGATGACAGAAAGGAAGTGAGAAAGCAAGAACGCTGGAAATGTACCAAGAGACAACAGGCGCTACCAATTAACTTGCTCCGAGAGTTACGACTTTCTCTTGAGCCCTCACACTGGCTTCAACCTTTTGACCGCTCATATATAACTTAGAGCCGGTTAAGTGCCTCACAAAAGTAAGCATCTCATTATAATTGCTTTAAATATTCATGACTTCCTCACAATCAACAGTAACTTTTACAAAGCAGCCGATTGGATGTGCAGCTGCTTTCTTTCAGCGTCTATTGACAAGATAACTCTTAGCACCTGGCTTGTCTCCATAAGTGGACTCTAGTCATTACTTACATTGAGACTGTAATCCAGCCAAATGCCAGCCGCTGAATGAAGCTGTTTAAGTCCTTCGTATAAAACAGCAGCTATGGTCACCTTGAATTCTTCTCTGTTAAAGTGCACTCAAAGAGGCCTTTTTCACACAAGACATTTTGACAAAGTGTAAATGAAATCAATGATGGCTGGATTCCATTCAGCTGCTTTGGCTTCAGAGTCCTGGTCAGTAGTGAAGTGGTTGCTAATGAAGTGTGTGCACTGCTAAAGAGATGGGAGGGTTACGCAGGAGGAAGTGGCCATACTTAGACATATATTCCAATGAATCTTTGGCTGACAGGTGGGTATACTGTAAACAGCTAGAAAAAGAGGTGGGCACACCCCATGTCCCTGCATACACCCTCCTTTTTGGGTAATTAAATTGCTAGGTCAAGTGAAAATTGCAAACATAGTTTCGATGCTGTCTCAGATTCGGAGCCTGTTATTATGCAATGTATCCTCATAGAACTGAAATGCTGACCCAAAAGTCAAGAAACTTGGTGAAGAAAAATGACGTTAAGTTTATTCCTAAATGTTACATCGTTGGCAACTGGATTTGCTTGGGTTTCTTGAAGACGTTTAGCCTCTCACCCAAGAGGCTCCTTCAGTTCTAATGGACTAATGAGGAGTCTCAGGTGTTAACCTCTGTGTGGGTGTGAACTCTTGTAGAGTCGTTGACCAACCCGGCCATCATGTGTGTTTTAGGGTTAGATGGGTCCAGGTGTGAATTGGTGTTAAGCCGTATGGGGAGGGATCCCAAGACTGCATTGTAGGTGGGTGATAAGTGGTGTCCTAGGCCACCTCCTCTGTTTAATAATGGTCATTCCAGTTTGACGTAGATGGCTTCTTTCACACCTCTTTCAAACTATCTGTCCTCTCTGGCCAAGATTTGAACATTGCTGTCTTTGAAGGAACGTCCCTTCTCCTTCAATGGCAAGTGCAGCAGCTTCTGTTAATTGTAATGAACATGCTCTGCTGCAGCAGACATGTTTCACCGCGTCCATGTCCCATGTTTTGCGGTTGCTGCAACACATCCCTGACACAGACCCGGCTGCAGAAACAAATTAAAGGGGGGGCACTAAATTTTTTTAGGGGGGCAAACTTTTTCAAACTACTTCAGGCTGAACAATGGCTCTGTGACCACTCCTACAGTGCTGAGAAATATTATTTTCCCTCACCAAAAAGGGGCAGTTCATCCCAAAATCTAAAAAAACAAACAAAAAACAATATTGTAGTGCTCTGTCCATTTATTCAACTCAAAAGTCAAGCATTTCTGGAGACATAAGCACTGATGTCAAGCTGAACACTGAAGTAAACATTCAAACTAGGAGAGGTAGCTACAGCAGCTAGGGAGCACAAGGAGCAGAACAAATCAGTGTTACCCTTCTGCCTTTAAGTACCCTAAGTGGGTGTATCTGTAAGATGTGTGTGTGTGTGTGTGTGTGTGTGTATGTGTGTGTGTGTGTGTCACTTTCAGTAGAGTGGCAGGCGGCATTTGTGGAGTATGTGAAACCTTCTTAACACATTGTCCTTCCACTCATTCCTAAATTTTCGAGTCAAGTCCCTAGCATGAATGTTTACTTCAGTGTTACTGTTGACTTCAGTGCTTACATTTCCAGTTAAAGTCAATGGTGCTGCTGCTTCCTGCTCCCCCCCGTTCGCGTTGTCACTTCTCGTCGTTATATTTTTTTGGAAATAATTCCGGATATCCATAGCTCGCGCCTCGCGGCGATATTAATTATCGATGCTGTCCATGAATGAATGAGTCAGCACCCGCCCCCCTCTGTCTGTAATTGGCTGAAAGTTGACTTCATTTGTTGGTTGGATTGGTTGAACTGTATGATCGTCAAAACGAGATAGGAATAAGAGAGAGTTGGCCACTCTGAGTTAAAAAACAAAACCCCCCAAAAATAAACAGCTTCCAGTCGAGGGCGGGCACAGCTGACTCTGTGGGCGGGCACTGCCCCCCAATGCCTGCCCATGCCGCCGGGTCTGCCCTGACATATGTTGTGGCGTTGTCCTACTTTCCACCTGTAGATCAAATACAGCAAGATGCAATATTTGTGACAGAAAATTGCCACCCAGCTGCAACATCAGTCACCTCCAAGTCCTGTCAGCATGCTTTCCTCATAGAACTAACTATACCAAGCAAGGATGCCATGGAGGAGGCGTTTGAACGCAAGAGATTGCGCCCAGCTGGCCTCGTAACTGAAGTGACGACTAGAGGCTGGACAGCTGAGGTGCAATCAATCAAGGTGGGCTGCAAAGGCTTCATCACTAGATCCACCACTAGGCCCCTCAAGGAACCTGGGACCAATGGGCAGGCCCAGAGGAAAGTGGTCAAGGATCTGGCCATTACAGCTGAGAGGTGCAGTCATTGGCTATGGCTGAATAGAAAGGATCCTGTCTGGACCCCTCGGTAACCACAGAGGAGCCAACCTTTTGACACACCCAGGCCTGATCAGCCTGCCGTGGGCCTGCCTCAACGGAGAGTGTCTTGTGATAAAGGCTGAAACACCTGATGGTTTTTAGGTGCACAGCTGATGATGTGTCAGGGGGCAGCTCTGCCGGGTGGTCTCGACTGAAACACCTATGCTCTGGCACGAAGTGTACTGAAACTCCAGGGATTGTATCAGCAAGTATTATCAAGTCTAAATCAAGTCCATCTCAGTTGCCTTTTGACTCAGCTATTCTGCGTAGACAATATTATGACTTGGATGACTGACAGACTTCCCAGACAAAAGTTTGAGTGCAGTTTTGGCAATAATGTCAGCAAGGAACACTCCAAATGTGTATTACTTTTTTCTGTCCAACATCTCTCAATCTTCCACAACAGCTTGCCTGAATGACGCTGTTCTCTTGAAGCTGATTAACTCCCTCCCTTCAGAGCTTTGTGAAGGCAGCAGGTATGTTTTCCATTTGCAGTGTCTAATTCAAGTGACGCGCATTGTCAAAGTGCGATTACTCACACCAGATCCACTGTGGATAGCCGATTAGGTCTTGAGCAACCGGCGTCTGGCTGTTGCACACAAACATCGGTTTTGTTATGACTCGGCGTTCTTACAACATCTCCCCAGTTTATAGAATGATGAGTGATAATCGTCAGAAGTGTTTGAGATGATGACATGCTGGGGAGACATGGGACACACACAGCTCACTCATGAGACAATAAAAAACTTTTCTCCCCTCTTTATGTCTCAGAAAACACATCACAACTGTCACTTTTTCCCAAGCCGCTCCTCAAATGCATCATTTTCTTTCCAGCTAATCTGACAAAAGTAACACCTGAAGTATCACATTTTAAATTGCTGCAGAGGTTTGTTATTGGAGACGCAGTTTAGTTCTGCTGATGATGAAAGTGGAGTTTAAAGTGTCTGCATCGGGACAGAAGAGTAACAAAGGCTTAAAGGGACAGCTCACCCCACAATCAAAAATACATATTTCTCCTCTTACTTTAGTGCTAGTATATGTCAGTCTAGATTGTTTTGGTGTGAGTTGCAGAGTGTTGGAGATATCAACTATAGAGATTTCTGCCTTCTCTCAAATATAATGGAACTAGATGGCACTCAGCTTGTGGTGCTCAAAGTGCCAAAAAATACATTTGAAAAACTCAACAGCAGTATCTCTTTCCAGAAATCATGACCTGGTTACAAAAGACAACATCACTGTAAGCAGTTTCGTGGAGGAACTTTTTTCTTTCTACCAAACAACACCCGCCAAACTGGATCACTGCATAGAAAGGTGCCATGCTATGTTCCTAAAGGCCCTGCAGGTGTTTCAGTTTCACAGTGACTCTTCATTACATTTCCCATTGGTGCTGGAGCCACCAAACCTATGTGCTTTTCACAGAGGCTACATAAATAATGGACGTAGCCACTGTAACGTCACCCCTTGGCTTATGGCCTTAAATTCTGCACTTCGGCCAACACCTTCTTGATTTTTGGAGCCAGAAGTGACTATATTGAGATGAGAAGTTGAAGCTATGGAGAAGCGAGGGATGGATCTGACACATGGACTGTAGCAACGCCTCACCTACAGCCTGTTTATCAAGTGGCCCCACGCTAAAATATGCCTTTGGGCCTTTGGGCCTTGATAAAATGTAAACAGGTAATAAAAAAAAATCACCCTGTACTGTTGTCATGAATGTTGAAATTAGCTAAAGAGCACTTTTTTTTCACCAGGCTGAAAATATGTTAACTTCTGCTGTAAAGTTGGACATTTAAACATGGTGGTCTACGGGGATTGACTCATTTTTGGAGCCAGCCTCAAGTGGCTATTAAAGGAACTGCAGTTTTTGGCACTTGCACGCTGGTTTAATTTTTCAGTTTCAGAAGTTGCCACTTGGCTTGTCACAAACCTGTCCCTGCTTTTGCGACAACTTCTGCGCCACTTCTGTACAGGCGACACATTTTTACAGTTGACTCTTTGCTAAGTCCCACCCCCAGACACAAACTGGCCAATCATAATTTAGCATAGCTCAGCCCAGGGTCCGGCAACAACACAGCTGTGCTCCATTGACTCTAATGCAGTCATTTCAGATTTCCTTCATTTTCAGGCTGGTTTTGTGGATTTGGAGCTAAATGTTGTGCCTGGGGCACGTCGTGTATTAATGATACTCGTTACCTGGAGAGGTTGGAAAAAGATTTACGTTTCTTCCCTGTTCCAAAACCAAAATCAGACCCTGAAAAGTGTAGGGTTAGCTAGCTAGCTACTGAAGATATAGCCTACTGAATGTATACACATGCTGCTTTTGCTTTGTAATGATTCTAACAGTGAAACAAAGACCGACCCTGCTGTACAGGAACCAGTGAAGGGAAGCAGGGAAACTTTGCTGATATTGAACCAGCTGTGTGTCATCACACTGTGCGCAGATGAACGTTGTTTACTTCCCCTGGAGATCCCAGGAGGTCCAGGTGCTGGCAGCGGCATGGGGGCAAATTAAAACACCGTTCATCTGCACACACTGCGATGCCACACAGCTGGTTCAATATCAGCAAAGTTTCCCTCTATATTCATTGTCTTGTGTGGCGATCAGCCGTGATGTGGTGGTTCACTTTTACACTGTGATCTGTAGCCTATAGTTCGGCTTTCGCTTCTAACTATCTTTGTCTTTTTAACCTGTTGTTGCTGCTGAGTCAGTTTGACATCCTGGATATGTCCTTCAAACACAGACTGTAGACCCCTCTGTCTGCTTCTCTCTGGAATCACGGTTTCATTTTTCCAAACATGTAATCTTTCTTCAGGGAGTGCAGTTAATTTCAGTGTGGACTCCATGCTTCCTCTGACACCTTGTCGGACCATCACAAAGGGGTGGGGCTTAGAGAAGGGTCAATTAATGATACTAAAATACCCTTAAAAAAATCTGTAGAATAAAGTTAAACTCCTAACTGTCCACTTACAAGTGGGAAAGCATTTGTGTCCATCATACCCACGTATGAATTTACATATTCTCATCATCACTATGGCACATTTTTTCCAGCTTCCAGTCATTGCTGGTATCATCCAACTGCTTCATCCCTCATGTCTGCCAAAAATAAAAGGAGATTTTTTTTCTTAGCCACAGTCGGTGTTTTGGCTGTTTGCCAGTCAGCACTCCACACTGCTGCCTCTCCTCTTTTCCTTTTCCAGGGACCTCTGATGAGCTGTGAAAGAGCATCGATGGACTCCTACAGTGCACCTTCCACGTCTCGGGGAGATTGTAATCATGGCCACAACTTTCTTCTTTTTTTTTTTTTTCTTTCCCCACACATCCTCAGCAAACTTATTCATAGGCATAATAAATAGGATCCACTCTCTGTGGATTAATGAGAAATCAGAAGTCATCCGCGTGAGTAAATCTCTCAGTGGAGAGAATTTAAAATCCCCTCACGTTTGGAAAAAATAAAGATCAGTACTCACTGTATTATTTTAGCTGCTTTAATGCTGTGTCTGGCTGTAATGGATATATATTTACTGTTGCAATAGGTGGTACATTTATCAACCTCCCCTTGTTACCAATGCAAATGTGTAAACCCACATCCAGCTGAGAAGACAAGGCTGCTGACCCCCTCCACTATTAAACCCTCCTGGTAGTAATAACCAAATCCAATAAAATTAATATCAACCCATAAATATAAAACACAGAGCTTGACCATCTCCCTGTTTCCTAATTAATTGCGCCACATAATTTCCCTTAAGATTCGGATGGCGATACTTAATGTTATCACTCAAATTTACAGTGTAATTAGTATAAAATAAAAGGTGCTCCCATCTCTCATTCTTCCTCTGGTGGTTTCTTATTACACTCATCACAGCAAGTGATTTAAGCTCAACGCCAGGCAACAGCACTTCTCTGCAACCATTTTTCAGTTCCACTGCCACAGTCCATATTGCTGAGCTGGACCGTGGACATAAAATCACCTGTGTTCTCTGCATTGGGAGCAACACATACAGTAATGAGGACTGGAATGAATGCACAGATGACAGCAATGGGTTTTTTTTCCAACCACCACCTATAGCCACTGTTACATTAGTTAATGATATGGAGATATTTCACTTCAACACATTGTCAATATCAGTCAATATTGGCTGCAGCTAATTATTTTTAGTATTGATTATTCTGGGGATTATTATTTCAATGGACTGGTTAATTAGTCAGTCTCTTAAATGTCAGAAAATAGTTAAATATAGTCAGCACTTTTCCCTGAACTGAAGGTGCAAAGGTAAAGAAGTTTATGTGGAGGTGTCAATAGTACATACCCACATCTGGGTGGAGGGGTTTGTTAGATAGATAGAGATATCTATCTATCTATCTATCTATCTATATATATATATATATATATGTATGTGTGTGTGTAACTAAAATCCTGCCAAAACTAAACAAACAAACAGAATGTGGCTCACAAATATAAAGCATTATAAACAAAATAATGTATTTGGTTTTGCAAATACAAAACGTACCCATCAAACGAATACACAACATAATTCCATCATGCTATCAAATACATGTACATGCTTCCAAAAATATATATCCATCAAAGACAACATGTCTTACAAGTACAGAAAAAAATCCATTCATTGCATACTTCAAAATTAATTTAGACATTTACACAGGAGTAAAAGCCAACAACGCCACCTAGGAATTTACAGAGCCCAGGACCCTGAACAAAGGGCTCACAGGTTCATGGGAGCAGAGTTAAAAACCAAGCAAGAGAATAAAAGTCAATTTAAAGGAAATTCATTAAAATTGTCACTATTAATAAATTGCTAAAAACAATAAACCGTAAGTGCTATATCGTAAGCAACTGAACTTGCTTGCGTTTCTTGAAGACGTTTCGCCTCTCATCCAAGAAGCTTCTTCACTTCTAAATGACTGGTACGAAGTTGCAGGCTATAAACCCTGTGTGGGTGGGAACCCTTGCAGAGTCGTAGGGGTCACATGTGAGCTCTCAGTTTCAGAGTCGTTAAGGTCACAATGTGAATCGCTGACCCACCTGGCCACCATGTGAGTCATTCAAATTCCTGTACCAGTCGAAGGGTATTCCTCCCAAATTGAATGGCAACTTGTTGGTGAAAATTCTCAGTCATCCAGGTCATGGTAATCGTAAGTGCTATATCGTAGGCAACTGGACTTGCTTGCGTTTCTTGAAGACATTTCTGAAACTGAGAGCTCACGTGACTCCCACAACCCTGCTAGGGTTCCCACCCACACAGGGTTTATATCCTGCAACTTCGTACCAGTCATGTCAAAGTGAAGAAGCTTCTTGGATGAGAGGTGAAACGTCCACCAGAAAAGCAAGCAAGTCCAGCTGCCTATGATATAGCACTTACGATTACCATGACCTGGATGACTGAGAATCTTCACCACAAAATTGGCCCACAAATAAAAACAATAAAGTACAGCAGCTGTTCAGCAGTCCTGGAGCCCAACAAGAAGTTCAGTCCCATTCAACAACTCCTTCTGTGTCGACGTCCTCCCTTTCAGCATCACGCCAACTCCAGCCTTAAACGACTTCCACGCCGACTCCAAAGCGCTCCAACCGTTGGATGGTCTTCCTGGGTGACGGATGTCCTGCTGCCAACCCAGGTCTGAGTAGATTGGCGTTGGGGGAAACTGTCGGCTGCACGTCTCCTTGCTGCACTTCTCGTGGATATGGCTGGTGGCTCTCTCAGCTGCTTGGTTTGGCGTCTGCTGCATCCTGCGTGCTGTCTTCCTGCTTCGCCCTGCCTCAGTTAAAGTCCGTCCGGTAATTAGGTCATATGCCTCGGGGTGTGGCTGTGTCTTTCAGGGTCATGACAGTTCAACAGTAAAAAAAGCACACAAGGTAAATTAAAAGCACATTTGTGACCCTGTAATATATGAACCTAAAAATGAGCAAAATAGGTCCCCTTAAATAAATAAATAAATCCTACATATTTTCAGGATGGGTGTAATGTCTGCGGTTTTGCCGGTGGATGCTTCCTCCAAAGACAGATCATCATGGCTCTACCATCACCCCAGGGTTCATACTATGTGCCTGAAATCAGCGTTCACTAAGTATATCCCTCCTTTTTTCCACAGTAATACTTTCCAATTTCCTTTGCGCTGTCTTGCACCACTCGACGTAATCAATTTCAATTTCTTATTATTTAGAGACAAAGGGAGCCACGCTTGGCTGAGAATCTTTGATCTAGCACCACAGTCCTCTGTAATTTGCACCACTAAAGTAGACCACCTCCTCATCCACCTCGAACCTCCCTCGCTCTCCACTTCATTGTGTGTGTGCTTACCTCAGCTGATGGAGCTCATCGCGGGTCAGATTTGATTACAAGAATGAGAAAACTTGCCAAGTGAAATTTCGTTCTGTGAGCGCGGCTATACACAGTGGCCATTTGACGACACACTGCACGGTTCCAATTTCCAGCTTGTTGTTGTCGGCACAATATGAGACTACAGTGTATGGAAGCAAGTGAAGAAAAAAAAAAACCCATAAAAAAAGCATTTGCATTTTTATGACTCACACTATCTGTCTGTCATTTCCCATGAAATCACTCTGAATTTGAGCATTGTAACTTAATGACACACCAGGAGCAAATACAAGTGTTTATGCCCAACTGCTCAGACAGATTTTTTCTTTTTTAGAAAAGTTCCTATGAGATGTCTATTCAGTTAATAATTCAGTGATAGAAAGTTTTCCAGAGCGGCTCCAGCTGCTGCATGGACACAAACTTTGTGCATAAAGTTTCGGAGCAATTTTCTATTCTGATGGCTTTACAGCATTGTCACCGAGCATTTGCTTTTGCTCTAATCATCTCTAACTGATAATTAGACGATGTTCTTGTCACCATCACACACACACACACACACACACACACACACACACACACACACACACACATAGCTCCTAGTGGGCCTTGCTTTTTCTGTGAACAATGCTTGTTGTAATTTCCAGTTGTCTCCGTATGAAATAGCACAGCCTTATCTAAGCAGGAGACAATTTAAAAGTTAAAGACAGACGGGGACAGGGGAAGAATAAAACTCAGAGAAGAAACACACAGATTTAACTTTTAAATATCCCCTGTCTGCTTGCAAAGGCAGACTTTCCATTACAGGCACAGCACCTGTCAGAATCGGACAGATTTTAAACATGTAATCTGAGTATTTGTCTCTCAGCTCCGAGTAGCAAAAGGCCAAATTGCCTCTTACGGTGCATTTTTATATCAAAACAACTGTCTCGGTGAGTCACTGCAGCGCGGAGCTTTGGCTGTCGACGAGGTATTTACAGGCTACAATAACCTCTGCACAATCACAAAAGCAGTGTCCTCTTAAATTCCCTTCAACGCAGTCACAGGTGGAAGCATCCTTTAGAAAAGGAGTCGAGTATCTTCAACAGCACAGACCCGGAGCAAAGCCAAAGCAACAGCCTGTGAAGCTAAGACAAGACATGTTTTCTCCTCTGTTCTATATTGTAATAACAAGGTGAGGGTTGGACAATGTCCAGCTAAAGGATGACTGACCACATGCACTCTTATGATGCAGATTTATGAGCTCAAAGGTTTGATCATCAATGCTCACATTTGTTAGTAATTTTTTCTTTTCAGATCGATCACCACGAACCAAAGTTTGTTTGTAACCGGACCGAGACCACCTTTTCAAGAAGGTCTCGGTCCGGTTGTTTTGGTGCACACCCAGAGATTTTATTGCACTTATTTACAGTAACAAGCATAGCTGCAATCTAAGTAGTAATCTTGAAGTTATACACCTCTGCACCGCGGCCTCTCCACTGCTGTCTGACTTAAGGAGGAGGTCAGCCCTGACATGCAGAGAGCAGAAGACAATCTGCAGCATGAAAATACATGAAACCAAAACTTTAACAAGTACTGATAAAAGAGCAGATAACATATGAGGTTATTTATACTATGGGCTTGGTTAATTTTGCCCAGGGCCATTTAGCCCAGGGTCTTGATACTCATCCCTAGTCGGGCCACTCAGAGGTTGTTTCTGGGCCAGATGTGGCCCACAGGCCGGCAATTAAATAGGCCCAGTATAGGGGACTGAAGCGGACCCCTTGCAGACCTTTGTGGATGCAGAAACCATGACTTGGCCTTTGCGGTGGTGGTAATCTGTCTTTGCATGGAGCTCTACAGCAGTATGCCTCTTTGGTAAGTTTTAGGGAAAGATCACAGTTTGGCTTTAGTAAAAAGAAACCAATGCTGATCATACTTGCCAACCCTCGTTTTTCCTGGGAGACTTCTGGTATCATTGCCCATCTGGTTTCCTCCTGGGGCCAAAGTTCTCCTGTGTTTCTCCCAATCTGTGACAAAGTTTCAAAGCCTTTTTTCAGTTTTTGTTATAATAACTTGTTTCTGGCACTGTTCAGTGGCCATACAACTCTAGTTGTCTAGTGCTTCCCCCTGTCTTCCTATTACTCCAACCCTCCGGCCATGCATGGGTTAGACACAGCTGCTGGTGGACACCTCATCTCCATGCTGACCACGTTATGTGTGTCATGTCCGACAGGATGCTCTAGAGGAGGTTTGAGAGGTGCCTTGGGGGTTGTTTGCCTTCCTCCATTGCGGCAGGGTACCGAGCTGTCTTTGAAAGACCATGAGCCTCCATTTCTACTTGCTGAAGTATCCAGGAGGCCCCACTGTGGGTCTCTGACATGGGCCAAACCTACAGCCTGGCCTCCCTTCCTCCCTCCTGCTGGTACTTTGCTGTAGTACCAGGGGCATGAACCAAAAACTAAACCACATTAAGTCTATTTTACGTAAAAATGTTGTTACAGTGTACTTATATTGTTATTTTCAGTTTTTGAAAAAGTTTTTTAAACTCACTTTTTAATGTGAAAAAACCCCCAGACCCTCCTGCTTAGGTTTCAAAATTCCCCCTATTTTCTGAGGTCTCAAGGTTGGCGAGTACAATGTTGACAATTGGTGATAAACAAGAAAGGAACAAGCCTTTTTCCCTCCGTAATAACCTGTCTTGAACCTTTCCTCCCGTCAGAATTTCTATGGCTGCTAGAGGTCTTCGTCATGTGAACGTAAACGTGTCATTTTGGAGCGCTTGCTGGAATGATTCTGTCATTTGTCCCCCCTTGCAGCAGGTCAAAACAATTTGTTGGTGCCTTTCAAAGCGGTTCCACTTCAAGGTTAAAAACTGATCACAGCTGCAGTTAACCAAGAAGTGACTTATTTTTCTTGGAAGGATATTTGGGGTGCTCACGGCATTAAAAATGACACCTAAAAAGAATCAGCAATGTCTCTTTCTAGACTCAGTTTGCCTGTTGGCAGTTTTCATTGGAACTTTATTTAATTGAAGAAAGTGAAGGAAGGTCCCAGGTGGATATCTCAGAACCCGGACTGAAAGTGAAACTGAAACCATTGAACTCACATATGCTCCATGGGGCAAGAACTCACAAATGTTCTTGTATCATCTGACATTCTATCATCTTTTTAGCAACAGTCCAATACACACATGGAAGTTTCAGGCTCTGCCTTCCTCACGGTGTGTCTTTAGCTCCTGACTGGCAGAACCCTGTAGATTTTAAGAAACGTAGTATGAAGACAATGAGTAGTTCATGTGTAACAGCAAAACCATCTTTATCGCTTAATACCATGGAGGTTGGTGAGAAAGTTTGAGTGAACTGACCTTTTAACTCTTGATACTAAAATAAGTACATACCAGTGTCAGTGCATCCTTTCGGTTTTGTAATTCTACTTGTACTTTTCATTGCAGATGGTACAACTGCTCCGTGATCTGAGCGAGATCACGAGAAAGGTCTGGGTTCCTGAAGCGTGACACAGAGGTCCAAACCCTGCTGGTCTGCTTGACAAAGCTCTATTGCACATCTGCACTCTGATACAGCAATCATCCCTATTCCAATTATCCCACTTATCTAAATAACAAAAAACGTTTCAGGCAAATGAACACATCGCTCATCTAAAGCTCCAGCACAATAAGAGGATGTGGGGTTTATTCTTGAGTGTCACCATTAATGACATATTCATGTATGCTACACCCCTAGCAGAGGTTTTGATGCTTTGTCCACCAACCCACTAATGCCATCACTTCACTTAATTACCCTCAATTAAGACACTATAAAAGAATTGCAAAGAATTGCTAATGAACTAATTTGGAGACGTGGAAACATTCAAAAGGAGATCCTGGATTGAGGGCAATTAACCCCAGGCATGGTAGATAAGCCTCTTTGCTCCCTTAAATCCCCTCTTTATATGGAGAGAAAATGGGAGCTTGGAGCGTAAATCCACCTTAAAATATGTGACAGCTCAATCAATATTTGAAGATTAATATCCACTTCGATGACCATAAATAGGTTCAGAACCTTATGGATTTAGAAAACTTAAGCTTTCACATGTTGCTACAAGGAACTGTTGAGAAAAGTCCACTGGAAATTGTGTCCACTTTCAAATGGCATATGGCCTCGTTCAAGTGACAGTTGGGTGCATAGGTACGAATCTAAGATAAACCGTAAACAAATACATAAATACAAAGATAAACAAAAACAATGTGGCTCAAACACATGGACTGTTTAAAATAATGGACTTGGCTACCATGACGGCACCCATTGCTGTGTGGACTGCCGTTTTGAAGCCTTGAGTTCGGCATTTCAGCCAAAGCCATCTTGGCTTTCTGGAGCCAGAGGTGACCATATTGGACAAGAGGCTGGAGCTGTGAAGGAGCAAGGTGGGGCCTGTCAATCAAGCAGTGCCACCCTTAAAACTTAAATTAATAGCCCGGGCTATTATTTGCTAAAGTAACAGAAATCAACAAGCCTATATTTGGGACAGGCCTGTAATTCCTTTCACACAAAATTGTTGCTCAGCAAAGATCCGGAAATATAATCAAATCTTTTTTAAACCGGTATGAAAATTACTTTTATAAAAATTAGGCTTCAGCCCTGCCAATATTTATATGTGGAGACCATGTGAATAGTAAATGGGCTGACAAATGGGCCCTATATGGGATTGTCCACAAGTTCCATAATGGCCCCATGTCATTTGCCCATATGGATGGGTTTCCCCAAAATAAGATCCCCATTTTGGACCTATACCCACTTTGTACTCAGGTAGCTCCAGCATGACCCATGTGGGGCCCACTTGGGCAAACACACCCATGTGATCAATTTGCATGGGGCCAATATGAAACACATGTACAATGCCATATAGGGCCTAATTTTCAGCCCATTTACTACCCACATGAGCCCACATACAACTTTTGGCTAGGAGATAATATATCAATTATGAATCATTTATTTGATCTAGCTCTGACAGAGTTACAACACTAGAAGATAATGGCACCTGGCATACCGACACAGCACCACTTTATCCTATTACAACAGTACTCACAACTTGGCTTCATGTTTACGAAAAATCCTTTTGACTCTTTTGAACAGAAGACCCTTACGGACTAAAGGAATATGAATAAGTTACACGGCATTCGAGGAATGGACACATAATTTGAGGTAACTAACACCCCGGTTTTATACATTTGAAGAACTTCTATTGAAAAAAATTAACTGCTTGACAACCAGAGCAGGCATCTAATTGAGACCGGCGTTTATTTGTCAAAATGTGTCGCCACACCAGGCTATTTAAAGGGACTGGGTGTTTAACTGGGACTAGGCTTTTAAATAAAGCTTTACAGGTATGTATGACTTTGGACCTTGTTAAAATGTAAATGGGTAAGTTCTGAAAAAATCAACCCCTATAAAGTTGTCATGAATGTTGAAATTAGCAGAAAAGACAAAAATTGTTTTTGTACCAGTCTGGAAACACTGAAGTCTTTGGCTATTCATTTTGGATCAAGCCTCAATAAGATGTTCGATGAACTGCAGTTTTTGGTACTTCCTTACTGGCTTCATTTTTCAGCCTTGGACGTTGCCGCTTACCTAAACACAGCATAAAAGGTGAAACTCAAGCACTTAAAGCTGCATTCATATATTCTTTTACCAATGAACCCTTTTAACAGCAGACATAAGAACCTATCAAACTAGGAGGAAAAGCACAGGTGAAACTGATAGCCTTAACGAGGGCTCAGTTCCATAAAGTGTCCCAGTGAGATATTCCAGTGAGCCAGCATGCACAATACCAGAACCTTCCCTAAGTGGAATGCAGCTAAATTGAATGTGATTAAATACACCTGTGCTTCTCCTACTCTGACATCTCAAAATATCTGCTGGCAGAAGGGAAAGCGGTTTCAAACACAGAAATAGACGTATGAATCTGTTGTATCCCATGTGAATGTGCATAAGAGGAGCTGATAATGTTGGTGTCTGAATACCTGGAGTTACGGTGCTTCCAACTTAAACAGACAACCAGAAGAAAAAGTGGACCTCAGATAACATTTCCACCAAACTTCAGATAAAAGGTAAACTGTCCAAATATGTAGACACCTTTGGTAATTTCTGTGGTTTCCAGTGTCCTGCCACAGTATGCAGCTACAAGCTACAAATGCTTGTGGCTAACCTGTTACCAAACAATTGCCACCTGAAACATCCAACAGGCATGGAACAACATTAACATTCATTAGGAGTCCTGTTTTCCTTCACCTGATGAACATTAGTAAACTATGTACCTTCTTTCAGGTCTGTTTTTATCTCCAACAACCTGGGGAAAATATCTGGCTCTTTAGCTAACTAGCTAGGCTGCTACTTGTCTGACTGTCTATCTCCAACAACCTGGGGGAAGTATCTAGCTCTTTAGCTAACTAGCTAAGCTGCTACATGTTTGACTTAAATTCTTAAACAACTTAGGGAAAATATCTAGCTCTTCAGCTAACTAGCTAAGCTGCTACATGTTTGACTTAAATTCTTAAACAACTTAGGGAAAATATCTAGCTCTTCAGCTAACTAGCTAAGCTGCTACATGTTTGACTTAAATTCTTAAACAACTTAGGGAAAATATCTAGCTCTTCAGCTAACTAGCTAAGCTGCTACATGTTTGACTGACTTTCTCCAACAACCTGGGGAAAATATCTAGCTCTTTAGCTAACTAACTAAACCACTACATTTTTGACTTCCTTCACAAGCTAGATGCTAGCTTTGTCATTTGGTGCTGGGTAGGTAGCATACTTTGAGTTTATAAGATCTTTTTAGATTAATAGCTGACTGTTGTGGTTGTAAATGGACTTTGTGGACAAGAAAACAAACCACAAAAAGCTAAAAGTGGCTAAAAAAGCTCTGTGGAGCTAACAGGAGCTGCAGAGCAGTGTTTCATGGGCCCTCCGGTGGCCTTGGGCCAGGGTCATCTCTACTCCTTGACCTCCCCTGATGTTGGGTCTGCTGTCTGGATTGGAAGTACGAGAAAGCACTTGTTACATTCAAATATCTGGTTCAGGATTTATCTGCTGAGTGGTAAAAGGCTTCCATTTTCCCAAATCAAGCACAGTGATGTCACCAATATACTAAAATGATGTCAACTTTAAACCGCTTTTAGAGCTAGTGCTAGCTACCTTCATTGGAAAAGAGTTGGCAACACTGCTGCAGAGTTAGATGCTAATTCTTGGTTGGCCCAAGTGACTCCTTTCATTATTATTTAATTCAGGAAAATCTCAGAAAAGAGACTTAGAGAGAATTACCACCCAGAGTTTTTTTTTCCATCAGTGGGTTGGATAATGCTGAAGCGGTGGATTTGCCATGCTAATGGCACTGCCAAATGCAAAGACTAATAGCTCAGCAAAACATAGAGAGCAGCAGGCAGGTCACCAGACTCTAGTGAAACATACTTGAAAACGCTGATGCATACAGAACAGTCCCTGTACTCGTTATTGTGACAAACTGTAAACAGGAGTACAAGAGGCATTAGCATACAGGTGGAAAAGACTGAGGCGCAGCAGCATCTGATTTCTGAAAACGCTCACGATACCAAAAAAAATGGAGACATTGTCTTTCCATGCTGTTTGATGAGAGTGATTAATTATCATGCATATCAAACTGTTTTGACAGTAGTTTGGCCCGTTTCCTGGATTCCAGGTAAAATCGCCTTCCCCATCCTCTATTGATTTGTGCATATTGTATTTCTTCTGCTGCCTGCTTTTTCCTCTCCTCCTGTCTTTTGTTCTGGTGGTCCTGAGAGGATTGTGGGCCCAGCTTGTCAGTGACTTGCCAAACCTGATTAAGACAAACTGGTCTGACTCCAGGCCTACCTGATACCATGACACAGCCTAGATTTTAAGGTCATGGACTCATGTTTTATGTATGTTAATGATAGAATAATGAAGCGTTACATGTTACACAACCTGTTGTTTGAGGTCAGATGTCAAGGCAATGATGGTAGACAGGAGAAGGATAGTCTGGTGCCTTGCCCAGGATCATGTGGAAATGCCAAACCCAGTTGAAACTCCATTATTCAGAAAACTAATTTTATATGTGAAAGTGAGAGGAGGTTGTAAGTTTGTGGCTTTGTAGGCTCCAGACATGGATGTTTTCTAGCAACCTGTTGCTGGTTTTCTAGCTGTTTTTTGGGCATGAAAAGCAGTTGTTTTGTATCAAGTTATTGAGGATAGTGCTTCAAATATTGGTTTCTTTTACCAAGACCTTGCTGTGTTTCCTGCCGGAATAGTGGCCTGAAAAGTTGTTGCATTTTAGTGAGAGAAACTGAGGTATTTTAAGCCAAAGCATGACCATAACCAAATGTTTTTTGGGCCCATTTTGGAACCAATGTTAGGCAGAGCATTGTTTAAACAAAGTTTGTAACGTAGCTGCTAAATATTAACGTGCAAATGTATCAAATCCATGGTTTGCAGAAAAGTGCGCCGCTATTTATTCTGGTGATTGGGTTGACATATTTCAAATTTTGACCTTATATTCCGATGCAAAATCCCAACATTGAATTTCTCAAATGTTCAAGGACCATCCGCACTTTCTTTGTTCCTCAACAAATGATCAAAGGATGATCCATTCTACATCTGCTCGAGCCTCTTTACAACTTCACAAAAGAAATCCATGATGCAGAGTTGCTCACACACACCAAGAGGATTATTTCCTCCCCCTGTTGAAGACAGTGGCACTTCAGATTCTTTTCAACATTAAGTCTCTTGACAGCTGTTTCCATTGACTGACAGCCCAGTGATCAATAAGCACTCTGTAAATGCAGGTCCCCACGACACAGCACTTGAAGCAGCTAAAGAAAACAGTGATTAACAAATGTTAATCAGGATTTTAACAACTTGTTGAGGAGGAATCATATCTAGGTAATCCGCTAACTAAAGGTAAAAAGAGAAACACCACATGGCCACTGACACAAGCTGAATCAATGAATGGACTTAAAGTGATAGTTTGAATTTTTTAAAGTGGGGTTGTTTGAGGTTCTGTAATCAGTCACGCCTCTGGTTTGGAAAGGCAGGTGGGAGTACCACCAGCAGAGCTAATTAATGTCCTGCTGTGGACGGGGGGCAGCAGCAAAACATATTTTAGCAACCAGTATCAGTCTAAGTGTACGCTATACTCAGAATATTTTCACTGCTCTACCTTGACATCAAAAAGCTCTTTACAATGGGGAACTGAATAATCACTAATACTGAGTCAGAGGGGTGACGCCTACATGTCTATGCACTGAAAGACGATGAACTCTATGCAAAGTCAAAGAAAGTCCGAGAGTTTGTTAGATTTTTTGTGAAAAAGAGAGGATTTGGGGATCTATTCTTTAAATACCCTTGTCCCCAACAGCCCAAATCTTAATTTGGATTTAAAACCCTTTCTTTGACTTTGCATACACTTCATTGTCTCTAGTATACAGATACCTAGGCGTCTTCCTATCTTTGTCCTTAATTTTTTGCTTTTCTTTTGCTCTCTCTGTAATAGCATTTTTTCTTCAGTCTGTTTAGTGCAGTGAGATTAAATACAAAATCAATGCAAAGATGTGGATAGACCCAAATTTGCACCAGGAGATGCAAACTCACAAAATGTGCGTGTTGCTGTTTTTTCTTTGTGTTTTTTTAATCCCACAGATGAAGTGTGAGAACTGGTTCCCAAATTAGAGGGTAATCCTTGACATATACTTGATAATACTTCTTAATATAATAAATTAATTGATTAAATTTCAGCTTCTTAGCAATGGTGTTAAACTCATTATGTTTATCATGGTAGAATAAAAAGCTGGCCTTTCATCGTCAACCAAAAAGCTATAAAACTTTCAAAGGGATGTCGAAGAAGAAAGTCAACAAGCAGGAGTAGGTGCGAAAGAAGTGACATTTTAAACAAGAAGTTTTCTGAAATTTAAGAACTAAATTAAACTGAAGCACAGAGAACACAAAACTAACAAGGCTGCAGCCTCCTTCCTCCTCTCAGCTTCACTAAATGGCATTTCACGTTTTCAGCTGCACCTAATTACAACCTGCCACTTGCTCAGGTAGAGCAGGCTAAACAGAGAGCAAGCATCAACATCTAACAAAAATAATTAAGAAAACATTAATGTAAGATTTCTTAGTTACTGCTGACATCACAGTTTGTCTATGGGTGCCATACACACCAGTGAGCGCACCAAATGTAATGTAACGTCATTGATAAAACATAGAATAAATTGAAAAAATTGGACTAAATTTATAATCAAGCAGACACACACAAAAAACTGTTAGTGTTAGGAAAACAACTTTCACAATCACAGTTATAAAAAAACATGTTTTTATCCTTTTCTGCATCCATTACTTATTTTAAAAAATGCTGAAATTATTCTGTTTTGTTGTCTTGATAATATTTCCTCTCAACCCAGTTATAGTCTTACCTCAAGTAAATCAGTCTTTCCAGAAAAATATCCAAATGTGCCTGTATATGCGACACTACAGACAAATACATTGTTTTTAGATTTCCAAATGCATTTTTAATGTTAAGCATTTTGAATTGCCTGTTTCTTTGTCCTGATCATTTGATAAGATCTACCATTGTGTTTACTTTCACAAAATATTCTGTTTTTTGTCCTATTCTGGAAAAGACAATATTCCTACTTAGCTGTTTACATGAAAATGAAGATTCCGCTAATATTTCTGTTTACGTGCAGCTCTGCATACTCCACTTAATGTGCCCTAACATGTCGTTTATCACGTCAGAATATGGAAAATTGGAACAGCTGGAGCAATTTACACCATCTTGATTTTTTTTTAGCGTCAAAATAGGATTTTTCCCAAGTTTTTTCCCGCCGGTAGTGGACATGTTAAACCATGCGAACACAGCTTCCTCTGTCATTCCTTCAACCAACTTCTTGAAAAGGTCTCCATTGCGTTATCTGTTGATATCCAAAAACGTGTTGATATCCAGTCTTTTATAATTTTTAAAAGTAGGTGTTTCTACTTCTGATCAGATGACGTGATCTCACAGAAATACATGAAATGACCATGACCTCTGCACATGTGGTGTGGTGGTGAAATTTGTGTGTCCACCAACACAATTTGTGTCACTACTACGTGATGCGGTGTTAAGAGGTCGTGGTCATGTCACAAATTTCTTTAAAACCATGGTTGGACCCAAAATGTGGGCTTTGCTTTTGGGCATGCATCTGTTCCCCTGCCTTGCAAACTGTTGGCTAGCTGGTTTGTGTATAACACACAAAGCTGACAGAAACAGGCAACACGACGTGTGTCATAAACGGCGGTCCAAACCCCAGTTAAGATGCACATTCTGTGCCGTATACATGTTCAAAGAATGCTCCTAAAACCTGAATAATATTCTGATCCCAACTTGTTGCACGTTGCTGCTTGGTCAGTGCTGTTCACGTCTACATATTACACACGTTGGTGTTTCAGGAGAGCGTGTCAATTTACTCTTGTCAGATGCATTGTGTCTTAAAATACGTGTCTATTTTTACAGGACATGCAGTTTCTGCTCGTTAAGTGCATCCAGTGTTTTTCAAAATAAACTTACAACATCCATTAAACAACTCGTATTTATATTTAATTCCTTGTGCAACAAAAGCACGTGGTTAGCTTTAGAAAAAAAACATGGTTTGGCTTAACATTTGTACAGGAAGCAAACACTGGGCTCATGGGTGAAAGTCCGGGATATGTTTGACCCATCCACCTCCTCTCCCTCTTGCTCGCCCTATAGGGACTTTCCAGGTCCTGATATTACGTGGTTACTGGCAGCATTTCAAACTGACATTGTACAGCAACATGTAATACCACACCCAACAGGTGCTGTCCGGTCTTGTTATTAGACGAGGAGGCCCGTCTGCGTATCGCACTGATGTGACAGGTGCTGTTCAGCCGGCCGGGGGCGTATCATAGCACTGTGAAAAGTTCCATCCAGTCGCATTACAAACTGATGCTGCCAGGCAGTGTATCATACCACCACAAAAGAGGGCTTTTGGCATCAGTATCTGATGCAGAAATTGTTGACAAATTGAGTTCAGAATGAGAACAGGCTGGCATATCCTGCGTCTTGATCAGAAAAAGCTACACTGGGAACAAGGCCGAATACGTAATATCCAAATGAAATATGCTGTTTACAAGACAAGGATCATCTTTGGAATGATACTGAAACACTTGTGTGAATGTAAATATAGTCAGTAAGACCAAATACCAGATGTAGACGGGTATAGAAAGCAGGTATGTATACAGAAACTCAGGATACAGTATGACATAATGGACTAACTCACACAACTCATCAACAGATGAAACAAGCTTTTTCACCCTGACATGAGGACATGAACTAAACACACAACAGGTAACAGCTCCGAGAGGTGAAACAGGAGCACGCCATGGCCTTGACAGCTCTCTGCTGCCATTAAAGAAAAATATATTAACACTCAATTTTACATATGCACTTTGATGTATTTGCCATTTACAGGAGGCGCATTAGCCAGACTCTTTGTTCACCGCGTTGCTCTCGTACTCTGGCACCAGTGAGTCCATTAAAAACTGTGATTTTTCCACAACTAATTGTGGCACTCTCGAACCGGCCTTTGAGGCTCTCCTCTTCATCAGCATGTTACAGGTGCATCTGCATCCACCCGTGGCCATTTAGGGGCCCGCTTACAGTGACACACACACTCATATGATGCGTGCAGACACTGTGAGTCATTTGTATTGTGAGCAGGAATAACTATAGCAATGTGGTGGGTGTTTTGACTGTCACCCAGCGTCGTCTCTGGCCGTCAGATGGGACTGAGTAATGAGAACAGACGAGTTTGATTGTAGTGCTAATAACATCTCGCCGTACCTGGAGCATTTACACGAGCCACTAATACATTCTTTTAAAGTTAAAATATGTAAAACTGTGTCTGACATCCGTCACCACACGAGAGCCGCCTCTCTCCTGCATCTTCTTTAGTTTGTGTTTTCCTCTTCAGAAGCTTCCCGCTTCATATGCAAGCTCACCGCACCAATTTATACCTCTCACTTGCTACAAGAACCACGTTGTTAAATAATTCAAGTACAGTATGTATGCGTTTCCTAAACCACTGGTACTTGATAGGTTTTAATTGACAGCTAAGGTTGAGGATGGCACCATTCAAACTGAGCCTAATGGTGTCTTATTTTTCCTCGAAATTGAAAACTCTTTAACAGTGATGGGATGAAATCTGGAGTGATAGCACTGAGAGGGAGGAGGAGGCTGATTTTTTTTGCCTTGTGGGAGTATATTCATTAAAATAAAGTTACCTGTCCGTCAGTGTGGTGAGCGGACCTGAAGGCAGAGGGCTGATTGTGTGTGAAACTGCACTTCCTGTGGGCAGACAGCCACAGTCTTCTGAGATTATTCCCCCAGTAGATGTCAGTAAAACATTCCCATCCTCGGTTTATTCCCCCCACCAATCTTGGCTCTTACAGTATGGCAGGTTTTAAAAAGTAAATATAATGTCAACTCACACTAAGCCTTTAATACCAGCAGCCCTATTTTCAGATGCAACGTTGTAATAAATCAGGCGGGAATTATCCTTTCTCAAACAAGTGTTAAGCGGCTAAATCTCAATAAGTGCCAGTCAGTTATGATAAAACGAGTCATTCGGCTGCAGCAGCTGTCTGCACACGCAGAGAGAGGAGGAGGAGGGAGAGGACAATGTATACAACGTGACGAAGAGCAGGACTTCATGGCCAGATAGTCAACAGGCTCCCTGCAGGGGACTGAGTTCATGGACAGCACGAAGGGCACAGGACATCAATTTAAAACTCTTCTATTGTCTACTTTTAATTGTTTCCATTCGGAATTAGTTGCGAGAGATATATTTAATTAAGTGGAACTGTTTAGTGATTTATTCAGTCTTGCTCCGAGATATTCAGAAGCTGATTTGTCTCCCTCCCACTGGCGGATTGCTCCTCTGTTTGACTGGAAATAGGATTTTGAGAATGGAAATTAAATTTGGAGACTTTTGCGGCGTGCTTTGGGTGACAGGAGTTACAGAGAGCAATGTCCCCTCAGCATGTCCATTATATGTGATCTAAAAGAGGTCAAATTTTCAAACATGCACTGGCACATTTTGCTGTCTCCCCTCTCCAAATTTGCGCTCTCCTCGGTGCTGAAAGTGTGCGTAAAGCTGCGGTAAATCTGCCCCTTATTTTCTGAATGGGAACACACACACACACACACACGCATGAAAAATCTTGCACTTCTGCCAACAAGTGAAATAAAATGAATGAAATCGTAGTTAAATAGCCTCCAAACGCATTAAATAAATATGAAAGTGCCTTGAACCAAGTCCTAATGGGCTAAATTCCCTTTGAAAATTGGTGGCATATGTCTGATCCCGCTGGCGCGAGGCTTAATTGGTGTATTGGCGAATAATACAATTAAAGGCTCTGAGCGATTTTGATATTTTAAATCACGTGTTGCTGCTGCTGCTGCTGGACACGCTCGGCCTGGTTTCCCCGAATCTAAAAGGCAAATAACGACTGTCATTATCGTCAAAGAAATGCCTGCCTCCTTCTTATAGCTCTTTCTCTCCCTCCCTCTCTCCATCTCTCTCTCTGTGTCTTTCTCTCTCACACACACACTCACACTCTCTCGCACACACTTCTCCCCCACCTTCCCACTTTCTCCTGTGCAGCCGAGGCGCTTTTCGTCTCCAACGCCTGTCTCCAGAAGCATGTCCTCAGACATGCAGCCGCGGTGCGATGAAGCGGACCAAAAGACGCCACCAGCATGACAGCATGAAAGCAGGTAAGCCCATACCTGGATAATCTATCCCCCCTTGTGAAGTGTTTTCTCTCATAAAACGGGGAAAAATATGAGAGTCGATAATTCTCGAGCAGGTTTATTTGCCTGTAAGAGCAGGAGACAGAGCGCCTGTTCCTGCGGCGACTGAGCGAGCGGACAGCAGGCTTCATTAATCTGCCTTGCTCAAGGACACTCCGACAGAAGGGACTAGTTGTTGCCAGGGATCGAACCTGAGACCTCACAGACACGGGACTGTGCCAGGTCGCGCACACAGCCGCGCAGACACCTGTAATCATCATCCTCCGGCGCGTAAAAACACGAAGCTCGATCATTACACTAATATTCCGAGAGGGTTTTCTGACACTCAGTGGGTCAAACTTTATTTCCAGGAAGGTTTAGCTCAACAGAGAAATGCAGATTGTTGTTATGAAGATGTGATGCCATGTAATCGGCGCAGAAAACAGGCCTGCCAATATCTCCTGCTGGGGAAGCTTTGCACGATGAGCGCAAGGACGAAATGTTTTACGCTTGAGCCACAGCTGCCTGTGCCAAATGGCGCATCTTGGACAGAGAGAGCAGAACAGAACTTTCTGTGTGGCTTATGTCATATAGTTTGCGCGCACCTGCAGCTTAAAAATAGTCCCAGAATTATTCTGTAGTGTCGTTTAATGTCATCCGTTCTGTTTTCCAACCAAATACATCCAAGCATCCCGCACCTATGCGCGCTGTCTTCAAATCTCCGCTGCAATAATCACAGTTAACCCCAATTTATCGGGATTTCTCAGCAGCTTTTGTCTTTAAGGGATTTTACCAACTGTGTTTTCATCATTACTTAAGAAACGTCAAATGGTTTACCAGTGATGTTTGCGCTCGTGGCACTCTAATGCGCGTTGGATAAAAGCGTCCTTCGCGTCGTTTCATTCCTGCCGTCATGTAACAGCTGCTTCCTCCACAATTCTCCTCTTTTGATTTTCCATCTGGGCTAAAAACACTCGAGTCTAATCGTCCACACGCAGCAGAGATGCAGATCTGTGTGAGGCTGTATCCGCCAAGGAGCACATTCCTCTCTCGTCTCCTCAATTCGATCACCCACTCTTGATTTCAGCGCCTTTGATCGCCACAGCGAAATGCACAAAGAAGCTGCTGCTGCCATATGATTCCTGCGTTTTCAAGTCAATTAAAGAACCAGTCAAACCGCCCACGGAGTGATGCTTTTCTACGTGCGTTAAGATTTACAAACCTAATTAAGGCTGAGAGGTGATTTCGCGTCGCAGCCGCTACCTGCGTAAAAGCGCAACGCTAGAGCAGACTTGAGACGGCGCAGGTTTGTGTCGGATTGTGTTACAGCTGAGGTGTTTTACGCGCAGAGTGGATCTCCCAAATTATGCTCTCAGCTTGTTGCCCGTAAATCTGCTGGAAGCTGCTGGACTCGGTGTTGAGAAGGTAAAGCTGTGATTTATTGAGCTACTTTTCCGTTTCCACATTTTGAGGCTGCATGTTGTGTTATAGAATCAGGATGACATTTACTGTACATGTGAGTGGAAAAAGGGGAGTAGATGTTTACTTGTGCTTTAATTTGGCTGGATAATTCAGTGCAGTGGGGCGACTTGTGATGGATGGATGGATGGATGGATGGAGGCAGTTCTGGTTTTGGATCATTTAACTTCACTGTGACATTAATAAAAGAATGAGAGTCTGCTTAAGAAGAGCTGGGAAAACTGAAAATGAAAAGTAATTTTGTCCCTGAGAAGGAAAATCAGATTAGGATTCTCCGGATATTTCTGCACTGGCACTAAGACAAAGTATGCTCTGTATGAGCTTCCTTGTTCCCGAGGATGTCTGGACTATTTTTTATAACACAGAGTACAGTGGGTCTGATTATTATTTTGAGTGTAATATTTTATCAGGGGTTATTAAATGAGTATTTACAGCAGGGTCCCAAATAATACTGCAAACACAGTTCACCTGTGGCTCCAACCCGAGCAGAGATTTGATATTCATTTGGCATTTGCTTGTGCAGTGCATGAATGAGTGCTGTGGCTTGACCTTGATTAAGTGGCTGGCTGTAATTGGTTTTGTTTGAAGAGATGGCAGGTAAACAAAAAAAAGCACTGATGTCGCCGTTAGTGTCTGTTATTGTGGCACCGTGTAGGTCGATGCTGGATTTGTTCTTGCACATTCGTGCACATCTCCAATTGGGAATCTGATTTGGTGCCTTGCCAAAAAAAAGAGGAGGTGATTTGCATTTTGCTTCTGTCTGGAATCCATTATAAAGTTTCCATCACTTCAGCCGCGCACTGGTGTTTTTCAAATAGCCCTGCAGGGGAACAAGTTTTTGCGTGCAGAATATTGTTCATCCATCTGGGAAAAAAAAACCCCAGATCCATATTTGGTATCAAAATGTACCTGATATCGAACTGATCACAGCTGCTGTACTCGAGGAAAAACATAATTTGGTGCTTTTTGTGGGAATGTTAATCTGTGGTGGATACTTGATCATGACTGGGTGTCGTCTGCTGCAACACTTGAACCTAAGGCTTCACAGAGGAGCTATTACTTTACCTGTAGATAAAGATTTCTGACAGCCCATTACATTTCCATAGAGAACACAATGTGCAGGCCCACAGAAAACCTTTAGGTTTCATAAATCACTGGAAACAATCACAGAAGCTCTCAAAGCGCAGCAGGAGTGAACAGTTTCTTTAGATGTGAATAAAAGTCTCTGAATGCACATTGTGTTGTTGCATATTCACATTATAATCATATTGCCCATTGTAGAAATGTGATTGTAATGTTTAAGTGGTAAAACAGTCAGTTTTCTCTTAGTGCTGCCGTGTGGTAACAACTTAAACAAGACTGCTTCACTGCACGACCCACTGCTTTTGTAACAACTCTCAGCTTTGTCAGTATTATTATATACTTGTTAATGTACTCAGCTTAACGCCTCATTTCCACATGACTCTGTACGTATGTGAGTCAACCTGAAGTCCATATGAGAGCCTCCATGATCTCCGCTGTGGCTGCAAAAGTCCTTTAATTTCATAACAGTCAGAAATTAACCTCGAGTGCATTGCTAGAAATAAACTTTTGCAGATTTTGGATAGAAAGCATGCACTGTGCCACAGGATATTAGCACAAAGATGAATTAACTAACAAACAACACCATTTATACTTTCTCCTTTCTTTCTTTCTTTCTTTCTTTCTTTCTTTTTTTTTAAGGCAAAAAATCGACAGTATGTTTAGCTAGCTAACTTTGGTAGCATGCTAGCAGTGTAACTTAAAAGAGTGCATGCATGGTGGTATACGTTCATTCATTCATTCATCTTCTAACCGCTTCATCCTTTTGAGGGTCGCGGGGGGGCTGGAGCCTATCCCAGCTGACATCGGGCGAGAGGCAGGGTACACCCTGGACAGGTCGCCAGACTATCGCAGGGCTGACACATAGAGACAGACAACCATTCACGCTCACATTCACACCTACGGACAATTTAGAGGCGAGAGTGCTAACCACCACACCACCATGCCGCCCAGTGGTATACGTCTATTACGAAAATATTTCACAATACCAGCAACACACTAAACAGGCCAACATCCTCACTGAATTGTCGCCATGTATTGTTGGTTCTGTTTTTGTCTCTGTACAGCTGCATACACAAATTATATAAGATTAATCGTTCCTCTGAGAACCTCTGTGGTTTCCTATTTGTTTGCAAAACTCCTTCATATGCTTACATCTTTGTTTTTTGTTTTTTTCCCAGCTCCAGCCTGCATTTTCCTCAAGTACGTTGATAAATGTGAACTTTTGCGACAGATTTTGGACAGACTGTACCAGAATTAATTAGCATTAAACTGAATGAGCCAATGTTTTGATGAAATTAATACAGCTCATGTACTGTCCCCATTACGTGTCCGTATTGGCCATCTTAATGCATGACCAGTGAAAATGTATCAGTGAGACAGTAACAAACAGTAAACAGACTTGGAATGTCTCCTAGTTAGCGGAACAAGTTGCAATATAATAACAACACAGCTGGTCAATGAGTGCTGAAGCTAGCCATCAACAGCATAAGCGCCGCATCTTTAACCACCTAGAACATGCGAGGTCAGGCGCTGGGCGCTACTCTTGTGCCTTTTTGGTGCCAGCTTTCAAGAGTGCGGCGACAGGTTCCCGTTTATCTGAAATCCTGAGTGCAGAGCTGATCTGTGTAGGCCTATCGTCTGTGGGACACATGTAAAGCTCTGGCAGCCCTGCACTAACATGACTAACTTCTCCTTCATATTTACCACGGACTGATATCTGTGGAAGAAGGGAAGGATGTCTTTCGGCTGTGATTGGATGTTCCTCATCACATGACATGCGGTGCGCGCTGCTGCGTTCCAAAAGGTGAACACCGTTTATCTCAAAGCGCAGCCGTCGTGCCCTGAAAAATGGGTGCTTTGGAAGGCATGCATGCCACACGATGTCACTCTAGCGTTTGAGCGCAAGGAAAAAAAATATTTTAAAGGTGCAAAAAATGTGTACGGCCCCTTAAAAGCAAATGATGCGCTAATTAACATTAGCATGTAAATTAGTGTCATTTAAACACCAAAATGAATCACTGTTAATGTCAATCTGCGCACTAATGAGCTAACACTGCATAGACGTCATTCTTAGATGTTAACTAACATATTAAATAACCAACTACTTGTAGCCATTGCTTTGAGGGAATAAGAAAAGTGTAAGATGAGGGAGAAACCCTCGTAATGCGCCCACAGACTTTGTTTACTACTGGGATTTCTCTACTCCACAGTGCACAGCATATCTCTTGCAGTGTATCAAAATAAAGGTTGTTCTATCAAAATAAAGTCTATTACAAGTTCAGTACTTAAATCAGAGGACAGAAAAGAGCTATTTATACTTTTTTTTTTTTTTTTTTTGCTAAGGGAAAAGTTTAACGGCACATTTAGGTACCAAACATTGGTTGCATGCTAGCTGTATAAAGTGCATGCAGAGTGGATAATAGTACAAAATATTTAACAACACTGGCTGCACACTGAACAGGCCGACCTCCTCATTTTAATTGTTGCACATATTCCACACGACTGGATCATGTATCCTTAAGGGTCTGTGAAGAGATGCAGTTCCTTACGTTAAAAAACAAGGAGCCTACTCTGTATGCTACACAGAAATACGGACACAACACTGTGGAGATGAGGTGTTAGTTTCCTTGGTACTATTTTAAGGCATATTTAAGGGCTTTAAAACAACTTTTCACATACATCTGAATAAAGGCTTCCACCAGTCTTACCGATGCTCTCGCTTCTGTGCAAGTTTGCAGAAGTTTCTCTGTCTTGTTGCTCTCCATCTCCACTTATCATCCTGTTTGACATCCTGATGGTGATGGATGAGGTTTGGATGCGCCGTGACTGAACAGTTATTTGATGGGTTTTTCAATTTCTGCCAGCCCACTGAGGTTTACCGAGGTCAGACATGCCGCTCCGTGTCTTTTTTCTCCGTCTTCAAGTGCCCTTCCCCAACCCTATTGATATGACATTAGAGATGCAGATATCATAGACTGTGCATAATTCCTTACTGGAGGTGTCAATGTGTCTGACTGTGATAGCAAATGATGGCACGCATCGGTTTGTGCATCATGCACGGCGAGCAGTTTTCCCATGAATATTGCCTACTGGCATGTTGGTTAACGTAGATAAGAGTAAAATGACGGAGCATGTTCATTCACATATCTGTCTCCCACGTTTTAAGGAGCGACCACAGAGAAGTGATACTTGTTGCCCCCTGTGATGATAACATGACACAGACAGGTATGATCTATGGTTGGGTGTTTGCTGTTTGTTTTCATATTGAAATTATGAGGACATAGACCAACACTGTGCTTTGTTATAGCTAAATGTGTATGCACACACACACAACAGAAAATATGACTGTTTCTTGGCCGCGCGGAGGACAGAGAGAGGAGGAGAGATTGAAGGAGGCGGCTCATGCCAACGCTTCTACCTACCATGAATGCACACATATTCCTAAATCTGTGTTTTTGGCAGTGGTGGAAACAGCGTTTGAGGCGAGGTTGCTTTTGTAAAAAGTTAAATTTAGCCGGTGGGGTGCCTCATTCCATGGACATAAGCTTCTCGGTTGTTGAGCGGCTGCACAGTGCACATTAGTGAATCTGTGTAGCTGGCACACACAGAAAGGAATGTCTAATTATCACGCTTTCAACCGCAGTAGGCTCCTCTATTTGCACTGAGCTCCTGCTCTAATCGCTTTCTTTTGCTATCATTACGCACTTATTTATTTTATTTTTACGCAATTAAAAATTTTATTTTTGCTCCGTGTGGATGAGCTGGGAAGTCCACGCAGCGTCGGCTGGGTGTTGAAGGAAGGTCTCACTGAGTAGAAACAGAAGATTGGCTCGGCTGGTGTGTGGAAATTTGGTGGAGAAGCTGAAATGAGATTTTATGACGGGTGTTTTACATCAGTAAACATGCAGTGTACAAATGTGTGTAGATACGAATACGAATGCATATTTTATTTTTGTGTCTCGTCGTTTACATGACCCATCCCTCATGGGATTATTCAGACACATTAACTAACAACCATCCAAATATCCCAGCATGTCTAACAGCACAATACATAAATGTCAACCATACAGAAACATAACAGACTGCTCTCATGCACTGTTGGTATGTACATGAGAAGTACTACAACCCAATCTGTATACAACCCAGGTAATAGAAGAGGGGTCATGTGAGAAGTGCACTGACGGGAGTACAGAAGGAAATAATAAAAAGGCTGAAAGTATGTGTAAGAAGAGAGGTTTAATGATGAATGCTTGAAACAGCACACGTAACTATGTAACTTCACTTGCCTTAACCTAACCTACATAATCTAATTTACGTATCTTTACTTGCCTAAACTTAACCTACTTAATTTTAATTGCCTAAACCTAAGGACTCCCAACCATGTTTCTTTTCCAAACCTAACCTACATAACTTTACCTGCCTAAACCTAAGCTACATCGATTTACTTGCCTAACCCTAACCTATGTAATTTTACTTGCTTAAACTTAGCCTACTTAATGTGACTTGCCTAAACCTAACCTACATAACCTAACCCTCTTAACCTAACCTACGTAATTTCACTTGCTTAAACCTAACCTACATAACTTTACTTACGGAAACTTAGCCTACTTAATTTTATTTGCCTAAACCTAATCTACATAACCTAACTTACATAACCTCACTTACATATCTTTACTTGCCTATACTTAACCTACTTATCTTACTTGCCTTAACTTAACCTACGTAATCTAATTTACATATCTTTACTTGCCTAAACTTAACCAACTTAATTTTAATTGCCTAAACCTAAGGACTCCCAACCATATTTCTTTTCCAAACCTAACTTACATAACTTTACCTGCCTAAACCTAAGCTATGTTACTTTATTTGCCTAAACCTAACTTACATAACCTAACCTTCTTAGACTAACCTACATAACTTTACTTGCTGTAACCTAACCTATGTAATTTCACTTGCCTAAACCTAACCTACATGACCTAACCTACATTACTTTACTTGCCTAAACTCAACATCCTTAATTTTACTAGCTTAAATCTAACCCACCTTACCTAACCTATGTAAATTTACTTCTTTAAACCTAGAGTCGCTCAACCATGTCTGTTTTTTTTTTTCTATTCCTAACTTGCGTAACTTTACTTTCCTAAACCCAACCTACATAACTTTCCAGTAAGTACGCAACGTAATGTAACGTAACGTAACGTAACGTAACATTAAGTGTCTAACATCATTTGTGGGGCGCTCACTCTTTAGATATCATACAAACTGTTGTATGACAATACGTTTAACATAAACATCTAAACAAAAGCACAAACCTCGCACAAAGCAGTTGCCAGGGAAAGTATTAGACTCATATCTAAATATGGTTTCATCAGCTAAATGTAAACTGTATCCACATTCAAAGCATGCAGATTTCCACATGCTGATGCCGTATCTTCAGCTAGTGGGACAAATGGCTAGTGTATCCTTTAGTTGTGCTCCTTATCAGATGTTGAGTGATTGCAGAGCTTTACAATATGAAGTGCCACTAAACCACCGTACGAAGTGGCATTGATTGGAAAGGATGGGAGGAGGGAGATTCCTCCTTAAGGTCATTATCTAGCAGACAGAAAGAGTTAGACGAAACAAACCAGTGTAATTGCATTTGTAGCAAAAGACTCGGAATCAATGGACTAAGCACTACTTACAGCACTGTGTCAGCATATTTCATCAACATACAAATGGATTCAGTGACCCTGTAATTGCTCATAAAATCTATTCTATGAAATCAGTTCCGCGGCCCCGAGACGACTGTGGTCTGTGTGATCCAGGCCTGGAATTTTGTAATTTTAGGGGCAAGGCCACTTGGCCTCCAGCGGGGCAATTTGTTTGGGGGCCAAAGGCCACATGACAGGGCATCAAGGCCATAAGTTAACAAAAATGCAATTCTGATTGCAGACAGATCCATTTCCGTAACAGTGTTACACCACCTCTAGATGAAGGCAAACATTCAAAAGAATAATTTATTATAGAATCTTTTTAATGAAGACATTTTAAAAACAAGTTGGGGTAAATGATATAGGTAGGCTATATGGTGAAATACATTTACATCACACCCATAAGCATGTATGTGTGAGACAGACATTCAGTGTATGTAGTTTACATATTTTGGCCTAAATAAGATTTATGTGTGAGATTGTTTCTGATGGAGAAATGGTCGATATTGAAATTAATAACATAAAAAACACTTGATAGCATTCTGAATTAAATTATTTTCTGGAGCTGATGACGGGAGTAGCAAATGAGTGAGCCATTTCACTCCTTTCTCATCCCTGGTGAGAGATGCACATGCACAGTACCAATCGGGCAGGATGCACCAGATTAGGTGACAATACTGTGACTTCTTCCAGTCTTGTTAGAAACTTAAAAACAAGAGCTCTGTCCAGCTTGCATTTACTCGACATATTACATATGTTGATCACAGGTGCATTTGTGGATCCAATCTGAGGTTCTACACTAAAATGAAAGCACTGTTGTTAAAAAATAGTGTTCTATTTCTATATGAATTAGAACAACTTTTTAGTTTAACTTTGACTGTGCATGGTGCTCTGCTGCTCTGTTTGTGCCCAGAGTGTGTTCTGCCGCTCTGGTGCTTCAACGGTATATTCAGCCCATTCCAAAGTCGTCAAATACTTTCACTTTGTCTGTGAGTTTGGTGTCAGACACCAATGCCAAAAGCCACCTTTTGCTGTGGTATGATATGCAGCCAGGTGGCATCAGCTTGTAACGAAGCTGGACAGAACCTTTTGCAGTGTAATGATATACCGCCAATTGGCCAGATGGCACCTGTCACAGTAATGTGTATGTGGATGGGAGGTATGAAATGCCACAGGATGGCTTCAACTTGAAACGCTGCATCATATAAGGAGCTTGAAGTACCGTATGAAGTGAGCAGAAGGGATGGTGGATGAGTCCAACAAACCCGGACTTTGACTCAGGAGCCCGGTGTTTGCTTCCTGTATGAATGTAGAGTCAAACCATGATGTTTTTTTCTATACCTAACCACATGCTTCGGTTGCCTAAGGGCTCATTTATGCTCAACGTTAAATACGGATCCGGATACAGACGGAGCCTTCTGTCCGTGCTCTGCGTTCATATCGTCCGTATTTCTGCACGTTTCCATAAAGCTTACGGATACGGGCCAAACGGAGCAGTACCACCGAGAACCGTGGACGCAGTGTTGCTGTCACTACCCGATACGTAGCTCTAGTGAGACACGAAGAAGAAATAACAATTCAGTTTCTCTCATCGGCAGTACTAGAGAAAAGAATTCTCCGTCCTCCAGTCGCGACGTATTTAACGGCCTCACCGACCACCGCCTCCTACAACGCTGCCTATGTTTGTCTTTTATGCAAGAGGTACATTATCAATATCTCCTCCACAGTCGCCATATTTGTTTTTGTCATAAACTTTAGACGCTGGGTTGCCCCCTGGTGGATATATTGGTTAACATCCATGCCAACGTAAAGGGCGCATGGAAGTATGTGGACAGTGACGGTAACATCGTTTGAAACGGACGTATACATTTTCGTACGTAAAGGGAGCATAAATGAGCCTTAAACCTGAACATGTGCTTTTGTTGACATACTGACGTTGGTGGCTGCATCCCAGAACATCAACAGCAGATGCAAGATACCCACCGTGAAATATGCACACATGAAAGTCCATAGTCAAAGCGGCAATATGTGATGACTTGGGATGAGAGTGTGTTGGTGTATTTCAATTTACACTCCAAATTTACGGTTCAGTTTACTCGGAGTGACTGTTTAGAAATGCACACATTACTGATTCCCAATCAAGTCCATGTACCAACATTCTGTTGCCAGGGTGGACTTGACAGGAGAGGGCAGAGAGGGCAGAGAAAGAATACAACAAAACAGACAACGAGCGAGGCACCAAGGCCAGAGTGGCTGATGGGCATTCGATTTTCAGCAGGGCATCAAAACCATGGCAGTCACGGCTGGTGGTGAAACACTCCTGCCCTGGTTTCTTGTCATTCAGAATGCATCTGACAACATCAATAGTGATCTACGTGGCAGGCATTGGAAGAATTTGACATGGATAAATTGTTTCATTCAAGTGTTTGACAGTAAATCGTAGTTCAACACTGCTGTCATGTCTGCAGTCTTTGGATCAAAAAATCATTTAGCACAGAGTGAGGAGAACATATTTTATTTTCAGTCCCAGTAAAGGCAGTAGTAGCAGTGAGATGATAGTCACTCATTGCTCACGATTATTTTAAACCTGCACTGACTGATTTTTTGGCCACTTGGGGGCAGTGGAAACAAGTTGTTCGTACTGTGAACTTTTAGGGCAGTTGTTGAGACTTCTAATAGTTCACAGTGCTAATAGATGACAGTTAATTAAACTCCATTTTAGAAGAACTGATCAGATTCAGTTGATGCTGCACTCCAGTTTTAACTCCTTGACGCGTTATTGCCATGTTTTATCCCGTGAAATGATCTATTATTACACTTCTAATGCATATGTTTCAACAGGAGTGCCATACAGCAATTACAAATCAGTTTCATAATGAACACTGTATAAACAGCAAACTGTAGACTGAGCAATTGCTCACAGCAGCATTCTTGTCACTAGAATCAGGAAGTAACTCTTCAGGTGGGCTAAGTGCCCTTGCTTTAAATCAGGTCACCATGGTGATGCTGAATTGCAATCAGAAAAGGAAACTTGAATTTGGTTATATTTTAGAGGCGATGAATAGCAAAGAATGCTGACGTCTAACCCGGGCTTTCACAACACAGAAATAAGTCTCCTGTCCTTCACAGTTGTGTTTTACAGAATTCTTTTTAATGAAGCTGGCTGTATTTTCATCGGTAATGCTACGTTACAGTGCTCAATAATCCCTCCATCGTAGCACTGTTTATCACCACTTAATGCCAGCATAATAGGACCGTACATTTCAATCATTGTGAAAGTCTAAACAGCAGCCCAGTTGCGGCAGCGGCAGCAGCAGTTGTAGTACTACCCTCAAAATCTCTGGAGATCCCTTTGAATGTTCTCTGCCTCCAAAAGCCTCAGGTGGTCCTCAGTCTTGCCGCTCATCCAGCAATAATGCCGTGCGGCCATTCCCTGCTCTTAATTACTCTAAACTTCAGTATTAGATAATTCCAGTCTACTACTTCAAGCTCTGGCTCTGTCGTTATCACTGGCTCTATAAAACATTCAGTGTGCCGTCTGCTCTCATCGGACCTTGGCAGGGAGGGCTTATTGTAATTGCCAGCAGGCCTAATTCCTCTATGATGGGAGATTGTAAGACACGAGACAGAAAAAAAAGGTAGCTCTCCATCTCACCTTCACAGTTGCAGTGCACACACATTTTGAAGAGTGTTTGGTGAGGTGGAAAAAAGGAGAGACAGAAAGTAGGTCTAAAATTACTGTACGTTTCCTGTCTAATTTTTGTGCTGCAACTTTAGCAGCGGGGGGAACGGCTCAGGCTGGTGTCACAAGTTCTTGTAAACGGTGCCAACATGACAGGGTGCCCCTAATATCTCACTGTGCTGCTGCAGATGCTGCTTATGTGGGTGGTTTTGAAGTAGCCCTGTGTGACTTTTTCTTCTCGTGGGCCAGGAGCACTAACAAGCAATTAGCCAACAGGAAGAGAGCTTGCTATTTCAGGGGGACAAAATCCAAAGCTTACAAAGTCTCAGACTCTCTGACTCTTCTTTTTTTATTTTGGACACGAGCTTGTTCCAGGAAGTGAAAGCTACCGACACTGATACAAAAACATCTTACAATAATCTGGACAGACACACAGGACTGAGGGGCTCATTTGAACATATTTAAAAAGGAAGAGGAAAATGCCTGAACACTCGAGTGGACACAGAAGCATGACCTTGAAGAGCCCATTGAGAGTTTTGCAGATTTAATACAGATTACACTGCAGTATGTGCGATGCATTAGAACTAGCAAAGCGTTAATCCATCCACTTTTAAGTGCAAGTCAATGAGCTGCTGGCAGCTGACTTCTATTTGAATAGGCAATAAAAGTCAAACTGTACTCCTGAAGGTATTGCTGTCCTAATTACAGGCCTGCCTGAAGCTGATAAACAGAAATGATCGCCAAATGGAGGCACCATGTACTTGACGTCAATAATGAATCACTGCCCTCTTGTACTTGTCATTCTGCCGTTCAGCCTGAATTCAGTTTGTTGGTCTGCTGGTCAGTCTGCACTTTTGGTCCACACCAAATATCTAAAGGAATGCTGGGTGGACTGCCACAAAATATGCTACAAATATTCATGCCCTGCAGAGTTAACCTTAATATCTTAAGTGATCCCTTAACGTTTAATGCAGCTCCATCACAAAATCCAAACTTTTAATTTGACCATTACTTCGGTGCATGACCTGCAAAGCCATTTGCATTCCGACCACAGCTCTACTAGCAGGCTGACGTAGTAAATAAAGATGGTGAACGTAGGAAACATTATGCCTGCTACCTTCTACAATCAAGGTTCTGCTTCACCATCTGTGTCACCAATTTCCCATCTCCAAAATGTTCATAAGCATGGGTCAAAGCTTCTCCTATCAAGTCTGTTTTCATAAACCACAGCTTCTGCATGGGAGGTAGTGTACGCCTCTTTCAGGCCTCGTTTTGTGCACACACAATGTTAATAAATAAAACCCCAGGCCCCCAAGCCAAATTTACATAGTGGCTAAACCGTGTTACTACAACTTCAAGATCCGTCAGTGATGCCACTGATGATGCCTTTGGGCCCATGAGTTTTTCTTACGGACTTACATTGAAAGGGATGCCTGTAAATGAGTGGCTACATCACAACCTCTGCAAAATGACTTGTTACACTTTCAAGATTTGATCAATTTTGTGCGGTAACATTTGCCTTGCCTTTGCCTTTTGTCTTGAAGGGTTGTGCAAGTTAGCCTGCTCAGCTGGCAAAATCTCTAGTGTGCTTGCTGTAGGTACCCCTCCAGAATCAGGTTTGGATCTTCGGGGACAGTGTGTCAATTCTTGCTTGTTACTTTGTCTTTTCAAAATAAACTCACAGTGTAGGTGAATAAATGGTATTGTTAGGTTTACTTCCTTAGGTTCAGGCAACAAAAGCATGTAGTTAGTTTTAGACAATGATGTCATGGTTTGGCTTAAAATAAGTATGTTTGTTACTAGCATAATGTATTGTCACTTGACATACATCACTACCGTAGCTTGCTACACCATCTAGCAAACTTTGTTATTAAAAAAAACCTGATTAACTTTTGGTTTTGCACTGAACACAAAACAGTGGTTCCGGTTTGTTTGACCCATCCACCTCCAGTCCAGACTTTCTAGTTCCTTAAGTAATGGCAGATGCTCAGAGTGTCAAAAATGCCCCACCCTGTTTATCTAATACCACCACTCAGCGCGCAGTATCTGAAGCAGCGGGGCACTGACCAGATGAGTTTTTTCCCCGAAAGTATCACTTCTTGAAAATGTTCTAAATTAAATCATAAGTACATTGGGGATTGCATAATTCAGCATTAACATCTGCCTTCCGCTGGCACAAGCCTGAAATTGCTGCCACAAAAAAATTCTGCTTAACATCCCTTTTAGAAGCACATGGAAGGTTTTCTCCTTCATCAATCAGGTCGCAGATACTTGTAAAGAAGATAAATCTGTGCTTTACTGCATGCTGTAATTACAATCTTAATCATGCTCTGTTAGCAAAATGTGTCCCTTGGCTTCGTGGAGAATTTGAGTTCCCCTGTGACCAACACAAGTCCATTAACCTGAAACCGCCAGTAAAAATGGAACACCAGAATCCCCCTTGGTTTATTTCACAGTGAAAGATATCTCTCCATGGGGGCATTGCAAGGAAGTTCAATTCTTTTGCCTTCCAATAAAAGGAAGGCTATTTAAAACCACTAGAACTCCTCTCTACCTCAGGTTTGATCATCACTAACTTAAAAAAACATGCATTGCTGAAATAGCTTGAGGGTGTTTTCTAGGGTTCAGCAAATGTCTTCTATGCACAAGTAACAATGTGTGCAGTCTACAGATTGTCCAAAACTGTGTCAAACAACCATCCTCTTCACATTCCCAGCTAGATAAAGAACATGTGTGGAATCAAAGCCGATTAGAGCTGCCTCGAGATGGACGACTTGACACAAAGCTCAATACTGTGTACACACGCAACAGATAAACATGGGCCCTGGCCCTGGATATTATGGATCAAATCAAAAGGTAAACAGACACTACAGCACTTGCTGAGGGAGCGAGGTGGTGGACGAGTGGCGGTGGCTGCTGCGCATCCCATCCTGAGCCAATATTATGAAGTCCAGTGACAATCACTGTCTGTTATTGTTATTGGATTCTGTGTCTCGGTTTATTCCTGTGCTTTTGCAAGTGAGGACCTGTTTATTGCCTCAGGTACAACCGGGTTCATCCTGTGTTTCTTTAATGCCGTGAGGCATTGTAAACTGTAGTTTCCTTTTATGTGGTCAGCCGGTTCAATTTATTGGCTCTGTCCACACTGTCTATTTAAGAGTGAACGTGAGAGAAAACCCAGATAATGGTAGTAAATACCACTGTGTAGTCTGATGGCATACGTTGAGTGTCTGCCTTTCCTTCAGAAAAGACTGTCATGTTTGTGCAGTGCCTTGGGGGCCCATGGAGGAAATCACTGGAGTATGAAGACATACAGTATTATTCCAAGTTGCACAGGAAACGGGGTCATGAGATACTTTACAGGATAAACATGACCGGTTTATTTGAGAGAGAAGACATAGCCTGAGATTACACGTATACACACTTGATAAGTACAGCGTGACCGAGTCGTCTGGGACGTGGATGTCTCATTCCCTTCCTTCAGGCTTCACTTTGAGAAGCCAGTGGACATTGTGCTTTATCCAAAGCTTTGTACAGATTCATGGTTTGGCTTGACATTCTCACAGAAGATCCCTGAAGGTCTGAGTAACTCGTTCCAGGTGAATGATTTGACATTTGAGAGAAATGCCAGCAAGAGGGGAAAGTGGGCACTTCTAGGTTATCCCAGCTTGTGTGTGTTGTGGAACTTGTAGGGCTTCCTCTTTGCATTCTGCAGTGGACACGCAGGCGAGTTCTGCATATTTCCCAACCAGTTTTTTGAACCTCTCTGGCCTCCCGATGAGCCGCCTCGCCGTGTCAGAGCATGGAACCCATCTGAAATGCTGTTATTTGACTTGACAGGAACAGGACTGCCAACAGAGTCCAGAGACTACACTGTGTCAGTGGAGCACAAACAGACTGTGGGATAGATTTACTGTGTGAGGCACCCGCAGCCCCTATGTTCACACCCTCTGATGGCCCTTTTTGACATCCCTCTCACAAACAGAGCAGTCATGGCAGAAAAAAGGCATGTCTGATCATATGAAAAAAGTTGAAGACATGGTGAGATGAGAAATACCCTCTCCAAGTTCTTACACTGTGTTGCTGAACTGATTATTCTGCTCTTACTGACAGTATATGTCAAATAGCATTTTTGAGTATTTATATACAGTCTACCCATGTAAGACCCTCAATTTGATCTACTTGTAAGTTATTAAAGGGTAACTTAGATATATTGGTTTTGCTGACCTCCAGTGGTTTCTGGAGGTTTCACTTTGCTGCACAGATGTAGAGGTGTTGTGTGTGGTAGTAGGCACACCCATCCGAGATGCAGAAGTACTTTATACTTTAACTAACATAATACCAGACTGAGAAGTATCATCTTAGTGGTCAAGAGTTCTGAGTTTCACCTCTGACCACTCCCAGCATTTTTAATACCTCAGTAATGTCATGGCAAGCTGACACACCCTGGAATACATTTCTACATCACTGCAGGAAAGTGAGCAGGTAAACGACTAGAGACACAAGATGTTCAGCTGATCTTGGTCATGTTTTAGGTGCCGTTTGCGCGTTTATCTGTTTTGTCAACAGGATTATCGAAAAACTATTGGCCCATGAAACTGGGTGGAAGGGTGTAGCATTAGCCAAAGAAGAACCTGTTTGATTTTGGAGCAGATTCAAAATATGGGGCAGATAAGCAAATTATTTTTCACTTTGTTGTGCAGTATATGCACCTGGCTCTTACTCCAGATGTCACAAGCAAACATGGAGGTGGCTGAGACAAAATGGCGGCGGCTAGCAGTGTAGTGCCAAAAACAGCAATAGTACCGACAGAGCTAACACTCACTGGGGTGACGTGGGGTTGGAACCTGAGGGTGGGCGTTACACCTCTGCAACGACACCGTCCTGCCACTGTTTGTCAGGACAGCCTTATCAGGGGTGCTAACAGCACCAACAGTGCTAACAATGGCAACGGTGCTGGTGCTGACGGAGCTAATAGTGTACCGAGAGTTCGTTTACACTGACCAGGGCGACCATCCCAGCTCACCTTATCAGGGCTAGCCCAATCCGGAAATCCATCGGTCCTTTACCTCTGGAGGCACAGCCTGGAGTTTTTCGACTAACAGAAGTGCAGGGGTCTCGGCGATCGCTCACGCCCTTCACTTCCGGTGGTGCCCCCAGGGAATCTCTGTGTTGTTTACAAATACTTCGGGTAGAAAACCAGCAGAGTTTAGCTATATATCACATTTTTCACGTCACTATATCACCGTGTAGACTAATCTGATGTTTGTTAAGTCTATAAACACAATGATCAAACAAACGTTAATATTTCTGTGTGCACGTTTTGTAATTAATAACATGGTTATCGTAGATTAGCTGGGCTAACCGTTAACTGTTAACGTTAGCTGTTAGCAGTGTCTGTAATAATCATAGACCGTATAAACATAAGGTAATAGCTAACTCAATAAACGGTCCGTGAATAAAATATTTTTTCCATCGGATATCTTAGTTACGACATGATTGAGCTAGCAAAGCAGTTTTGTGTTGCTATGTGTGGTATTTATTCAGTTTTGGGAAATCATGATGTCTAGAAAGCATCAGTGGCTGCAGCTGACAGGGACAGTTAGCAAAGCTAACATCAGGATGTCATCTGTTAAAACCCTCCCGTTGTTGGACACGACATAAAACTACTCCAGTTAGCTCAATCATGTTGTAACTAAGACATCTGCTGGGAAAAAAAAAAAAAAAAATTCACGTTGACGAGATGGCGTTTTGGGTGGAGCGGTTGCTATGGACACGGAGCTTGCTGTTTCTGTAGGTACACATTTCCTGGGGACACCTGCACGTCTCGGCCATGCCCCCTCCATTGTGATTGGCTAAAGCACAGCATCTTGTATGTAAATTGCAGACTCTGTCTTGAGAGATTAGGGCTAGCCTAACTCTTGTATGAGCAACACCATATGAGCACCTCTCATAAGTTCAGCTAGCTAACAGATATCATGGGTCAAAGGTGCGTCTAAGTCGGCAAGAACTTTAACATACTCTGAATAATTTGATCAGATTTCCTTTGAAGAAATATCTCACCAGGCACACGTCTGGTCAAAAGCTAAACACTGTCTGACTGCGGTTTCATTGTGTGTTTGAATATTAGATTCAGCTCCTTTATAGCATATCTGTGATTCAGTGTCTGAGCCGCGATTACCTGCACCTGTTCTCTTCTGCGACAACACTGTCCTGCTATTGTGGGTAAGGACACCGTTATCAGTGATATGAGCACAATGCAGCACAGCGGTGATTAGCCAGTGGGATAATACACAAGGACATGTACTAACATGCAGACGTGGTCAGACCTGTTACCAAAACAGCATTACATCACAGAGAGGTATGGTGGCTTCATTCTCTGCTCAGGATACCATCACTCTACTATATCCTTCCATAACAACAAGTTGTTTGCTGCTATATCAATGTTCTGAATGTCGTATGAAGCTCTTCTGAAGCACTTCTCAAATACACGATCTGAAAACTCAAACAGAGAGCATTGCTATGCAGGTACATCTCCACAACTGCCTAGCTACTTTGTTTGTCAATCAGAAGGGGAGTGCAAGAGACAAGGTCATCCCACTTCTCTCCAATTTTACACAGTTTCCCAGTCCAATCAATACTGCCCAACACAGTTAAATCAGAGAGGTCTCATTCCCCAGTCGCCTGATAATTGGAAGCTGTTAGCATGGAGGACAGGACAGGAGTGTCAATTGGCTCAGCCTCTGGCTTTTTGTAGAATGACACCGAGGCTTATTCGCTCTTTGCTATAACCTAAAGCTCAAATGTCGGATGTTTTCATTGAAAACAGCACTTTCTCATCCTCGACACTGGGTAGACCAGGAGGTTTTAAAATTCTTGCATTTTTGATGAGGGAAATCACTGGAACTTAAGCCTTCAGTACTTCTGGAGTTGGCAGGATGTACTGGGTTGCCAACTACTTTGCCAAGATGCATGAATTAAAAACTGTTTACTCTTAAAGGAGAAACAATGAACAGTTAATTTCACATTAAGCCAAGTGTGCTCTTTTGGAGTATCCTCTCCCATTTATTATTGAGCAGCATTGTGACAGATCTCACACTGTTTGTAAACTCACTGTGTAACTCCTAATTTAAAATCATATTGTAATTGTAAGAGAAATGTATGAGTTTTCATTCTATTGCAAATGATAAAGATCTAAATGGCTTGGCTTTCAGTCCCTTTAAGGCTTCATGTATTGCTTGCACTGTCTTTGACTTTTCATCACACTTTACAAGCCTTACTCGATAAGGAATGTTCCCAGTTTCTAGATGACTCTTCAGACTGTGAGCCTCTGTGCTCAGAGATACTTTAAAGATTTTTTTTTGGCAATTTCTCTGTGAGACAACCTTTCACTCCTCAAAGTCATGATAACTTAACTTTTTATGTCATGAGCTGACACAGCTTCCAGCGATCACTGCTGAACATCTTGTTTTCTCTCGGTTCTTAATGGCACTCTACTGTAATTAGTGCTTTATAAGAGGCAGGTGTGCTAAAAAGGTCAACCAGTTTGCTACAAACACAGACGGGGATAACAACAATTGTAAGACTAATACACAGTATGTTTCCTACAGGCGCCTAATCAGCGTGATTAAGGCGGAGTCTGTTTTCAATTAGATCCAGGTAATTTTGTTAGGACTCAAATCAAGGTCAAGTGAAGGCAAACACTTCAAAAGTTTTAGAGTTGCCTTAAATTGCTGAAAATCTTTGACTGGCATTTCAGTCTGTTATCAGATGACAGGACCATGCATCACTTTCACATACGGCAGCTTGGTCAGCTTGGTGAGCTTCAAACCATGACCCTCTAGGTACGACTCCAGTGTTAGTTTTAGACACATCAGTTCTGGTGTCAATTTCTGCTCATTCAATGTCACAGTGTCTTTTAAAATAAATCTCCAACTACACAAGAAACATAGGTTTTGCTACCAAAAGTGCTTTAGATTTAGGCAACCAAACCATTTTGCCACTAAAACTACCTTTGGTTTAGGCAACAAGACAATGTCAGCACCAAAGCTACCTATGTGTAGGCAACAAGATGGTTGCACTACCAAAATTACTTAAAGTTAAGGCAACAAGACCTTTTGCTACCAAAACTACCTTAGGTTTAGGCAACAAGGTGGTTGCGCCATCAAAATCTATTCAACAAAACAGTTTTCCCACAAAAACTTCTTTAGGTTTTGGTAACAAGATAGGTTTGCCATCGAAACAACCTTAGATTTAGGCAGCAAAATGGTTTCACCAAAAAAACTACATTAGGTTTAGGCAACAAGATGGCCTTGCCATCAAGACTACTTTAGATGGTTCTGCCGCCAAAACTACCTTAGATGTAGGCAACTAGACAGTTGCACTACCAAAACTTTGGATAAAGACAACGAGATGGTTTTGCCACCAGAATTATTTTAGGTTTAGCAGCAAGACCTTTTGCTGCCAAAATGCCATTAGGTTTTGGCAACAAGATAGTTGCGCTACCAAAACTAATTTAAGATGGTGTCATTACCAAAACTACCTTAGGTTTAGGCATCAAATGGCTGCACCACTGAAATTACTTTAGGTTTAGGCAACAAGACGGTTGTACCACCAAAAACTACCTTAGATTAAGGGTTACAGTTTCCCCACAAAAACATCTTTAAGTTTTGGTAACAAGACAGGTTTGCTACAAAAACTACCTTAGATTCAGGCAACCAGAATGTTGCGCTACCAAAACTACTTTAAGTATAGGCAGCAAAATAGTTTCGCCACAAAAACTACTGAAGGTTTAGGCAACAAGACATAATAAGAAATAGGTTTCTCAAACTCAACGAATACGCCTCATGTCAACTATGTCCAGTAACAGACGTCGGTGACTTTGCGAAGGGGTTGAAAAAACTCTCACAGGAGAGGAACTGCGATCTTCTGTGTGAAAGTCCAGTGTGTGTTTTGACCCATACCATCCATTAGTTGAAAGCCCGGGGTGTCTCATACAGATTCTATAAGGTGCCTTGTGCATTGGAAACAGAAGCCACGGCCCACTGACCATCGGCTGTTTTTGATGCCCTGGGAATGAGTTTGGGTTTGACATGACCTGCTGAGTTTAAATACAACCAAGGACTCTTGTAGCACATCATCCTCTTGTTTCCTCTCCTGCTTTATATTTCCTGTCATTACTTTTACTCAGCTTTTGCCTTGAGAGGCGGATATGCCATAAATTAAAGGAAGAAAAATGCAAGCCTATAATACAGTAGATAAGTGATGTGACCTTGCCATTTTGTTCCACTGCAGTTCTGAAACACTTAGAGTTTTTCTTTGTATCTTAATTGGGTGAAACAAGAAAGTTTTATGCCTTCAGACAAAACGTCCTTATTAGAAAATACATTTATTTTTGTAGATAAAGGAACACAAACCTCCTATCAGTGCGATCCTATCTTTAAATTACACTTCTGTGAGAGCGCGTTCGGCGTAATTACGGCCTTACGGACGACCTTTGTTCAGAAGAAACCAAGCCAACAAGCCTGACTGAATCATCTCGTCCTTCAGGTCACTTCCCTGTAATACTACAGGACTTGCAAAGTGGGAGCATTCAGCTAACCTGATAAGAGGGACAATACTTCACCTCAAGCACTGTAAGCTATTGTAAAAGCTCAAGTGAAACACAAAAAATGACTCAAACTCCGAGTACAGCTCTGCTATGATCATATATGTTAATTGTTGTGGGTCATTAGGTGGCCAGGTCTACCTCCAGGTTTAATTTGATATGTTTTCTGCTTCTCAGATCAAGACATTTGCTCCCTCGAGGTGCCATTGTACAAGTTAAATGATGATAATGATTCCTGCAGCCCAACAGATTCATTATGGCCACTGTCTTGTCAGGTATCACATTCCTGGAATTAATCCAAAGGGAACCGAATCCCCATTCCTCCTCTTGCAGTTAATTGCAAATCACGGTGTCACTTTTCATGGTGCTGCAACCGTCCCTTGAGTGCAGCTCGTCCAATTATCTGTTGGCTGGTGATTTATTTGGTCACTTCTTTTCTCCTTCCGTCCCCGTGCTAGCATCCTTCATTCACACTCCCTCATTCCCTCTCCCCACTTCATCATTCTGCTTATCCTATATCCTCGCTCCTCTCATCTTTCCATCTCCCCCTCCTTGCGCCGTGTTCAGCCTCTCCCTCTCTCCCCAGAGCAGTAATGGTCTGGTTCACCATGCCGGGGCTCAATAATGAAGCTGCTGCCCTAGAAAAGCCATGTTAATGTTGACTCTGGGATCAGATTCTGCTCCAAGACACACGGCAGTGACAAATGAATGTGCCGGCTTGAGCCAACCGAGCCCAATAAACAGCACATATAGATCCGTGCACTGGGAGGTTCTTTGCAGGCAGATTATGCATATGAGAAAATAGAAATTCAAATGTACTCATCAGGGAATGTTCAAATGAGCTGTTGACATGTGCTCCTAGTGAATAACTAACCAGTATAGGCACTTTGGGGCATGTCCAAGTGTTGTAGTATGATGTGTTAATAAACAGGAAAGTGGAAGTGTGGCTCCCTGAAGTATTGGTTCATCCATCTGGTTGTCAGCAGCATTGACAAGCTGTCTGCCTGCTCATGCTCTCCCACTCTGACCTCCCTTAACCTCTTCGGTACAGTCTGACAGCCTGAGATGTGCTCTGCTCATAGAGAGGTGTGCGCATCTGTCTGTCTGCCATTGTGCTTAGCTGCATTTACATCTGAGAGCTGCTGTGCCAGTGACCCTGGCTGACGTACATAGGCAGTCGAGAGGAGTTTCCTCTGTCTGCCGTCCCCATGTTTCTCCTGTCAGTCTCTGTCTGTCTGGAGCCTGAGGAGCAGCCGTGCATGCCTTCCCTCCATCACAAAGACGGTCTCCGCCTGCTAAACCCACTCACGCTCCCCCAGCTTAATGTGTAATCTATTTAAGTTACTGCAAACTGTATTAGGTCTGTTTAAACTGTTTCTCCAGAGACATGCCATAATGTGAGGCTCCACCATGAGGGCTATTTTAAAATAAACCCAGCTTGTCTGCTGAGATTCAGTGGCGAAAGAATTCAAACTAACAGTCCAGTCGCTAGAATGAAATGTTGCTATTGTGCATTTCTATAAATCACAGATATGTACATTTGGACATTTGTACTTTTCTTATGTCTGACGTAGTTCAGATTACATGTATATGACCTGAGCTTCTCATCGGAAAGAGGAGGCTTAGAGAGGACAAGAGGTTGATGGACTGAGTGACCCTTAAGGCCTTTGCACACTGAGTCCGAAACATCCGTCCGTCATCGACTCGGTGAAGAAAATGTGGCGGTGGGACACAGCTGCGACAAGACGGGGGAATGGGTTGCACAGAATCATTTCATAACTCAGACAGCCTACATTCAACAGGTCAGAAAGTAATATTCAGGTGGATGATGATGAAGAGGGGGAGGATGTGGACCGCACACAGAATGTGGAGACAGAGAGGGAGGATAGCTCCGCCCCTTAATGCAGCTGAGATGCCAAATGTCAGATAGGTAACTCCAGTGGAGAGAGGAGGAAATGTGTCCATTACTTTTTTCCACAATGAACAGAACAATAAAATGCATCAGAATCAGTGTGCAAGGTGTCTGTGCATGACGATTTTTTTTTTTGAAGACGGATTAAAGAATGGCATCTGGGCAAAAATGGACTCGGTGTGCAAAGGCCTTTAGGTGAGAGCTTAGCGGACAGCAGCAGGTTGAGACAAAAAAATTCTGCAGAATTCCAGCCATGTTTGTAGCAACCAAATGGGGTATTATAAGCCAAAACATGATCTTTTCCAAACCCTAACCAACAGAGTGTGCCAGGGCTGACGTCAAAACCCGCAAGTTTAGCATCGCGCTGGTTCCCGGAAGAGAAAGTGAATGTGATGTTTGCATTGCGTTTTGGATTATGTCAGAAAATAAGCTCCGTGGCTAACACAAGTTTATGATACTTACAGGTTTTGTTCAGCGAGATAATCTTCACATATGAACACCTTTCATACCGCATTTGAAGCTTAAATGCGATCGCCAGAAGTAAAAAGCTAACGTTAGGCTTTAACGGACTACATGACTACTCCACGGTCGCATGACTCTTGACGTCACCGCCACTAAGCTTTCAACTGATTTCGGCCGCTTTATTTTAAAAACATTGTATAACGGGGAAATCGGACTGTTTAAGCTAAATAAGAAGCTGTAATGGCGGACTGCCAGCACTCTCGCCTGTTCGGGGGTGATGACGTTTAATGTCCCCGACAGGGTTTGTAGTCGTATTGAGCAACTTGTTAGCAACCGCCTTTTTTACGACACGTAAAAGCTTCAAAATTCACAAGTAGGGTATTTACTGATGTGTTTTATGTCGTAGAACAAAACCTGAAACTCGCTTAAGCTTTTGTTAACCACAGACCTTATTTGAGGCATTTTACCAAAATCCCATTCAAAAAACGTATTGACTTTTAGACGAGAGAACCAGAGGTGCTAAAAGCGCTAACAGAGTTCCGGGTGTACTGGCACACTCTATTGGTTTTTGTACCTAAAACTAACCACATGTTAACCACAGCATTGTTCTAACTAAAAATTGAAAATTAAAATGTAAAGAAACATACAGTTCAACATATCCACTACATATGAGATGTACAACTGTAACACACAGTGGTTCGCAGAAACGTACAATGCCAACATTTATTCTGCCAAGTTCGGATTTTGCTATGGACGCTATTTTGTACATTCCAAACTAGCTATCACCCAAATATAACTGAAATAAGGATTCTCCATTTTCTAATTCACAATGAAAAAACATTTTTGATACGTTTAATGTAAATAAGGTGACGTAGTGCAGTAAAAAGCAGCAAAATAGAGCTCGTTAATAAAAAAGTTCCAGGGTAGGATCCCTGGAACCCTAGACAACTGCCTGGGCTCAGCCTAAAATGTCCTTAAGTCCTAGAAATGCCCCTGAGTACAACTAACCTGTGGAGGGCTGCCGCAACTGGCTCCTGGCCTGCTGTCATTTTGCAAAAGTGGTCCCTGCTGATCACTTGCACTAAGTTTAAGATAATTACCTCAAAAGATGGCCTCCAATAGCCTATAAAGTTAAACAACTATTATTTAACTTTCTTTGGGCCCTGTAGGAAATGCTCAAAGGCCTAATATCAGTCACCCACCACTGATCCACAGTAGAAGAAGGGAAAAGTTGCCCTCTTACATGGGTCCAAAATATGGTGTTTGATGTCCTAGAAACAAAAAAAACAATAGCAGAAATGTGCAAATTCGCAACAGGAAATAACCTCATGTTGCAAACAACAGCTTGCATAATGCACATTTGGTGAAATGCACCTCAGATTAGTCGCTACCACCGGCTGCCATTAAAGGAACTTCATGTGACGGCTCTTCTGCAGTTGCTTCTATATTCAGCTGAATGGGTTTGTGCTTGGAGCTTTTGCCTCTTTCAGTCCCCTCGGTATCTGCCAGAATTGATAAATCAGCTTGTTGTGTGCAGTTTGTTAACCTCTGGTTATGGGTTTTCTGGGTAATGAAGTTTAAAACAATCGAATATTTCTCCCGATAGAAACAACAGCCTTAAAAAGTGTCCTACTACTGCTTCATGTGATTATCTTAGCAGCGAGGTCTGTGGTAGAAATGTAATTCCCTGCATCTTTAATTCAGTGACAAAACTGCAAAACAGCTGGTAAAAATTAGGGTTAACATCTGGGGCCTGTTTCACAGAGGCAATTTGCAAGCACTGCTTACATGCAGATTGCAAATGGTGGCAGCATCACAAATGGTCATCCCTCACAAATTGTGGATACATTTGTGAGTCCTACAGGTTTCCTGCACACTCGTGTACATCAACAGTATTGTATGGTTTAGAGAAATGTATCACCCCAAATTGAAGCCGGCATGCTGCAAATTTGGTGTATCCACCCCCCGGGTTAAGAACATGCACGCTTTGATGATAAGTGCATCCATGCTTTGCTTGGGTTGGAATACAGTGGCAAAGCTGTGATTCAATATTAGCAAATTCCTACCCATCAAATGTGAGTATTTGAAAATAGCCAAGCTTGCAGAGTACTCCATTCAGCAAATGCACTCAGTGGCTCCACAACATGACACTAGGCATCCATTTCAAAGAGGAGGAGATAACTTTGCTCTGCTTTCATGACATCAGTGTGCTTTTTGTTTGTAGCAGTTGCAGGGCAGATGCACAGCACATGAAACGCAGATAGATATGAGGTGCAGCTCGTTTCCCGGCACTCGCAGCTAGGAATGCTGCATCCGTCATGCAAAGATCATCCCCTCCCTGCCCCTTTGAAATGGTGGCTTGGATCTGGTGAGGTGAGGCAGCACAGCTTCATCCACACAACCTTCTCCACAGAGAGACACCAGTATATAAAGGTTCTGCTCCTGTGCAGCCGCTTATTGGAAAATGCATCAAACTCCCCATGCATGAGGGATGTGAAATGTTATGAGACCAGGTGTAAGGCGGCCAAGTCAATCAATTTCCAATTAAGCCATGCTCCTCAGTCATCCATAATTCTTTTTAGCATGTAAGTGGCTTTTTAATCTTTTCATACAGGAGGTGTGCTTAACCCGTGCACCCTCTATGAAAGATGTCAACGAGTGCGGGAGGAATTAATTAAAAGCGGCAATGTGTCTGATGGATAATGCCAAAATTTTCCCCGTGAAAAATACAGTTCACCCGTTTTAATTTAATCAATGCGCTCAAATCAGGATGGCAGTTCCACTGACGCCCAACCCACTCGTTTACAGCTCAAAAAACTCCAGAGATTTATAGAGTCCTTTCACTTCACCATATGAATAATTTATTACTCAGTCTCTCTAACAAAACCCGAGCAACTCTCACTCCTATCACACTCTATTGTGAAGAGTCGTAAAGCCAAAATGCTGTTAATATATTTAACTTTTGTCTTGGGTTGTTTCTCTTTTTTATTCTTTGGGCTGTTTTGTTGGACTGGAAATTGCAGAGAGATTGCCACAGATAGACAGTGAAGCATTACTCAACTCTCGGGAGATAAGGAGGCCTGGTTTTTCCAAGTAAGAGCTGTCAGTTTGCTCAGTACGGAGAATGTGATTGAGCATGTCTGGTGGCTGCTTACACCACAGCCTTGCCATCTTCCTCGATACGGCGATTGATTAAGCTGTCCCGTCTGGGCTTCCATTGGCCCCGTGCCCGTCCTGGGGCCAAAATATACCTGCACGGCCTGTCAGCTGCTAAAGTTATGACATCATGAGGCCCCTCATAAGGCACCTCCATTGTTTTGAAATGAAGGCACATCAATTTCATGGGCTCCACTGCCCAGTGGATGATTTGTGAGTGCTATTATCCCTTGAAATCGCTCCGGAAAATGGCTGCAGTGTGAAGACAAGAATTGGTGACAGGGGGGCGGAGGGGGTTGGTTGGTCACATGGAAATGGTTCACTGATTGTGTATGTAACCTGTAAAAGCAAGGTCAGAGTGTAGGGAAAACAAATATCAGGGATAGACCACAAAGTGTATAAAGCAACTGACTTAGTAAGCACAACATCACCCATTGGTTTGTGGACTCCTGTTTGGAGCCTCAAGTTCGGCATTTTGCCGTTTTGTGATTTTGGAGCCAGAAGTGACCAAATTTGGCAAGAAGGTGGACCTGTGGAGGAGCGAGGGGTGGATCTGACTCACAGAGTGTGGTTAAGCCTCATAGACAGCCTGTCACTTGATGTGGTTGTCCTTAATTATGCGTAACTTTAAGCTGTAATTACATTTAAACAGGTGAGTTACATGAAAATTCAGCCCCGTCACGCTGTCATTAAGGGCAGTTTCTTGTACCAGGCTGTAAACATGCTCTTTTCTGCTGTACAGTTCTGGCATTTTAACATGGGAGTCTGTGGGGATTGACTCGTCTCTGGAGCCAGCCTCAAGTGGCCATTAGAGGAACTGCAGTTTTTGGCACTTCGAAGGTGGCTTAATTTTTCAGCCCTGGAAATCACCACCTGGAACACAGGCTAATGCACCACTGGCACCATGGGTCACCATTAGCAGGATTGGCTGTTAGCTCAACAAGCTCGGTTCACTGTTAGCTCTGTTAGCACCAGCCCACCATAGAACTCTGCTGCCCACCCACTGCTAACTAACTAACTAGCTTTGCTCCCTGTGCAAACAGCATGAAGATGGACCCCATAGTAGTTGCTCTATTCAGTTTGTCATTTGCTAAGCGATGGTTACCCATTCAAGAATCCTTTTTGTCCTGGAGGTGTCCCAGGGAAGATCAATGCTCATCCTAAACATTTTTTGTATCATCAGCAGGATGATGGGACACCATTGAGCCCTGACTAGGGGCTAGGAAGCTAATGAAGGCTCGCAATATGGGGATGTTTAAAATTTATTTAACTTCTATTGAGGCAGGAAACCTCATTGAGACACATTGGCTCCTTCTCAGGGGAGAGCTGATCAAACTTAGTGGCCACAGCGAGCCACCTACAGGCAATATTTGGTGTACAGAGAGTAACTTTTTGTGGCAACAGCCCATTGGGCCATCGTTAATGCTGAACCCTGAAAATGTTGTGTTTCCATAGAAAAATGTAATTTCAAAGTTCCTTTGGAAACATGAAAGCACTTCATAAACATGGCAACTAGTAAACACAAACAGACTTACGACAGAGGAAATAAAAAAAAATGAGCGCCAGAAAGAGGAAAAGAGAGACCAATAACTTAGTTACAAAATCAGAATGCGAGCACTTCCTCTTTTTCTTCTCGTAGCAGCAGCAGCAAGAACAGGTCTGACTGCCATCCAGCTGACAGCGTAAGTTTTCATTTCCAAGCTTGACTAATTCATTATAAAGCCATTTGAGTGCCAGAACTCTCCATTGTTATCACCTGAATCTGAGACATAGAAAGTGCTGACTATTTGAAATGATAATTTAAAACCTGACCACAGCGGAGGGAAACGCAACATGCATCTTGTTAGGGATTCACCTCACTGCCCACTTAGCACGAGCAGTTCAATTTGTCTGAAGCTTCCACTAACTTAACAACAAAAAAGCAGATTGCTGATAAGAAATGCTCATTAATCTCGCCCGGGCAGGCATTGAACCCGCGTGCCATCTATTTTCTTTTCAAGAGTTCACTCTCCTTTTTAAAACTCAAAGTCGTGCGGGAACAAAAAAATGCGAATCTGTTTGGAGGAAAGCATCACTGCGCGCTTTCATGAGACCAGCTGCCAGAACACAATACGTGGTCAAATGTTAAAGTTATCAGTGGAGTGCAGAAGTGAAGGAGCCTCTTCACCACTCTGCTTTCCACACCTGCACTGAAGGATTTCAATTCACTGGCAAAGCCCTCTATGGCAGCGCAGAGCCATTCTGCTGGGCTGAGATAAAACATAACACTAAAAAAAAAAAGTTAAATAATCAATTCCAAAGAAATGGCTGGGTATTAATCTAGAGCTGACTGCAGCATGGTACCTCCCAGAGGATTGCAAGATGATTTGCAGAGGGATTTAGGAGATGATTCACGGCTTGTGAAAAAGTTATATGCCAATATTTTCTAAAATACAAATATTTCATCATGTTTGTAATTCATTGTTAAATTTGTGCAACGAATATGTGCAGCCTCGAGGCTTTGTACGTAATTATAAAGTAAAATTGTCTGCTAATGAGAGAAATTATTCTCTTCTATTTCAGTCACTATCGCTGCGCTATTGCAAAGTGTGGAGTCAGTTTCCTTTAACTAAAGACTCATTTAGAGGAACTGGAAAGGTGACACTACATTTTTGTCTTTTGAGAATCAGGAATCGGAAATTAATAAATTCCTGACAGGCTGAGAAACATAACATACAAAGGATGGTTTTCCAAGTTTCACAGCCTGCATGACATAGATGAGGCAAGGTGCCAGGGATCGTTAACGCATGTAATCAGGGTTTAATGAAAGACAGCAAACCTGGAAGCATTCATTGTCACTCTGAGGTGAAGGTGAGCTTCGTCTTTTTCCCTGCCAGTGAGCAGAGGGAGGGTGAGTGTGTGGATGCTCAGCATAAATGTGTGCAGAAGGTAAAGTCGCACCCACAGGTGTGATTAATTTGGTATATTGCTCGTGTACATCATTACTCTTTTGCTGTGCTGTGACAGTTGAGCACTGCTCTGTGCTCCTCTGTGGATCAGCATCATAGAAGTTGTAAATTTATTTTAAAGAAGACAGAAAAAAGATAATAATAAATCTGACATGGTAGTCTTTTGGTTGGGATGTTATGACGTGTCCCAGATGTCTTCTCTACCAAACCACGTGGGATGAATTTTTCCCTACAAATAAAAAATGCAGATACATATTTGGTAAAAAATCTGAGCTCAGGCTGGAGTCTGACTTTTTGACATCCGTTTGATCATATCAAAATGATAATGCACAAAAAATTATCCACAAACATTTCTCTTGGCTCTTTTTGCTACAATCTGTCATAGAAACAGCCAACAAGACATCTAAAGCAAGGGCCCTTTATCAAGTGAAAGCTAGCTTGTGAGATAGCAACAGCTAGCCTTATCTAAAGCTAAATTTGGTTTTCAATTTGTTTCTAGTTATTTGTAATAACTAAAATATGCCATAAAATTATCCTCAGACATTTCTGTTGGCTCGTCTTGCTACAATCTGTCATAGAAACAGCTAACTAGACAGCTTAAGTGAGCGAGCTACAGCAAGTAAATGCTAGCTTGTGAGATAGCAACAGCTAGCCTCAGCTAAAGCTACATTTAGCTATCAATTGTTGTAGCTGTTATCCGCAATTTTAAAAAAGTATGCCATAAAATAATCCTCAAACATTTGCTCGTTTTGCTACAATCTGTCATAGAAACAGCTAACTAGACAGCTAACGCAAGAGAGCAACAGCTGGCCTCAGCCAAAGCTAAATGTAGCTATAAATTTTTCTAGTTGTTATTTACAATTTAAAAAAAATATGCCATGAAATTATCCTCAGACCTTTCTGTTGGCTTGTTTTGCTTCAATCTGTCATAGAAACAGCCAACTAGACAGCTAAAGCAAGAGAGCTACATCAAATGAATGCTAGCTTGTGAGACAGAAACACGTAGCCTCAGCTAAAGCTAAATTTAGTTAAATTTTGTTCGTTAATGTTGTTTTGAATGCAAATATTAAAAGAAGACGGACAAATACTGAGAACAACAGAGATACATTTAATCCCTATGATCAATGCTGAAATACTACTGTACTTACTGTGCTGTCTGTTTTTGTAGGTCAGAAGAATCTTTTCTAGCACTAGTTTTCAATCCTGGTGCCCCTCGTCTGTCGGGTCAGGCCACTGTCAGGCTGATACTGTGTCATCTGAACTTGCCATAACATGGATTTATTCTTATCCATGCTTGTTCAAGAAGCAGTGTACATAGAACTGCTCTGTACTGTACTCTTGTACACACGATGCGAGTGCCTTACCCCATGGGACGAAGCAGTAAATTATAGTCAAGAAACTCGACAGCATGGGGTCCACAGTGGCTCCCTGTGCTTCATTTCATATGCAGAAGTGCCCACATTACCGCAAAATAATGGATAGGCCTATTATAATTTAAACTGGCTGCCATTAGATGCAAATGTAAAAAAGACAAAAAAAAATGTGCAATAGGATCTGATGAGGAATTTATAGGTTTTGCTTGAGAAGCTGTTGAAGTTCTCGCTTCCTCAAAAACGTTGCTCCTAATCCTAAATGGGATTATGGCAATCAAAAGTAGTGTAAATGTACCGCTCAGCTGTCCTAAAACTCAAGGAGTGTCCTGCAAATCACATGCGAGAAGGGATGTCAAATTTACAAAAGAAATGACACTAACGGAATTTTGAGGGAGAGCATATAACTTCCACTAATGTCTGCTTAACCCGTATTTCTGTGCGGAAATATTCCCCGCTGTTTGACTTCTTATAAAAAAGGAATATATAATTTAAGTCTCGACAAAAAAAAAAAAAAAAAAAATCCTCTAGTGTGAATTTAATTACAGTCATAGCAGAGAATGTCGTGCTTCTTCACCTCTGTCTTTTACAGTGAAAAGAAGCCACTGAAGTCTCCAATAAAGCTGCCATGGGCTTCTCTCAATTCCACCTTTTGACTGGAGCTTTCAGATGCTGTCCCTGACATGTATGATTAAAATCCCCAATGGCATTGCATGAAAGGTCCAGCCAGTTTGCCTGCAAGATTATTGTTAAATCAAAGCATAGCTGAATCTTATCTCTTGTAAGGGATTCTTTGGAGTGTCTGATTGGCTGTAATGTGCAAAGCTAACCCTTATATGATCCCTGCCGAGTGTTTATTTAAATCATACCCTCTCTCTGAAGCTTTGCCCTTAACTTCTTTTGCCCAGATCTTTCTCAGCTTGTTGTAAAATTGTGAGCCCGGCTGAGAAAGTGAGTTCCACTGAAGTGAAGACGAACAGTGCAGAAGCACATTTCTTCTATGGCGTGGATTTGAAAAGCTGATAGAATAAATTTCTATAAATATGCAGGCAGTGGGGCAAAAACTAAATTGGACTGCTTATCATTTATGCTCTGTGAAAGGTTAAGTAAACAGATAGACGCTTGAAGTTTGAACATTTTTCTGTCCCGTTTTATAAATCCCTTTTTTTTGTATTAAACTTATACAAGAACATTTACACAAAACATTAATCTCAAGGAAATGCTTTTCCATCTGTGGATTCTGATCTCACACATGCATTTGCTCACAACCCCTTAAGGTATGACAAACAGTTTCATGTTTTTTGCTATGTTTGTTCTGCATTTTCACTCAGTGTCGGCTGAACACAATGAACGCGCATTTGTTCGACTCAAAAAGGAGCATCTATTCAGAAGAAAAAAAAATCTAACTTATTGTGATGTTGTTGGCAGCAACATCAAAGAGATCTCAGTGATTGTCTTGTCAGGGTAAATGTCTGGTGAAAAACATAAACAGCTGCAAGTGCAGTGAAGCTTCAAACTCTTTACAGTGTCATTATATTCTGATGATATCTGGACTGAGATCTCGCTGCGTCAGTCAGAGAAATAAAGATGGTGTCTGATGATTTTTCAGCTTTAAGATGTCACAGTCAGTCTTAAAAAACAACTAATCTAAGGAATTCATATCAAGATATCTTCTGTTTTGTACAACTGGCAAATACACCCACCGGCTACTTTAGCACCAGGTGGGACCCCTTTTGCCTTCAGAACTGCCTTAATTCTTGGTGTCACAGATTCAACAAGGTGCTGAAAACATTCCTCAGAGATTTTGGTCCATATTGACATGATGACATCACACAGTTGCTGCAGATTTGTCAGCTGCACATCCATGATGTGAATCTCCCGTTCCACCACATCCCAAAGGTGCTCTATTGGACTGAGATCTGGTGACTGTGGAGGCCATTGGAGTACAGTGAACTCATTGTCATGTTCAAGAAACCAGTTTGAGATGATGTGAGCTTTGTGACATGGTGCATTATCCTGCTGGAAGTAGCCATCAGAAGATGGGTACACTGTGGTCATAAAGTGTGCCAAGAAAATCTCCCCCACACCATTACACCACCACCAGCCTGAACTTTTGATACAAGGCAGGATGGATCCATTACACCAAATTCTGACCCTACCATCTGAATGTGGCAGCAGAAATCCAGACTCATCAGACCAGGCAATGTTTTCCAATCTTCTATTGTCCAGTTTTGGTGAGCCTGTGTGAACTGTTGCCTCAGTTTCCTGTTGTTAGCTGACAGGAGTGGCACCTGGTGTGGTCTTCTGCTGCTGTAGCCCATCTGCTTCAAGGTTGGACAAGGTGTTGTTGCTTCAGAGATGGTCTTCTGCAGACCTTGGTTGTAACCAGTGGTTATTTGACTTCCTGTTGCCTTTCTATCATCTTGAACCAGTCTGGCCATTCTCCTCTGACCTCTGGCATCAACAAGACATTTTCACCCAGAGAACTGCTGCTCACTGGATATTTTCTCTTTTTTGGTCCATCCTTTGTGATGCTGTGATGGTGTATATGATTGTTATTGTTATCAGATTTTTTTCTTTGATTATTTGACTGTATTGGCCTCAAAAACCCAGTATTGGTCAGGAGATGATGTCAAGTCTGAGAAACAGAAATTGAAGAGAAAGCTCAAACAAGGAGGGGAAAAATAAAAACAAATATTTAATGGAGCACCTCGATGACTAAAGCATGACTTTCAGAGATTCATTTCTACACAAATAAGAGAATGTAAAGGTGAGGAGGTTTGAGGCAGCAAAGGATTTACTTCCTCTATGACTGCTACACACAACAGTGGGATGCGGAAATAATTAATTCACACAAAAGGTTTTGACATTGTGCTCGGTAAAGCCTATAAAAATTTGAAGCGACACCAATCTGATTTTAAACTGGAGCAGGCGCTGGATCCCCTGTCAATTGGCAATGAATAAAATCAGCCTTGCTGATAATAGAAGAGGAGAAAACAACTCAGCAAAACGCAAAAAAATCCAACCACAGAGAAGACTGAATCTTTGATGAAGGAAAATATAGATCAGCTGACTGAACGCTGCCTGAAGGACGTCCAACCCCAACAAATAACGCCACATTAATATTGGATTAATAATATATCAGAGTCAATTTCTATTATTGTTAATAGTATTATTATTATTACAGAGTCAGTGCAAACAACCTTCCAGTGTTCCAACTAGTTTAGTTAATTTTAACTATGTTAGGGCTGTAACAGACTCTGAGGTCAAGTGAGATTTGGCTGTTCAATCCGAATATTTGAGTGTTCTTTTTTTCCAAATATAGAATTTGAGAGTTTTAAAGGGACTTTTGGAGTGAGAGTGGCAGTCATGTAACATAGTAACCAAGCAAGTTAGCCTTCCAAGCGAAACCATGCTAACTATGCTAATCGGACATCGGAAATGTCCAACAACATTTTTTGCCAACACTAGATATAAAACAAAAACCAGACAGTGACGTATTAAGTTGTCACAAGTTTAAATTCACCATTTCTAAGTAGAAGCCAGAAGATAATGTTATCTTCGAGCCTGACCGGGCAAAGCCTCTCTTCCTTCAGGCAGCTGCCTGCATCTCACTCAGACTCACCCAGGCTCTGGGTCTGCAGCTGTCTGCAATAGAGAGCAGCATGGCAGCAAAGGGTGCCCACTCTGCAGCTACATCTAGGGACTTAAACATCCCTAGATGTACACTGGCTGACAAAACAAACACACAAAAACCCAGTGCTCAACTTGAGGAATGTCAGTTGAATGAGGGGTCTCCGACTGATGATTCAGATCTTAGACTTTCACGGGGCAGCCCTGCTGTACATGCTGATTGGTCGTTTATTTCATAAGATGATCTTATGGTTTTGAGTGAAAGTCATAATAGGCAAAGTACCAGTGGTGGTAAAACAAATGTGGTGGAGTAAAAAGTACAATATTTCCATCTGAAATAAGTAGGTGTGTATGTAGCTTGACCAATTCTGAATTGTTACATCTATACCCATAAAACTTCAATTTAAAGCCTACTCCCAATTCCCTTTCACGAACCCATTGTGGCTACACATTTTGACAAATGAACACCTGTCTCAATTAGACGCCTGCTCTGGTTGCCAAGCAGTTCATTTTTATAGAAGATCTTTGGATGTATAAAACAGGTTGTGGCCACCCTCTACCCACATCGTTAGCTCAGCAAGATTCTCCATAATTCAGTTGTTTAGTTCATTTTACTGAAACCATGAGCACTGAAGAATAATTCATTCAGATTTACCAACCTGGTAAACGAGAGATGCAAAAAAGGTGGTGACTCTTTGCCTTTGAAGCACTCATACAGTCAAATTATGTGTCTACTCCTCTGTTACCCTGTAAGTAGTTCATATTCCTTTAGTCTGTACGGGTCGTCAGATCAAAAGAATCAAAACGATGTTTCAAAGAAATTAATTCAAGCTGTGACTATTGAATGTCACTACTACAGTTTTTTACTGCTATATACAACACCACAATATCATATACAGTACATAAAGATATACTATGCAGGATACTCTTTAAAAAAACTATTTATACACTCATACAGAAGTGATCCCTCTCAATCATCTGTTATGATCCATTAGAAGTGTGTGGCGGTGTATCTTTTCGTAGCGACTCTGCCCTCTGCCTGTATTTTCTTCTTATTTTCTGTGTATAGGACATTTATGGATGTGTACTCCCACAGTGCTCAGGTGAGGTCAGGCCTCTATAAAAAGGTAGCGATACCCTGCCAGACAGTAAGCAGCAGGCATCGAAGAGACACAGCACCAAAAAAATGCAAATGTAGTGAGATGAAACGCCGAACGAAAGTGAACCTAGGGTTGGCTTTTACTGTCAGTTTTCAGTTTCGTTGGCGAAAGTGTTTGCAGGATTGTCAATCACTGTTTGTATAGTATACCTGAGAGTAAATGTAGTACAGTTGGCAGATTTAAAAGAGTGATTGGCACAGATGAAAATATCCTTTGGTGGTTTTTAGCTCCGTTAGTTCTGAGTGTGTGTCGGGACGCAGAGGGAGAGGACTGGAAGATGGCAGACGGCAGCACACAGAGCTGAGTAAACTCTCTGTTTAATAACAGGATCCTTCTGCCCTGAGGTTAAACAGATCCACTAATCACTCCCTTTGTTTGCTTTGGTTTTCATCTAAGCAGCACCCAGAGCCATGGACGTCTGTGCGTTCACAGCTCGGCTGTTTCCCCAAAAGCTTGAATATGCAGGTGCAGAAACATCCGCCCACTGAAAATAAGACAGATGTCTACATTAGTCCAGATACAGATTTAATAAATGCTGGCACTTGTCCATGCATGTTTAGTGACTTGTTATTTGGATTTCTTGATCGATCAGAGCAGGCAGTTAAATGAAAAACATTTACCAGCAGACCATGCATATAGATCCATCATGTATATTGGAAGTCTGAGATATTCTAAAGAGATGCAGAGTCGGTGGAAGATTGATGCATCGGCTTGTAAATAGGCTGACAGCCAGCCTTTCAGACAGTTACATAATCAAGGCTTTTTATCCAGACGCATGCCCCCGTGCTGGGATGTTGGCTGAGAGCAGATAATGAAGAGACAGTGTAGATGTCCACTGAGATCTATGACCAGGTTCAGGCTTGGAGAAGCAACCCCTCCCTCCTCCCCATCATAATGCTGATGTTGCAATAACGCAGCAGCCCACACTTGAAGGAAGGCCCCGGCAGTTGCAGTCAGGGGACACCAAGTACTAGGAAATTGCATTACAGGCGTTCCCTTTGGAGTATTTAAAAATGGAAACACTGGAAGGCTTGTTTTATTGCTCATGCCTTCCATGCGGTCTTTCCAAAGCGCTTCCGACAGTTCATAGCGGTGTGAACATGTTTTTGTTATAAGACAGTTAACACGGCACTCTCAGGGAGATCTCATGGAGATGCAGAAGTCATCAGACATAAAACAGCAATTTCACAGAGGGGGATTCTGAGGTGAAGTTGTGATATGTGAAAGTGTGATATGAATGGTTCCATCTCTGTGGATATCACATCTAGCTTGGGGAGCACCTTTTTCTCATTTTCCGTAACCTGCATGCCACATCTTCCTCCTGTGTACAGTTCTCTGCATAATGGAATCTGACTGTATTGCTATGCAGAGGTAACCCACAGTGAACCAGATTCATAATAACAGCAAGACCATTTGAACAACCTTGGAGTAGCTGAGGCTTCACTCTGTCTGCCGTCTCCATGTGCCATTAGATTAAACGTGTAATGTTTGTTTACATTAAGGCTGCAGAGAACGACTACTTTCAATATTGATTCGTGGAAAATCTTACAAAGCATTCATCACAACATCCTTAAAGTCTAAACCCACGGGGCTGAAAGATGTGCCAAAAACTGCAGTTCCTCTAATGGCCACTTGAGGCTGGCTCCAAATGTGAATCAATGCCCATAGATCCCCATGTTAAAATGACAAACTTTAAAGCAGAAATAAACATGTTTATAGCCTGGCACAAAAACTGCTTTGGTCTTTATTGGTGATTTACCTGTTTATAGGAGATGAATTTAAAATATAACTCACCTGTTCAGCTTTGACTGACAGACTATGGTGGTGCCTCACAGACATCCTGTGAGTCAGATCTGACCCTCGCTCCTCCACAGCTCCATCTTCTCATCCAAATATGCTCACTTCTGGCTCCAAAAGAAACCAGATGGCAATGGCCAAAATGCCAGACTCGTATCTCTAGAACAGTAGTCCACAAACCTGTTGTTCATGTCACATTGGCTACATCCTTTTATATAGTCTATGGTTTTGTTTGACCAACAGTCCAAAGTATTCAGTTTACTATCATGGACACAAGACAAAGAAAAGCAAAACTAAGAAGCTGAAAATTTATTTTTTTAGCATTTTTGCTTCAAAAATTAAAATTATCAACTGATCAGAACGGCGCGGACACATTTTATATCATTTTTCTCATTTTCTATTATGTCCGACTCCTTTCACATCTTATTTGAAGAATACCAGCTTTTGACATCAGAAGATTCAGAGTCCCACAGGCAACATTAAACAGGTTGACGAACCCTTTTGTTCCTCCATCTGTCAACCTATTGATTAGTGTACCTAGGCTGATCACTGAATGTAATAGATAATGATTAATTTACTGCCCTGCGTCCACTCATCATAATGTCTGATGCCACGTGTAGCATTCGTCATATGGTTTGTTGTTTGGTTAAATGTTGTTTCAAATGTTTGTTTTTTTTTGCTGTATGTATGTGATCTATGGGTCAAAATGTTCCGCACTTAACTGGCAGCGGCATTCTGATATTACTGCTAACTACCATATAAGCCAACCTGGTCTGACTCCGAGGTTGTTGAAATACAGTGCCTGGGAAGTGACTTAAGGCGTCAGATACCAACGAAAAAAGCCATGGTTTAATGTCGGCACAATACGCAGCTGGGCGCCGTTATAGTTTAACAGCGCTCCACAGCATCGGGGGAAACGTGGCAGGACAAGAACGTTAGTTATGGCGGCAAAAGTTGTAAGTAGGGTGGACAGGAGGGGTGGTGGATGGGTCCAGCAAACACCAACTTTCACCTGGGAGAGCGGCGTTCGCATCCTGTAAGATTATAGAGCCGAACGTTGTTCTTTTTTCCTAAACCCAACCATGTGTTTTTGTTGCCTAAACCCAGAGACAAAAGACACGTATGTAAATGGTAAATTTCCTTTGAAAACAGAAGTGTTTTTTGAAAGAAGACAATGCATGTGACAGACGGAACTTGACACGGCGTCCCAGAACGTCAACAACCAACACAACTTTGACATCGTATCTGGACGTGGAGGGTCCATGACCAAATGTCGATATGTAACAAGGTCGGAGTGAGAACGTGTTATATAAGCGCAGTGCAGAGCTGTGGCGATTAGCCAGCAGGCTACACACATGGGACTCCCATGCACTCAACATGCTGTACCGCAACAAAGAACAGAGAATACAACACACAGAAAGAGTGTGACTTCATTCTCTGCTCAGGACGTCATTATATTATACATTATATATCTTTACATAGCAAATATAGTTTGCTGCTTTATTAATGCTCTGATTATTGTTCAGAGCTCCTTTTATTGACATTGTTCATTGATTTAAATGTACTTTTCTTGGCCATTTTCAAACAAAAGAAATGCATTTGATTAAAAAACATGAGGAAGAAGAAATAATCTGTCAGAGTAGAATGAAATGAAAATTTGAGTAGCTCTGTGTAGCCACACTGCCGTAATAAATCACCTCAAACTTAATATATGAAATGAAGATGTGGGAGCAAGTATTAATCAAGGCAAACTTGCAAATTAAAGACTTTGAATGTGTTACAGATATTACCTTGTTAAATGGTGGCACACTTGAATAGCTAGTTATGTGTCTTGATGGTTGTTTTGAAGAAAGAAATCACAGCTTAAAAGGTACCCTGTGGAGTTTTCGACCACGACTATCAGAGCTATTGAGTGGATCCCAATTTGTCCTGTGTTTGTCCCAAGGACGCTAACGGTATTACACTATTCCACTGATTAACAGTTTGTGGTGGCAATGTGCAAAAAAGTGGAATTGAAACATGACTTTGTTTACGAGGAGACTCCAGAGGGCATCTTTAAACAGAAGTATGGTTTGTGGTGTGTTTGCCCAAATGAACAGGTTTGTCACGGTCTGTCACGTTGAGTTGGGGTGGCGTCTGGTTGCCCAGCCAAACTCCTCTCCATCCTTTTGCCAAAATTTTGGATTCAATGTCTCCAGTAACAGACAACATGAGCATACAAGCAGCTGTAAAATGTCCCTTCGGAAGCGTAGTGGTAATTCTCACAGATGCCACGTTTTTATTACTCACCGATGCACAATCAATTTAAAGATCTCTTACCCAGTGTGTTTTACACTCCTCATCGCCCACAGGTTGCCAATCTTCTGAACATTAACAGGAGTTGACTGCGAGCAATCAAAAACAGAGACAAGCTGCTATCACTGTTATCAATGAGAGATAGAATAACAAGCATTATATTGAACCCTGCATAAATCTGCAAGATAAGATCAGACACACCATCCCGCCGTGTTCTAACACATATCTGCAAAATGTGTTTCAGTAGCGTAATCAGATGTAAATGTGATTTCATTGGCAGCACAGCCAGCTCCAAGGCATCTAATTTAATATGTATCTTGAAGGTATCGGATTACAGGTGTGAACACGGAGAGGTAAAGAAGAAAATCTGATTGCCCACACAATAATTGGGATAACTTAGTTCAGTTTTGAGATCTCAGACACAAGATCTAAAGTCTGTTATTTGTGTCGCTAAAAAAAATAAGGATAATAATACGTCAACAGTAGTTAAAGGGACAGTTTGCCCCTAAATCAAGAATACAAGTTTTTTATTTCTCCTGTAGTGCTATTTATTAATCTAGATTGTTTTGGAGTGAGTCACTGAGTGTTAGAGAGAGGGCAGACATCTCTACGGCCGATATCTCCAATATAATGGAACTAGAGGACACTCGGCTTGTGGTGCTCTAAGAGCCAAGAAATACAACTCAACAGCAATGTCTCTTTCCTCATCTCATCTAATCATTAATGACAGGCTTGTGTTTGTGACAGCATGAGATGTAAACATTATTGACATCCTCTTCGGCTGACCAGTAACATTAGCTAGCTCAGTGGTGCTAGGTGAACTAGCAGTAGATGCACACTTCCTTCTTCGTGGTGATACAGTTGGCGATCTAGTCCGACAAAGAAAAGAAAATTCCTACACGAAACTGCTCACAACAAGGTCTGTGGATTATGGACTATTTTCTTTCAAACGAACTACACCTGCCAACTGTGTTACCGTGCAGAAGGAACTGTGCATCTGCTGCTAGCTCACTTGGCACCACTGAGCTAGCTAACATTACAGCTCAGCCAGGAAGAACGCCAATAATGTTTACATCTCAGCTAGCAGTAGATGCTAATCCATGGACCTTGTTGTGAGCAGTTTCATGTAACTATTTTCTTTCTACTGAACTACATCTGCCAACTGTATCACTGCTCTGACGAAAGTGTGCATCTACTCATGAATAAGAGGCTCATACGTACGGCAGCACGAGATTTAAACATGAATGACATCCTCCTCAGCAGAGCGAGCAGTAGATGCACGCTTCCTTCTGCGCAGTGATACAGTTGCCGGGTGTAGTTTGGTAGAAAGAAAATAGTTCCCACATGAAACTGCTCAGAACAAGGTCTGTGGATTATCTTGAGTAACCAGGTCATGATTTCTGGAAAGAGGCAATGTATTTTTTGGCACTTAGAGCACCACAAGCTGAGTGTCATCTAGTTCCATTATATTAGAGAGAAAGCAGACATCTCAACAGCTGATATCTCCAACACTCTGCAACCCACACCAAAACAATCTAGATCAATTAATAGCACTACAGGTAAGAGGAAAAATATGTAGCTGAATTTTGATTTTGGGTTGCACTGTGCACTTCTAGAGCTAAAAGCTAGCACAGTAACCAGCTGACAGTCATCTCCCAGCCACTTCACTCCTCTATCTTTACAGGGCTTAACCACATTTCAGGGTTTTATGGTCCGCAAAGTGTCCAAGCAGTTCAACAAGCATGTTCCAAACGTTTAGTGTTCCTCCGTGATGACAGTCTGCGGTACAGGTCGGTCACTTTATTTAATAGGAGTCCCCCCTCCCCAGAGGTTAAGGTAATTCTTGGGAGATTAAGGTGACAGAGTGAAGAGAGCTGCCCGGGTCAGGCTGTGCCCAGGGAGAACATGCACTGCTCTTTATAACCTTGATGGACATGTTCACTGTTGCACGCATATACAGTGAGTCCACCGCTCCGAGCAGCAAAGAAATGTATCTTAGGTCATGCCACTCTGCAGCCAATCAGTATGCAGTATATGTCATCTGTATATGTTAAGCCTTAGTGCACATTATTCAGAATTCTCAGATTTGCTCACGGGGGAATTAACTGCCTGTCGCCAACAGAGATTGCAATCCATGTCTGAGGCTGCCTATACAATATTTTAAACCCTTATCATCATCTGACAATTTTATGAATAATTTTCATCATCTAACAAAGCAAAGGAATTGCTAGTAAGCTTCAAATCCTCCTCTGACATGATTAGGGAACATTGAAGTACACTTATGCTTATGCAGTGTCTGATCAGATGAACAGCTTTTCCTATTAGCATAATAAATGAATTAGAGCACCCGAGACAAAGATCATTAGGCAGGTTTTCACCACGGGGAAATCATTTGGACAATGTATTGTCTAACAACGTGGGACTACAGCGATGCGTCATACAGCCTCAACATGCATCAGCCTCCGGCTTTCCCCAAATCCTTCACTCACTAAAGCCCTGCTGGTGTTTGCATTCTGCCGAAACAACCCTCATTTCTTCAAGGCAGCTGTTTGGTTTCAAACGCGGGGCCTCTGTGATTTCTTGGCTGTCTTGTAATTAGTCATAACAGTGAGTGGCATGCTGCAGACAGTAATGGCTAATGTGTCCATGGAGTGACATTCCATAAACACAGGTTGTTATCATCATACTACATCTCCTTGCCGGGACAGACTGACTTAGTTTACTAAACACCATAGCCTCAGGATTTATCTCTTTATCATCTGCTCCCGTCTTTCCCTCAGCTTCTTCAGCTCAACTTATTTCTCTGCCTACAGTTCAAAAGCAGGTGTGACATTGCTTCGTTCTTGCTCTTCATATGCTGAAGACATAAACAGCAGCTTGTTAAGAGTTGTTTTTAATAAGCGTGTAAGGCTTGGGTTAAGAGCTTTCCAAACGGCTGTGGTTCCTGCAAGGTGCTCTGGTTGAAATTTGCATTTAAACATGAGGTGTGACTGTTAGCAGCTCATCTGGAAATATGAGTGAGAGTGCTGCAGGACTGGGGATAATGGTCTCAGAGGGCGGTGGCTCCCATACAGGGTACAGGCATACAGTGAACTTATGCCACGGACATTTACATTAGAGGCGGTCGGAGCCATCATCATTTTTCTTTGATTGTCAGGCAGGGTGTGTACATTATGTATATTGGGAGTTACAGGTCCATAGGGGTTGAGGATTGTATAATTTGGACTGAAAATTGTATCCCAGGGCAACTCTGTAGCTGCTCTACCCTTGAAATAGTATCACTGGCTTTTGATCTGGGATGACCAGTGCAGAATCCCTTGGGAAGGACAGTGGGACCTGATGATTCCACTTTGGATAATTTTACTACACATCCAGTGTCAGCGTTCAGTGGCAGTGCAGATAATGATGTGCTCTTAACAGACACAGGATAGATTTTTTTCTTCCTGTAAAATGTAATAATCCTGTAGACCGGTGGTTCCCTACTGGTGGGTCGCTGGTCCATTCTGAATGGACCGCAGGTGATAAGTGAACATGTCAACTTTGTAACAAAAAAAACCCAACAACACTTTATTCAAAAGTACAGTGGATTTCTGGCACATAACTTTTATTTTGAACTGCCATTTCCTGCTGTAGAGTAATTGACAAATGGACAGCTCCCTTGTCTGGAACTTGGGAGCTGTTGTATTTACATTTATATTACATTTCTCCAATCAAACGTGACACAAGGTGACTTGCTTTCGTAACTAAATTTCGCAAACAAATTCCACGTCACGGAAATATATCACATTACTGAAGTAGCTGCTTGGGCAGCGGCAGATACGGACGTACAATGCACCCTTTAAAATCTGTAAGAGACTCAACGGGTTTCCAGTCAGTTCCAGTATATACAGTATTCGTCTGCGTCATTAATACAGTAGATGTTCAACAGACGTAGTATAAAGGGCAAGAAAACACACTTAGGGCAGGCAGTTGGGCAATCTCAGACCCATAGGTTATCAGTCTTTGGGGGTACAGCCCATATTGAAGGAGATCCAGCGTAGCCAGTGGATATCCAAGTCAAGACTTCCTCTTCCATACACCGGCCAGTCTGCGTATGAATTCAGATAATTAACACGCAGACTGTTTACCTGCCTCTCAAACTTGACTGGTCAATACTACTTGGTGGACAAACAGGAACCAAAATGTTTCCGATAATAAATTCTTGTCTTGTTGCTTACAGATTCTGCAGATTTATGTAGAAATCTGTTCATGGAAATCAGTGGGTGGTGAGGTGGATGGGTTCAGCAAGTGTAGGACTCTGACCCAGGAGACCGCTGTTTGTGTCCTGTGTGAAACTGAGGGTCAACATTGACTTATTTTGTTACGTCAGTCAAGTGAGTCAACTGACGTGAATAACATCAAAACCAACTCCCAATCCTGCCCAAGCGTCAAAATATGACTAACAGGAATGAGATTACAATACTAACTTTAGCTAAGTATTTTTGTTGGCTAACCTGAACCACAACCACTGTCATTCCCAAAACCTCAAAGGAATAGTTTGGGAAAAATGTGTACTTACTTTTTTGCCAAGGATACTGTTAGCTTAGGATATTACTGCAAAACACCTTGCAAACCTTAATGTCCTCACACTTTTTGTAGTTAAATGTTAGAGATTTATGGCGTTAATGTGTTAGCTCTGAGGATCTGGTACCAGGCCCAGGCTATCCATTTCCCTTGTTTTCAGTCTTTATGTCAAGCTAAGCTAACTGCCTCCTGCTGTAGCTTTAGATTGAATGGAAAAATATGAGAGTGGTATCGATCTTATCATCTAATTCTCTACAAGAATGCAGAAAAGTGAGTTTCCCAAAAACTTTCTATTCCTGAGCTTGGATTCTTTGCCATAACGGTGACCCCCATTGGTATTTTAGAAATAATTATAAAGTGTTGTCACTGAATGTTATCAGGGATTTAGAAGAGCATACAATTAATGTCGTGTTGGCAAAAAGGTTTTTAGGTGACTTTAAGGCAGCCTATTGCTCATCCTACTTTACTTCTTTCTTTTCCAACAGTGGCCATGGCTATTAACCATGAAGCTGGAGCCGGACACGCCCATCGCTTCCTTCTGTCAAAAAGAGCCCCTCTGGTGCTACATTGAACACACACTCTCCAAGTATGCCATCCCAGTGCAAGAAAGCCCAACGGACTGCTTAACACCCGCTGTAAGTACTAACCCACTTTGACACTAGAGTGAAAGCTTTTGAGTGTTTACTCATGACACTCACACCAAGTCAAACCCCAAAAGAGATAAACTCGTCCTCGGCTCAGGTTTCTGAATGACACGTTTTTAAATAACCCCCCTTTTGTTCAAATGTTGTAGTGAGGTATCGCACCCGCTCTCTGCACGCACGGTGCACACATTTACATTTCTTTAATTTTATTCAAAGAGTTATGTCTGTCTTGACATATTATTTGACCTGCTGCAGGTCATTGCTCGCAATGAATTTCAATTTACCCGTGACATCTTGGCAGACTGAAATTTATGTACACACAAATGACATTTACATATTGTGTACCTCAAAAAGCAGAATCACTTCACCAAACCTGGCAGGCAGCCCTAATATATCATGTATTCATAATCTAAATTTATTCATCATAGATGTGAAATAATGTGGTCATTATGCATACATAATTTGTTCAATGCATGGCACACTGTCATGCATGTTATCTGGTAGCCTTTGAAGAGCAGCCTACGCTTACGGTGATATACTAGCAGCGTTCTTACAGCATGTGTATGTGACATTTTTCTAACATAACAGTGGAATTACAAGAGTTTGTCCTAAATCAATAGATGCAAAAGAGCTCTTGACCATGGATTAAAGAGCAGAGTTGTGAATCTGACACGCTGCACAGTATGTAGTGCGCTACAGTCAGACTGAGACCTTGAACATAGAAACTGTGTAGTGCTCGCAGTCAGGAGGCTTTAAAGCACCAGGTGGGTGGGCTTTTTAATTGCATAAAGAAAATTCAGGTAAGTAGACTTGTGTGGTGATGTATATTAAATTGACATTCAATTTTAAGCCGTACTCGCTGCATCGCCCTGAGGGTGGCATTATCAATCAATGGAGTGCAATTAAATTTGATATGAACATTGACGCATCTTCCCCTTGGCCTTTGGTCTCGTGCCAAAATGTCAGTTTGTCCAAAACTTTTTGTGCTAATTAGCAAATGTTAGCATGCTAAAACACTAAACTAAGATGATGAACATGGTTCGTGTTATAGCTTATCATGTTGGTATTGTCATTGTGAGCATATTAGCATGCCAATGTTAGCATTTACATCCAAGCACAACTGCGTCTGTAGACTTAATCTTGTTTAAAGTGTATCTTAACTTCTCAGTCTTAGCCAGGCCCCCAGCAATGCTGCTCAGCCTTGCTTCCAATTTTTCCCAGTGGCCACTCACAATATTGCAGTGAAAAAATCCCCTGTGACACAAAAAACACTTTCCCATAGACTATCATGGTCTATGGTCATTTAATCTGTGAAGGTTCTATATTTGTAAAACTCTCCTGATGCCGAGAAAAGCAATTTAAAAATCCTGTACGGCATAACATTGTAAAGTCAGTGGGCAGAGCAGGAATTCATGGGTGGGCCAGCAGGGAAGACAGTGGGTCATATACCCCAGAGGTAAACCCAGAAGCTAGAAACTTTTTAGGCAAGTTCCATTGGACTGAACAGGCTATCTTCTGACAGCTTATGTGCTGTCAGAAGATAGCCTGTGCATTCCACCTCTTCACACAGACTGATAGCCTGCTGTTTAAACGTGACTGTAGTCCAAGTAGTATGGACCAAACGAAAACCAGAACCCTTTTGATACCATAATCTTCTCCCATTACCTACAAATTGCAGAATCTGTTTATAGAGATTGACCCGGTAGGAACCGGAGGGATGGCTCTACACTTCTACGATGACGCAGTGTCAATATCAACAGTAATATGAGTGCAGTGAAGAGCAGCGGCAATTAGCTTGCCAGTGGGATACACTCCCTGGGACTCGCATGCTCTGACATACACACACGGCTGGACCATCTACCACGACGCATACAGAGGGAGCGTGACTTATTCTCTGCTCAGGACGCCACTCTATCTTTACATAGCGAACATTGGTTTGCTGCTATATTCTGATTGTCACATGAAGCTACTTTAAATTCATTCTTATATAATCACAGGAATACGGCCTGTTTCGGAGGTAAAATTATGATTTGCTTTTATGATTCAGATCGTTCCGTTTAAAGATTCACAGTGGGAAGTCAAGCGATAGCATCAAAGGCATCAAAGATCAGGTGTCACTCTGTCATGCCAGACGATCACTGCAGACAAAAAGGATGTCATGTATCGCAATGTGCAAGCACTTGATATCAACAACCTCACTTCACACTGCGGGAGTGTGCGCGGACATTATCAGCAGACACAGAGTCTGCACGTATGCACACACACTCACACACAAACTCACATTACTGTTTGATGCTGTTCCACCAACAACACTGTCAAGAGCTCTCCCCTCTTCATCATAGTGATGCTGTCCAGAACCATATCTCAAATGGAGTTTCGGCTCTTTGATGTCACTGAGATTGTGTGTAGATGTGTGTGTGTGTCTGTGTATCTGTTGCTCTCATTTGCATGAGAGTTCATGTCTCTTTGTGTATGTGTGTCTAAGTGGCTGCATATTCATCTGTCTACTTTTTTCTTGCTGTGTGTTTGTGCACCCCCAAAGGACTGTCAGGTCAGGTCCGTGTCAAGCCGGCCAAATCCCTGGCACAGATTAACAGGAGAGGGCAGCGCCAGGCTTTGAGGGCTCGAGCAGTGGGAGCAGTCGCACCAATTAGGAAGCGGCAACCCGGCCACCCAGTCCTACACTCGCCCTGGCTGGCTTGAGATAACAGAGCCGACACACATGCTCAGACAGATAGGCAAGCACGGGGATGCACTCGCCGCATACCCACTCATAACTTGGTAGCTTATACATATGCAACACAGTGCCAAACGTCATCCATTAGCTGCAACGGGGGCCTGAGCGTGCTGCTGGAAGTGTCAAATATGCATGAGGGAGTGGAGGTCTGTGTCTCCTAATCCTCCAGGCAATTAATACAATCGTTTCCAGGGCCAAGCACCTAGATGCACACATCAACCCTCTCCCTGGGCCCGTTGAATTTTTTAGGTAGATTAATTTACAGGTACTTTGGCCAGAGGCTTGCTTTTATGGATTGGAGCTGTCTGGGCGCCAACGGCAGGCCATACATTGAGAATTGTCCGCACTGATGCATGAGGCACCGGGGACACCATATTCACAGTAGGTGGAAAATCCTGCTGGAAAAGCTGTGTTTAAAGATAAAAAGCTTTCTGTTGTGCTAATTGTATTGTAACACTAATTGAGCAGTGATTTGGTGTTTGGTTTGCTAAGCTGAGTTAATACACGCTAAGTCCCGCATGTGTTTTCAGAGAAGTTAAATTTTGTTGAGATTTGGAAAAGGGGATAGTTTGGATATTTTGAAGTGGAGTTTTATGGGGTACTTATCCATCGTCAGTGTATTACATACAGTAGATATCTGTCAGCACACCCCCAGTTTGGAGAAGCAGCCTGGAGTCCAACACGGAAGCTAAGCAATGTACTGTTGTTGAGGAAGGCAGCAGCAAAACACATTTTAGCCACAGAGAAATCAATAACAGTTAAGTGTACACTATATTGAGAGTATTTTCACCCCTTAACTTTCTATCAGACGGTCCATTTAGATAGCTTCAGTTCCCCATCTATGCTCTCGTCAAAGCCACCAGACTCCATTGACGAAACAGTCATTGTGGCTTGCTGAAGACGGGAGCTGCTGGTCTACTGCTGCCTTGATCAGCTAGTTGCTGTTATTATGTGACTTTGATGAATCCAAACTAAAACTTCTCAGCCCCTCCAGGATGTTGCGATCACAACAAATAACACAAAGTCAGCTAATCCCCCGTGAATTTTGTGCCATTTTGAAATCTTGCATCATTTAAAATGGGTGAAAATTGTGGCACCATGCCACAACGATATGTCGTTTAAATGTTTAACTGTTATTCAGGAGGTGTTAGTTGTTGAGGTCTGGGGAATGGATGTAAGTCAGGGGTGAAGGTGGAAGAGGGATGTCTTCTGTTAGGTTGATCTGGGAGGACGTACTGGAGATCGGGCAGAGGGAGACTCAGTGTGGGGGTTCCGTCTCGTTTTTCCACCCGAGCTGATTACAGGCCTCCAGACGGTATCTAGAATGAGACATGGGAGAGCTATGCACCAGATTGGGTAAGAAGAGATGAGGGGAGAAGGGATGTGAGGATGGAGGAATGTTAGTAGCGACGAGGTAGGGAGGATGATGGATGAAGGGATGAAGGGAAGGGAAAGGGAGGGTGGGTTGAGAAATCTCAGACGAACAGAGTAGGATGGGTTGACCAGGTATAAGTAGGCTTGGCAGGTAATCAGAGGTGTTGTCGAGACGTGGCCCGGCTCCCGAACCAAATTAACTTCATTTACTGCTGCTGGAGTGCGAGCTCTGTGCCTGGGAGGACGGAGTCACACACGCACAGTGGCAGGGCTAACTGTTAGCATCACATAGCTAACATTACCCAGTGATTGATAACACGTATATTGTCAGAGTCTTAGATTAATGGCTCGGTGTTGGGGGTGAACAGCTGCTGTGGGCCTTCTGCCCAAGGTGTACAGTAAGACAAGTAGAGATGAGATCACGTTGTGCTGGGTTAGCTCGTGCTAACTGGGCAGAGAAAGCAGGAGGAGATTGGCTAATGGAGACTGTCCTTCAGCGCTGCACAATCACAAATAGAGTCCTGTTCTGTGGCAAACACTGAGAAAAGCTGCTGTGAAATCAGGTATGTCCGGCCAAAAGTCTCAAAACCAGTCTGCAAAGTTCTGGATCGACTGCCTTAAACAGCAAAATCAAAAATTAGAATAAACAACTAATCGAGGCAGCAGTAAATCAGCAGCTCTCGTGTTCAACAATGTTGAATTACTGGTTGTCTCAATGGAGTCTGGCTTAAAACAACATGATATGACTGCCTCAGTTCTTGGTCTGATGGTAACCCTCCAAACTGAGGATGTGCGAACCAACATCTACTGTAGGTAATACACAGACTGTGGAAGAGTACCTCATACAACCCCGCTCCCGAGATCCAAACTCCCCCTTTAACATTCACGCCACACAAACATGGTATTTCTAGACTTGACTGTCAGAGAGAATTTTTCTTTTATATATCCAACTGTTTTCATTGCATTACTGTTCCTGCAGAGCATGTCGTCGCCTTCGCTATATTGTCGAGCATTTAATTCTGTCTCGCTTTTCGTTGTTGGTTCTGCAGATGTTTTTTTTTTTTGCCTCCAGTCCAATATTGATTGAAATGTTCAGCCTAGTGTGAGGAGAGGGGGGCTGCTGGTATTCAGAGGCATTCGGTTGGTGGGGAAGCAGTATTGATTGCACTTAAAGTGACAAGATTGAGGAGCCCCACTTTGACACGTTATCCCCATTGCTGCCAACGGACAAAGTGCGCGGCCAGAGGAGCAGCGCCGATTGATTTCTGTGATCATGAATGGCCTGAGACCTGTGAATCAGTCGCCCAAGCCGTGCTGCTTGAAAATAAGTCAACAATTTCTCATAACGCGGCGGTAATGTAAGGACTGACAGCCTGTTTGATTTAAGAGGACAAGTAAATACTATGGTAATGAATAGGCTTCATGCACACTCTGATAAGCTGAAAAGTCCTCACAGCGCTGGCAATAATAACCCAGCGTGTAAAGCACTGGTAGTATATTTGAGAAGGCAGGTATTGCGGGCAGCCGCTTCAGACATCTATGGGATTTTGTTGTGCATAATTCACTGGCAAGGCATGAAGCTGATATAGCCTCTCCCCCTCTTATGATCATCCATCAGGTAAAATTGCTTTCTTCTAACATTAGGCTGTCAAAGAGAAATAACAAATGTAGCCATGCAGAGCAACACATGATTACAGGGTAATAATGCCCCGAGGTCAAAGGAGTGTGACCTCATTCGGAGCAGCTTGTTGAAGGGAGTAAGTGAAGTCGCGTTAGATGAAGAGTCACCAGGGAATGGCTCATCACCAGTCAGGTGATGCTTGTTTTTTAATCACCGTGACAGCATGTTTCATATAATTGAAAAAAAAAAAATGTAATTACGGTGACATTCTTAAGGAAAACACTCAAGGGGGGGAAAGAAACATGAAGCTAAGAGAAATGTTCAAAAGAATGCCGCAGCCTGATTGAAAACGTTTATATAACCTTCCGCCTTTGACCACTGCTCAGAAACATCTCTCGCCATCAGTTGAGGGCTGTTCGGAGCCCCACATTTGCTCTGATTGATATTGTGTAAATCCATCACTATAATCTTCCAGGAAATTGCACAGGCGTTTCCAGAGGTCTAATCGAGATATGGGTGCACTCACATTCCGAGTAGGAGTGAGAATGAGGAGGAAAATTAAGGTGAAGCAAGACAGATGGAGGAAAGACCCGCACGGCTCAAGATGGATGTTTTGAAATCGGAAAAATACATATAGAAGGAGAGAGAGCTGGCCGGAGTGTGGTGTGTTTGAGGAAAAGGGAAAGCACAAAATTAATAGGTAAACAACAGGATAAAGTAATTGAATGGAGGGGGAAGAAATGTTGGACATGCTTCGGTGATCTCAGTTTCTTCCATCCCAGTGTTCTCCTTCCTGTGTGTCGCCTGCAGGTCTCTAGTTCCATGTGCTGCATAGCCAATTACCCATGAAAATAAAAGAGAGAGAGCGGTTGCAAGTGATTAACACACACTAAACGATAAGCACCTCCTGGATTCAGACGCAGAAACGTGGACGCACTTGGGAAGACAAATGTTGCTCAATATATAGTAAAATAATTTCCACTATGAAGCGCAGTGCTTTATCTGCACTGGGGCTTTATTTTATTTGTATTTTTTTGTATTAGAGCATTTAATCAAACACCACATTTTGGCCCTCAACTAATATTGTCTTGAGTGAGAGGATGCGAGAGCAACAATAAACTCGGGCACTGGTTTATTGGAGGGTTTTTTTCTTCTTTACTCAGCATACAAGGAGAGTCATAACAGGAGGCTCTGCACAAGCAAACACAGCATGGCATATCATCACAGCAAGTGTTTGCGCATGTGGTGCTGGTGCTGGTGGTTGGGAGGGGGGGTGGTAAGTGAATTGTGAGGTCTAGATGGTATTGTTGTTCGCAGGGAAGGACTCAAAGGATGTCTTAATGAATGGAGCTCGGGGAATGGCAGAAGGGGGGAGATACTGTGTTTCTGATGTAGACACTGAATTATTGAAAAGAAGATCCGTGCACTGGTAACATGGCTATTTCAATTTGTCCAGTTATAGTTATTCCAAACATTATGTTGATTCTTTAGCCTGTTCTTATTCCCAGGTGGTCAAATAGTGATGCTTTAGGAGCCGCACCGAGCTTTCAACTAAGGACACAATTATGCTCGGTGTTAGATAGACGGATGGAGCCTTCTGTCCACACTCTGTGTTAATTTCAGCTGTATTAGTGCATGTTTTCTAAAGGCTTATGAATATGGAGGAAACAGAGCAGTACAATTGGAGATCATGGAAGCAGTGAAGAGTAGTTTAAGTTAGATACAATCATAGGAGACAGCGAATGGTAGTATGTGATAATATTATGTAGTGAAAATAGGTGAAAGAATTCTTCATCCACACTGGGATGTTTATAGGAGCCGTACAGACTACCACCATCTACAAAGTTGCATTTAAAGGTACAATATTTTGACCACCTCCACTGTGCCTTGCTCATTGGTGTGTGAAACTTTTTACTCTGCCCTCTAGCACCATTTATTGGTTGAATCTTTGCCAACGTAAAGGACGTATACAAGTACAAGGGCAGTGACGCTGACAACGTTTTAAAACAGACATATCTATTTTCCTATGTAAATGATCCACGGCAGACTTCAGGCTTCAGATCATTTATTGTACCCTTAGGTAAATTCAGTTTGCAGGGAGTGAGTCGTCCTCCACTGAACATATATTGACAGACAGCACGTAACAAAATATGCAAAACAAAGTGACACAGTGCTCAGGCTAAAAGAAAAGACAATCCCCATATAAGATAGAAGGTAAGATAGACTGCCTATAGTTCCAGTGGCCCAAAATTCCGGCGCCTCCATCCCATTGGACCAAAAGCCCATTTCTCCAACAGCCCTTCATCCCAAAAAATGGACACCCATTGCTCTCTGCAGTTAGACAACCTAGCTACGAAGAAAAATGTCAACAGCGCTGTGGTGAACGTTCGGTTAGGTTTAGGTATTGTCGTGCTTTCGGCTTCTGAAGTAAACTAGGCTAATCCGTCTGGATTTGCGTGGGTGGAAATCACTTCACACAACAAGGAATCTTCCATTCCTGCACTTTACGTAACATCAGCAGGTGAGTACTGAACATGCAGACATTTACATCAGTGAAGGCAACTCTGCTGGGTTGCGGTCTCAAGCTCAAGCATAGAACAGCAAGCTAGCGCTGTCCATACAACCTTTACTGACTGACGCCTGCTACAACTTGCTGTCTTCATGTGTAATCTTGTCACATCAAGATTAATCAAAACATCACTTCTATAACAAGGCAAATATTTGTAAGGGAGGAGAGGGGGCACAAACATAACTATTGTGAACTGGCTTACAGTATAAAAACAACTTGGTTATGAAGTTAGGAAAAGATCAGTTTTGGCCTAACTCACCCACATTTGGAGACACAAGAGTCGCTAGATAAGTAATGAAGGGTTGATGAAATACACCCAGGTTTGGCGGTTCAGATGCCACTGGGAAACACCATGAAGGGTTAGTAAAAACACCTTACCTCAGTGGCTCAAGCACCACTGGGAAACTGAAACTGCTGGGAGTGTGTATTTTTGGAGAACATGACTTCAGAGCAGTGGGCGCTCGGTTTTGGGATAATGGGCTGTTGAAGGAATTGGCTGTTGGTCCAGAGGGATATTTTTCCAACAACGGAGCTACGGAATTTGTGGCTTTTGCCTGCAGCAATAATTGATGTTGAGAGCAACTGAGTTAGATTGATAGGGAGGGGAGGTGGATGAGTCAAACAAAGCCAGGACTTTACCCAGGAGACTGCAGTTTGTGTCCCGTGTGAAACCAAAAGTCAGTGATATGCAATTTACGTAGGACTGTCACGCACTGGTGTCATACGTAACATTCCCTTACGTAGCAAATGTAATTAACCCCAAACTTTTTTTCAAACCTAATTAAATAGTTTGTTGCTTGAACCCAACTGTGACTGTTTCTCAACACAGTCCATGTGTTTCAGCTGTATGTCACATTAAGACAGTGAAGGGTGCCCTTTGAGTTGATATCAGAAGCTGAGGGTCGTGACAAAGCATCAGTATTTGACACCCTGGTAATGACAACAAGTTGGACTTTTACTGTTTTGGTTTCCAGACAGTTTGATGTCTAACTGAAGAAAGGTCAGATGAGCGGAAAGCTACAGTGTGTTTCATGCTCTTTGCATAACGTCCTTCACCCTGAAGACTGGCACGCCGCTCATGTCCACTGTTGGCAGCAAGATTAAAACAAGTGGCTGAGAGGCATCTTCCAGCTTGATAAGTTAGATGTGACAGCCGACTGTGCTCAGCCTTGGGTAGCAGAGTGTGTGTGCTTGTGAACAAATAACGCAATGATGTGCAAATATATTCTAATAAGTTTGTTCTGCTTTAAATTCCATCTTTGATACGTTTTATTTGTTACCTACATTTTTCTCTAAGCTCCTAATCAAAACGCAGGAGGCAATTGGGAATTTATGTGCATACATACATCTTTAATATTAGCAGTGTGAGTTTCTCTGACATGGTAATATATTTTAATCATCTCAGGATTTCAGAGATTCAAATGAGCAGGTTTCTCCAGCTGGGTGGGATTAGCGATGCTCGGCTAAATGTGTGTAGCTTAACGGTGTGCTGGATCGTGTTGTGGCATGTGCAAATGCTTGTATGCTGTGTTTTGTGTGTAACCACCTGCGTGTAATGAGCATCTGACCCCGCGTGGATCATTTCCCTTCATGGTTTTAATTAGGTTGTAAATGTCAACATATGAACCATTTTCTTCCGCCGTGTGAAGCGTGCATGCAGTGTAGGCTGTTTGCTGTGCCGGACGAAGGGCTGCTGTTCATCTTTTGTCACATGTTGACTTGTCGGACAATTAGAAAATGTGAATGACTCAAAGGCAGGGCCAAGAATAGCAGCCTGAGGCGTCGCTCCCTTCCTGACCTCCAGTCCTCCCAATATTCATTACAACAGAAGTGGGAGATGCGCGTCCTGGCAACCACCAATTAAGGCCACATATCCTTCACATGAGGGCTATTGCTTAATCAAAGCTCTGAGAATAATGAGCTAAAGTAAACAGTAATTACTGGAACCAGGTCATTGATTACAGTCCTGTCTCTGACTGACCCTGTGGGACTTCTAGGCAAGGGAGCATCTCCAAATATCCACTTCATAGCAACATATGACCTTATAGCTTTGCAATGAAATCAAATTTTCTTACTGAATTGCATCAAGTATTATTCATTCTGCTTTCAACCTAAATCCTGCTATATTCAGCCACCGGGATGATAATAACTCCCCCTTGCTAAACACATATCCACGCTGCACCATTTATTTAGCGTGTGATGACAAATCTATCCACGGCACCCGTATTGACAGCGTGAATTATGCATGTCGTATAGATTTGCCACCTACAGTATATAAAGGAGTGGAAAAAGACATGACTGTGCAAGCTGCCACCACATTAGTGAGGGCTATTTCAAACCGGGACACAGTTGAACCATAATCCAAGAGTAAGAAGTCAAGCACGGTGGGTTAACAGCATGGGTCATCAGCATAAAAAAGGGATTGTGTTCGTTTGAATGATCTCAGGTTGTATGAGGCTCTCCTCAATAGAAAAATGACAACATTTGATGTTTGCTTTTGTGTGATTAAAGAAATACTTCAGCCCCAAAAATGATCATTTGTATATCAGTTACTCACCCTATGTTATGGTGAATTGAATCTCACATGCTTCGGAAGGATGAAGAATCCAGAAAGGGAGAAAATTCCTGATTAATCAAGTTGTGGGAGTTTAACAACGGCAAAACTAAATCAAAACATCCATTTACAAACTCTAATACAGCTCGTGCAGTACAATCCAAGTCACATTGATCCACTCGTATGCTCAGTACTCAGTACTACCAAACTGACAGCCATTTATGATGGGTAACTGAAATAAAAGTGAAACTTATCCATGCTCTCTTCAGAGCCAGACTCCATTGACAAAAACAGTTATTTTATCTTGATAAAAACATGAGCTGCTGGTCTACCACTGCCTTGATTGGTAGTTAGTTTGGATTCACCAAAGTCACATAGTAACACAAACAAATATAAAACATTTTCTTCACAAATTCAGTGTAACACGAGATGAGTAATAGATATACAAATGCTCATTTGGGGGGAGAAGTATTCCTTTAAAATGTTCCCACAACCTCCTGGGTTGTGCAAAGATTGCATAACGTCACATTACTATAACAAATCTTAAGTCTGGTACAAACTGTGCAATGCACAGCCAATGAACTGAGTGCACAAGTTATCTTTAGCTTGCTAGCAGTTGAGCCATCGGGCTCAGCTTCATCACCAGACAAGAACGATGACATTGATTGATTTAGCCAAAGGAAGAAAAGTTAAAACATTTTGTTGCATCCAGTGCCAAAAGATTTAAAGTTCTTGCTTTCTACAGTTTGTTAGAAACAGTGTTGTGCTTTGGTAAACACTGCAGTGATGTCAAATAATCCATGGTATAACAAGGATTAGGCAACTTGTTTAGAGTTAGGTTGAATCATTTTGTACATACTTTGCCTCAATCCACTCACGTCCTTCCAAACTTTGTATGTAATCAAACAGCCTTTATAGTTCACTTTGTGTGAGCACACCTTTAGGGAGGAGGTCAGGGTGATCACTGGGCATGCAGTGTACTTGAAAGTTTTAGATACCTAAACTTAAACATCCCATAACCATAGCTGCGTCAGGGCTTCCTATGAGCTGTTTTAGAAACTCTCTGGCAAGCAACCAATATTTTTTTATCGTTCAGATAAATGTACTGTTGTTTGTACCCATTTCCCTTGAGTCCTGATAAAACATGAAACACACTGGTAACACAACCACGTGAATTTCTCTGTATTCACAGAAGGGGCCTAACATGGCTTCACCTAAGAGCTGCTAATTTAACTGCACAACGGAGACGCTGCAGTCCGAGTCTCTCTTGATTGTCTTTAGGGGGGCAGGTTGATGTTAAAGCAAGCAGGGAAGGACATTAGCAGTGAGTCAATCTAAGCAGCGCTCTTGTTGTACTGTAACGACAAAAGGTATTGAATTATCTGTGTACACTGTTTGTCTGCAGGGGGGTTAAGGGCCACCGTAAATGGTGGCTGCTCTTCGGAGCATTAGCAGTGAGAACACGATAAGGCTGCTCTTTCAGATCATTACCATTCATCACTGCTATTATCATTAGAATAGATACTCTCACACATTACCTGTCAGCACACACGCACATTATATACACTACATAATCTTCCATTACAAGCTATTTTGCATTCCCACCAAGTCAGTGACTTGGCAATGATTCTCAGGCGCCCACATTTGCATACATGTTACAGTCAGCCAGTGTGTGGGTAACATGAAAAATGCAATTTTCTGCGTGACTTCTCACTCTTCGAGGTGGGAGCTGTGTGTGAGAGACAGTGTGTGTGTTTATGCCACCTGTAATTGTACTGCTGCTGACATTTCATGATCTTGACTGCTGGTGCAAAAGGTTTAGGGTCATACCTCAGTAAAAGAAATACTTGGTCATAAACTTTCTTTATCAGTCATAGCCTGGAGTGCTGCCGGACAATAAAGAGCTCACATTAATCGTAAAAAACTGTGCTTCCAAAAATGGCTGCTTCAGAGAGAATGAAGATGACTGAAGACCAGAAAAATAATATCAGTATGTTCATAAAAATGGTCATAATCACGGTTGTTTGCCAGGGATTATTGGCAGCTCATGCAGTGACACAGCCCAGTGTCCCTAAATTAACTCTAATCATATATTAACCATATTGTATTTGCCACAACCATAATCCTTCCCTACCCTTTGGCATTTGGTAGTTGTCATATACAGATAAAATAGAAGTACAGATTTAAAAATTTTGGCATTGGACGACTACATACTGTCACTGAACGTAACCCAGGGTTTTGCAGAAATCAGTATCAATGTTCCTGTCTGGTGATTGGCTTGAGTGGCATCAGGATTGCCAATGATCAGTAAAAAAGGATTCTGAGTAAATCCTGGCATATACTGAATGATTTGAGTGTGTTTCTGACCTGATTTTTGAGTCGCACGAGTCATTTTGGAGTCTGACTGAATTTGAGCTTCAGACGTCATTTGCTGTGCAGCGTACAGGAGGGAGCAATGACCGATCACAGCCCAATTAACTGCTCCACATCAACCGTTGGACATTCGTATCATTTTCTGGCGTGTCAGAAATGTTGGGCGGCCATCGTCGAGCTCTTTCATAGTTGAAGCAGAGCCATGAGTTGAGTCCCCAAGGTTAGTGTCTGTCTGTCATGCCTGAGTGAAGTGGCAAACATAGCGTCTGAAAGTGCCATAGCAACATGATGCATTATGTGGACGGAAAACATGGAGGCGTTTCCTCCTCCTGTCACGACCAATAGCAACAAGAGAAACATTAGCAATAACGCAATATTGTGAATCCGTTATGTGTGAAGTTAGAGAGACCTCTGCTAGCAGACAAACTTCTACCTGCCTCCAAGCTTTCAAACAAATCTTTGTTGTCAATTGTCAATAGCTAGAATGGTCCACAGGGGCTGTCGGTCCAAATTTCAGGATTTCTATTATGCTGTTGAAGTGTATGGGCCATTTGAAAACTACATCAATATAAGAGTGAAGGAATCACGTACTGATATAGTTTGGTTCCTTATTCATAGCATCATCATTATCTGATGTGCAGAGGAAAAAAGTTCAGTTAACATTTCGAGTTCCACAACAATTCTGTTTTCACGTGTTATTTGTGTATTCATAAGAGGCGAGTCATTGTTCTTCAAATTGGCTGATAGTCTTTTTTTCTAAAAAAGACCAATATACAGCTTTAATTTGAAGGAGGACATTGATTGTAAGGAACAGAACCTTTTCAGTGAACAAGCTCTCTTAAGTTTAGGGTACTTGTGGGTACCTATAGAACCCATTGTCATTCAGGTATCTTGAGGCGAGAGTTCAACGGACCCCCCTGAAAATCGCTATGCCAGTTGTTCCTTCGCCAAAATGTAGCCTAAATTTGGAGTGTTATTCAGCCCCTTTCTCTAAAAGCTATGCTGACATGGTTGGTGGCATTGGATACCTTAGGTGGTTTAGTTTCACAACATACCACTACCTGTGGGCTTAAAAAATAGATTCCACGACAGCCTCTCAAAGACATGTCAGCACCCAATTATTTTTGCTTGAGGCGATCAGCAATTGTATTAGGCTGGTCATGCCATGGCTTGAAGATCAGGCCCTTCAGTTTGAGTGCATAATCTTTACATCTTTACATTGCAGAGAATTTACTCGGACAATAGGAGATGGAATTAAACAACTTTTCTAAAACAGGCTCAAATCGTACAGTGGACGCCCAGCTTTAGTGGGGTCTTTAGCAGGATTTTAGTCCATGTATATATGTTTGGGATATACCAAGCACACAAGAGGATACTTGACTTACTTACTTACTTACTAAAGAAATAGTAAGAGTAAAAATTCTGGGTAAAAATTTCCTTTAAGCATAACTGAGACATTTATGGACTCTATAGGGAAGATTTAAGATCCCCTGTTACAGAGGTCTACATGTGTGGCAGTGAATTCCCCACAAAATAACAGGAGGGACGAATGAAGTTATTGTGTATCCAAAACATCCTTTTTCTCTGACAGTGGAGAGGGAATGAAGGGACGTGTTCCAGGGTCACATCTGGCTTCCTGCTATTTTGTATCCAGATAATCATCCATCTGAAAAATTAAAGTGCTCCAAAAGGATTTCATGATCAACCACAGCAGTTAAAGTACTCTCCCATGGCTGAATCAAACACTTACAGTGACAGACTTTTGTTCTACATAGACAAACCTTTGGCTACCCCTGTTAGATTAATGTTATGACATGAATACAGCCCCGTGGAGAGCTTCAGCCACACAGTGTCCAAGATGTTCAATTTATGACAACCCTCCCTCCTGAGAGGGTTTCGATTCAGCACATCAATAGCGCTCAGTAATTTCTAAACAGAATGAATGAGTGGCCAGCGGGGAGTCTAGAAGAAGAGACAACGAACTCTGCCACAAGAAGCTCTTTCTCCTTGTCCCGCTGCATTTTCGGTGACAGGCTTATTCCCAGCACGGTGACATACAGTACATGTAACAGTGTTTTTGTCTTTGCTCTCTGCGAGGGGGCAGCCTCTGAGAGCACTTCTGCAACACATTCATGACAATAAAACTGTAATAAAGTGGTTCAAACACAAGAGTTTTAACACACTGTTTTTTTGGATTTTTTAGTGTATGGTCTCGGCACTTTCCACATGTTCTTTCAACATGGCTTCAGCAAGGTCCACCGGCTGTCTGATATTGGCTCACAGCACCAAAACGGTTTTAATCTGCAGCCAGGGAGCCTCAGCGGGACAATGACCAGATTTGGGCAGGGAGAAAAGGGTACATGTCTCAGTCCTGAATGTGGGGTGTCAGCATTTGATTAATGCCTGACATCATTGTGCTTTCAACTTGGGCACGCTGATAAACTGAGAGAAATTGCTGATGGATGGCCACCTTCCTCCGAGATAAGGCTCATTTCTCTCCTTGGATATAGGCAATACAGCAACTAGAGATTTCTGTTCTGACATTAAAGACCTTGTGTGTATCTCATTGGGGATCTTATTACCTGTTGGGCCGCTGCAACAAGATGGCCTTGACTTTGTGCACTCTTTCATGAAATGACTTGGACACTGGCTGAGGGATGGACATGTTTAGCTTTCCAGACACAGATTGCTTTTCTTCCAAATGAGCCAAATGATACGATGCCAGATACTGAAACACACGTGATAGCTCATCTAAGTGGCAACCTAATGTGCAGTGGAGCCTCAGCGGTGCCACATGGGCCTGTTAATGATTAATCAGTTTGTTTGTGTCACATAAAATGTTGGGGTTTTTTTGTCTGTTTTATGTAGGAGTTAGAATACATTTTTTTTTAACACAGCATGTCTTTAGGGTAAATATGATTTCTTTTTGAGCAAAAATAACAGTGCCAGACCTAATAATGATAGTAATAATGATAATAATAACAATTATTTTTATTTTTATTCTTATTGTTTTATTTACAAGAGCAATTGAGCAAACAAAAATAACCAACATAGCAAACAAACAATAATAATGAAAAACAATCAAGAAATCTGGAATTTTCAAATCGTGTCTTTTTTTCATTTTCTTTTTCTTGTTTTTTTCTATGTCTCTGAACCATCGACAGCCACGTCTGGAGGCATTATGTTTTCAGGTTGTCCATCCATCCATCCCTACCTCCATCCGTCCCATTCTCGTGTACATGATATCTCAACAACACTTTCAGGGAATTTCTATAAGATTTGCAAAAATGTCCACTTGGACTCAGCACTGAAATGATTAGATTTTGGTGATCCAAGGTCAAGGTCAGTGTGACCTTGTGTCCGTTTCATTCTCGTGAGCGCTATATCTCAAAAAGGCCTTATGGAAATTTACTTAAAATTGGCACAAACGTCAACTTGGACTCAAGGATTAATAATAAGAGTTTGCTGGTCAAAGATCAAGATCACTGTGACCTTACGAAGCACATTTTGGCTATAAGTCAAGAATTCATTTGCTAATGATGAAAAAAATTCACACAAATGATACACACGATGAAAAGATGAAGTGATGACATTTTATATCCAAAAGGTCAAAGGTAACCTTCACTGTGACATCATAATATTATGCAAAAATATTTTTCTTCCTATTTTTCATCACCATAAAGTGGCATGCAAAACTTTGTGCACCCATGATCAAAATTTCATCAGTTGTGAGTAATACAATAAGTAGAAGATGAACTGATTTTCCAAAGGCATAAAGTTAAAGATGACACATTTCTTCAATATCGCTACTGTAATTCAGGAACAGAAAGAGAGACATTTGTTTAGATACTGAATGGGTGACGCTAATCTTGGGTGTCCACTGTAAACTGTAACTGCAAATTGACTGGTTTGTGAAGGCATAAAACTTGGTGGCAGTAATTCCGGTTGCATAGTGTTCTCCACTAGTCTTTTGCCTTTTAATTATTCTTTTACTGTAATACTCTACACATGCACTCCACCATTTCCCTTATGTTTCATTTTTTTATGTAAAAACAAAAAAAAAAAAAAAAAAAAAAAGAAAGAAATTTTAAAACAAAGTAGAGAATTTTGGTGCCCCCACCAAATCTGAGTAGTTCTACATATAAAGAAGATATAATACAAGACAGGTGTAAGGAACAAAAACTATAAAAACTAAAAACAAAAGTTTATTTTTAGCATGTTTACCCTGAAGAACTGCTTCCTCAGGACTGTCACCTTTGACGTACATGCCAACTAAATCACAGCTGTCAATTGTATCCTATACATATAACCTAATCAATACTTTAGATGGATGATGGGCAGCCGGAGCAGGTGGACTGGTGATCAATTACATGTGTGCCGGTTTTAAACAGAAAGCTTGCAGAAACCAGATATGTCCTAAATTACTTCTCTAATTCACTGGCTTTGCAATCACACAGCAACCTGGGAGACATTTTCATGTTTCATTAAGAGAATTCTCTTTTCCTGCCATTGAAATTAAACAACAAATAAACATCTTCGGGGGCTCATTTCTTGGTGCCCACTCTTCATAATATAGTCACTGCATATTTACCTCAAGAGGACATGGTGTTCACATTCATTTACCCTAAGGGCATGCCTGTTAGGAAGATTTACCATATCTCACAGGTGCCTGCAATTGATTTGAAGTGATTCCCAGGGCAGCCGAGTAAATGAAATGTCAACATCTATGTGACGTGATGAAAATGAATGGTATCCCACACAGGAGAGCAGACAGCGAGGGGGCAAAAGTAAGAGTACGGCGCAGTGAACTGTCATGTTTGGTGAGGCAGGACTTCACTCATTCAGGTTAAATCTTGAGACTCTCTGCACTTGCCATCCAGTGGTCATTTGTGATTTGGGAGAGCAGACTCTTTACTTGTGGTTATGAACGTACAAACAGATTTTCCAGCTTGACGAGTGATTGGTTTAGTTGTTATTTATTAATGGGAGTGAAAGTATTTTTATCTATTGCTTTTAAAAATGGCAGTGTGAATCAGTTCATCACTTTGATCCAGACTGAAATAGCTAAACAACTGTCAGACGAATTGCTATGAACATTTGGTTCACACATTCATGGTCAACTCTGGTGATCAGCCACAACATTTTGTGCAGGCATTCATGGTTCCTAGATGATATATCTTACAGACTTGGTGATGCCCTGACTTTCCTCTAGTGCCACCCCGAGGTGCACATTAGTGGTTTTGAGTGGAAGGTCAATACTTTCGTTAAGTTAAATTTAAACACTGTACTTGCTCAGCATCAGCATGTTAGCATTGTCGTTTTGATCTTGCTAGAATGCTTATGTTTGCATTAAGGCAAGGCAAGTAGCTTTATTTATAAAGCACAATTCATACACAGAGGAAGGTTCAAGGTGCTGTATAGAGAAGTTAAAAACAATATGATACAAAATAATTCAATTCATACTTTGAAATACACAATATAGAGCTAGAATGCAATTAAACTATGCTATCTTTTTTTGAGGTGGATCTGATGCATAGACTGTGGCGATACCTTGCAGACAGCACAAAGTCCTTAATTATGCATAACTTTAAGCCTTAAGTAAATGTTAGCAGGTGAGTTATATAAAAATTCACCCCCCATACAGTGGTCATGAATGTCGAAATTAGCTGTAGAGACCAAAACTGTTTATTTGTACTAGACTGTAAACATGTTTATTTCTGCTGTAAAGTTGTGGAGTTGGGGATTGACTCGCTTTTGGAGCCAGTCTCAAGTGGTCATTAGAGGAACTGCACTTTTTGGCACATCCACATTGGTATCATTTTCAGCCCTGGAGGTTGCCACTTGAATAGTAGCTAGCATGGCCATGGACTCTTTGACTGCTGTCACACAGTCAAAATGTGAACACCATGGGCACTAGTTTCCCGGCGCAGCGCAGGGTGACGCAGGCTGGCGAACCCCACGCAGAGCTAGTTTCGAGCAGCGCAACCCGAGGCGCACTCGGCTTGGTAGTTTGGCAGACCGAGGTGCTCTGAGATGGGTGTGGTGGCGCAGCAGGGGGAGGTGTCGACAGATCCAGCTTGGCGCAGTGACAGTTTCGTGCCAAAAGGCTTCGCCGAAGGTGTGTTAAAAGCTCGCCATCTCAAACCAGGTTTACTGTCGGCACATGCGGAGCGCAGCCGCTGTAAGTGGAAATTTGGCTGACTGGCGGACATTACGCACACATCACCAAAACCTCACAGGCAGGTTTCCAGAATATCAGGTGCAACGATGCAATAAATACCCAAAAAACACTATTCAACGCAACTATCTGCAATCAGCACATAAATGTATCTCTATATCGACTGTCCCGTCACATCTGATGTCAGATCAAAGGGGATTGGCACCGTTTGGCACGTTTGGCACGCGTAATGGAAACCCAACCTGATTTGATTAACACAGCTGCAAACTAATGAGTTCACATCCCTCTCAGCCAGCCACAAACAGCCACAGCATCAGATAGGGAGTATATATTCAGCATCTGTCATCTTAGAAAAGCCAAAAGAAAAGAAACAGAGTGAGACTACGAGAGAGAAAGAGAGAGAGAGCGCGCGCACGCACGAGAGAAACGCAACATTGATTTACAATTGTGGTGACCTCCTCCCAGGCTACCTTTGCATCATCAGCCCGTGGAGGTCTGCTCACAGTTCCGTATATTCGGATACCGCGAGCTTGGACCCCTCAGACCAAAACATCAGTTTCCTCCTAGGAGGAGTTTGGCCGTCTGACACTGCTGCTCTCTTCTGCCATGGCGAATTGAGTAAACTCTCATTACGCCTTCGCGCGGTACATTTAAGGGCGAGGAGAGGGGCTCATTTGATTGGTGTGATGTGTGTAAAACCCACTCCACGCCTTCTCTCCTCCCTCTTTCCGACTTGCACAGCTAGGAGGGACGGAGGTGAGAAAGAGGAGTAGCTGTGCCAGGCGCACAGTGTGCCAAACTTGCAAAATCCGCCTGGCCACACCCAGTTGGCAAAGCGCAGGTGCGCTGTGCCTCCGCCTTGCCTGGTCTGCGAAACTAGAGGCCCATATGTCATTTCCTGAACACTTTTCCTCGACCTCGATGGAAAATGTTATGAGGTTCAAGGAAAGATGAGAAGGAGAGTTCATAAGGACTTAGGAAAACACGATGCTAAGAGAATCTGACTGCACATATGCTAGGCTACGTAATTATGCAGTTGATACTGATGTGGATCACACTAAATGTTATGCTACAAGGAATTGTGGGACATTATCTGCTTTGAATTCATAAAGGATGGTCCGGTGTACCCTATGCTAAAAGAGAAAAGAAAGAACGCATTGACACACCATTCCTTAGCATGTAGACGATCTGACCAGCTCTTCTCATGGCTGACAATTAGATACTTGCAGGTCATTTCGGTCAGTTAGGAGCCTTTCTAAGCAAAAAAGACAGTTCTGCAGTCTGTTTAGTTTATGATGCTCAAACCACCGAAAAGTGACATTTCAAAATCACTTTCCTCGACATTGTCTTTGCTAATTGGAATAATCCCTAAACCTCTCTGACGTTTGGCTCCAGTGTTAACAGTATTCTGGTTAAAAGGTCAGTTCACCTAAATCCCTGCTCAAACACATTGAGTTTTAACCAGCTTTAAAGAAGTCCTAGGAGGACAGAACATACAGTATTTGAAACTCTCTGAAACACTCAGTCTGCACTGTGAAAACTCATCTATCAAATTAAGCAACGCTCCAGTTGTAAACACAGCGAGTGTGTTTTGAGCTGGGCGAGGGCATACTTTGTATGGCTCACTGGAGTTCACCTTTTCTAATCTCTGTCATACACCTTCCTCATCTTCTCACTGTAATTATGGACTACATTCACCACGGTTGATTGGCGGCCCTGGTAATCGTATTAAGTAATCCCACTACTGAATGGTAGCAACAGGACATTGTTCAAGAACTTTTTCTAAGATGCTTAGGCTGGCAACATGCCAGACATGACTCTATTCCACCGCTTTAATTTTCTTTTTCTTGCTACTGACTGTCGGTTCACCTTGATCTGGTCGGAGGCTGTTTGTAGCTTGTTTTAGGAGCTGAGCACAGGGCAGTAAAAAGGAAAAATCCATACAAAAATACTGCTGACAGCTTATTTAAAGCTAATACTCTTTGTGTTTCTGGGCCCATTTTTGTTGTTTTGTTGTCTATTATTCACACTGTCCATTGCAAGATGTCGTCTCTATCATGGAAAGATATTTAGCTGCTATGGAGCTGATAGCAGCTAAATTGAAGAAGAGAGAAAAAAATATATGTAGCAGAGTGAATCAATGTCAAATGTTGCATCCGGATATGGAGGGATCAATTGTAAATGTATAACAATGCTGAGATAGCCACAGAAAGACTCTGGACTGCATCAGTGAAATGTCTTCATTATATGCAGGCCCATGAAGATAGGAGATGGGACAGGATCCCCCAGGACATTAGATGCTGATGGTGTTGGAGGAAGGCCAGTATAGGTGGAAAATAGAATCTCACAGTTGAATCTCCAGAAACAATCTGTAGATCATGATGTTGCTTGGAGGTGGGAGGTCAGCAACCCAATCATCAGAGTAAATGTTGGTATTGTACATGTCAGTAAACCATGGGTACGTAACATTGTACATTATTATGTATGTTAGCGGATATATTGAAACTGTACATTTGTGTTTAACGTGTGGTTCAACCCGGTCTCACCCAAAAGTCGTCGAAATCCGGCACTTAGGTAGTTACTTTCAGCATCAGACACTGATTAAAAAGCCGTCCTTCAACGTTGGCATGATATACGGCCGGCTGCTGTTATATTTTAACGGCGCTAAACAGCATCAGGTGGAAACGCAGCCAGACAAACATGACAGTTAAGGTGGCAAAAGTCTATGTAGGACAGGCAGGAGGGGTGGTGGATGGGTCCAACAGACACCTAGCCTGGAAGCCCAGACTCAAATCTAGGAAGATTTTGAGTCTGGCCCTCACCGATACACACTTCCTACCCAAGGGGCGGCACTAGCTGAGGCATATTAAATGCCGCCGAACACAATTGGATAGCATGATGGCCAATCAGAGCAAAACACAAGGTGACGTATTCACTGCACTAAGCCCCATTTGTTTGCCGAACAGTGGAGCTAACTGATATATTATGCTTTTGCTGTATCCCATCGGCAAAACAGCAAAAACGTCCCTCCTGGAGATGAAGGATTCTAGGGCAGTCGTCTGTTCCTCTCTCAAGGAAAAAGAAAAGTGTAGTTGGCTTAGCATTTCTTCCAAAGCTAAACTGAATGGGCACAGTCCTTCGGCAGCTGCCATCTTGGCTGTTTACTTTTCGACTCCTACGGCGCAGCACTGTCCCCATCATGTTACGCCCGCCCAGAGCCCGACTTTGTCAGATAGACTGATCTGATTGGTCCGATGGCGATTCAGCGCGCTCTGCTTGTTGGGCCCAGATCCCCATGCAGAGCAGATTTGAATTTGCTAGGGGCGGGATATCTGGATTTCCAGGTTAACAGACACCGACTTTCACCCAGGAAAGTGTTGTTCGTGTCCTGTAAGATTATAAAACCAAACAATGTTCTTTTTCCTAAACCTAACCATGTGTTTTTGTTGCCTAAACCCAACCACATGCGTTTGTTGTTGGAGGAAAACAAAACGTCAATTTGCATTGTTGTAGGTCGGAGTGAGACTGTGTTGTGTGGTTGTGTTTAGGCACAAAAACCACTTGGTTATGGTTAAGAAAAGATCGTGTTTTGGCTTAAAATACTCGATTTTGGTGTCACAACTGCCGCTGGAAATGCAGCTGATGTCTTGCTTAAAACAAGCATTTTGTCATTTATTGGTCTGGAATGGTGATCTGCGGCTTGGCAGCCATCTCACTTTGGTATCACCACAGTACCTAGAGATGACAAAGTCAGCTCACATACATGTAATCAGAACTTGTAAACAGAAATGTACAATGCCAACAGCATTATCTGGGCATATATATAGCCCATTTGCAATATCCACTCAGCTGAGGTTTGTACCACAGCTTGCGACACAGCCTCTTGCCTGATTATGGATGACTCTTTGTGTTGTCATGGAGATGCTGTACACAAACAGTTGCAGGGTGGAGGTAGAGATGCATGGCCAAAAGAAAAGCTCACACCTCTGGTCAGGAAAAGACTTTATTATGAAAAGACTTTATGAAAGACTTGGATGTCAACAGGTTTTGGAAATGCGCAAATATAACAATAGCAACCTTCTCCAGAAGGTGGTTGAAGGAGTGACAGAGTGAGGCTGTGTTTGCATGGTCCAACAAATCTGCCACTTCTGGAAAACATTGAATATTCATTCTCATTAGCCATACAGTAGCTCAATTATTGGTAAGCCATAAACTGTAATATAGTTATGTTGGTAATAACATGGTGCTGCCACTGTTTACCTGGTGATTATGCAGCAATTTTGGGTACAAAGGGACACATGACAATGGTGCTGTAATTATTGGCATATTAATTTGAGCCAATTTTCTTAAAAAGACAGACTATTTTGACAGTTTGTTAGCTAAAATTCAGATGTTGGAAAACACAAGATTCTGTCCACAACAGGGTAGTTATGATAAACTGACATGACAGTTTGGAGTTGCTAGAAAGTAATTTTCACAGGACACTGTCAAAACAAACCTACAGAATTTTCTTAATGAATGCGAGGTAACAATTTCCAAGGGGTCGCAAGCATGTGAAGGAACTTTCTGCAACTACACTTTAATTTGGAAGTTCAGCTTCCTGCTGTAGAGCGAAAAGGGTTCCACTTCTGGCAACTTTACGATTCCCATCAATGTCCGCCCTGTCAACACAGCCACTTTTTAAGCCCTAATTGCACTCTTGTTGCAGTGAACTGTGACCTGAAGAAAAGGTTGAGCTGAATTGGGTCTACACCAAAAAGTCAGTTTTAACATTTCATTCCAGTAGAACTCGTGGACATCACACTTAGTAACAAGATCACAGTCTGAGCAGTGCCGTTGCGCCAGGAGCCCTCTACGATGTCCTCGTGTCCTGGATGATTTGTTGTCCGGGGAAGTTTTCTGGGTCTGTCCAACGCCGGCAGGGCAGGACCGAGGGAGCAGAGCCTGCTGGATTAATTAGATGTGATCAGCTTTGCCCACTTTGGGTCATTTCTCAGACTGCCCTCCTCCCTTTTCTACTACTTTGGCATCATGGAAAATCACTCCGTTTCAGTAGCCATTACTCCCCCAGCCCTATTCATCTCAGCCACCCCCAGGACTAGCAGAGCAGAAAATCTTCCCATCTAATCAATATTCCGAGAGCGACATAAAGAACGGTCAAACATACAGTTCAAACACGCATTCATTTTGCATTTGATTGTCACTGTATCAATAGAAGTTATTGTTTACTTCAGGATTAATTGCTCAGGTACTTAAATCATTAAACACTGGAGCATTTCTTTGGAAGTGATACTTAGCGGTGCTTAATGCTGCCTGCTCTCATTACTCCCAAGGCTTTCACCTCAGCCAAGTTTATAACATCCACTATAAATACAGGCTAATAGATTGGTTTTACTCTTGTCAGCAGGCCAAGAGAACAGCATATTTTTCATCCATTTGTGTCACCAATAGCTCAGACACTGTATATTTCACTGTCAGCCAGCTGGGATGTTTGAATATAGAGGTAAAGCCTTAAGTCATCCCCTCCTTTTAACTTCTTTTGGACGTACTGTAGCTGTCTGTGTAGTGAATAATTCAAGTGACGGGCTGATGGGTGACTTTAATCATTCTTTGGCTGTCAAATGAGAATCGCAGGCCACATACAGAATCATCACATCATAACCATGGCATAATTGCAAATTACAGTTCTGAATGGGACTGTAAAATTGCCTTCTGTCTGTGACAAAATGGTGCCAAGGGGAGTAGAGTATTATTAGAAGTAATACATCATTTAAATATGTATTTTTTTGTATTTTGACACAAGAGTGGTGATGGAGTTATCCCAGCCCAGTCACCAGAAGATAGTTTTGTTTCATACGTATCATAGGCATAGATTTGGAAGGGGACGCAGGGGACATGTTCCCCTCTATATTTAGAACGTGCATTTATTGCACCCAGTAACATGATATGCCAAGATGTCCTATGCCAATTTCTATGCATAGGACCCCCATACCTCCTGTTGTAACAAAATCTGTGCCCTTGCGTATCAAATCATTTCTTAATTGACGTAGTATAGGCTGACTTTGTCACTGGGAGGTGGAGAGTTGTTGATGGCGTGTCGCCTGGGTAAGATACCGCCAACCAGTTGTGTATTAGTGAGTCATCACTGTGTTTCCAGCGTCTTTATAGCTGCCAAAACATGGGTGTTTTTTCTGGCTACCAGCACTGGGATTAGTGCCTTGAAAACCAGTTCTTTTTAGCAAGACATTGTTTCTTTTCCTGCCGAGCCAGTGCCACGAAGAAAAAATGTTTTTTTTTAAGTTGCTTTTTGGGGCATTTTTGTCTTTATTGATAGGACAGCCATAGATAAGCAGGAAAGGTGAAAGAAAAAGGGGGAATGACATGCTGAAAGGGCCACGGGTCAGAATCTAAGGACTTAGACTATATGGGGCACACATTGAGCTAGAGGTCAACTCAAAGTGGTTGTTTTTTACTTTTTTACATAGCTGCATTTCCTACTGAGCTAATGCAATGAAATGCAGTTGTTTATCCTGACACAATGCTCTTTTTTGTGCTGGGAAAGTGCCACGAAAAGGCTTTTTTTTGTGATGTCACTGCATTTCTAGCAGCTTTTAGCCACCGAATGTTGGTGTTTTTAGCAACCCATCGCCGTCTTCCCTGCCAGGACAGTGCCGTAAAAAACATTGTTTTTTCAGTTGTTCGGGTCAGAATCGAACATGGGCTACTGCAAAATACTCAGACTATATGGGGCACACACTGAGATAGAGCTCACCTCAAAGTGGTTCTGTTTTAACAAGACATAGCTGCAATTCTGACTGAGATAATGCCATGAAAAGCGATGTTTTTAGCAACCCATCGCTGTTTTTTCCTGCCAGGATTGTGGCATGAAAAGCTTACACAGTTGAGCGTTTGTTTGTCTTTTACCAAGACATCACTACTTCATCAGCGGGGATGGTGCCCTGAAAAATGGGTATTTTAAGCCATTTAAGCTAAAATATGATCTTTTTTTGTGCCTAATCCTAACCACATATTAACTACAGCATAGTTAAAATGTAAATCTGTGTATCCTCTGCATAATAATGTATAAATCTATTGTATCCATGGTTTGCATACACATACACTTTTGATGTGAAAAGGAAACTGAGTGAACAGCCGTTTTTCCAATACCTACCTAATAACATAATGCATACAGTATACAGCTGCTCTGCAGCATGAGTTTTGAGTTTCAGGTAAAACTTCAGTACTGCAGCCCAAATTACTTTGGGTTTTATTATCAGGTTTGATCTAATATCCATTCAGCTTTTTAGGATTTTAACATTTTGCTGTTGTCTCTAAGAATTGTAACAGTTTCCACAATTTTATTTCCCCCAAACTTTATTTCAGAGTCATCAAATACCATACTGCTGTACCAATTTGCTTCAGTAGTTAGTAACTTAAAAAATATGCACTTCTGAACTTCTGGCAATTACATCAGCAGTGAGAAAAAACCATCCTTGGGATGACGGAAGCTGGCAGAGGAAACAGCTTTGAGGAGCTTTCTGCTAAGAGTGTGCAGTGACCCATTACTGAAGTCTGGCCTCTCTGGCTGCTCGCTACAGCCTCCCCAGTCTCTCATGCACAAAGCCGCTGCTTTTATTACTGCAGGGGTCATTGATAATGGTCCTTTCATGACTGTCTCTGAGAGCAGAGCACTGCCCAGTGCCCACGGACCATGCAGTTGTTCATTTCCATACACATATTGACACACACAGGAGGGGTTTGATGTGCATAATGGAGCTTCTAAGCACACGCTGGCTTTTAGTCGAAATTGTTCAAGTTTGCTTGAGACCTTCGTCATTCCCTAAGAGCATCTCTCCGTATGCACAAGAGGATGACAACCTCCAGCCTCCGATGCAGCTGCTAATCTGGGGCTATAAATCAAAATTGGCAAAGCCACTCCCTCTCAGCCACACAAAGGCGGCGTAGCTGAGTGTAGCATACTGATGCCAGCCCCTGGAGTCTAGCTGCGGCCGTCCAGCTGGACTGACGCCTGGCAGTGCTTCTGCTCGCTTCCTGCCATCGCAGGCACACAGTGCTTAGCGGTGGTTTATCAAACCCACTGTGCCATGAAAGCATGACAGCGTGAGGCCTGCAGATTAAAACCACTCAACGCTCCGCCATTGCGGGAAGAAAGGCACACCACTCTGTAACAATAGATTTGACAAAAGTCAGAGCTCTGGGTCACAGCCAGATGGAATTATCGTTTCCTTTCCATTTGCCCCCACTGAAAAAAATGTAAACCAGAAAAAAAACTATATTTGCTCCCTAAACACTGACGGCTGATCCAAATTTACCAAGTTTGATCCCAGTTGTTTGATCCCGCAGTCCTTGTTTCAACCACACTCATTTGCTTATGACATACTAAAGCAGTGCATATCCAGACATTTTTAACAGCATTCTCACCGCAGCACAATATTACTTTCCTAAACCAGAAGGCAGCAACAGAAATGAAGTTGTTATGCAACACATCAGCAGCTCTTCCGGTGAACACAGCTCTTATAGCTCCTGTGTGGTGGCTAACTCCTACGAGTCCTGCCGGCTCATATGGGAGTAAACAGATCAATAGGCCCACCTGAGAGATGGATGCTCACCTCCTCCGAGCAGCAGAGTCCACAAAGCCCTCCTTTCAGCTGCAGCCTAATGACGCTAATGGGCAGCAATGCTCTCAGAGACCCTTTATTACACTGATTAGGCCAACAAGCTCAAATATAATGTCCTAATCTGATTAAGAGATGGACACAGCTGGGCAGAGAGGGACAGAGTAGACAGAGAGAGAGAGACAGAGAGAGAGCGCACCAGTGGAGATGGGTTTTTGTTGTTCATGAATCTGAAAGGGCTAAATTGCAAAGAACTGGCAGTGCGCTCGTGCTAATGTATGCTAAAATGTCATCTGTAAGAGGTTTATGGACATGTGAAGTGGTCTTGAAAACTAAGCTACTTCCGAGTTCACTGCTGACACTGACAGGCAACTGTCTGCAACTGATAGGAGAACTAGCTGCAGCCAGATCCCCACAGGCCTGGGCAGAATCCTGTTATGGTGTTTATTAGCATTATTCAGTCGAAAGTGAATAGACACTGGGTAAAAGATGTAATTGTTTCCGAATATAGGTCGCTAGGTGTGTTTCCATCCACCTTATTTTCATTGTGTGTCACCACACACAATGGAGGCACACATTTTTGGAGTGATTGCCAAACAAGGGACCAAGCCAGCTGGCTATATTTGGTGGAATTGAGGTTGTGACATTAGGTGACCAAAATTGAACGTCAGGTCATCTGGTTGATGTAGAATGCTGACAATAGATGACATTAATATTTTGTTGGTTTCAAGTTGTGTTTTTAAGCAAACAAAATCCAGTGTCTTCCAAAAGTCTAACACCAATGCAATCTTGACGTAGAATTACGACATTTACGTCACAAAACCCAGCCTCTGCAAAATGTCATGCTATGTCACATCACAATAAGTGAACTTCTGACATTGTTAGACATTGAAAATATCATTGACCTGATTTTAATTCCATCCAAAGTTTAATGAGAGTCCAACATCTTATTGACGTCAAATTGACGTTCGGTGCCAGCTGGGAAAAGTCAAGATAGCTCACCCCACTTTTGACCATTTTTCCACATCTCTCCTGATACTTTTATGTAAGTGAGATAAAAATCAGCCCCTTTGTGGATTTATTTTTGGCTTTGTTGGAGCATCTGTCCATCAGATTAATTAGCAAACACAGGCTAGCTTGTACCTATTTGCCTACACTGGCTCATTTGCAAATCAGAGTCAAAGAGCTGACCATACAGAGACTATATTTAGCCCTCTAAACACTAAATCAAGACAGTGTCTGTTGAGTTGAGCATTGAGAAACACTGCTCAGATTATGCATTGCTCCATATTTCAAAAATGTTTTCTGACTCTTAAAAATTCAACACACAAAATAATGCACCTCAGCTGTGAAATTTATCACGTGATCCAGGCCAACCCCAAATCAATCATTTCCTGCGGGATGAAACCTGCAGTGATGGATACCACCCCCCAGCTCGCTGTGAGACAAGAGTGCCACTTTGGGTGTGTGTGTGTATGTGTGCTGACTACACTTCATTTAGCACTGCTCCACAGGGGAGCCCGGGGAAATCACAGAGACATGGCGAGAGAATAAACAAACAAATCAAAAGCATTAAACCAAGCAAACACAACATAGGAGACTTTTTTAAGGACCGTTAAACCTCCATTATCCACCTCAAATTAAATGTCTTCTTTGGTAGACTCCTCTCGTCCTGTAGGGAGGTATGAACATGGTAAGCACAGGTTGCAGAAAAAGAATAAACAAACTGGCTGCCAATAATAGTGGCTTAAAACAGATGAAGTGGATCTCAGCTGTAATCTTCTCGCACCACTTCTCATTTTCATAGCGAAAGGAGAAAATGTGTTGTTTCCCCCAAATAGAGCTTCCTCTAGATTTGCTCTCCAAATGCTTCCTGACATTTTAATTAACAAAAGTGAATTAAAAGTGCACAAATGTGTCCACTTAAAGCCTTATTCAGTGTGCATATACATCTCTATGTGTGTGCCAGTGTCTTGCAATCTATATTTATATGACCCCACCCACCATCTTACAGCTGCAGGCACTCAGTCATTAGATGATCCAATTAGATGGTACAAGCTACCTACGGAGCTCAGGGAAGGTACAAATCTGCTACATCTACTGGTACTATGGGCAGCAAATTCTCCTCAGTAAAGGGACGTTGGAGATTACATAAGTGAAGACATTGCACAAACCTAAATACATACAAATATAAAAATGTTTGTCGATGCTGACATCAGGCTGGGGTTGTCGTGTTTTAATTAACTTAGATTTAAATCAACATTTCTCTGCTTCTGCTGGGAATTTTAGCATTCTAATGAAACACAGTCATGCTTGATTTAAAGGAGTAGTTAAACGTTCCGGGAAATATGCTAATTCACTTTCTTGTAAAGGGTTAGGCAAGAAAATCAACAGACCAAATTGCATTGCTAGTTTCTTCAAGAAGAAAACCCCCATGCCATGTACATAAAATCAAACAGTGCCGAGTAAACGCTGCCTGAATTGGTTAGTTCATTTTCAGCCATCTATGAGAATCAGTATCAGTTTACGTTTACGCTATATATCGAGCGTTTTCATCACTTTGTCTTGCCGTCGGACACCCCGTTACGACAAGGAACCTGAAGACATTATCTTGAAGCCACCAAACTACATCGACAAAAATATCTGCAAACAGTGCCGTCTCAAGTCGTAGATCGTTGTTATTTGTGCTACTGTCAAACACATGTACATACCAGTTGCATCTATGCGGTCATCTGAGCATTCTGTCCTTTCTCTGTGCAGGAGACACACAAAGGTCAGTCTTTTCAGGTGGCTAAATTCTTTTTGCTGTTGCTAGCTTCCATGCCAGTAGATGTGGTTTATCAAAGAGCCTTCTTAGACCTGGTATTAACATGGGTTTCGGATGTTTCGAGATGAAGTGGACAGTGCTAAATACTAGACTAAATGACCACCAAGACGCACTGTGATCCGATCACTCAAACCACTTGGTCTGGGATGCATCTGACCACGTATCAATGCATCCCCGAAAAGGACTAGCCTGTATTATCAGTGCAGGACGTGGAGGTTGTTTTGGTGACAGTGCACTAAATGCTCTATAACTTACCCTTTTTCTGTTGAGTTGGACGGAGTGCTGTGTGACCATCCCTTGTTTTGCCTTATTGAAGGAGACGTGTTCAATTCTACTGACAGTGAGATTTGCAGCTGTATTGACACAACCACTAATATGACTAGCAAGCATGCTACAGAGAAGCTAGCAAAAATGTGGACGCAATAGTAATAACTGTGTGTGGGGCAGTTACAAAATGTGAACACAAGCAGTCAACTGGAGACAGCTGATAGGCCCAGGTGTGAGCAGCAATGTGTCTCAGTTGTCCACTGAAATACATTTTGATACCAAGTCTAAAGAGGCTCAAAGATGCTAATAAAGCAACACAGGATATATGATAAGCACAGCAGAAGTGTCAGGTAAGTTGGACCACCTTATTTAACTTTGTATCTTGGAAGTCATTGTTGTTGTTAGTGCGATATCACAATGATTTGGTCTACACGACTCTCATGTCACATGGTAGGCCAAAATATGATGCCTGTTAGCTTAGCTTAGCATAAAGACTGGCTCCATCCAAAGCGGATAAAATCAGCCCACCAGCAACACTGAGGAACATTAATGAACACTTCATGTCTCATTTGTTTAATCTGTGTTAACTGAAGCCTATTTTTTGACTTGGTCCAAAACTTCCTTGAGTCTCTGCTTGTTGCCTGGCAACCTGTCCTGGCTAAGCTAAGCCTACCTAAGCTGCTGGCTGTAGATTCACATTTACCATACAGACATGAAAGTAGGATTGATCTTTTTCATCTAACTCTCAGCCAGAAAGTAAATAAGCATATTTCTCAAAATGTCAGACTACTCCTTTACATAGGTTGGGCTTACGGGATACAACTCATGAGCTCAAAGATTCTCTTGGGAAAATTTCTACGTCATGAACACCTACACAGGGAGTTTTTACATCTTCAGTACAGTGTGGTTTGTGTCTCTAAAATGATCAGTTTCAGTAGGCACGCTGTTTTACCAATATTATTTTGATTACTTTTTTTTTTTCTGGTGAGCATCTTCTGCATGACTTAACATTGTTGAAAAGCACTGCAGGATCTACCCTGTCAACACAAGGAACAAACTTGAGTTCTACAACTACACAACACTCACTACACTAATAGGTCTGTAAATATTTGGAGCTTGATACATGCCAGTGACTAACAGTCAGGTCAACTTGGCCTCTCCTACATGGATTATTACCATTTACAGAAATCCGTTTCTCACAGGTCCCAAAACTTTTTGGAAGTGGACAAAAAAGATATGATTAGCCATACAAAGGCTAGCTACTACTTAATGACCTTTTTTAGCTTGTATGCAAGTCAAAAAGTCAACAGACAATGTTCTTCTGTCTAAACAGATGTCGTTCTGTCTGTGGTTATCTCTATTTAAGGAAAACATTGAAAAGCCAAGTTGATAGGTAATGTCTGAGTCATAGACTGGAAAGATTTTTTGTACCTTTATCAAAAGGTCAACAGTAATTTATAGAACTGTTTCCTTTTCTCCATAGTTAGTCATAACCAAGAGTTGTCTCTGCCGTTACATCTGACCTTATTCAGAGCTTAATTGAAGCTTGTAGGAAAATGTCCATCTCTAAGTCATTGCAAATGTGATTTAGCTCTTATACAATATCACTTACATCTGTATAACTGACTGACTGGTAAATATTTAATCGAGTGTAATGCAGATAGAACAGTACAAGTCCCAGTGGCTCTACCAGAATTTTTCATGGGGGTGGCCAGATGGGACCTTTGAAAATCTTGGAATTTGTGTATGTTGTTGTAGTATATAGGCTAGTTGAAAATTGTGTCAATATGAGAGTTAAGGTTTTGAATACTGCAATGTATCGTCTTACAGCAGTTCGTATGATATATTATGAAAATGTACCTACAATGGTTTGTATGATATCTAACAAATTAGTGCCCCACAAATGGAGTCATCACTTTTCGTACTTATAATAAAGTCACATAGAAGCAGTTTAGGCAAGTAAAGTTACTTAGGATAGGTTTGGGCAAGCAAAGTTGGGTTTTGGAAAGCAAAGTTATATATATTAGGTTCAGAAAAGGTTGGTGGTTGTGGGTTGTCTAGGTTTGTATTTAACCTAAAGTTACAAAGGTTAGGGTTAGGAAAGTAAAGTGACATAACAGGGTTAGAAAAAAAAAAACATGTTTTGGCTTTGTCGTGTTATGTAGTTAATGTGAACTTACGTAGATTAGATTCAACAAACTAAAGTTACGTAACAGGTTTAGGAAAAGAAACATGGATGGGCAATGACATGGAGCCCTTAATGTGAAGTTCCATACTTAATGTAAAGTTACATAGAATAGGTTTAGGAAAGTAAAGTCAAGTTACAGGCTCAGGAAAATAAACATGGTTGGCTATCATCACTTTACGTACTCAACGTAAAGTTACATACTTAATGTAAAGTTACATAGAATAGGTGTAGGAAAGGAAACATAGTTGGGTTTTGTAATTTTACGTACTTAACGTAAAGTTATGTAGGTTAGGTCCAGGAAAGTAAAGTTAAATGGATTAGGTTTAGGAAACATAGATTGTTGGGCGTCCTCACTTCACGTACTTAACATAAAGTCATATACTTAATGTGACGTTACATAGAATAGGTTTAGGAAAGGAAACATGGTTGGGTGTTGTAATTTTACGTACTTAACGTAAAGTTATGTAGGTTAGGTCCAGGAAAGTAAAGTTAAATGGATTAGGTTTAGGAAACGTAGATTGTTGGGCGTCCTCACTTCACGTACTTAACATAAAGTCATATACTTAATGTGACGTTACATAGAATAGGTTTAGGAAAGGAAACATGGTTGGGTGTTGTAATTTTACGTACTTAACGTAAAGTTACATAGTTAATATGAAGTTACGTATTTAACGCAAAGTTATGTAGGTTAAGTTCAGGAAAGTAAAGTTAAATGGATTAGGTTTAGGAAACGTAGATTGTTGGGCGTCCTCACTTCATGTACTTAACATAAAGTTACATACTTAATGTGATGTTACATAGAATAGGTTTAGGAAAGGAAACATGGTTGGGTGTTGTAATTTTACGTACTTAACGTAAGGTTACATAGTTAATATGAAGTTACGTATTTAATGCAAAGTTATGTAGGTTAGGTTCAGGAAAGTAAAGTTCAACGGATTAGGTTTAGGAAATGTGCATTGTTGGGCGTCCTCACTTCACACACTTAACATAAAGTTAAAAACTTAATGTAATGTTACATAGGTTAGGTTTAGGAAAGTAAAATTATGGAGATTAGGTTTAGGGAAAGAAACATAGTTGGGCATTGTCACTTTATATACTTAACATGAAGTTACGTCGGTTAGATCTACATAAGTTAAGTTGCATAGAATAACTCAAAGTTTACTTCGGGGGAAAGTACTGCCACCTTGCGTAGAATTTTGCTCTTCGTACTACATACGTCTTTGCTTCTATATATGTATACATGCAAACAGTGCATGAGAACAACCTGCATAATGATCTACTTGGTTTCTTGTTGTACAGTTAATATTATTAATTATATGATGTGCATTGGCTAGTTAACATTTTGGGTTCCACAAAAATCCTGTGTGTTATGTATCTGTACATGGGTAACGAGATTCATTGTTCTTTAAATAGGCTGCTTGTCTTTTTCCTTTAAAAGACAAACTTTAATTAGAAGGAGTATATCAATTGTAAGGAACATTTACAGGGAGCACGCTTTGTCTAAAACCACCACAAAGAAGCCTCCAATCATTCTATTAGGTGGATCTGCCCCCCCTGGCCACCCCTTTGCAGCACCACTGATAAATCCTGAGTTGGTTTATGATACCCAGTAATAAAGAGGGGTATTTTTGTGCAGTGAGCGTAATACATTAATCTATTTTGTTCTGTCTCTTTTTAAATCATTAAAATAATCATCACTAAATCACACCTCATGTTTTAAATTGGCTACAGAGATACAGTGAGTGTCTGTATTTAAATTATCCCATGATTGAGTTGATGTGGTGCATTTCTCATCTCCACAGCTTGTATGATTTAACCTGATCACATAACGACTGAGTGCCTGCAGCTGTGAGATAGTGGGCGGGGTCAGAGTGAAAAAGCCTCAAGGCTTGGTTCACAACTGAGTCAGGGTCAGGTGCAACAGATTTGCCAGTGCAGACCATTTCTGCTTTGTGACAGTGGTTTTTACTTAGTCGCAAGAGCTTCCTTTTAACCCCTCTGATTCTTCTATACTGCTCACTCACAACAGAATCATATCCATCCATCACATGCGCCTCTCAAACTCTTATGTTGGCCTGTGCATTGTGAAGCTCAATTGGAAATCTGAACACATATAGATGCAATGTTCCAGCTTGACATTTCAAATGAATGGATAAAATGGCTACAGAAATTGTGAAGGTTAGTCTAAAAATAGGCAAGAAAAACACTCCGGGCTTCTGGATGGTGTATAGAAACTGAGAATATGATGTAGAAAGGAGATAATAGGAATCATAAAATCAGCCGGCAGTTTTGTACCCGAAGCTAATATGATTTTAAATGTAAGTTTTTTTCAGTCAATAACACTTTCCCTTAATTGCATTGCACTTGAACTTGAATATTTTATTAAGTAAAACACCAAATTTAAAGTCCAGCTGGTGAAATTAATACTAATAAGTGATGCAAAAACTAGGCTTAAAAAATGACAAAAATAATTAAAAATCCATTGCTGTGAAAGCTATAAAGGGGTCAAATATTGGCAAACTATTTTCAGCAAACTCAACAGAGTGCAATCTTCACTTTCCCACAATTTCATCATTTCTTTTGCTGCCAACTATTTCTCTCCGTTAAACTAAACAAAGAAACGATGGCTAATAGCTTTTGAATGAAACGGCCTGCAACACTGACACAATTACATCGCATTGTGCCGTCTGAATCCCTTTCTCTTATTGCTTATTGGTAATCTATATGCAGATTATGCAATTTATTGACACGACGTATGGGTGAACACGCGGTAAATGAACATGGAACAAGATTAAAAGAGTGAGTCACACTGAAATGGGAGATATTTTCATTTTGATCAGCGTGGGGGAAATGCTGCACTCTGTAAACAAGTGCAGGAAACAAGGTTCCTCAGTGCTGCCGCTCTTTCCCCCTTTTTTCATAATGGACTGTTACACTGTGGCTTTCTGCTCTGCTCCTCCACTTTCACCTCCTGTATTTGACTGACACCATGATTGCAGCATAATGATGAGCTGAGACGGATTTGAGTCTATTCTCCAGAGACGAGGATGTTCTCGCCCTTTCACTCCGGTCAATTATCCTTTTTTGTGTAATCGGTAGTCATCTGAATCAAATTACAACAAAAGGGATCAAAATCCGCCTTTTTTCCCCACTAAATTATAGACAATGACAAAGTTTGAGCTGAAATGTGGGATGAATTCATTGGAATTAATCAGAATTTATCATCGTCACTGTCACACTTGCGTAGGCACTCAAACACTCAGAAGCTGTGCTCAATCTGTTAGAAGCTAAGTTTGAAGTGGCTCCCTTTGGATTTTTTTGAGGTCAGATTTACCCCATTAGGCAGGGGAAAGGGAAAAAAGCTTTATCCCATTTGTAAAAAAGAATCACTCAGAACAAAAACACCTCTTAGCATTTATTATTAATGCAGAGGTGTCTGATCCCAATTTGCCATGCAACCATCCCTCTGGTTCTGCAATGCCTCGCCTTAATTTCTTAATGAAAAAGTTTTCAATTGCAGCTATAAAAGATTGTCTTCTAGTCCAGACAGAAACAACTTATCCCAGCCTTTACATAATTCATCAGAGCAAATTGTAATAAATTGATATTTGGCATCACCTGATCAGTGCAATCAAGTGAAAACAACGGAGGCGGACCAACAGATGAAAGCAGCTGCAGTGCATGCAGTGACTGTGATTTGTGCATCAGCTGCTGCGGCATGCAAAGCTGAGTGTCCTTGTTGATCTGCTGAAAAACCTCATTCACTGTCTGTGTGTGGTCATTCTATCTATTTACTCACGCTGTCTTGCTCTGTATAACCTAATGATTGTTACCTGTTAGCAGTGTTTATTTACCTGCTTGTTTGCAAATAATCCCTTCAATATATCCTCACTAGCTTCATTAACTTCCACATTTCTAATCAAGATAAGGGGAATTACACTGGGGCAACAAAACCAGTACAAACGCACATGGGAGCATAGCAAACAAAGCCCATGTTCAGTGTGTAAACTTACCATACACCAATTAGGATTTTATGACCATGTGCAGCTTTGGCGTGCAAATAACAAAGAAAAATAAACCAAGAATACTCAGTTTTAACTTTACAAAATAAAGGATCAAGTGTCATCATTCTGTCTGTGACTGTGTTTACATGCCTTAATTCCCCTATGTGCATGAAAAAAGAAATTAAGGGTTATGTGCCTGTTGTTGTGACTGTGTTGGATGGATGTGGGTGTAACAGAAATTGAAGAAATCTAGTTGAAAAAAGAGCAGTACAGCTAAATCTGGCAGCAGAGACTCTGCAAACATCAACATTGCATTTTTTAATTCCAGATTGGCTGACTTCTCAGTATGCTTCTTCGCTGCCCGTGGTGTGGATGACGTCATGTCAGCCACAGCCTGAATAATGTGTGAACGCTGCGTTCAAGGTAGACAGCTCATCACGATGAGTGACAAGCGCTGGGGCAGGGATTTGACCAACTGGAGGGGAGGAGTTGGTGGGGCCAACAAATTCTCTTTGCTGAGGTGAAACCTGCATACTGAGGCTCTTATGTCACATAAATACCTCAGCCCCTTAAAAACGTGACCACAAATTGAGGTGAGAGGCTGTGTTGCAGAGTAATGGCTCATGTGTGCTCAACGTAAGATACGAATATGGAGCCTCCAGTCCATGCTCTGCATCCATTTCCTTTGTGCATGTTCTCAGAAAGCTTACAGGTACAGACGAAACAGAGCAGTACAACTGGGAATTGTGGGACAGTGTAGCGTAACGACATACAGCCCTACAACATGATGAAGACGTTTTAAAAGTGGCAGAATAGAACGTGTCGGTAATATAGTGAAAAGAGCACCACCTATAATACTGCCTCCGTTAAAAGGTACTTTACCACCACCCCCTCCACTGTCTATGGATATATTAAGAGAACTGGATACAGCATTTGAGGCGGGCTCCTGTTCAGTCTTATTAAAGTTGCTCAGTGGTGAATTAAGCCAAAAAAGCTCAATTTCCATGGTGTGAAAGTACCCGAATCTTCCGTGTTATGGGGCCCATAGAGTAGCTCTATGCAGAGCCTACGCCGTAGCCTACACACATGGCCTACGCCATTGTGAGCATTTATACTTGTGTGGTGGTGTGTCTTTGTCACTCCGCAGTTACACCTCCACACCACTAGTCGGCAGTGGGGTTTCTGTGAAGTGCTGTAAAGTTTAGTTGATTCAAAACACACATTAACACACATTAAACACACATTAAACATGGTTTAATAGAGACAGTTTTAAACTCAAGTACACAAATCAGCTTCACTATAACTCGCAGCATTCACAGACAAACACTTGTCTTTATCTGGACACATTTTTTCCACAAATACAACATGCTAATGTTTTTAGCACAAGCCTATGGTATGTTACATCGTATAAATTAGCCTAGCAGCTAACTGACTTTTCCTCTACTCATATGAAGCCAGCGACAACAGCAGCATTTAACAAAGGTAACGTTACAAAATTCAGCTCCAATACAACTCAAAAGGCTCAGCAACAAAACAACTGTCTTATACTAAACACGGTTTCCAAACAAATATAACAACATTATTAGCACAAGCCTATGGCATTTCACATTGTGTAAATTAGCCTAGGGACTAGCGGAGATTTCCTCTGCTCATATGAAGCCAGGATAAATCACACACAAGACTTAAAATGCTATTTTTGAGGAGGCTTTATTGTCTTAACAATTTATTGTTTCTTATCTGTGAAATTAAAGTAAATAAAAGCTTTGTTTCCACTGAGGAAAGCACTCAGCTTGCAGAAATAGACAGGAGGTCTGCATTGCTGCCGCGTGTGGTTACATTTCTGAGGAGGTGCACTTCAGGCTACAGTGAAGGGTACTGCATCAAATCAATGCAGAAGTAGAAATCCCGCATTACAGCTGCCAAACATGGCCAATTTCTGCCAGCAAAGCAGCTGACTTCCAGTTACTTTACTTTAACGAATACAAAATGATTATTCTTGCGACTCCTCTAGACTTTATAAATGCTATTGGACCAAAGTGATCAAATCCTGACAATCAATTCAGTTTGCTGGGGTTGTGACACTCAAAAGAATGTATCCACTAATTTACAGACATCTCTTTCCCAATCAATCAATCAATCAATCAATTTTATTTATAAAGCCCAATATCATAAATCACAATTTGCCTCACAGGGCTTTACAGCATACGACATCCCTCTGTCCTTAGGACCCTTGCAACGGATAAGGGAAAAACTCCCCCCAAAAAACCCTACAAAACAATGTAAGGCTATGGGGAAGAGTCTTTTTTGATCCCATGGCATCACGTGACAGACTTGGTCATTGTAATTTCACTTTCAGTCACTATGTAAAATTGGCTTCACAGCGCGGCGCTGTTCCTGGGGGCTTGCCACTGTCATGTTGTTTGTTGTTGTCAGAAACTCAACTCTGCCTTCTTCTACCATCTGTTTGATGTATTTATGCCAACATAAAGGACACATGAAAGTATACTGGCAGTGACAGTCACCACATTTGAAATGAAGGTATCTATTTTTGCGCGTAAAAGGAGTATAAATTGGACTTTTGGGTTAAGGTTCAGGGTGGCAGAAGAGGATACAAGAGTCGTAGTGTTGCTACATGTGCTGCAACTTGCTGGGTTGTCTGTGTGCATTAACAGCATATCATATCTAGTAATGTGCCATAATCTGATTTGGAGCACTGCCAAGACTGCCAAAAAATTAATTCAGTGAGAGCTGAAAAGCACTGAAGTACACAGCGACTGACACATTAACTTAGCATATTAACATAATTTGGGTGAATATGGGCATAATTCTCTAAATTACTATGGTACCACTGGTGTGTGTGTGTGTGTGTGTGTGTGTGTGTGTGTGTGTGTGTGTGTGTGTGTTTTAACATGCTTATATTTAGTTGGTTCCATTGGGATCCCCCGTAACTGCACATTGAAGCACTAATAAGAGTGGACATCAGTCAAGACCTTGTGTTACTTTGTATGGAAAGCAAGACAAAGTGCTGATTGGGGTTTGAAATTGAGGTTCATTATGTGCTTAATTAATTTGACCTCGTTGTGCATTAGTTAGTCTGAGTCACGCTGTCAATTATATAAAGATGTATGACGTGTTTCCACTTCCTCCAACTGTATAAATGAAGTCAAAATATCCTGGGTATGGCTACTGCCATCTTACGCTGTTGTCATTTGGAACCAGAGTCTGCACAGTAGCGAATCCCCACCCATACACCCGTCTGACCAAATATATATAGTTCTGTAAAGTTTTATTAAAAAAAAAAAAACATCAAATATGTAGAGTTCCAATCTATTACTCTTTTAACCAGTTCATTAACTCATCTGTATCTGAGTGAGTTTAATGAACGAAAAGCCAGACATTTAGGAAGAGGAAATGCAGCCATCGGCTCATGTAGACATGACTCAGGCCGTCATATGAGTGAGAATAGTGAAGGACCAAGACAGGTTCCTTGAGGTACTCCACTGTGCTTTTTGTCTGAGAAACTCCTGAATAAAACATTGCTCTTCAATGAATATTTTGCCTATTTTTAATCAGCTTTGTGTCATAACAACGTGGCTAACATGTAGAAAGTGAATAACAAGTGTTGCACGCTCTGGCTCCATAAGGCCCAAAGGCTGAAACATCATCAAAATAAAAGAACAGCATAGGGAGTCAGTGCGACACTTGTTTTCTGCAGTCAAGTCTACTGCCAGTGATCAACACCTTGTTATGATTATTGCTGTGCATTATCTTTATATGTAAATAGAATGTAGAAAGTGAAATATGTTAAACTTGCCTCCATCTTGCAAGTAAAAATAGATGTTTTTGTATAAGGCTATTGTTAAAACTACAGACTCTACATCCTCATTTTTGTATGCTTGCTGTAAACAGTATAGTAGTGGATCCAGAGAGTCTAGTTCTACTCAAACCAAATTCAAATCAAATGGTAAAACTACACAATGCTGATCAAATACAGTATGAACCAAGATTCTGTTACTGCATTGCCTATTTCTTGCCTAAAATGTTTTCAGAAAGATGTTATATCTTACTGTTTAACTGCAATACCAGATCATTTGTTACCAGCTGGCAACCATATTCTTTTCAGACAGGCAACTCAGCGTTTCGTCAACCACCAGCAAGAGCGTTTATTGGTCCAGTGTGGTAATTGAAGGTTTTCTATCACTCATGCAAAGCAAATGCCACAGCCCCTTTCCTCTGTTTTCCTCTGGTCTTACAGCACCAATTTCAAAAGTATTTGCATCTTTCTACTGCATAGACAGCCCAGTTTTATGAGAAGACTATCTTTCTGTACCACAGAGACCACGTATAGCCCAAAGCTCTAACACTGTGTCTACAACAGTAAATATTGTCTATCCAGTTGAAGATCTTATCCATCACACAGTTCCTGTTATCATCTAGTTGTGAGTTGCATTTACATATTCTGGGACTGTGCACGTTGAGAGCCCAGTTCTGTAGATATGTTGAAGTACATAAAAAAAGATTATTCCGTGTGAATGAGTACTGTGTTTGATCAGATCTTCTGTTTACAATAGGTTTGATCAGAGCAGGCAGATGTTTGGGGGACTGCAGCCGTCATAACGATAGGAGTGTCATACATGTAATTCTCACTGTGTATTGAGCAGACACATAAGAACAGGTGACCATCACACTGATATGGCACCTGAAGACAATATGGAAGATGTTTGGAGAAGGTATGCCTGAATACAAAGACACAGGTTTTAAATGACTAACTGTTGTAACAGAGGTTTGTCCAAATGGTGCATCTATTTAATGGTCGTTTTGTTATATTTTATGAAATATGAAATACCAGTCAATGAGAGAAGTGGGTCAAAGATTGGCCTTTTCGATGGATTTTGGCCACAGGCGACATGACATGAAAATTTAGCAATTAACTGAATCAGAAATGACAGCAAGTTTCCTTGGGCTGATTGCCTTCGCATGATCTAATGTCAACAAAATAGCCGTCATCAGTGTCAGGTCTGCTAATGAATGTTTAGTTGGGAGGATTTGATTGGCTCCAGGCACAATGTTTTGATGAGATGTTAGGTTAGGTGCTCTGTTGTTGCTCTAGCAAAGCGAAACACCAATTAGCCAAGTTTTAATGGTAGAGTGATTTTTTTTTTTTTTTTTTTTTTTTTTTTTTTTTTTTAAACACAAAAGTCCAGTGGCATGCTTCCCCGGAAATATAAAGCTGTCAGTCAGAGCACAAGGGAATGAGATACTGAAAGCAAGGGGAGGACAGGCTAATTACATAGCTGACACCTCTTGCCTTCAAACATCCTTTTGCAAAGCATTTTTCCACAGTGATTTCACAATCACTGCTTTGTTTAGGTGTGCATCTCTCTGGTAGCATGTGTTTTTCCTCTATTATTTTTAGGACATTGCTTTATTAGATGGCCACAAATGATGTAACGAATGTTGTGAGCAAACCACAGTGTTGGCAGTTTGTGTTATTCCTATTGCAATACTGAGAACAGTGCTTGTCAGTGCTATCAATCCAGCATGTCAGGGCGTACAAGAAAAGCAGATGGCTTAAATAAATCAAATATGATGCAGGAGCATGCCTCTTGTCTCTCAAAATGCTTCACGCATTCTCCAGCAATAGAATTTAAATGCCCCTCACAGCTCGCCAGCAGCAGCGCTTCCTGTGCGGTCCTGTTTTCAGAAAATGAAACCCTGTGATCATTATTTATCTTTTTAAACTTCACAAACCTAATTTAACTAAGCAGTCACCATTATGGATGGTTATTCCAGGCGGGACAGCCTCTCGAGGCAATGCAAATAAGTGGAGGGCAGATAGTGAAGCTGGAGTATTTAATATACAACATGTATAATTAATGACAACGGCTGTGAAATATAGTGTAGATTCAATGGGTGGAAGCTTATTATAATTTTACTCTTGAAAGAAGCCAAGATGGACGCTTTACAGTAACTCTATAGGAAGTTACCAGTGCAGTGACCTTTTCTATACTTGCCTGTGCATGTTGTTCAGGGGTGTAACAGTTAATAGGGGTTAATAGGGGTCTCCTCAACAGCCTACACTTTGTTGTGTACATGTCGCACGACCAATCAATATGTCTCATAGATCTCAAGAGCTCGCCAAGTGTAAAGTTGATCGGATGACTGGTAGACGAGAAAATTGAAAGACAGAGACGCCTTCTGTTAGTTAATTAAGACATTAAATTATATTTTGTGGGAGCTTTATTGTCCTCCCAATGTGTGGCTTCCTTTTTGTAAGATAAAAGTGAGGGAAACAGACCCAAGTCATGACTACTCGTGGTAAGAAACACCCTTGACAACAGAGGTATGAATTTCCAAATAGGCATAAGTGGCGTGCTTTGGCATAACCGCCACAGTTATGAAGTGAACCTCAGAGAAATGATTTAACTAGCGGAGGTATTTTGGCTCCGGTAACGTTAATGACTGTATATAAAGATGGACAGCGCATCTCTAAATCCTCTGACTGTACTAAAATGAAGCCAAACATCCCGGATACAGCTGTCGTCTTGCGCTAGTGACGTCATTTGGAGTCTACACAGTGGCTAAATCCAAGGTATCGAGGTCCCATCCATAACAATCCTGTCTAACCAATTGCGAGCACACCGATTGGCACGCACAGCTGTCAGTCATGTCATCAAATAACTAATTAAAACCAAACTTACCAAACACTTTAACGTACATCAGCAGGATAAGCACTACCTAAAATGGCAGAAACCATCTTTTGGAAAAACCTGTTTGGCCTATGTCCCATCCACTAACATGGAGGCGGATAGGACAGCCAGCCAGTCACCAGGGGGTGATCGAGATGTTTTGGCTTCACTTTTGGGGAGCTGTCATGACATCCATCTTTGTTATACCATCTGTTATGAGTTAGTATGTCAAACTTACACACTTCGAGTTGCAAAGGCAGAGTTGCTGGTGCTTGTTGACTCTAGGGAAGTGGGGATTTCGGTTGTAACATTCGTATATCCAGCACCCAGCAGCAAAAATGAACTGCTTTTGGCAGACATTCCTATAGGCAAACCTCTCCCAACAGCACTACCGACAACAGGCTGGACTCCGCATGGCCCTGAACTCCAAACTGCACCAAACTTTGCGTCTTTGAGTCCCCAGTGATACACCCTCTAAGTGTGAAGTAGATCAGATGAATGGTTCTTGAGATATGCGAAGGACAAACTCACACACAGAGATTCCTTACTCCATAGTTTAATGTGAACACTGTCAAAGCATTGTAGAATCCTCTAAAAGGGCACTGAGGTGAAATAAAAAAGCCATGTATCACATTACAACACCACTAATCTCTTATCAGCGGATAAATCAAAGGCAGTGACAAGGTAATCAAATCAGGTAAGCCACATAAGTAGGTCCTGTCAGTTGCCTGTCTGTGTGACGCGTGGCTTGACAGGCCATCAGGTTTGAACGCTTCCAGTTCAGGTCGTGGCGCATCTGTTATTTGGATCAAGTTCGGCTTCCATGGATTAGCATCTGTCAGCTTTATTTACAGCAACACCACTAGGCTTCAGAGCGCAGGTTCCTGCCAAGGATGCTGATGGCCACTTGTGACTGGCTGTGGCACATTGTGTTCCCGTCTTATCTGACTTAGCTGAAGTTGCCTCTTTACAAGTGTGAGACAGATCCCTCTGCAAGCGAACAACCACAGAGAGGCTTCATACATCAGTGGTTCTTGGACCGCAAGTCCCATAACGCTCCACTGAAATAGACTGACTGATTGACTGAAATAGTTTGTTACAGTCTCCAGGCTTTTGGTTCAGCTGTTGCATTTAAAGAACACAGGAAACTAGAGTTTGGAGACGAGAAATTATTTCAAATCAGCAAAAAACTTTACAGACTATACAGTACTTTGCTCACATTATCCTCACTGAATGCTGCTGAAGATTAATGTATATTGTGATGGAAATCATCTCGTGGCTTACTGTAACATAAGAAAACTAGATCAGGTACTGTAAATAGAACAACCTGTCCAAGGGCAACATAGCTCTGCTTTTTATCACTAAACTCTGAATCACAGGAGGAAGACAGAGGGGGATGGGCAGCAAAATACAGAAACAATGAAGTGGAACAAATCCAACAGGCACACGCTTTATCTCGTTCCCTTCGCCTTCCCTGCCTTTTTTCCATTTTTGCTATCTTTCTCTATCTTAATGAGCACCACAGCTTTCTATCGAGGGATGGTGCCAGTGTGATACATCACAGGCAGGACGCATACGGGGGGGAACGAGGACAGGACAGTAGCAGGGTGACAGTGATGCTGGCGGAGCGATTAAGAGTGCTTAGACAGGCATGCTGATTCACAGAGTATGAGCAAAAGAGCACCATCATGCTCAGGGAAGTGGCAGAGGCACCCATCGGCTCCTCAAGATGAAAATGTAATGAGGGATTCATATTGTATAAGACTTAGAATTGGATTTTTTAAAGCAGAGCTGTATTCATGACCACCTGAAAGGACTCAATTCCAGGACGGAGTCCAGTTGAGTTTGAGTCAAGATCTAAAAGGGATGAGACCAAGGCCCAACCCCATTTCTTATTTTCACCCCTACCTCTCATTGTCAAGAGTCCTTTTGCACCTTGGAACAGAGTTACGAGGTAGTGGTTGATATCTTCCCATATGAAATGGGACAGCCCTTTAAGACCCTTATTCTTCATCAATGCTGCTGGACTTGAGCTAAATTTCGGGCATCATATACCATCAAAGGGGGGCAATGGGACAGGGAAATATGCCAAAATGCAGGACTGTCATGCACAAAGCAGTAATTAAGTAATGTTAGCTAGCTAGCTAGTTCAGGCTGTTACAATGCAGTGTTTATACATATACCCAGAAAAGGCAATGCACCACAATTTGTATATAATCCACATAATCATGAGCCAGTAATTTTATATCCTACGTCACCAGGAAGGCTGCGATCATGTGACCAATGGATTGCCTCAAGTAAAGAAGGATGTATCAAAAACGAAAGTATGTAAGGGCACATTGCTGATCAACGTCACATACCAAGACAGACAAAGCCTTCTGTCCGCATTGTGCATTCATTTCATCTGTATCTGTGCATGTTTTCTGAGAGCTTAAGGAGACAGACTAAACGGAGCAGTACCACTTCAGATCGTAATGGCAGTGTAGCTAGTTTAAGCGAGAAGCAAGCGTAGGAGACAACAAAGATCTTTAGACGATGGTGGAACCAAACAAAAAAGTTGTATGAAATAATATACAGTAATATGTAATGAAATTAGTGAAAAGAATTCTCTGTACACATGTCAGGATGTATTAAATGGCCTCTCAGAACTCCATCTACAATGCTGCCTCTGTTTAAAGGTACAATATCATAACCTCCTCCACCGTTGCCTCATTTGTTGTTGTCAGAAACTTTTGACTCCCCTCTAGTGCCATTTATTGACTGTATCTATGCCATCATGAAGGACGCATGGAAGTCTGAGGGCAATGACATTTACAACATTTGAAACGGACATATCTATTTTTGTATGTAAAGGGAATATAAATAAGCCTTGAGGAGGCAGACTGGGGTGGTGGATAGGTCAAACAGCAAAGGACTTTGCCCCAGGAGACGGTTCCTGGAACCGTGTGAAACCAAGTGAACTTTGAGTTATTCTAATGTACATCCTCACCATGTTTCTTTTTCCAAACCGAACCTACGTAACTCTGTGTTATGTACATAAGATCATTGGGTGCTAACTTGTAAGATATCATAGAAACCGTTGTTGGATTTAAGGACGACAACATATGAACTGTCATATGTGGATATATTGGCTATTGAGACATTGGCATAATACTAGCTTTTTTTTTTGTTATGCTTGTTATAAAAAAAAAGGACCATAAGACATTGAAATGAAATAATAAGATGATAATAATATGACAGTTACTGTAATTCTAAAAACTTCATTAATGGAAAAAATACATTTGTGGGTTTCTTTCTTCTTCTTCTTTTTTTTTTTTTTTTTTTTTTTTTTTGCTTGTGCAGCCATCTTGCCAATGATTTCTCTTGGTTCCACCAAGAACCACCATTAAAGCCCTAACACTTCACCCTACCCCTCTATCCTAGCAACAATCAGGACACCTTACCCCTAGATGTGAAAACACAGAATGTAGGGCTAATGGGTAGGGGAAGGGGTGTATTTGGTTGATTAAAATTGGATTTTTGGAAGCAGATGCAGAGCTGTCGTCATAACCATAGGAGAGGTCAATTTTAAAAGTCCAGTTGAGTTTGAGTCAAGACCTAAAATATGGCAAATGGTAGCGGTACTGAACCCTGAGACCCAAATAGTCTTTTTAAATGCAAAATACTGATCAGAAAGTTTCAGATCTACCTGCAATCAGTGCATTAAATGTTTGAGTACATGGTTACAGGCACTGTTTAGAATTCTAAAATGTCCTTTTTTGGCATACTCAAGTGGTAGTATTAAAAAAGACACTGCAATGCATGCTGGCACCCCCTTCCCTCTACAAATCCAACCCGGGGAAACTTATAAATGGGCTGAAAGCAAAAGATGCAACATCAGTATTATATGAAAGATGCTACAATAACATAAAAATCGAACATAAAAATCCATACTTGTCAGTAAAGCTACCTATTTTCTGTGTTTTCAATAGGAAGGAAAAAAATGAAGTCAACTTCCCATAGTGGATTAGTCATAAAAAGTGCTCTTGAGATTGGAGTCGAGACCATAATGAGACTCAAGTACTGCAGTCCGGGTGTGTGTGTCGTATCACATGACTTTTCTCGACTGATCTTCAACTACTGAATACTAACAATGTGCTCGACACCATTTTGAGAAGCCGTTAAACCTTTAAGAGTGTCACATTGAGAGTGACATTAACAGGCTTATGTTCTCCCCGCTAAGCACACTCTAGTCAAAGGGTTAGTTATAATTGCTCATCGGCCTGAGTTAAAATGTCTGGTCATAAAGTCAGACTGCACCGAGAGCCGGTGGCGCGATCAGAAAGACTCACTGTACAAAGTCTGAGAGCTCACTTGCATAACGCAATCTCATTATTCAAAAGCAACGTTGTGCCACATTAATAGAAGGTGACCTTTCAGTTTGTTTGCAGCAGATGCTGCTTTAGATTTTATTTTAACTCCTCTTAGTCTTGCCATCTCTTCAACACATCAGAATTGAAGTATATTTCTGTCACACCTACCCATTCCTTTCCCCTGAATTTCCATACCAGGTGATGCGACACTTGTTCTGTGGTGGCGGCTAAGAGCAGGGTTTAATTGAACAAAGCCTGGGAGAGGGAACCCCAGAGCAGCACCAGCAGGGCTCTGCTTCACCTGCGTGAGGTGATTACTGAGCCACTACATAAATGCAGAGGCTCGACGGAGAGTGCATCCATGTCTACACTCTATGTGAAATCAGTAATGAGCCAAATTCTGCCAGGAGACACTAGTGGGTCATCTCATTGCCATGCATAGTATGAAGAGGCAGGGACAGCAGGGGAGTCCCAGGAGCAATATAGAAAAGGAAACAGGCTGTATTGTCATTCCAACAGTATATATTACACGGGAGATGCTCTTAGCTGATAGCAACAATACGGGAAGATACCATATTGCCACATGTAATGTGGTACATGATAGTGTCCCTGGCCGAGCAAAGTTTAGCGGTGGCTCCATTCCTTTGGATTTATCTGAATCAGAGTCTGAAATTCAGTAGGTCTGTCGAGCCGAGGAGAGAGGCGTGCACTGTATAGAGCAAGAAACAATCATCGATGTTCTATTTTTGCCCACATGAGACACAGATTAGATAATCAAAAACAGGCTTATTTTTATAGGAGCAAAAATGGAAATGTCAATACACTCATTCAAGCTCAAAGGATTTCCCCCATGCATGGTGCTGGATCACTGCATGTATTTACATTATTCCATCCATAGCATTAGCCTCGCACAATATACAGGCTGTCTGTTGCTGGCAGTGTCCTGCAACATTTCACCAGAGAAATGACTTGCCTGCCAGATGTTGCTTAATAAGTCTGTCTGCGGATTGTAGCTTGTTTCATGGCTGCTGCGAGTGTCCTCGGTGCCCAGTGAAAAGTGTTTGTCATGTATCAGCTAATAGAGACACCTGGGACGGTTTCCATGAGGATAAAATAAAAGAGGCAATGTCTTACAAGCTGCAGTGTGTTTCCTGATCTGCATTAGGGGTTTAGCTAATGTGGAATTTTTTAGGGCATATGATGATATTGGTATTTTTAGATCAAGGTTGCTGATAGTGGTAGATATTTTTTGCTGATGAACACGGCTGGTGTTACTTAAAGCATAATAAGACACAAACTCTCCATTGAGATTGAGACTAATGAAATTGTACGAGGTGGGGTAGCAGCTCATGCTCCTACTCTTGAGAAGCAATTATGATTAGAAATATGGAAATCTGCCAAATCAACAGAGGATACATGGTGCGGGGCTTTTCAGTCGTGGGTAAATTATTTGTAAGAAATAAAACGTTTAATGTGAAGTGAGAGGCGAGATAGCGAGCGTCTGAGTAGGTAGAGTGACGGTGTTTGTCAAGTCGGAGCTGCTGCAGGGTCTCCCTGTATGACAGGAGAAAATTGACTCGTCTCCCTTACCTTCCCAGCTTGCTTGAGGACTTTGTTCATTCATTACTGGCTGAGCTCCAGTGTTTTTTGCATCCCAGAAGGCTGGTGATATTTTCCAGACAGAGCGTGGCTTCTGAACTGTCAACTATAGTTAGAACTATATAAGATCTTTCCATTGACCTGCATCTGTTCAGAATACGCCGACTTGGCTCCCGCTATTTTAATCTCTGCTCGGCAGAAGGCTTGATTATACTTCCAGTAATTCTATCTCCAAATTGTTTGTGTCTAACAGATTTTTGGGTTGAATGCGGCGGCTTACACTGAATCAGATTCGTTGGCTGGGTTTGCCTGGCAGAGCAGCAGAGGTCGTATGTGACACTGTCATTTTTCACAGATGGTGTGGAGGCTGCCATAGCAAAAAAAAAAAAAAAAAGCTGGAATATCAATAGGCTGATCTCTGAGCATTCTCTAAAGAGGTAAGGAGGGGGTGTAGCCGGATAAAGGGCACCTTAAAATGACATTCCTGCAATGCTGAAGATAATTTGCGGTAAATCAGTATGAATATAATTTCTATGAAGTGGCACCTAAAGGTCACAGTGAAAGAATTACGAGCCTCTTGCTGTCAGAGCTCAACACAATTCATCAAGAGAAATAAAGAGGGAGCAGTCTCTCAGTCTTGAATGACCACATTGAAACGGAAGATGAAGAAGAGTCTGGCCAAGACGTGCATCGTCCACCCCCTCGCTGTATTCTTAATCACAATACGTGCACGCACAAAGACATGCTAATTCTCCAGTGTACATTCTGATCTCAGTCCCCTCACTTGGCGTGCAGTGACACATGGCCACCTACAGGTTCTCTGGGGAATCTCTGGGCACTTGACTGTTTGCAGATTATCACAGTTTGTTTTTCCACTCGCTCGAATGCCATTTCCTGCTCGTTAACGCTCCATTAACTTCATGTCCACTTAACACAAGCACTGCCAGAGAGGTTTGGGTTTGAGAGGCTGTCACACCTGCGAAGAAAGAAGAGGTTTCCCTATAATTACACCCTCTAGGGCATAATGTGATTGTCTGATTTTGAATTGAGGTCATTGTAAAGCTATTCCTTAAAGGTTTGATACTCATTTATTAATCTGTCCTATCATGTTGGAGAGGTCGTGCACCCCTGCGACCCTGGGGGTTGTTGGGGGTAAAAGCTTCTGGTAGATTCTCACAAAACAAAGGAGAATGCAAAATTAGGAGACCCTTGAATCAGTTTTAAAGGGATAGAGTGGCGTGGCTGAACACAGAAACGAGGAAACCTCCTCCTGGAGCTAGGACTGAGATGGGAGCTTTTGTTGCAGGCGGAGTGACATCACCCAGATTAAGTTTTCTCATCTCTGTGCATGGTGCATGCTCTGGAAACAACACCTGGACAGAACTAGATAGAGTTCCCAATGGTGAGAGACACCAGTCAAGTGCTGAGATGCTCATAAGAACCCAGTCTTGCCTGTCAGCCACTGGTCCGGCGATGATAAGCGTCTGGACTCAACAGCCAATATTTCAGGAGATCCGGTGTAGAAAGCAGATATCCAGGTCAAGAATTCCTCTTTGCTGTGCTGGTCATTTCAGTCAATTTCTATAAATTAAATTTGCATATGCATAAAAAAGCTAGTAAATTGTAAATGGACTGCACTTGTATAGCGCCTTTCTAGTCCTCTCACCACTCAAAGCGCTTTTACACTATGTCACATTGATCCATTCACACACATTCACACACTGGTGGCCGATACTACCATACACAGTGCCAGCTGCTACTGAGTGACCATTCACAAGCTCTCACACATGGATGGAACAGCCATCAAGAGCAATTCAGGGTTCAGTGTCCTGCTGAAGGACATGCAGACTGGACGGGCCGAGGATCAAACTGCTAATCTTACCATTAGTGGACAACCCGCTTTACCTCTGAGCCACAGCTGCCCCAAAACAGACAACTGCTGATGGGTTCCAAGATCGCATTTCCGTCAGTGCATTCTGCCTCTTCACGTATTAATTATCTGCTGCTCAAATGTGTTGGTCAAAACTACCTGGACTACAAACCAAAAGCAAAATGGATCTAGTACCAGATTTGTGTCTCTTTCCCTAAACATTTCCATACCAATGTAAATTTATTTTATCGTGATTAATAAGAACCTACCCGAGATCAACTGTCGGAGCAGAGATTTTGGCATTGCTATAATTCCTCTGGTCCTTGTATAACAAGAGTGGGACCTATGTCCTTAGTGGATTGCCCAACCTAGACTTAAAAGGGGGAGATAGAGCATGAGATTGACAAGCAATTGCTGGCAGTGTAATGGAAGAGTTGTGCTCTCAATTTACCTGGTAATCCACTTTCGTGGCATCTGGGAAGTTGACCGAAAGAATGACATTGTGGAGAGATAAACAGGATTCTTTGAGTAAAGTTGCCAAGTGTCAGTACTTTTTCAATGCCACATTTTTAATCTCACATTAATCTATACATTTGACAGTACTGGAAGTATCAGAGTTCTGAAAAGAAACAGATCGACAGTCAGATTTCAACCCAAGGCTGCACAGATGAAAAAACTGAGGAAAATTTTACTGTACAGCATTCTCTCCAGCGAAGAACCCAGCACGTGACTGTAGGTGTTTGTTCAGTGACTTTTTCTGTGCCATCACTGTGTGCAGGCTGTTAATACCAAAAATATATATCCTCTTTGTGTGCCAAGATCTTCTTTTCAAAACCAGTTTAGTTTCAACTACTTTTTAAAAACCTGCAGGGCACACAAACATGCAGGGCACCCTTTACCATTTCTATGTAACGCAAAGCTGAAACACATTGGTTCATGTTGTGAAACAGTCACGGTTAGGTTTTGGCAACAAAACTGCTTGGTTATGTTTAAAAAAGGTCATGTTTTGGGTTAAAATAAGTATGTTTGTTACGTAACATAGTGTGATTGTTCATAGATTGTGAAATATTATGTTAAAGAAACACTCACTTTTGGTTTCACAAGGGACACACTGGTCTCCTGGTCCTGTGTTTGTTGACCCAGCTGCCTTCCCTCCTTTCCACCCTATGCGGACGTTCTCTGTCTTTATACCACGTCAGATGCTCTCAGCATCAAGTATTGCTGCAGATGGGTTTACATCGGAGATATCTGAAAGCCCAGTGGTTCTCATAAGGATGCTTAAGGGTGTCCTTGGTGTCAATGTCACACGACAAAGAGCATGACAAGGCATTGATACTTGACAACCTGGGACTCGGAACGGGCTGACCTGTAAGGACCTACGGGGACAGGTTACAAAACACAGACATCCAAAGGGAGCTTTTAGAAGAAGAAAGGAGCTAGTTTTTCTGGCCTGAATGCCTGCTGGGGGTGTATTCCCTGTGGTGGTATCCCCCTGGGTCTCCTCCCAGGCCATGATCCAAGACGATACTTTGACTGAATTTGCTGGAGGAATTTCATATCTTTTCTGGGCTGAGAACATCCCAGGATTAACAAGGTAGCGCTGGAGGTTATTGCTGGGGGAGGAGGTCGTCTGGCCTACTTTGTTTAGCCCGCTGCCACCACCATCCAGTACCCAAATAAATGGCTGAAAACGAATGCATAAATGGCTTTGATCATTTTCTGTATAAATATTTACACTGAATCTCTACAGGCATCCGTCAAGCTCTTCCCCTAACAGTCTGATACCCCTGAGACAGTGGGGAAAGCTCGAGGAAATGAATGCAAATTTGTAATTATACTTCACCGGCTCAAGATTCGGATCATTTTGTAGCCATGTTTCATCAGAGCACTGGGATGACTTGCTGGCTTGATGGTTATCAGGACCTTTTTCATTTCCTGCTAAACATTTCTTCAAATATTTGTATGCATTTGTGAGTCTGTGTATCTCAGAGCTTTGTCAGTATCCCAGTCTGAGTGACGGCCTTGCTGGAGAGGAGTTTACACACACTTGGGATAAAATGAGCTAATATTTACCTAAGCAGGTACTTAACCTCATGACAGAGTCCCAAAAGGTCGTCTCAGTAAAGAAAGACTTCCGCTTAATATTTACCAACTGTCAATGAACCTTCCCGCATTGTCATATTAAAGTGTGACTGTTGTAGTTACACCACCTCTCTTAACATTTTAGAAATTGATTTTTTTCTCTGGAGTCGGGATGCCTCGAGTTTTGGATTAGCAAGTGAAGTAGTGAGTACTTTTAAAACTTTCTCATATCCATGAACTGTAATACTATAGAGAGAAATGCTGAATGGATCTGCACCCCCTGCGGAGCAGCCGTATTGCAGCAGTGATAGGTTTTGCATTCCAGTCATGCTTCCCTGCAAACAGCAAGTAAACGCAGGCCTAACCCTGCACGCTCCCACGGAGTGGGCCAGAAATGAAAATGCATGTAATCACTGAAAGCAGGGGGCAAGTGCCCTGGGCTTTACCCTGGATCAGTGCTCAGAGATGGGGAATGGGAAATCTGGACACTGGGGAGGCAGCCAAATGTATCGGTCTCAGTGCAACCACATGGCTGCCAGTGAAAACAATGTTTCTTATATTTCAGCGTGAAGCTGCATCAACACAAAGCTGACACCTATTGTCTGCCCCTGATAAAACCGGTGACCTCTGTAGGTGGTTATTTAGCTTCAAATAAAAGTCCAAGCAGTTACTGTCATTGACATAAACATGCAACAATTGTTTCTTGCTTTGGTACAGTTGTTTGGGTTTACATCTGACCCTCCAGGAGTCCTCTGCAAAAGACAGTGAGGGCAGAAGTTGTGGAGAAAGCGTGAAGTTAGCCCTTTCTGCTTCCCAGAGGGCATAGGCAATTTTCAGCTCTAGTGAGCCAGCTCCAGGAATACCTAAGTCTGAACACAGAACAATACTCAAGCTCATTTATTCACACCCTCCCATGGCAGCAACCGACTTGTCTCGCTTTTTTCTTCGACTACACTAAACAAAAAGGGCAGATTTAGGACTGCAGAATGCACTGATACACATTTAATTCAGTGAAGACATTAAGGATGGTGATGGTGGAGAGGAACTCACATACTTTACCTCAAGTAAAATGCATACATTAATCTATTAAGAAGTCTGATGAGGAAAAATCTGAATATTCATCTCTCTTCGAATAATAATGGAAGTGTCACTCATGTTCTGATTGTGCTCTGTCAGATACACTGGCACTGACTGCAGTAACACTGAGACTTGCAGGTAAGCTCCATGATTGATAGCTATGCTAAGAGTGCCACTGCTGCTCTCCCCAGGCGATGGCAACTGCACTCATGCTCAGCGGGCTGGCATGCCAGCATTTCTACCAGTCAACAGTGAAGCAAAGACATCTTCTCTCTGTTCAGTGCTGATATAGCTGGCCGGATCTGAAGGACACAAGATAAAGATATTCAAAAGTGAAATGTGTAATGCCTAATAACCACAGACTGTATAGAATAATGGATGTAGCCACTGTAACATCATCCATCAGTTTGTGGACTCCTGTTTTGAAACCTTAAGTTTGGCAGTTGTTGCCGTCTCGGTTTTTTAGGGTTAGAAGTGACCATGTTTGGATGAGAGGATGGAGATAATACTGAGGCTAGCTGCTAGCTTGGTTAGCACAGTGCATTTATAGCTATGGTTAACTGTGATAATGCTAATGCTAATTTTTCGGTAGCAAAAAAACAGGCTAAAAACTATTAAAAATGTACTTAATGCAAAAACTGAACATGCAACTCCTTAGAGGACTTTTTTGGTGACCAAAATGTTAGTTAACACACTGAAATTGCAACAGCTACAGCTATGCCTATACCCTCTGAATCTGGGGTTATGCCAAGATTACATTACTTAACCGACAATGTAGACATGCTAGTGACTTGTCACCCACCTGTCAATCAAGTGGCCACACCCTTAATTGTGCATGACTTTAAATATCACTAAAATGTAAACGGGTGAGTTACATATAAATTCACATGAAGAGAGACATCAGCATGGAGACCAAAACTGTTTTTTGTACCAGGCTGTAAACTTTAAAGTTGGGCATTTTAACGTGAGGATTGACTCTATCTTATAGCCAGCCTCAAGCGGCCATTAGAGGAACTGCAGTTTTTGTCACTTTCATGTTGCCTTCATTTGTCAGCCCTGGAGGTTGCTGCTTGCTGGCAACATGCTCCAAAGAAATAGGGGTCTGTGTTTTAGGGGTCTACTACTGGATCCATACAACCAAATTTTACAGTCATCACTTACGGGAAAAAATGAAAAATCAACCACTAACTAAAAGCAGGGCAAGATATGCAAAACTCAAAACAAACTACTTAATCTCAAAAGCCGGTCAAAATAACACTGCTGTCTTATAATCTTCACGTGTGGCGTCGGCCTATATAAAAGTTTGTTACAGCTTGCGAAGCTCAGTTTTAGCTGGACCATTGCAGCAAGAAAACACACATCAAAATCATATTTCATCACCATTTCTAATGTTTTTCAGTATGGTTTGTCATTAGTGTCACTAAAGATATGTTTCACTAAATAGCCAAAGTTACATGTTACTCACCAGTCTAAGAAAAGGTTGTGAGTTCAGCATCTCTTTACTCCTGAAGTGCTGTGTCCAGCGGTGGAAAGCCACGCCAGTTTATGCTTTTTATATTTTGCATGTTTTTATGACACTTAATTTCTTTGCTGGTGTACATAGTTTCTTGCCGGGAACAGGTGAAATTGCGGTGCCACTAACCAGGATCTCTGCAACACAATACATAGACCTTTTTGATATAACGTCAAAACTTACTTCTTGCCATTCTTTTAACAATGTTAGTTTGTTTTTTGAATAAGCAGGAATCCAACAGGCAAAGCTGTAAAAGCACAACACTGGCTGTCCTTTTGAAGCAGAAGGGTCTTTCCGCAGTAGGTTGATGCTAACATGGCTCACAATATGTGGACTGAAGCTTTAGAACAAACCCCAGGCTCCCTTGAGACCTTTTCAGAAAAGCATAGCTGCTCAAATTGAGCTGGAAAGGATTTGTGCATCTTTAGTTGACTCTAGCTGGGCCGCAGCTTTTGCTGTGTTGTGGCAGAGATTTCAGGTGTGGGACAAGGGCTTATGGCAGCAGGAGGTGGACAAAGAGCAGCGAGGGGAGATAACTGTCTCCACTGTGCTATGACCATCTATACTGATCCACTTTACTTTTCTAATCCACTTGTCTCAAGCGAGCCACAAGTGTGTCCCATTTGTATTGTTGGTGTTTTTGAATATAAATCAGTGGACTTAAACATTTTATGGGGATTAGTCCAGCTTAGCTCCATGCCTAATGCAATGATTAGGGATTTCTGCAACAGCAGATAAGTGAATGTTCACTAGTTACTCAGCAACTGCGCTCAACTGTTAAAGACCTTAAGCCAAAATGGCAAAGACTTGGACAAGACAGCTCTGCAGCAGCAGCAGCACTGTGTCACCCATAACACTTCAGCTTTGGTGACACTGTGTTACGTCACTTTGCACTTTGGTCACTGGCCATCTGATGAAGGAAAACAATGTACTGTCAACAAGTTCAAATCAAGTCATGTCGAGGAACGTCTAAATGCAATCTAGGTTACAAGAATTTAAAAAGAAAAACAGAAGAAAAGAAAAGTAAGAAGAACTAAAAGTAGAATACTGTTGCAAGGGAGCTTTGAAAAGCATAAAAGAAAATATCTTTACAGGTTTTTGTTCTTTGGTGACCAGGGTCAAACCTGGCACATTTGGCGCCCTATATTTATTGTATTTATTACAAACAAGATCTCAAACAACACCTAACAAGCAATTATAATAGATAGCCTTGCCTTTTCATTTTCTCTTACTCTAAAGCCTAGTTCAGACCAGTGATTCACCACGGGACGAAACCTTGGCTTGACCCTGGCTGAGCTGCCGGTTAGCAGCTTATGGTGCTAACTCCACAGGCAGCGCTAAACAGACAGAGCTAATACTGTCAACCACAGGTGAACTGGAGGCTGGGCGCTACGCTTCTACAACAATGCTTTCCCAATATCATTACCGACTGCTGTATGAATACAGTGCAAACCCAGCTGGCCAACAATGTTGTTTGGTTGATTTTAGATGTGGGGTGACCAAAATTTTAGGTGAATATCTCACTATCACTATCTTCATTCATATTTGAAGAAGCTACAAATTATATTGAGCCACAAAATAAACCCGAAAAGCTGCAAATCAGAACAGAAGTACAGAGAGTTGTTGCATAGAGATGATACACCATCTCGTCTAGTTGCATTAGTGTGAACCGGCAGTTTTTTTTGAAGAGTCAATTATTCTGAATGTGGCCTTTCTCCGTACGTAGCATTCCATTGGATTTGCCGGTTTTATTCACGTTTATTCCAACTGTATACAGCACATTTTGAATATGCATCTCAGTTGAGGTTTTTATCACAATTTGCGACACTGCCTTTTGCCTGTTTAAGGTCAGCTTTGTACATTGTCATGGATACGTTGTAGACAAACCAAGTAGCCAATAGTTTGCAAGGCTGGGGTAGAGATGCATACCCAAAAGAAGCCTCCACATTTCTGGTTGAAAGAAGATACACACCAAATTTTAAACATAATGAAAGAGGAAAGAGATAGCAACAGGTTATTCGATATGCGCTGACCTTTTCAAGAAAGTAATTGAAGGAATGTAAGAGGAAGACTGTGTTCACGCGGTCAAAACAGTCTGCCACCAGTGGAAAACTACAAGCAACAGCTGTTCCAGTTTACCGTAATTTGATGTGATAAACAACACATTAGAGCACGTTAACTGGAGTATGAACAGCAGTATGTAAACAGAAACATTAATAAAATATGTATTTTTTAGGAAGACCCGCCACTGCAAATGACTCAGCTTTATTTGCAGTCTGTCTACACTTTTCCAAAAGTAGCATTTATCTCTCAGCCGAACAGACAGTTTGAGCCTATCTTGCATGATTAAACTCCAGATGTTGTCTGAACATTGATAAATGTATGTGGCTTCCCCCGTGGTTTTAAGTCCAATTTGTATTCACTTATTGAACACCATATTGATCCTTCTCAGCAGAACAGTATGCCTTTTTGATTTACAGACTGAATACCACAGGCTGAATAAAGTTGGATAAGGTCTTTTTACAAAAGAAGGAGCTTAAATGAAAGGTTGAAGCAGTTCCCCAGCCTCACGATATGTCAGACTGAGAAGTGATAAGCCACCAAGTGTGCCATAAAATCTGACCTACAGCGCCTGAAACTCAAGACACAGAGCAGGCAAAGTGCATTACTCCTCATACTAAAGGCCTGTGATGTACACAGCTGAGCAGTCAGTGTATAAATCAAAGCAAGGTCTACAACACGAGCCAATGTTTAAGGTTAAAAGCGAGAACTAGTGGGTCACTTGGGGATCAAAAGAATTTTCTAGTGCTGTATGAAGAGAATTTTTAAGTGCAAGTTGGAAATGGACCTTTGAAGATAAAATGTCAGCTCCAATTTTGTCAATAATTCCTTTTAAAGTTTTTTTTTATTGAACTCTTGGTAATATGGACTGTGTGTGCGGTGTGTAATTACACTTTTCCCTCTCTTTTTAAGATTGTACGTGCTAACATTGCAGAGTCTAAAAAACTATATTCACAGGAGAGGGAAGATTGATCTTAAAACGCCCATCAACTCCAAACGTAGGGGTTTGGGAACACATTCAGTTGAAATGAAAGGACGGTGATTCAAGCCACAGGCTAGTCATTAGGCATTATTATGTGGTCGAAAATGTATCCATCCAAGTGGACAGGCAGACAAAAGCCTAGAGAAAAAGGACCAGCTTTGAGCACTTTGCATGAAAAATAAATAAGCAAAGGTATTTTTCATACATCACATGGATTTCTGCCAGTGTCGGTTTTATTTTGTTGTCCTTGGTGGTCAAACATTGCAGGTTTAACTTAGTTCCGAACAACATTTGAAAACACTTTTAGACAAACTTATTTAATAACAGTAGTCGTCCAGTGAGGGAGCAACATCTTTCTTCCACTGGGTAGCTTGAAAAATATTCTGCTTGACTGCAGCATGCTCCAATACTTCAGCTTCATATCCTCATTTGACTTGTTGCCTCATTTGCACGCATCTCATTTTTCATCAGCCAGTCATGTGCATTTAAATCGTGCAGTCCCTTTTTTATCCTAAGTAATGAAGCAGGTGTCTAATGGAGAGATGTTATTTATACACTGATTATGAAATATATCTGTGCCAGATATCTGTGCTTCTAATTACCAATGTAATTGGTGCACAGACAAAATTGTCACCGTTATTTGATGAATTGCTTTTAGACAAGCTAATAGCTGATGTAAGAAAAGGTCACACTGTTAATACGGCAGAGAGGCGTGTACTTATATTTTATAATTTCGACCATCATTAATCTCCTCTCGCACCATTACATGTTGAAAGTTGGCATCACATCTTTTGTAGCAATATCGATGTGTTTCGCTGGATGTGACAAACTAATAATTACATGTTTAGTGTTAAAGTGCTGCTTTTATTATTACTATTACTATTTCCCACAGTAATGTTTTTCAACCCAGTTGCCAGAAAAAACGCATGCTATCTTTGCGTGTTATTATGTAGCAAATTCACTGAGATTTTTCAACAATGCTGTTGTTAGTGTGTGGTTATGTTTAGGCACAAAAACACGTGGTTATGGTTAGGAAGAGATCATGTTTTGACTTAATATACACAGTCTTGGAGGCATAACCCCAGCTGGAAAAGCTGCTATGTCTTGATAAGCTTTTTGTGGGAATTTCCCTGCTGGAAAAAAACAGTAATGGGTCAATACAAAACACCCATGTTCCATGCCTAAAAAACAGCTGGTAACACAGAGATATGTCACCACAAACTACCTACATTTGGTGCCTAAAAGGCTGTAAGAAACACAGTGATGGGTCATAAATCACCTCCTCTTGGTGTCTAAAAATCTACTAGAAACACACCGATGGATTGCTACAAAACACTCACATTTGGTGCCTAAAAGCTGCTGGAAATACAACAACAGGTCGCTACAAGACACCTACATTTAGTGCCTAAAGAGCTACTAAAAACACAGCAACAGGTTGCTACAAGACACCTACATTTGGTGCCTAAAAAGCTGCTGGAAACACAGTTTTAGGTCACTACAAAATACCTATGTTTGATGTCTAAAAAAACAGCTGGAAACACAATAACAGGTTGCTACAAAACACCCACATTTGGTGCCTAAAAAGTTGATAGAAACACGGTGACGGGTTGCTACAAAACACCCACATTTGGTGCCTAAGTAGACACTAAAAAACACAGTGACAGGTTGCTACAAGACATCTACATTTGGTGCCTAAAAAGTCGCTGGAAACACAGTGACAGGTTGCTACAAAACACCCATGTTTGTTGCCTAAAAGCCACTGGAAACACAGTAATGACTTGCTAAATCACAACTGGATTTGCTGTTTGTTGGTCTGGAACAGCTTGCAGCTGTAGCTTGGCAGGCGTCTCACCTGGATGACACACCATCCACCATCCCCACCACCTCCTGATGACAAACTCAGCTCATATACATCACTTTAGAAACACTGATATGATACATTTAAACATGCAAATGAAACACCCATGGTTTGCAGAACCATAATGCCAAGATTTTCTTCTGGTTACTAGGCTGTCTTTTTTTATTTTCAGAAGATTAATTCTCAAATGCATTTACCTAAATACTTGACTTTTATGCCAAGCTAAATAGAAAGAGTTCAGTGTTCTTTCTGAGTTGAAAAAAAAGGTGCAATATTTCTTAACAGCATGATACAACTGTGCTTTACCCATGACCCTAATAAATACGCCATTCAATGACTCAAAAGCTGAAGCAGACAAAGTCATCTTTTGCACCTAATTACAAATCTTCTCTTCTCTTCTCTTTTGTAGGTTCCATGTGAGTAGGAGGTGGCAACATAAGACCAAATGCCATGGATGTATTCAATTTCACCTACTGGAATGCCTCTGAAGGCAACAGCACAGAAGTGGTGGAAGAGAGCAAGAGCGCCTACAAGACTGTGGAGGTGGTGTTCATCGTGTTGGTGGCCGGTTCCCTCAGCTTGGTTACAGTTATTGGAAATATCCTGGTCATGCTTTCCATCAAAGTTAATAGGAACTTACAGACTGTCAACAACTATTTTTTATTCAGCCTTGCATGTGCTGATCTAATTATCGGACTGTGCTCTATGAACTTGTACACAGTCTACATCGTAATGGGGTACTGGCCCCTGGGCCCGGTGGTGTGTGACCTGTGGTTAGCCTTGGACTACGTTGTCAGCAACGCATCTGTCATGAATCTTCTCATCATAAGCTTTGACAGATACTTCTGTGTCACCAAGCCCCTCAGCTACCCTGTCAAAAGGACCACCAAGATGGCAGGAATGATGATTGCAGCAGCCTGGGTCCTATCTTTCATCCTCTGGGCCCCAGCCATCCTGTTCTGGCAGTTCATTGTTGGTGGGCGGACAGTGCCTGAGAAGGAATGCTACATCCAGTTCTTCTCTAATGCTGCAGTCACTTTTGGCACCGCCATCGCCGCCTTTTACCTGCCTGTCATCATCATGATTCAGCTCTACTGGCAGATCTCCAGAGCGAGCAAAAGCCGTGTGAAGAAGGAAAACCGCAAGCCATCAGGAGCCAATCCAGAGCCCGTGTCGCCTGGCCAGCGGAGTAACAACGTACCAAAACCCAACAATAACAACGTACCAGGGGAGGACACAGGCCGCTCCCAGAGCCAGAATGCTGAGGATGGAGCCAACCAGCATGATGGAAAACTGCAAAACGGCAAGGGGCCTTCCTCGACCACTGCTGAGGGAGAAACCGAAGCTGACGACGCGGCGAGGGAGAACTGCGCTGCTGGGGAGGAGAAGGAGAGCTCCAATGATTCAACATCCGGCAGCGTGGCTGCGTCCAATCAGAAGGACGAGGAGGCAGCAGCCTCCACTGCTAACTCCAGCGCCGAGACAAGCCAGCCACTCCCACGTCAGCGAGCCAAGGCAGGGGGCTCCAAGCTGACCTGCATCAAAATCAAGACGAAATCACCCAAGGGTGACTGCTACACACCGTCCAACGCCACCGTTGAGATCGTCCCAGCCACCGAGCGGCAGAATCACGTGGCGCGCAAGATCGTGAAGATGACAAAACAACCCCCCAACAAGAAGAAGAAAGGGCCGCCATCACGGGAGAAAAAAGTGACCCGCACCATAATGGCCATCCTGGTGGCTTTCGTTGCCACCTGGACTCCTTACAATGTGATGGTGCTTATTAACACCTTCTGCTCCAGCTGCATCCCCAGCACAGTGTGGACTATTGGCTACTGGCTGTGCTACATCAACAGCACCATCAACCCGGCCTGCTACGCCCTGTGCAATGTCACATTCAAAAAGACATTCAAACATCTTCTTCTCTGTCAGTATAAAAACATTCGGTCAGCCAGATAAATATGGGCCACTTAGGAGGAATAGTCGAAGTATGATTTTCCCTGTGTGTGTGTGTGTGTGTGTGTGTGTGTGTGTGTGTGTGTGCGCATATTTTATATATATATATATACATATGTATGTATACATATGTGCGTGTGTGTGTGTGTGTGTGTGTGTGTGTGTGTGTGAAAGAGGTCTGTGAGTGTAATGAAGACTGCAAGAGAACATCTGAAATTACTTTCCATCATTTTATCCTTTTGTTTTCCAGTTTCTCTCTCAATAACCGGTTGTAGCACTTTACACAAATCCAACTCACGCCAGTTGCGTTGAGACGTGTCGTGCAGAAGCAGCATAGATCAGGGAAGGTTGTGAAAAATTCAGTTCGACTTGGCTCGAAAAAGCGAGGGCGTGTAAAGCAGGGAGCACTTGGGAATGACACCGAGCTGATAAAAAAATGAGGAAAGATAAAGAGCAGAGGAAGATCTGCGCTGTATGAAAACACAAGACTTCAAATGGGAAAATAGGGCTGACTGAATTTACAAACCTCAGAAGTTTGAAGTTCAGTGAAGATACCTGTAGATAACTGTACATATCAGTGTATACTCAATATTAATGTGAGCCCACATGTGGGTGTGTGCCGGCTCGGAGTGCGTGCGTACACTCATGTGTGCCCCTCTCAGCCTGCCTTCTTTCTGTCTGTCTGTGATCCTCATCATGGCACTTCCAACCAGCGACATGTAGAATAAAGTGGGGCAGTGAACACAGATTTGCCTCTTACGTAGTCACATCAGGGTTGGAAGCTATCCCATCTACCAATGAGCCCCTGTGGGAATGAGTATCCATTAATACATTATAGATATATGAATATATTAAAGCTGCACTTCAGCCACATTACAAAAGATGCTTTCTGTACTCGGCCGTTTAACCATGCAGGTGGTTAGGGTGCTTTTATTTGGCCAATTATCCATCTCCAAAGTTCTGCCTCCACTCCAAAACAATGGAGATCAATGCAGATGTGTTTGTGCTCACTGGCTACACATTCCTCACTGAGAAGAGTTTTTCCATTAGATCTTCTAATAGACTTCCAAATAGAAAGTTTACCTACCACTCAAATGTGATTGGCCAATACTAATCAGCTTAAAACAGAAACCAGAATGTGTCCCATACTAAAATCTTTGCCAGTCGCCTACAGAATCTGCATATATATGCAGACAACTGTCTGTAGCCCAGACATTAGTGGATACTCAACCACTAAATTGGATCCTACGAGAGAATAAACCCCCGCTTTGATTTAAGGAAGAGTGGGACAGTTTGGGAAATATGCTTATTCGCTGTCTTTCCAAGAGTTACATGAGAAGATTGATTCTATTCATGTCTTTAGAAATGAGCTTAGCATAAAGACTCGGAGCAGGCGGCAACAACTGGCCTAGCTACTTAAAAACAGCTTAGTCTACCTGCACCTTTACAACAAGCCAGCCATTTTTGGAGGATGGTGGTTGTTCAGTGAAAGTGTCAAAAAGAATTGTTAAACAAAACACTCTTCAGTGAATACAGTCAGACACAAAGGTAGGCTAATGTTATGTGTTTCACTTTTCTAGATACTGGTAGATCAATTATTCATGATTAGCCAACGTTTTATAGCATTCACTTAGCATAACATGAGCTATCTTTTGTCTGATTGTGTAGTGTGGCTTGTAGATCTGAAGGTCATGTACTCTGGGGTTTGACTGGGGAAGGCGCTGTCACCAAACACCAGGTAGACAACAGTGATTGTAAAGGGTGGCAAGCTGTCAAGATCTTTAAGGATCCATGTCATTAAGTAACTTCAATTTTCTAATATATTATACATTTCTGATGAACGATAATTAGACCAGCAGCTACTGTAGCTATGGAAGCATATCCTCCAGAAATGGCGACATCACCCAAGAATGCTTCACTTTCCTATTCCTAGTAACTCACTATATCTCACATGTTGTATGTGTAAAATAACCAAAGTGCGAAACAACAAATTGTGGTTTTGTAAGATTTAAGTTAAAGTATCTCGGGGTCTTGTTCATGGGTGACGGTAGAATGGAGCGTGAAATGGATCAGCGGTTTGGTGTGGCTTCTGCAGTGATGCAGGGACTGTGCCAGACCGTTGTGGTGAAGAGGGAGCTGAGCCAGAGGGCGAAGCTTTCGATTTTGGTGGCTGGGTTCAGCCTTAGACATAGGGTGAGGAGAAAGCTCGGAGTAGAGCCTCCTTCGAAAGGGGTCAGTTGAGGTGGTTCAGGCATCTGATCAGGATCCTCCTGGGCGCCTCCTGTTAGAGGTGTTTCAGGCATGTCCCACTGATAGGAGGCCCTGGGGCAGACCCAGAACACGCTGGAGGGATTATATATCTCATCTGGCCTGGGAACGCCTCGGGGTCCCCCAGGAGGAGCTGGAAAGAGTGCCTGGGGAGAGGGACATGTGGGGTGCTTTGCTTGGCCTGCTACTCCCACGACCTGGCTTCGGATAAGCAAATGAAAATGGATGAATTGCCAAAATCTCCTGAAGTCTTGTTTTCACTATGAGGCCAAGAAATAGTCCCTCATGTAACCACCTTAAATCCACAACTTGCTGTTTTCACATTTTTGGTTTCCACAGTAGAAAACTCACTTAGTTCAAACTTCCATGTAACATGACAGATAATAACCAAATAGCTGTAAGAACAACAAACAACAGGAGTTTTGACTAAATAGACGAAAAAAAAAAGATTGTTCAGTCGCTCTCTTTGATTCGCCATCCGTTCACATCACATCACGTCAGCTTTTACAACTGCTGACAGGATGTCTGATGTTTATTTCATGGTGGTTATTAAGATGCCTGTGTTTGCTGTCACTGCTAAGAACCTTCCTACTCTGCGAGTGAAACAGGTGGCTGGAGCTCAGAGCTGTGGCTTTGTACGGTCTGTGGGAAGGCATTGTGTGGTGTGTTTTTCTTTTGGTGTGTGTGGATGAGTGGGAGACATCATATGATTCTGCTGATTAGTAGACTGATGTCACGGCGTGTACTGTACACACTGTACTGATGATGATTGTGAGGAGTTGTGTGTGTGTTTATGTGTGTGTGGGAGCTCTTGTGTGTGGGTATACATGCTGACGTGTGTTTGCTCCAGGAGTGGAGTTTACTTCTGATCACAGGTCATGACCCTGTGATTTCAATAAGGGCTATTACCGCGTCTTTACCGTTCACGTTTTGTAACCCATCTCCTTTTTTTCACTTGAGAATTCATGTTTATTAATTACATGTAAATCATTATACACTTAGATTAAACATAATAAATAGTTGTGCTTAGTTTAATTGGAAGAGAAATAAGAAAACCAATTTACTGTACATGTTCTGTGCATCCATGCGTGTCATCCATCATTTCAACCTATTAGACAATTCTCAGTTACATTAATGTATGCTCACCAGTTGCAGTGATGAATATTCAGGAGCGTTTGTCATCAGGAGGTTGCCACGGCGGCTGGTGGGGGAGCTCTGCGAAGAATTACACCAGCACCCAACAGCTCCACAAGGCTGTCTCCTTAAACAGAGATCTGGGACAGATCCTATAATGAACACTCACCATGAGGCTGATCAGATTACGGGACGACGTGGAACACCTACATTTGAGATTAAAGATTGCCCATTACACGCTCAGCTTGGGCTTGCATACGACGCACCCATGCCCTATTTAGTGCTCCGCTCAGTCCTGATCCTGTTATAGTCTCTACCTCATATATGAGGTCATGAATGTAATGTAAATATCGCATATATATATATTCATCAGCTTGCTCTATTATTAATTCTCTTTCTCCTGCTATATTACACTGCAGAGCTCCTATATGTGCAGGATAGAACATCCTTGCACGTGCATTCAGATTTTGAAGCTGCAGTCACAGAAATGAGTCACAGTTTTGCATAAAGCGAACACAATGACATTTACATTTCTTTACTGGCAACCTGCAGCTAAATGGTAAATTTTAGAATACCAGAAGGATGGGATGCATCTAATATTCAATTCAAACAACTGAAGACCACATTTACTTGTTGGGGATCCTTAATTTGCAATCAGAGCAGCCCAGATTATTTCAGCATGGACTCACATGTGGCAGACTCATTAGCTCAACATTTATTTTATGAACTCCACTCCAGCATAGTAAAACAAAAACAGGTGTCAGGATGCTGTTTACCCTACCTGTTATGTAACTTAAAAATAGCAACATCAGACAGTTTTTGCCTCTTTTTAGGTGGCAGGAGTGAAAATTAGTCATCCTCAGTATTCGCTGTGTTGTGGTTTCAGAATGACGAAGGCAGCTGGAGAACAATAAGATACAAAACAGGATGTAGGCTCTACAGCAGTGAACCTCGGACTACGGGCCAGATGGGGTGCCGGCTGGCCGACCGACTATTTTCTAATTCACAGTGGAAATAAATTAAATCACACTGGGATTTTTTTGTAATTTGAGTGTTAATAAGGTGCCAGAATGTATTTAAAAATGATCTGAATTGTGCTTATCTATCAAAAAATAAAGTGCCCCCGACCCCCTCAACAGAGTTTCAGAAACACCCCTGCATGTACCTGATCTGTGCAGGGCTGCTACGTCTGAATCTCCCTTTTGGCAGAGATAAGTGGGGACAGTTAACATCACAAAGTTGAGGCTATTCATTCATTATATATACTGAACAATATGTTTAATGTCCGTTTATTAATTGGGCCCTGGCCTCCTGTCATTTTGCAAATGTGACCCCCGGGCAAAACAGGTTGAAAAGCCCCACTCTACATTTTTTTCCCAAATGATAAACAGATTTTTATGTGTTCTATTTTCTCAGATGGCTTGAAAAATAGTGCATAAAGCTGCTGTAAATAGCACAAAAAATCTCCTGAGGGGGTTGGGCTGAGCCCCCAGTGTTTACAACATCTGGCTCCACCCCTGCTGCATTTATAATTCTACTTAATGGGGCCCTCTGTTTAATTGTCAGAAACGCAGCTAATCTGTTTCATCATGTCTACATAGTAGTGGTCGACCAATAGTGGATATTCATTCATTTTCCTATCCCAGCTGACATTAAGCGAGAGGCAGGGTTCACCCTGGACAGGTCGCCAGACTATCACAGGGCTGACACATAGAGACAGACAACCATTCACACTCACATTCACACCTACGGACAATTTAGAGTCACCAATTAACCTGCATGTCTTTGGACTGTGGGAGGAAGCCGGAGTACCTGGAGGAAACCCTGTTGACACGGGGAGAAAATGCAAACTCCGCACAGAAGGGCTCCCACAACCTGGGTTCAAACCAGGAACCCTCTTGCTGTGAGGCGACCACAGCACCACCCTGCCGCACAGTGGATATTTAAAGACCAATATAATGACGATAGCTGTGCACAAGAAAACGTCAGTAGCCAATTAATCATTTAATTTTTAACAAGGGCCTCTAATTTGAAACGGGAAGCTGCAACATTCACTCATTGGACTCATAGACGTTTGCTCTAGCATTGATAGTGCTACAGTGCTGGAGCAGCTGTCGTGGTCGAGCCAAAAAGTTATGGATATACATGTGAAAATGAGGAACAGTAGACACAGCAGAGGGGACCTGCTTTCTCAACCTGCTCCTCTGAAGTCGTCAAAATCCAGCACTCGGGCAGGGACTGAGTATCAGTCACTTACGAACAAAGTCATCCTTTCACGTCAGCATGATACGCGGCCAGTCGCTGTTATAGTTTAAAGGTGCTTGGCGGTGTCAGGGGGAAACGCCGTGGGACAAGAAGGAAAGTTAAGGTGACGAAAGTCCATGTAGGGCAGGCAGGAGGGGTGGTGAATGGGTCCAACAAACACCGACTTTCACCTGGGAGAGCAGTGTCCCGTAAGATTATAAAGCTAAACCCTGTTCTTTTTTCCTAAACCTAACTACGTGCATTCGGAAAAATCTTTATTTTGAAAGAGACTGTATGTAAACAGTATATTTCCTGTGAAAACAGAAGTGTATTTTGGAAGAAGACAATGCTTGACACAGCGTCCAAGAACGTCAAGAACCAACACACCCAGAGTACCTTTCATGTCGTGTCTGGACGTGGAAAGTCCATGATCAAGACATCGATACGTGACGAGGTCGGAGTGAGAATGTGTCGGCTTTCTCTGGATCCGTGCCCACTAATCATTTAACACAACCCTGCCTTCTTTAGCTCCAGTTGGTGATGTACATCCCCACAATACTGGTGACCACTACACAACTATCGGCCACCTGCAGATTTGTGTTATTTGAGTAAATGTTCTTTCCACCACTGCTGCACGTGCAGTACATGTGGATGGTCCATGTTTATCTACCCGAGCAGTTACAGCAGGAACTGAGGCATCCATCCAAGTTCGACATCCAACCATCCGTCACGGTGATAAGTGGAGCCATGTCTGTCTGACATCCGTCACACATCTCAGTAGTGGGTAGAGAGCCTTCCAGAATATCTGATTAATCTTTGCTAAGCTGTCGTTTGAGTGATACCAGCAGGAGAGTAAGTGGCTCGCAGCTCGAGCGGTGGTCCGGGGGTCCCGGTTTGAGCAGCTGCTCGGGTGTTTGATGGAAGGTGATGGCAGTTTATCACCTCCCTGGAGCGGGAAAAGCGCAGAGGTGCATCTAAAAAACAAAAGTGTTCACTGTTGCTATCTGCTCGGCATGCACTTTAAACATCAGGAACAAAGTTCTCATAAACCAATCCGCTGTCCCCGCGGCTGTTGCCAAGTCGTTGGACAGATGAGAACAAAAAGACGTTCCTGTATCAGGCGTTGTCGAGGAGGACGTGGATGATGTGAGAGAATGTGGGCTTATGATAGAACAGGAGGGGTTGTTTGTTGACAGCGAAGGAGAACGGCTGTCATGCATGTGAGGGAGGAGAGAAGCTGATAGCCCCCGAGGTGTACACTTTGTACGTATGAAACAGATAAGCTTGTCTTTGTCGTCATGGCTACTCATACAGGGGATTGATAGAGAGGGAAGACGGGGGAGGACAAGGTGGGGGCTTGTCAGTGACAAAATCCAAAGCTAGAGGATCACTGCATGTGGACCATGTTTGGAGAAGTCACAGCCGTTCCTCGCAGGTCAGCCAAGGGTTCTGCTGCAGGAATTTGAGAGTCCCAGACGAATCCTGCCGCCTGGTGTAAACACAGTGTGATACAGCGCTGTTTACCATCCCTCCTGCGCCTTTTTTTTGCGTCTCATTCTCATGTTGTGGATCCACCGTCTCTCACTTTGTGGGTATTACAAGCACAATGCACACATGCTCATGTACAGAACATGCATTGTGATCATCTGTCTCATGTGACTAAAATAAACATTGTCTCCTTTGTCATCAACAAATCATAATGTGCCGTCAGAGCTAGCTGGGCTCCTCTTCATACGGCTTATGTCAAAGGGCTAAACTCCTTTTACGGAGTACATATGACATGTAACGTTTATCAGAGACGACTTCAAATTCAAGGTTTCCCTGGATTCACTCTTGGGGCCGTTCGCCGGGAATAATCTCAGCAATCGTGTGCATGCAGCCGGTGCATGCTGGGAGAATTTTATCAGACAGAAAAATATATAAACATATATCGCCAGATTGTACGGAGCAATTTGAAGTGCCTTATCCAGAGTAACATAAACAAATTGCTCTTTTACCCTGAAATCCCTGTTGTGTCTGTCTGTGCTGGAAGGTGTAGATGCTGTTCATGGGCGGATTATGAGACAGGGGGCCCCTGGGCACAGATATGGAAAAGGGCCCCACCACCTCTTCAACGTAGGGGCAAAACACACAGATTCTGTGGTTGTCTTGGCTCTTTTTAGTGGTTTGTGTGTCTTCGTAGTGGTTATGTGTCTCTTTAAGGCCATTTTGTGTCTTCTTTGGTCATTTGGTGTCTCTGAGGTTATTTTTTGTCTCTTTGAGGTAATTTTTGGGTTTTCTTTGGTCATTTGGTATCTCTTTGAGGCTATTTTTGTCTCTTTGAGGTCATTTTGTGTTTGAGGTAATTTGGGGATTTTCTTTGGTCATTTGGTGTCTCTTTGAGGCCATTTTGTGTCTTCTTTGGTCATTTTATGTTTCATTGAGGTTATTTTGTGTCTCTTTGAAGTAACTTTTGGGTTTTCCTTGGTCATTTGGTGTCTCTTTGTGGCTATTTTTGTCTCTTTGAGGTCATTTTGTGTCTGAGGTAATTTGGGGGTTTTCTTTGGTCATTTGGTATCTCTTTGAGGCTATTTTTGTCTCTTTGAGGTCATTTTTGGGTTTTCTTTGGTCATTTGGTATCTCTTTGAGGCTATTTTTGTCTCTTTGAGGTCATTTTGTGTCTGAGGTAATTTGGGGGTTTTCTTTGGTCATTTGGTGTCTCTTTGAGGCCATTTTGTGTCTTCTTTGGTCATTTTATGTTTCATTGAGGTTATTTTGTGTCTCTTTGAAGTAACTTTTGGGTTTTCCTTGGTCATTTGGTGTCTCTTTGTGGCTATTTTTGTCTCTTTGAGGTTATTTTGTGTCTTCTTTGATGTCATTTTTGGGTTTTCTTTGGTATTTTGGTATCTCTTTGAGGCTATTTTTGTCTCTTTGAGGCCATTTTGTGTCTTCTTTGGTCATTTTATGTTTCTTTGAGGTTATTTTGTGTCTCTTTGAGGTCATTTTTGGGTTTTCTTTGGTCATTTGGTGTCGTCTTTGGTCATTTGGTGTCTCTATGAGGCTATTTTTGTCTCTTTGAGGTCATTTTGTGTCTCTATTTGAGATTATTTTGTGTCTCTGAGGTAACTTTGGGGTTTTCTTTGGTCATTCGGTGTCTCTTTGAGGCCATTTTGTATCTTGTTTGGGTCATTTTGTGTCTCCTTTGGTCATTTTATGTCTCCTTGAGGCCATTTTGTTTCTGTCTGAGGTTATTTTGCATCTCTTTGAGCTTATTTGGTGTCTTTTTTGGTCGTTTTGTTCCCCTTTGTGCTTGTTTTGCCCCTTTTAAGTAGTCATATTATCTCTCTTTGCAGCTCCTTTGTGTCTCTTTGTGGTCATTTTGAGTCTCTTTCTGGTCAGTATGTGTTGATTTAAGAGACATTTTGCAACTGAAGGCCAGAGGGGCCCCTGACACTTTGGGCCCCTGGGCCTGTGCCCAATAGATGTGCTCAGTAATTCGTCCGTGATGACGCTGCGGTGTGATGCACATTGAAGAGCATGTTCTGCCTTTTAAATAAACTTTTTTGTTGGAGATATTGTGTTCTTCAGCTCTGAGCTCCCATAATTTCCATCTTAACAGCCACCGTCTGATTGCAGAGGCAATGAAAGTTGGGACTGAACAATCTGAAATCATCATCTCGATGCCTTTTGGGGTAGTTCATCAGAAACTGTACAGTATACAGTCACAGCAGTGACATATTTCAATACTATCCAGGAGGCACAGCGGACTACTTTGGTTGATTTTCCATCCAATACGTGTGTGTGTGTGTGTGTGTGTGTGTGTGTGTGTGTGTGTGTGTGTGTGTCAGGTGTGAGTGTGTGTGTGTGTGTGTGTGTGTGTGTGTGCATTCAATTTTACATATGGGAAATTTCCCGTGTGTGTCTGCCAATATACCGAGAACAGTGCTGTCATTTGTGTGTGTGTGTGTGTGTGTGTGTGTGAGCATGCAGCTTGCTGTGCGGTGTTTTATTTTCTTCTAAACTCCTCAGCATGAAGACATCCGATTGGACAAAAATCACGGCACACATCAGGGAAGACGCACACAGTGTGATTGTCTATTTCTCTGTCATCTCTCCTTCCTCTTTAAACAAGTCTTTCAATAGCAACAGGCTTCCAAAGACTCACTTAGACTCAGCTCTGCGTGGTACTGGAATACATACTGTATATTATATTGTACATTTTGTACACACACTTAGTAAAACTGTTTGTTTTATCACTGTACAAATACACATGTAATATTACAGATTAAAATATGATCAGTGTACAGCCAGAGAGTTTCTTTTATGTGGGTTTGGAATTCAAATTGTAATTTAAAATCTATAAAGATATGAATATTAAGTGTGTTTCAAAGAGAATATGATTATAAGAGCAGGAGGTATAAATATATGTGCATTTCTGGAGGCATGATTTGCAAAGAAATGGATTCTCGCCTTGCAAAATGAGCAACTGGATTCAAACTTTTCAACTTTCGGAGCAGCGTTCAAGATTGCAGGAGTGACTTTTGCAGCCAGAAAGGGGGATAAAAGAGCAAACCTGGAAACTCAGAGGAGGACAAAAGCTGAGAGTAGTTTCCAGTGACGAAGGCCCGAAGGCCGGAGGCAAGGGCTTCATTCTGATTTCACCTGTAAATTTATGAGGCCTCATACTCACCTGGAGAAGAAGCTGGCCGTCTGATATCTTACTGGACACACTTTCTAACTTTTGCAATTTTAACATCCTGGGGAAAAGTTTTTTTTTTCTTTTGTGGAGCACCCACAGTGTTGATGTTTGAGTTGTTTGACCCACTCTGAACTTTAAGGGTCGAGATTAACGTTTAAAACAAAATCAGCAAACAGAAAAACGAAAATTAAAAAAAAAGAAGTAAAAAAAAGAAGTAAACTCAGTAGCCTGCTGCAAGTGTTAAATGTACATACAAGTGTTCATTTTTCATTTGCTTACGTATGTAGATGTTCATTGTGTATTCACTCACCGTGGCTTGTGGCTTCTCTTCGCAATAGGAAAAATAAATTTTACAGTCTATTGTTTGCATTGTATATATCTATATGATGATAAATTATATGTAATTCGGATGCGGTACATTTGAAATGTACATACACGTCTTTAATAGCTACTCTCTGAATGTTTCCTCCCCCAAAGAACCCCTCATTTATTCTCCTCCCCCTCCCCCCTCCTCCTCCTCCTCCTCCTCCTCCTCCTCCTCCTTCTCCTCCTCCTCCTCCTCTCCCCACTATGATACTTCCTGTACAGTAACAATGGTATTGATTTCATTTTTTGATGCATTCTTGATTGATTATTTGTTCTGGACAATGAATCTGAGTGTTACTATCACTGGCCACCTATGACACTGTAAGATGAACTGCATTAAGTGGTTACATTGTGCCATATTCTCTCAGAATGAAATTCAAATAAAAATATATGAAATGTGTTTTAAATTTTTTTTGGAGCTTTTGAGTGTGTGAAGGACGTCGCTAGGATTTAAGGACATGGGGGACTTAAGCCTGGATCATACAGAAAGCGTTTTGCAGGTTGCCTTCTATGTAATCAATCTACTATGAATTTAGGAATTTTATTTATTTGACAGTAATCAGTATCTAGTTCCCAAACTGTTGAGGCAGAGGGTACTTACTGTAGCTCTGGCTGAGGGTTAGAGGCTTTCACAGGGAAACAGAGATCTGTGTGGGTACATGAGACCCTAACAAAGAGGGTGGGTCATGGGGAGTACCACCAGTTGGTCCAGGAGCTTCGTCACGATGATGGCTGTTTCCAGACATATTTTAGGATGACTCAGGGGCAGTCTGACAACCTGCTATTTATCGTCAGGCTGTATAGCTCTGGGTATCCAGCAACCACTACCACCAGTTTCTCCTCCATTGTTTACCAAATGTAAACTTATTGTCACGACAGAAGGCCCGCCTCTCAAACGATCCAATTGAACAATGGGAAAAATGACGAGATGATGTGTGGCTCCTTTTCGCTCTAAGTTTTTTCAGCTCGAGGAGTTCAGAGCGTAGAAATGTGTCTCATTACGAACAATTACGAAAAGCCACCTCCAGCTGCTAAAACCTTCCTGTGTGATCGGGGCCTTAGCCCAGGCCTCTGTAGGGGGGACGGGGAGGAACCTCCCCCGTGAAAATGTTTGGTGAAAGCTCTGATTTGATTGCCTGATATGAGACCAACAGAACTGTCAGCTCGATACACTCCGTTTCCATCTTCAGTCTGACATTGCGTCCACTCTAACAAATTTCTGTGGCGGAGAGGATAAATTTTCCCTAATCAATCAGGGGTTGACGTCAGCAAAGGCATGCGGTCGCAAGAGCGTCCCACCACCGAATCAAACGGGATCAGATTCCTTAAGGAGGCCTCAGGATAAGAGAGTGACTTCGGAATCTGAGCCAAGTCCTCAACAAGGGCACGTCTCAAGCCCGTTGTAGACGGGAGGTTCCAGACGTGAAAGCGGATTCAATCATTAGAAACCAACTTATCCCCCTGAATCTAACATCATTATAAGTCCACACTGATGCGTAGCCATGGCAACATAATTGTTTTGCCGGATTTTGTGCTGGAGCAGAGCAATATTACGAAGACATGCTGATGTCAAACAGCCTCAGTAGCAACATCTGTCTTATGTATAGCCCTGTTTCCACCAAACGCTTTCAGTATGGTACCTTTGGAACCAACAGTAACCCTTCAGACATGGTACCTAGACCCCAGTGTTTCCACCACAAACAGTGCTCTTACATGTGGGCGGGGTTGTTGTCACTCACTGCTATCTGAGACGAAAATAGAACAGGCTGCAGTGAGAGTCTCTCTCCATGGGATATTTAGTCCTTCTCAGGCAAGCTCAGGGGTTTAGTGTTGCTGTAGCCCACAGGAACAATGCTCCATGATGCTTTCTTTTTCTCCGAGTGAGGATCTTGTGGAAATGAATATATTTATATATTTATACATTTGAAGATCCACTCATCACTAAAAGTGTATGTCACCCAAGAGAGACAATAAAAACTTATGTAATAGAACTCATGCATTGAGTAACATTACAAGTTAACGTTCCACCTTAAAATTCGCCGACAGTCTGCCCAGTGAATTAAATTATTTTTTCTCCGACTCCAGCAACCAATTCTATTTTGAAGTCACCTTAACTAGGACTTTAAGGAAAATTTTGACTTATGGTGTTATGTACAACTGACCTGTGGAGCTTAAGTTACAAGAGAAAAATGGTGAGCACACAATAGCCTGTTGTGGCTAAGCCACTTGTTTCCGACCTGCTAAACAGAACATATAAATCTTACACAGTGGACCTTTAAATAAAAGATCTGAGTACTTCTTCTACCACTGTTAACATCAGTTTAACAGCATGTTAAATGGGTTTTCTTCCTCTGCTGACGATCCACAAGGTGAGAGACACAAACACGTTTTTTACCTTTAATTTTTTTATTCTTTTTTATTTTTGGAAAGAAAGGGAATGTTAACTCCAACTGAGGACTACAATCAGGAAGACTTTAATTTTGTACAGCCAAGAGCTGGAGAGTAAAAATCAGCGGGTATAAATTGAGGTACAACAGAGCAGCGAGCAGGAAAACACACTAAACACAGTCGCAGTTTTTTTTACACTTGTACAGTTTGCTATTTCATGCAGCCTCCAGACAAAACTAACTGTTTACTCTAACTGGAAATGGAAGAAAAATATCATATAGCACAGAGAGACGGGGGAAGCGTTACCATTAACTCGAGACACTTGGAAAAATTGCAAATGCACGTCTGATTAATTAAGTGAAGATGTTTAGAGCTTCACTTTTCGCAAAACGCTTCATTAAGTCGAGGCACGGACCAGAGAGTTTTCCAAATTAAAGTTAGGCTATGCAACTGTAAAACAAATCCTATCCAATTTGTTTGGAAGAAAATCATCCTAGAAACAACATCATTAGGTGAGAAAGCTAGTAAACAAACGTCTTTCATATTCATTATTCATCAGTATTACGTCTCCTACCACATCGTACAAGTCGTTCCTTATCAGGTGCTAGAGAGAAGAGAAAGTAAAACATGTTTGTCACTAAAAGTCATATTTCCACTGGTTTTGTCAAAGCTCTACAGGCTCCTACTGTCAACCTACAGGACACACAAAGAGGAACCATGTTGAAATAGGGCAGTGGACATCTCTCCACCCTCTTCTGTCTTCCTTCCCGGGGACAAACAGCCTCATCAGTCCATTTGGGTGCGCTCTCGCTTCTTGCCTTCCTTCTTTTGCTTCTTTGCATCTGCAAGACAAAAGACGGTGAGAGAGACGGTGTTTACTTTGACACTTTCCCTGCCAGAGGTGGTGTTTTTGCAAATAAACAAATCCCATTGTCTCCGTGAAGAGCACATATGCTCCGCTTCAGATTGTAATAATCAAGCGTATGAGTTTTAATTGGTTTTTTATTTTGCCAGGGTGCAGGTTTAGTGCTGAGACGCTGCATGCAGTCCCTGCTCCCGCTGTCTCCCGGGGATTGATTTGTGGCCGGATGTATGCCCCATGAAAAACCGCTTTATCGACTTCCTGCAACAGTGGATTGGTACCTGGCAGCCATGACAGAAGACACAGTCTATGGCCTCCTTCTGTGCTTCGCAGCCTCTCTGCTCTGGTGAGCAGGAAGAGAGCACAACCTGCAGCCGTTTAGCTAGCTAGCTCCTGGCTAGCTGTTTGTTGGACTGTCAATCTGCGGGGCTGTTTGTGTGTATGTGCTTGTCTGCATGCATTTGTGTCTCTCAGCTGAACTGTCTTTTTTATTGTTTGATAATACGCCTGTGTGTGTGCAGACAGCTGTGGGTTACATAAACCTAAATCAATTTGTAGTGAAATGAGATTCCCTGCCGCCAAATAGGCTTTTCCATGGCCTTTTCTGCAAACCACGAATATGTTACATTTGCACGTTCCATACAAATCATACCAGCGTTTCTAAAGTGACAATATATCTGAGCTGACATCATCATCAGGATGTGGAGGGGATGGTAGATACAGTAACAGCTGAGCGAGACGCCTGCCAAGCTGCCATTTGAAACCAATAAACAACACAATCAGTTTTGTTTTTTTGAGACATCGCTGTGTTTTTAGCTGCTTTTTGCTGTTTTAACACCACAGATAGTGAAACTAAAAGCTGCTGTTTTCACCGAGTTACTGTACGTTCAGCTTCCAAAATGGCGGAAGTCATTAATTTTCAATGAGTACCCGGCAACTTGGGCGACCTGTTCGTCAGCCACGCGTCTTGGGCGACCAAAGCGACCGGAGTGTGTCCAGAGGAGAGTTAAAACACGTTTAACTTTATGGTAATGAGCTCTGACGCAGTTTGGCGACAACCGTTTGGAATGCTGATGTGCTTCAATGAAGCGGTCCCAGACAACAAGCCATGTAACTTTGGTTCCTACAACACACTTGTTCCGACAATGGATATCGAGAAGTTTATTACTTGCGTTTGCGCCCACTCAGTCCTTTATCATGTGTCACTGTTTAGTTACAGAGACCAAAATAAAAAGAATGAGGCTTGGGACTGCGTCGTGGAGGTAGTTGGTTGGTCTGGTGAGTTTTAAAGTGTGTAATGTTAGTAATAGAGGAGAGAATTACAGGCTAATGTTGCGACGTAGCATGCAAGTCCTCCTTGCTTGGTTTGAATGGGATGACATACTGCAAAGCAAAGCATTTTATCAACACAGATTTTGTAAAACACATGGGTGCAGATCCCGGGGGGGATGGGGTGGACATGTCCCCCCCAAATTCTGAAAAACACAAATTGTGCCCCCCAGTTCTAAATAGCTTAAATGATTGAAATTGAACAAATGTATACAGTAGTCCTATATACTGGGAGAAAGGGAAGATGAGGAGGAGAAATGGGAATCCGTGAGAGGCGAGAGATGAGAACGTGAGTGGACATAACATGCCTGAGACCCTGAAACTAGAAGTAGCATTAACTAACAGCGAAGCAGTGAAAAGGAGGGTGATGGCTGGTTCCATGTACTACTGACTGTTTAAGAGAAATAAACAGTAAAGGTAAGCATATTATTCTCTTTGTAGTGCTTTTTGAATGACTTGGTGATGGTGATGAGCCTCTATGAAATCGTGAAATATGCTGGCAATCTCAAGCGCTCTGTGGGCATGATTTGCACGCGTGCAATTAAAAAAAATCACAACTGATTGTGTCCCCCCCAAACTTGTCATCAGATCTGCACCGATGGTAAAACAACATTAAAATAAAGACTGGACAACAGCAAGCAACAACTATGCGGCTCCTTTAAATTGACAAGCACGATCGAATGTTCAATGATTCACGTGATGAGCGACTAGAGCGACCAAAGCTGCCACAAATATTTTTGACAGTCGTGCTTCTTGGGTGGGCTTCTTGAACGTAGTAGTTATTGCTGCTTTTCCGGCAGAGTTTGAGCCACCAAACCAGGTACTTTAAGCCAAGACATAATCTTTTCCTCACCATAATCACATGGATTTTTTGCCTTAAGCTAACTACACGTTAACTGCAGCGTTGTTAAAACATAATGTTGTAATGAACCTGCTACGTAACATACAAATGCTACGAATTTGTGGTTTGAAGAAACAAACAAGAAAGGACGGCAGAGGAGATACCTGCACACCAATGCAGCTGGGCTGGACAGCCACAAAAAGGTTCACAGGCTGAGATCAATTCAACATAATGTCAATTTATTTAGGACATCCGTGCATAAAAAGAAGGGTGCTCAAAGTGCGGGTGTCTCCTCTGCCGTCCTTTCTTGGTTGTCCATTGTATTGACGCACCTTTTTTTGTTGCCTTAAGTTCGCACAGTTTCACAGCAGCACTAAGACTTCACAAAGAGACATAAAGACACTACAGAAAGATGCAAAACCACCAGAAACAACTACAAGAAGACATAAAATGATCACAAAGAAATGCAAAACCACCTCAAAGTGACAAAAGTTTCCACAAAGAGACACAAAATGACCACAATGAGGTGCAAAACCTCCAAAACATGCCTACAAGAAGACATAAAATGATCACAGAGATGCAAAACCACCACAAAGAGACAAACGTGTCTACAAAGAGACATAAAAGGACCACAAAGAGATGGTTTGGTAGTCAGGCTTCTGCTCCTCACAGTCGATCTCATCTAATTAGTGGTAGCAGCTGACTGATTGATCACACCTAGTAGCAATCTGTCTGTGTCTGTATCTGTTCTGTCAAACCTTTGCTGCTGCTTTCATTTGTGCTTTATTATGTTGTGCACTTTGAGCACCCCTCTTTTGTGCACAGATGTCCTAAATAAACTGACTTTTTTTGCATTGATCTCAGCCTGTGAACCTCTCTGTGGCTGTCGGGTGTGCAGGTATCTCCTCTGCCGTCCTCCAAGATAAACTTTTTTTGTTGCCCTAAGTAGGCGCGGTTTCACAGCAGCCCTAAGACAGAAACATACACGGCTGTTTGGGTTGCACAGTAGGAAAAAATAAAATGAGCAATGGCTGAACTCCATGTCAGGGTCCTGATGTTGACCTTACAACTTTCAGGAAATGTTGCAGTCTAAGACTCGGCTGTTTTGACTTTAACTGTAACCATAACTTTTAACTTTCAACACCAGAAATGAGAGGTGTTGTGTGGTGCCTGTTGACATCTGCTGTTTATGATGACATTGCACCTTTCACAATAAAGTGTAAAAAGTTGCTGAAAGTGGAAGTCTTTTATTTTCTATCATCTGCAGCAGTCTCACAAACATCGACCACTTACTGCTAAGATATGCTACATTTGTGTGTTCAGCTCGTGCAGGATGTATGGATGAGTGGATGAGTGGATGGACTGGATGAGTGGATGAGTGGATGAGTGGATGAATGGATGGACTGGATGAGTGGATGGATGGATGGATGGATGGATGGATGGATGGATGGATGGATGGACTCGATGGATGGATGGATGGACTCGATGGATGGATGGATGGACTCGATGGATGGAGGGATGGAGGGATGGAGGGATGGATGGATGGATGGATGGATGGATGGATGGATGGATGATGTGTGGACAGATGGATGGATGCATGGATGGTGTGTGGACAGATGGATGGATGGATGGATGATGTGTGGACAGATGGATGGATGCATGGATGGATGGATAGATGGACTCGATGGATGGATGGATGGATGGATGGATGGATGGATGGATGGATGGACGGATGAACGAAGGGATGGATGGATGGATGGATGGATGGAGGGATGGATGGACGGATGGATGGACGGATGAACGAAGGGATGGATGGATGGCATGGATCCTGGTTCCCTTCTCCTGATTGCCAGCAGCTGCTGACCTGCACACCTGAGCATCATCTACAATCAGTCCACTGCAGTATTAAACCCCGGCTCAGACCTCCAGACTCTGCCACATCGTTCAGTCTCCTCTATGCTACAGACGTCCAGGCCAACTTCTAAGTTTTGTGACACTTTCTGTGTCTCAAGTTCACCACACGAGCCTCAACCATAACCAGCCACGTCCAGCCTTGTTCTGGTCTGCTGCCTCCGGATGTGGACTGCTCTCTCCTCAGCCCCTCAGCCTGCTCTGCTTCACCATTCCAAGCCCACCTCAGCCATCATTTCACTCAACCCTTCACCCCCCATCTATAAACTACAATAAACTGCCTTTAACTATTCCCAGTTTCCTGGTTGTGTTTGCATTTAGATCCGAAGTTGAAGTGTCACAACAGGGTGGATGGAGTGGTCAAATAAATTAATTTGTTACACGACATCATACACTGTACAACTCTACCGAAATGCAATTCCATCATCTCCACTGTTCTGCCTCCTTTGCTGCTCTCTTAACATTGTAGGCAGCTGCTTTATAACTCTTCATGTTTCCAGCACAGCTCTAAGTTGTAGGCAGCAGTGTGTGTGTGTGTGTGTGTGTGTGTGTGTGTGTGTGTGTTTATGGCATCCCAGGAGAGCTTTAGAGATGCTGGTAGGTGGATTCTCTTACTTCTGGACAGAGCCAGGCTAACTGTTTCCATCTGTTCCCAGTCTTTGTGCTAGGCTAAGTTAGCTGGCTACTGGAGGTTGACTTAATGTGCTCTTGGCAAGAAAACAGAGAACTTCTTTACAAAACAACCACTCCATAAGCACATGGCACAGCACAGGAAAGCCAGCTCCTCAAGTCGAGACTCACAGAGAAGACTGATGGTTTGAAAGAGTTGTGAAAGAAGCCATCGATGTCAAACTGGAACGATCATTGTTAAACAGAGGTGGACGACGACATCACTTATCACCCACCTACAAGGCAGTGTTGGGATCCCTACCCGGACGGCTTAACACCAATTCTCACCTGGACCCATCTAACCCTAACGACACACATGATGGCCGGGTGGGTCAATGACTCACATGTGACCTTAATGTCTCTGAAAAGCAGGATTTATACTTGTGCGTCAGCTCTTTGCAGAGCCTACGCTGTAGCCTACACATGTGGCCTATGCTGTTGTGAGCATTTATGCTTGTGCGGTGGTGTGTCTGTGTCACTCTGCAGTTACACGTCCAAAACACTAGTTGGCAGTGGGGTTTCTGTGAAGTGCTGTAAAGTTTAGTTGATTCAAAACACACTAAAAACACATTAAACACACATTAAACATGGCTTAACAGAGACAATTTCAAACACAAGTACATAAATCAGCTTGACTATAACTCGCAGCATTCACAGACAAACACTTTTAGCACAAGCCTAAGCATTTTACATTGTATAAATTAGCCTAGCAGCTAGCGGACTTTTCCTCTACTCATATGAAGCCAGGGACAACAGCAACATTTAACAAAGGTAATGTTACCAATTTCAGCTCCATTACAACTCACAAGGTTCACTGACAAAACAACTGTCTTATACTAAACACGTTTTCCAAACAAATACAACATGCTAATGTTATTAGCACAAGCCTATGGCATTTACATTGTATAAATTAGCCTAGCAGCTAGCGGAGATTTCCTCTGCTCATATGAAGCCAGGATAAATAAAACACAAGACTTAAAATGCTATTTTTGTGGAGGCTTTATTGTCTTCACAATTTATTGTTTCTTATCTGTGAAATTACAATAAATAAAAGCTTTGTTTCCACTGAGGGAAATGGTTTCAGCGTCGTTTCGATGCAGAAATATAAATGTTTCGGTGTATTTGATCATCTCCTTTCAAATTATATGTTTGTATTTCTTAAATGTTTGGCACCACTAGTCTCTAACTGTGGCGTGTGCTCTCAAGCGTTTTAGTTTAGAACATGTTGAAGAGAGACGTCAACCTGGATAATCCACAACCTCTTTATTTAGACCTAATCCAGAGCAAGTTACTGCTGCAATTTAAACTAAATTTAGATCATACCACAACTCTTTTTTTTTACAGCTTTACATGAACAAATAATAAATGCTCATGTTCATAATGACAGTTTTTAAGAAGTCACATGAAAAAGCAGATTTGATTAAAATGCTTGACAAATCCAAAACAACTAACGTAAGGAAAAAGGTGTGTTTAAAAAGAGATACAGTGTGATGATATATGAAAAGATTGTCAATACTTAAATCCTGCATTAAAGTTTTTGTATGAATGGATTATCTTGAAAGGACACCTCCTCAAATCCTCTAATGGCATGCAGGCGAGCAGTTCTGAACAGCGACAAGGTGTGCTTAGTCAATGAGATTTCAATTGAGCGTCAACCCTTTAACATTCTGAATGTGCTCTATGAGGAAATCTTAGAAATCTCTTCTTGTCCCCTCGGCTGCAAATTTCCGTGGGCATTAAGATTTTGACGTTCATAGCGCGCTCACCCATGCAAACATGGAAATCGCTCTTCCGTCCCATTTGTTTGCTTGTTTTCATTTGTTTAAATGTTTTCTCTCCTTTTTTTTTCTTCTTCTTCTTCTCTGTCCCTGTTGTGTTTGTCAGCACATTCCGCTCCCCCGGGGAGAGAGATGGAGGAAAAGGATTCACTCTCGCTCTGTTCTGTCTTTCTCCATATGTGAGACGGGGATTGTCATACCAGGCTGGAGTACTTTCTGCTGTATGTGCACAATACATGATACTGCTCGCTCTGCTCTTTGCCTCTGACACACACTGATAATCAGGCTGCTGCTGCCTTCTCCGACTCAAATCCGCCCTGAGCCAAAACACGGTGACTACATATCTGACCAGTCGAGAGCAGAATCTGACTCTCTGACATTTGTTGGATCGTAGCCAAGTACATTTACTCAAGTACAATTATAAGGTACTTGTATATTTAATGATACATTTTGCCTGAAAATATCTTTTAAAATAAGGAAATGTGTAATTTTAAATACTAATATTAAACCTTGTAGTTGTATGCCTCCGCAAACTAGTCATGTTGCAGTTACAGTCCAGACTCATATGCAGCCCGGACAGTAAACAATGCTTTAAATATGGATGTTTTTTCCAAAGAAGCTACAAATTCTTAAACGATGCTTCAGACACATCCTACCACAGCAGCATAGGCACCCGTGTGAAATTTTGTTGTAATTAACATATGAATTGTTGAGTTCGGTCAGGACCTCTTGAGTCGAAGAAAACTTCCATTTGCTGTATTATATTTGGCGGTATGGCTCTGTTCTGGGGCCTCTCTACCTTTGCTAGGCCTACACAGAAAGCCTCTTCCACACACCTATGTAGAAGGCCTACGGCAGAGAGAACATACCTCTCTGCCCTTCCATGTGCAAATGAGAAAACCCTGAGGCAGAGAGAGCCATCCTCCTGCCCTTCCATGCGCCTACATGGAAAACCTAAGGCAGGGAGAGCAGCATCAGTGACAAACAGAAATGACACTGATAAGTCAGACACAGCGTGAAAAGGAGGAGCTGGGGTGGAGGTGGGTTGCAAAGCAGCTTGCAGAGGAAGCAGCAACAGTAGGCAGGCCAGAGCAGTTTAAATAGGGCGCCCTGAATGAGATTCACCAATTGGTTGCATAGAAAGGAATCATGTGATCTATCAGCTGACTCCCTTCCATCAATCAGCTGCTCCATCAGTTGATTGGGCTGTTTGAGATCAGCTGATGTAGCTGGGATGTGAGCTGAGCTTGACATCGTGTCCTGAACGAACGCTGTGCTCAGTTTATAGCCAAAAACATGTTTTGTGAGATCACAGTGACCTTGACCTTTAACCACCAAAATCTAATGAGTTCATTGTTGAGGCCAGGTTGGTGTCTGAGCCAAATTTGAAGAAATTCCCTTAAGGTCTTAATGAGATATTACGTTCTCGAGAATGAGACAGGTGCAAGGTCACAGTGACCTTTGACCGCCAAAATCAGTTCATTGTTAAGTCCAAGTTGATGTTTGTCCAAAATTAAAATCAGTAGCAAAGTACAGTGTAGCTGTCACAGGGAGATACGGCTAATGCAAGAGAAGCATCAATTTAAAAGATAGATCACTTTATTATACCACTAATTAGTTCAAATGGACAAGAAAGTGGTGTATTTCTTTTATACTTTGCCGTAAGATCAAATGTGGTGTGTCTGCCTTTGGACTATTTCAAGGAGATCATCGTCACATGGTGACTGATGGGCTGTCAGTTATATTCTGGGCACAAAAAATCAGCTTAAAATGGCATAAAATGAGGCTATTAAAAGTTAAGTGTCTGCTACACAGTTTGGCCGGCCGACCTAAAAACTTCTTTTCTTAACTTAATATTTCTGCCCTACAAAGGCAGGGAGCCGTAGCTGCAGAAACTGTGAGTGAATGTGATGATAATACCCTGTGTGGCTCTGAATTAATGTCTGTGATTTAAAATCTGAACACCACCTGTCCGTCTAACAGAATGACACAGACAAAATTGCTCCAAACAAATTCAGAGCCGCCAGATTTATCTCCACAAAGCCTTTTGTTTAACCAGAAATCAACTCTGGCATCCAAACACTCCAAACACGCTGTGTACTCCTGTTGTGCTGAAAGAGAAGGCGGGGACCTTGAGGTTTCTACAGGCATTCATAATGTTTCATTTCTGTCACTCTTTGTTCTCTCCTTCGCTCTGCAGGGTCTGTGTTTCACCTGGGCTCGACAGCAAAGACACGCAACTCTGAATCTCAGATCGCTCCCGAGGCGCCTCTTAGCATTGTCTCCTCCAGAATCTGCAAATGACAGATGCTACCTCCATCACAGTAACCTGCTGCAGTCAGGGGAAACCTATCTCCCAAACCCAAGGTGGCTGTTCAGAATTGCAGATTTGGCCGGGCAGATCTCTGCGCCCAGCCGGGGGTTAGATAGCCTCTCCTCTCTCCATTTCAGTCACTCCAAAGCCAAACATTTCTCTCTTTTTTTCATAAGCCCCCTGATCCCGTGGCTGTGGACTGTATCTCTGCCATCCCCTGACACAGAAAAGCACACACAATTCCCCTTCCTGTACACACCTCATTGTGCACAGCACCCCCTCTTTCTCTTTCCCAGTAACCCCTTTGCTTTCCAGGGCTTATCTTCCAACTGGCAGACATGGAAAATCACATCGCACATCACACTGCTCTGAAAGCTCAGAGTCTCTCTTCCCGACTGCTTCCCCTCATCTGGGCCACTGTCATCCTCGCTCTGCTTCTCTGTTGCCCTCAGCTCTCACACCTCTTAGGCTGTCACTTCGCATCCATGCATCCGGCCTTCATTAGAATCGATGTGCACAGGTAAACAGCGCTGCAAACCAAACACCTTTTCACTCGCGTGCACACACACATCCAGGATGTGCATATATACATCTGAATTTGCATTTTTAACATGAAAAGCTACGATCTAGATCGATATTCCTGCATAATGAAACACGAGGAAATTAAATTTGAAAAGCAGAGTAATCAAAATGTAATGTGGATGCATTCATGCATCCTTTACAGGGATTTTAATTGGGACCTTCTTGTCTTGAATGTCTATGCCACGCAGTAGCAACTACAAGGCTCTGATGATTAAATTAATTAATTACGCATAAGGTTCTTTATATTCACAGTATAACACTTCAAGATGCGGCTCAAATAGTGATGCTTTGGGTTGGTAGCCTGACCAAACCTCCAGCCGATGCCCCGGGAATGAGACTCAACAATTATCTTTTTCCAGCACCCTTTGAATGAACACTTCACCCCCAGATTGACCCATGCACTTTTGCTTAAACTTTACAATTGAAGACACTTCTGCATAAACAGTTTCAGGCATGAACGAGCAGCATGCCTTAGCAACTCAATGGAATCCACAAGCAGGGTTCAAACCCACGTGCTGATGGGTGCTACTTGTATGCAGCAGTGTTTTTAATAGAAAGGTTTTAGCAAAAATTCATGGGACAGCATTGTAGTCAAGACCACCTAAACAAAGACCAAGTCATGACCAAGACTTTGACAGGTTAAGACCGTGTTAAGTCCAAAACCAGACGAGTGCCAGTCTGACTCGGTGTCAGTCCCATTGATCAGAAGCCCTCGGTGTAAGACAACAACGCCCAGAGGCACCTTTAAGCCCTGTTTCCACCAAACACTTTGGGTATGGTACCTTTGGAACCAACAGTAACCCTTCAGACATGGTACCTAGACCCTAGTGTTTCCACCACAAACAGTGCTCTTAAATGTGGGCGGGGTTATTGTCACTCAACTGCTCCTCATTACCGAGGTTACACGCCCACATTTTCAGAAAAAATAGAACAGGCTGCAGTGAGAGTCTCTCTCCATGGGATATTTAATAATAGAGGGTTTGTGCTTTTAGTCCTTCTCAGGCAAGCTCAGGGGTTTAGTGTTGCCGGAGCCCACAGGAACAATGCTCCGCAACACTTTTTTTTTCTCCAAGTAACATAACAAGTAAATGTTCCACCCCACCAGCAGTCGACCCAGTGAATGAAGTTATTTTTTCTCAGACTCCAGCTGCTGCTTTCATTTTATAGTTACAGTTTACTAATAAAACTCTCCACAGTGTGAACAGTGGTTACATGAGCCTCAAAACCAGCCACAACTCAGCCCTGAGCAGAGTGACCGTCCTCTACTGACCAATCAGACTGCAGTGTTCACAGCTCCACCTTTTAGTACCAGATCTGTGTGCTAGGTACCCCAGCAGAGGGGGGACCAAACATGGGGACGGTACGGAACGGTTCCATTGGTACCATCCACAACTTTTCATGGCAGAAACGGAAAATAAGCGCCAACATTTCCCCTTTTGCTCCTTTTTTTTTGGCCAGTTTAGTGATTTTCCCGCAGTTGTGGTCTTGGCTTGTCTTGAAACAAAATCCAGCACCCTCTTTGTCCAAGTCCGAGACGAGACCTTCAGAAAGCAGTCCAAAACCGATCTCAAGTGCTACAACACCTGTTTGAGAAGTACTGAGCATACGACTGAATAAATTAGACTTGGATTATACTGCATAAGCTTTGTGTGTAAAAGGATATAGTTTTACAGTCCCCCCCTTTAAATCAGTTCAGGAATGTTCACCATTTTGGTTTACCACTGGGGCATTTGAGAAAGTTTCCTTCATGAATTTAAGGTAACACGGTGTATTATTAATATACAAATGGACATTTTGTGGCTGAAGATTCCTTTAGGAGACTGTACCAGAATAGCAGAAGTGAAAAAATGTAAGTTATGGATACTGTACGGCTGTACAGTCTAAAGCAGGGTGAAAAACATAGCCGTGGGGTGAATGTGAGTGTGATGGACGCTGATATATTGGAGACCTGTCTGTTGTACACTCTTCCTCACTCTCACCCATTGCACTATGGGATAGGTTACTTCCCCCACAGCATAAATCAATGTGGAAAATGGACGGACATTACGCAACAAGACCTCCAACTCTAAAAGCACAATGCGTCATTTGTACGTGACCTTTGCTCCCAGTGGCTGAGTGATAATTATGGAGCTGAAGGTTTTTAGCATGAACATATGTCATTACTGGGCATTTCCTGAACAGAGTGATGCTGTTGTTTTTCTTGGGAGCTCACCTTCCATATGGACCTGCTATAAATCCATAGACATCTCTGTATATTTTAACAGCAGCATCCTGTATAATATATTTGCTGGAAAGCTTGGGAGAGTCACAGCTGGCAAGTACACTACAGCTCCTCAAGAAACTTCCTGTCACAATGCATTAATGATGTGCTGCCGAGTGAAAGATTTAACAGATTCCTCCTTTGAAAGTCAAATAGAGTTTGGCATAACATCTTAGGACAAACAGTCGAGCAGACAGACGTGTTACAGTTGGCAGTGCCGCAGCTGCAGACATCCTGTAGTAAAAAAAAAAAAAAAAGAGCTCTGTCTCAGGAGTGCTCACATTTGTCTTATCGGTGTAATTTGGGAGCTTCACCTGACTGGGCTGTTTGCACGTGGAGTTTGCTTAACCTCACTGTCACTTCATCAAACCTTTCTGTGCACACATGTCATCTGCTGAGCGTGATAAGGCCGCAGTTTATAACCATTGGCAGCAATTCTGCACTCATTATAATCCTGTTTGGACAATGGGGCAGCCGCACTGGGTCAGTTACATCCTTGTTTACAGAATTAACAAAGGCCATCGCCGCACATGGAATGAATCGAGTGTGTTCTTATCACCAGTTGTAAACCCAGCAGACCATATTATATTCTACATGCGTCCACATGGTTATTTAATATTTAGTATTTAAGGTTTCTATGAGAGCATGTTTACACTCTTCAATGGTTGAAAAATTTTATTAAACATTTTCCTCATACTGTCTGTGCTGAAACACTTGAATACACTTGCTGTCTGAAACATTTTGTTTTCGCACCTGTCTCTTCAAGTCCCCCCCTCACGTAAAGGCCCAATCTGCTCTGGGTAGTTTGTGTTCCATGGTCTTGGAGATCTTAGCGTCTCTACACCGTCATTGCAGACGGGGAACGACTGTAACGGATAATAGCATCTCTTTTTACTGTAAAAAAATCACCAATAAAAACACACCTAGACATGTTCCAGCAGGAATATGATCCGAAATCACATCTGCAACCAAGGTTACATGTTTCCCTGATGTTTCCCATGTACGTTAGCAGCGTACTTGCAGCAGGGAATGACCAACAGGTTCTTTTCCCAACTTGTCACATAGTGGCCTTTCATGTCTACATATTACACGCTAGGTACCTCTCCGCGTCTGCTGTTGATGTTCCAGGATGCCGCTACCAGTGCTGGGACATCTACAAAAGCACGTGGTTAGGTTTAGAAAAAAACATCATCGTGATCTGGTTCCACATTCATACAGGAAGTGAACACCATGCTCCCAGGTGAAAGTCCATGGTTTGTTTGACCATACACCGACCCTCCTGCCGCCCTATAGGGAGTCTCCAGCTCCTTATGTGACATCCTTACCAGCAGCTTTTCAACTTGACGCCGTCTAGAAGTCTATCATGCTGTCGTGACAGGTGCCATCCAGTTGCATTATCAACTGTCACTGCCTGTCCACGAATCATACTGCGTTAGGTGCCATAGCGGCATATCATAATACTGCGAAAGGTTAGGTCTGGCCATGTTACATACTGATGCCACCCATCTGCATATCATATCACCACGAAAGGTAGCTTTTGGCGTCAGATGTCTGACAGCATAATCACTGACAAAACAGCTGTGTTTTACGTGTTACCTCTCTCAATGACAGCTTACTGGCTCTGAACTGTAGTTGGGAACACTTATTAACATTAAATTAGCTTGACTTGTTATTAGCTGGTATCTAGCTTCTAGAGGTCCAGACCACTTTGCAGAAGGAGGGCTGCGAGACGTTCGGGTGCTGTTCACAACAACGGCTATATTGCAGTCGTCACCACAAACAATAGGCATGACCTTCTCATGAGCTCATCTAGACACTTAATTCTGCTGCTATCATCCCGATTTGCTGAATGCGTCTTCACCATGACACCCTGCCAGCGCTGCTTCCCTCCGTATACACCATTAAGTACATGTCACACCCGCACAGGTTATCCACAAGGCCACTGCCCTTGAAGGTGGAAAAAGGGTGAGCCGGTAACACATGTTCCAGCAGGAATATGATCCGAAATCATGGAGAAATGAACAACATCAGCACCCAAGTTTACATGTTTCGCTGATATTAGCATGTAGCTACACGTATGTTAGCAGTGTACTTGCAGTGGGGGAATGACTGTAACGGAGAACAGCGTCACTTTCTGCTGTGAAAAAATCACCAGTAAAAGCATCTAAACTGAACTAGACATGTTCCAGCAGGAATCTGATCTGAAATCAGGGAGGAATTCACAACCAAGTTGACACGTTTCCATTACGTTAGCAAGTAGCTACATGTAGCACTGTAGGCTATGTAATGTAAACACTTGCAGTAGTGTGCCTGGATCAGATGACCATATAAAGAAGTCCATCACACTATGACATCATACCGTTGCAAGACATTGAAAAAACTGTTGGGAGCGGAGTGTTCAAAAAAGAAATCTGAGTTGTCACACACTGGGATTACTTCTACATTTGTGTTTAATATAAACATCCTTCATTTTACCACTATATTTAAGACAAAATATGTTAAAGCATAACAGGTCCTCTTTAACTCCAGTTTTCCGATAGCTGCCCATTTTCCATAGAATGTGGGAAGTAGGAGCTCCCCGACTTCAGTTTCTTTGACATGACAAAAGAACACTAAAAGCATGTAATTACAGCTGAGTTAACCTATTCACCTCTGCTCTCACACTGTCACTCGCTGCTTCAAGTTAGCATTTAAGTAGGTGGGTTTCCATCACGCTGACGTGAATGTGAATCACAGCTGGCAGCGCCTGAGATTAAAATCATTTGCAAGGGTTTGTGGGATTTAGTCAAATCAGCCTGCAATCAGCCTGAGATGTGCCAGGAGACGAGATAAATATCTGCTGAACTTACACAGTAATTATCACAAAGAGGATAAAAGGAATCCACTCTTAAAATACACCTTGATGCACTTACCGATGCTAATTTATCACAGTCAAAATGAGAATCAGATTATCTTATTCCAGGTTTTGACCTGTGTGTCATAGCTGTAACACATCCAACTTCCAAAATCGAGACAAAATATTCAAGCTTGTCACAGGGACGATCAGCAGTTCAACTAAATAAACAGAGACACCCAAGTGGTAAACACCCCTTCAGCTATAATTAATTAAAACAAACCAACTAATCTAACATTCCCAGTAACTGTTTACAGTGATCTGACAGGAAGTACTGGAGCGATTCTTCCCATAACTCATGAGTTTGTTTCTGCATGGGTCGTTCTTTTGATCCAGGCCGACATCATGACTTGCACTTTCTCTGAATAATGAATATATGACATTTCCAGCTTTCAGACTAGTCCAAAGAGGTGACTGTGTTGCATCGAGAGTTTAAGGACAGTCTGTTTGAAAAACAAAAAAATCTGTCTAGGTTACATTGCAAAGCAGCGCAGTCGCCAGAGGAAAATGTTGGCGTTGTACGTTTCTGCAAACTATGTAAACACTGCCTTTGGTTTTCCTATGTATCATATTTTCTAAAGTGAAGTAATATACAAGCTGACTTTGTCACTGGGAGGTGGAAGGGATGGTGGACTGCAGACCAGCGAACAACAAAATCAGTTATTGCTGTGTCTCCTGCCGGGATGGTAGCATGAAAAGTGTTTATTTTTTCCCTGAGACAGCCCTGCTTTCTTGCCCTGATAGTGCCATGAAAAGCAGCAGTTCTTTGTGTGTTTTTTACTGAGACATCACTGCTTCTCGTGCTGGGGTAGTACCACGAAAAGCGATTGCTTTTTACAGAGATATCCCTGCATTTCCAGCCAGGATGGTGCCATGAAAAGTGGTTGTTATTTTCACGAAGGCATTGCTGCGTTTCCACTGGGAAAGTGGCACAGAAAGCGATTGTTTTTTCCTCGAGACATTGATGCTTTTCCTGCCATGATAGCGGCATGAAAAGCAGTAGTGTTTTAAGAAGATATTGTTGCGTTTTCTGCTGGGATAGTGGCAAGAAAAGTAGTTGTTTTTTTCCTGAGACATTGCTGCATTTCTTGCCGGAATAGTAGCATGAAAAGTGTTTATTTTTTCCCTGTGACATCCCTGCTTTCTTGCCCTGATAGTGCCATAAAAAGCAGCAGTTCTTTGTGTGTTTTTACAGAGACATCGCTGCTTTTCCTGCTGGGGTAGTACCACAAAAAGCGATTGTTTTTTACGGAGACATCCCTGCATTTCTAGCCAGGATAGTGCCATGAGAAGTGGTTGTTTTTTTTTTACCAAGGTATTGCTGCGTTTCTGCCAAGACAGTGCCACACAAAGCAGCTGTTTTTTATTCCTCCATGCATTTCCTGCACAGGTATCACCATGAGACATTGTTGCTTTCCAGCTGGGATAGTGGCACAAAAAGCGGTTGTTGGTGTTTTTTATACTGAGATATCGCTGCTTTTCCTGCTGGCACAGAGGCAGGAAAAGCAGTAGTTTTTTTCCTGAGACACTGCTGCTTTTCCTGTTGAGACAGTGTCATGAAAGTGGTAGCTTTTTCCCCGAGACAGGCTTTTCTTGTCGGGATAGTGCCATGAAAAATGCTTGTTTTAATTCCAAGACATCAATGCTTTTCCTGCTGGAATAGTAGCACGCAAAGCAGTTGTTTTTCTAGAGACATTAGTGAGGTTTCCATCCACCTATTTTTATTCGCATTTTCAAAAATTGCGGGAATAAAATTGTATGGAAACGGCAGAAATTTAGAAATAAAGTTCTTACGCTTGGAGAGGGTGGATTTGTCAGCATATCGATGAAAGGAAAATGGGACTTTTTGCTATGGAAACAGGTTTTGCGAGTAAATGATGACGTACCGGCACACAGATCGTCAAATGTGGCCCTTGACATACGGAAATGTGTCAGCCAGAGTTTGTGAGCAAAATGCTGCTGGACAACTACTTCCCAAAAGTCCTTCACACCCCTACGTTCCCATACACACGGAGAACAACGCGGTGGTCTCCTTCCAGCTATTTCCGACAGTACTGTTAACATTAAACTTCTTCTTTGTCGCCTCTTCCTGAAGATGGTTAGGTACGCTGTCAACGCTGACAAAATGCTAACCAGAGTTCTCCAAAGAGCCGGCAGGTTTATCAGGAATCTGTCCATGGTCAGTTGTTGAGTGTCAGTAAAGTGTGTTGTTGTTTACAGTGGGCATAAGATGCTCTCTTATGACGTCATCTCATGGCGCACTCTTCTTCTATGGGGGTGTTTTTATTTTGTTCATTTTTCACGAGAAGCGCCACCTACTGCTCTTCCTGCTGACTCCCAGTAATCGCAAAACAATAACAAATGGAAACAGGCATAAATTTGCATTTTCTTTTGTGCATTTTCACAAAATTCACTCAAAAATTTCGATACATTTGGATGGAAACGCCACTATTGTTGCTTTCCTATCCAGTTTTGCCCCCAAACTATTTTTTTTTTTTTAGCCAAAACATGAACCTTTCCTAAGTGGTTTTTGTGTCTAAACCTTACTAAATGTTAACCACAGCCTTATCTGCTCCAAAATAACCAACAAGTGTAACATATCTGAGGTTTGCAAAAATGTACAATTCCAACATCTTTTATGGTGATTGGGTTGTATTGCTTTGTCCCGGGTGGGAAGTATTAAAGGTTCATTGAAAATACAGATGTTTTTCTCAGGGCGCACAAGAAAGGATTCAGTTGCCGTTTTGTAAATTATTGAACAAATCAAGTTGCCATTCTGAATTTTTGTTTATGCTGCTGAAACTAAACACTAAAATATCATGTCTTTTATTAGAGTACAGAGAACCTCCTGCCATATTTCTGAGGGCACGGTGATCCATCAACAGGACTTCAGTGATCCCTGCCGCTGCTGACAGCCCGCTCAGCGAGAGTTACATTTTATCTAGTGATGATTTATTCCTCTCCGCTTACCTTGCAGCTTAGTCTTGGGGATTTTCCCACAGGGCTTGGTGGCTGTGACAGTGGTGGCACAGGTCGCATCCATGAGCGCTCGCTTCAGCACACCCGTCCTGTTCTTCTTGCCCGTTGCCAGATCGCACTCCCCCCAAGCCTGGAAGTCGTACTTGCATTCCCCTGTGGTGCACAAAGAAATCAGATACTTCATTAGATGCTTTTGTTTGGTGAAGTAGCTCAGAGGAGGTTTAGTGTCGGTGAGATCAAGCAGAAAACCTGGTAAAAATGACACAATGCAGCACCTATATTTGTTTAAAAAAAAAAAAGCAGTCACTTGCAATCAGTCAATGAATCAACCCCCTCGAGCCTGAGGAGCTAAGAGTCCTACGCTTTGAATGGCTGTTTGATGAATGCTTTTAATTTACTTGGCTATTATCTCCTTGCTATCAACTGAAACTGCCCAAGATCCACAAAACCAAGCGATGCTCTTATTAAAATAAAATAAAAGAGGTTTATAGCTCCTTCCTTGCAGGAGCAGATGGTGCTTCACAATTTTGATCCTACATTTCCCATATGATGAAACTCTCCAACAGATGAATGCAATCAAACGCAGCCTGGCTCCAGTTCATCCTGAAAATAATGGACAGATAAAATCTCAGCAGCAGAGAAATGAACATACCTTCAGCAGCACCTCAATAGATTCCACATATGTGCTTTTATTTGATTTTAAATTGTACCCACCTTAAACTCAACCTCAGAGGATGTAAGATTGCACCATAAAATGGCAGCAGTCTATGCTATAGAAATGTGTTTGAAGAAAAGTGTGTGTGTGCATGAGTGTGTGGTTGTGTACTGTATGCCCATGTCTCTCATATCTCCCTCCATTATTTTGTTGCCACTCTAGCCGGGCTCCCTGGAGGCTGTGACACTCATTCGTCAGCTTCCTCTCACATGAAAGTGTCGGACCCCTTGTCACTGCCGCTGAGATCCCCGGGTGCTCATCAGAGGAGGGGAGAGGGGAGGGAAGGGGTGAGGAGTGGAGGGACGGAGAGGGGAGAAAGGCAGCTACAGAGCCATTGTTGCAAGAATCCCACAGGGACTTCCTGAGCATCCAACTTTAAAACCTTGCGCCTCCATAATTTGTCTCAGAGAGAGGGAGAGCTGGCTCCTGGGAGTTTGACAGGCTGCCCATGTCCTCTTTAAGGTGTCACATACAAGTAGGCAAAATAAAAATGGTTGTACAAGTGTGAACACGCCCACTCATCAGCAACCCTTCATCCAAGCAGAGTCCTGTATAGATTTCAGGATGATTAGAAGAGATCTGATCGTTTAGAGGCTTTGAATTCCAGTGTCGAAAGCTTGGTTGGGATTTTAAAGGGACAGTTCACCCCGTAATAAAAAATACATGTTTCCTTTTACCTGCAGTGCTATTTATCAGCCTAGATTGTTTTGGTGTGGTAGCTACCTGTTTGGAGGCGGGAGGGCGCCCTATTTGTTCTACTCTAGAGAAGGTTCACCTCTGGCGCAGCTTGTCGCAGCTTGGCAAGATAAAACTGACAAGGGAAAGAATGTTGATGCTGCCAAAAGTGACAGTGGAAAAGGCCCGTAGATGGGTCCATGTCATTGGTCCGACAGCCCATTGGTCCGATGTCCCGTTGTTCCAATATGTGATTATACTAGGCTATACTGTATTTGTGTACCATAGAGGATCAGCAACGCAACAAAAGTAGGCTACTGGTCGAGATACAAGTGTCATAGAGAGAAGAGAGTGAAACACCATAACCTCCTGTTATTAACTCTGGGGTCCGGGTTGTGTGGGGAGCTCTCTGTGGTGCTGAACGGCTCCCGGCGGGCGTATTTCTGCCTTGATGGTGCACCACAACCGGCTCTGGGTCAGCTGGGAAAGGCTTGAGGCGAAGCAGGCTCACAGCTTATGTGTTTGCCACTTTCTTTTTCATTTTAACCCACACCATGATCTTTTCCTGACCCTAACCAAGTGGTTTTTGTGCCTAAACCTAACCAGACCTTAACCACAGGGCATCATGATGATTTCAGAACAACGGGACTTCGGAACAATGGGTTTAATATGGTCAGACCAATGGGATGTCAGACCAATGGGCTGTCAGACCAATGGGCAGACCCCGGCTCTCAGCTTGTGGTGCTCAAAGCACCAAGAAATACATTTGAAAAACTCAACAGCAGTGTCATTTTATAGAAATCACGACCTGGTTCCTCAAGATAATCCACAGACCTTGTTGAGAGCTTCTCCATGAGTAGATGCACGCTTCCTGTGCAGTGATACAGTTAGTGGTTGTAGTTCAGTAGAAAGACAAAAAAAAAAGCCAAATACTGTAAAATGATATTTAAGGAATAACAATAGGAAATAGAAAGGGGCATGTTTAAAAAAGTTTTTTTTTGACTGACTGACTTCAGGTAGGGCCATTTGTGTTTATACGTTTTCATACTGGCCATTTTAATTCTCCATCACGCTTGGCACACAGGAGAGGTTTCAGTTTAAGGCTGAGAATACTCTAAGGATTGGATTTAGACCATTTACAATATTTTTAAGGATAGATAATGAATAATAACAATAATAATAATGCAAATTTTCTCCACAAGCAGGAGCATAACATCAAATTCAGGGCCCTATGAATTAGCAGTCTCTGTGATGCTGCAGCATAAGCAGCCACTCACTCAGCTCTAGCTGCAGATGAAGCCTAATGCAGGGGCGGACTAAATCATTTCTCACCTTTTGTGAGGGGTGAGAGGGGCCTCAGTGAGACTCCACTTTTTTAAAGAACAAAATTCAGTCTCTTAATTTTATTCAGCCAATTTTAATATAGTTGTGGCACCAAAACAGACTGCAGTGTTCACAGCTCCACCTTTCAGTACCAGATCTGTGTGCCGTGTACCCCAACAGAGGGGGGACCAAACATGGGGACAGTACGGAACCGTTCCATTGGTACCATCCACAACTTTTCACAGTGGAAAAAAAAAAGCATACTTAACTGAACTGCACCGTACTGCTTGGTGGAAACAGGGCTTATGACACCCCTGTCCACAAGAGTTTAACAGGGGCACTTTGAGAAAAGATTAGAAAATACGTGTGGTATTGTTATGCATTTCCTTTTGTTTATCTCTGTTCAATGTCACTTATATGTTTTGGGCTTTGTATCGTAGCATTCACAGTATTTCTATGGCCTATTGTATAGAATCCCATTAGCTGTTGTGTAGCTGCCCTCATGCTGCTTGCAACCCTGGTTACAGCAGTACAGCAGACACCCTCCTGTTGGAAGTACAATATTTGCTCTCCCTGCATCGTTGTGTTGTACTCCTGTGAGCTGCACAAAAACCCAGATGGAGTCCGGAACAACTCTCAGAGAAAACTCCATAAATCCAGGTTTACCCTTTTATTACAAGGTTCTTGTAATCGTACCTAAAACCACATGATGTTGTTCCCTAATGCAATATGCTACCTACATGTACCCACGAATCTAAAAGCAAAATACATTCATGACAGACAGCAGCACCATATTTGAATTCAGATTTGGCTGCCAGGGTTAGATCACAGGGTCTTTTCACAGCAATTCTGACGCATTTTGTGGGGTGTCGGCACAAAATGTGTCAGTATTTATCTTTATGATTGGAAAAATATCCAAAATAAAATAGGCACTGGCTTAAAACAAGACGGGCCTCTTCTTCTTTTCTTTTCTTCTCTCAAGTAACTTTCCACAATTTAAAGGCCAGAGGCATGTAACTTATTGCCACTGCTCCAAAACTTTTCCTGCTATAATCTATATAGCCAGTTAGCGGGACCATTATTTCCTGCAGTGTGTTCATCACTCGTGACAGGCTCATTGCAGAGCAGCAGGCTCCTGCCTGACAGGCCTTACTGGGGGAACAAAAGTCCCTCAGGCTTGTCACTGCAAGACATTTCAGCGGTGAAGGCTGCACAGTCTCAAGCCCGAAAAGCAAATGACAAAGCAGGGTGATTATTCCTGTGTTTTCCATGACGATGTATCACTTCCTCTGCAGACATTTCCGTTGTACCTCTAATTAGCTAGCTTACTCATTCCTATTGTGAAAATGGGACCATTGTTTGTGTGAGTGACAGGCCGGCATACATTATGTGGAGGTGTGGGGTGACAGAGGGATGGGAGTCATGCAGCTGTGCAGAAGGAGGGAAGGTCTCGGGGTCTTTTAGTGGTCGTAGATTATTTTAATATCATGTTACAGGAGATCGTTTGGATTGGTGTGGAAATATCCGTGTCGTCGCTCACCTCCAAACTTCTTCTTCCAGTTGCAGGGGATCTTGCAGCGTTGGGTCTTAATGGTCTGCTTGCAGTCGGTGCCGGTGCGTGTCCCCTCCCTGGTGCCGAGTCCACAGTCGCCTTCGTTGGCTACGCACACACTCCACTGCCACTCCCCACAGTCCGACTTGCGCTCCTTCTTTCCTGTAGGACCAAAGGTACACCGGCTTTAGGTTCATTTCTACTCCCGTCATGTACAAAAATAGATACATCCATTTCAAACAATGTTACCATCACTGCCCTCATACGTCCATGCATCCTTTATAATGGCATAGATACACATAAAAGATGGCACTAGAGGCAAATGAGGTGACAGTGGCAGAGGTCATAATATTGTACGTGTGAACAGATGGCAGTAGCATGTGCAGCCATTATATATACATCCCGACATGTGGAGAGAAAATTCTTTTCACCATATTGGCAATTTGTTTCATTCCGCCATTATTTAAATTTCTTCGTCATCTCTTACAGTCCTATCTCTTGAACTACGCTACAATGCCACCTCAATCTCAGGGGGCACTGCTCCATTTTGTCTGTATCTGTAAGCTATCGGAAAACATGCACAAATATGGATAAATTGAATGCAGAGTACAGACAGAAGGCTCTGTCCGTCTCCGTCTCTGTATCTAACATTGAAAATAAATGAGCCCTTAGTAACTCTTTGATGTTATCACCACAATTATTTAACAGTAGTTTGGTTTTACGTCACTGCCATACAGGCGTCATAATCAAATATTCTACATAAGATATAAATATTAAAGTATTTTTGCGGACATTGATTAAACCCCTAAAAATATTTTGTTTGTTCATTCACTCATGGGTTACACCCTGGACAGGTCCCCAGACTATCACAGAGACAGACAACCATTCACACTCACATTCACACCTACGGACAATTTAGAGTCACCAATTAACCTGCATGTCTTTGGACTGTGGGAGGAAGCCGGAGTACCTGGAGGAAACCCAAACCAAACTCTCCACAGAAGGGCTCCCCCACTCCAGGTTCAAACTGGGAACCCTCTTGCTGTGAGGTGACAGTGTTAACCACTGCACCATCGTGCTCATCAAATTACTTATTTGGAATTTTTCCATGAAAAAAATCCCTTTGTGCCTCAAAAGTCTTAAATATAACTCTACACCTTTGCCTCATTTAGTATGCATGGATATTTTGATATGCAAATTGACCCCGTCCCTTAGTCGCTCACCTGATTTTTGACTCTGCTTGTAATCGGTAATAGATAACGCAAGCCCTCGATCTGTTTGCGGTATCAGATAGCTAATAATGTGATGCTAATATTGGATACATTTTGTTTCTGATTGCCAGCTCTGCATACATAAATGCCACACACCCAAGCTAATTTGCAATGCCCGTCCCTAGCTGCGTCTTAAGACACAAAAGACTTTGCAACAAGAGCACAAGTAACTGTGAAAAGGACAAATAACAGTACAAATACAGAGAGAACAATGCAAGACACAAACTGCAATACATAATTAGCACCACAGAACTGGAAGCACAAAAATATTCATGACTGTATAACTGATTCCTCTTCAAAAACTGCTTCAGTTTGAGTTTAAAGTGATTGAATTCAGGATCCAGTTTGAGTTCTGTAGGTAAAGAACTCCACATGTAAATTCCACGGACAGAAAAAGCTGTTTGTCTGAATGAGGACTTACACAGAGGAACTTTACAATTCCCACTGGCTGCTCCTCGTGTTACTGAGCCAGAAGATTTTGAAGTTGGCAAAATGTATGAATATTACAAATTACAACTGACTGATTGGTTCCTTGGATTTGTGATGTAACAAACCTGACTGTCATTGGTACACCGCAGTTCCAGAGCAGAAATGCTCGGCCATGGCGTTGATGCTTATTTTTCACAATATGTCTTGTAACATATAAAAAATACCGTTGGACATGTTAACATGGTTAAAAGCTTGATTTTCACTGAAGGGAGTCTTTAAAAATGAATATTCAAGGTGTGTGTCCATGCAAGGCTTCACCCGATGTTGTCTTATTTTTAGTTTTTCCCGCATTTTAGCAGGTCAAAACCTTTGACTCAAAGGGTTTTGCTTGAGTCAAGTCCTGTATTTAAAGAGTCAAGTTCCAGTCTCAGAGCTGTCAAGTCTGAAATTCTCATTTTTATATCTTGAGTCTGCCAAGAGTCTCACGTCTCCAGCTCCGCTTATGAAAAATGTGTTAGAATCTAGAAGTTCTTTATTAGAACAAGAAATGGAAACTGCTACTTGCACTGTCTGTAAAAGTATTTACCCACCCTTGGACTTTTTAATATATTTTCAAGGCAGATGTAATGAGTTTAGTGCTTGTGCTAATTTCCAATGCAAATCAACCTTTTTTCTTGAATTTAAATTAGCTAAATGTTGTTTTCTTTACCCAAGTGGGATTTATCCGACTTATTTTGCTGTGCTTGCAAGATATTGCTATTTGTCTCTGGTAAATTCTCAAAGGAGACCAATTACTTGAACCCCAAAGGCACTTTTTTCATTTTCATAAATTTTCAAAAGTTGTGTCCAAGTAAATAAGTTGTTGGGAGGAACACTTTTCACAGCAGGATCCACCGTCAGAAGCAATGTCTAATGATTTGATTTAACACTGAACATCACGGTGCTCCTGTTTCCTATCAGTATGATGTAAAGAGAATCTAAATCTGCATATATGAATTCTGTAGATGTTGTCTGTCGTTGAAGAACATGTCCTGAGCTTTGCGAGATTCACCTTGTTTCTCTGCTTTGCCTCCTTCAGCTGCCATCACCGTTAGCACCAGGAGCGCCATCACGGCCACCCTCGTCCACTGCTTCTGTCCATTCATTCTGAAAAAGAGATGAGACAATCATGAGATGAGATCTCTGCTTTCTTTCTGCAGAGTGTTATCAGTTTGTGCTGTTCAGTGCAAATCCAGGAGTTATTTTGAAGTGCAAGTGTCCCACGTCTACTTATATGTCAATTAACGCTCTCCTACATTTCAAAACCCTACATTTTGAGAGCTCATGACTTTTGAGAACTCCTTAAAATGTGCCTGGATTTGACACACTCAGCTGAACAGGAGGAAGAAGAGAAAGGCAATAGTTGTCCAAAGTCTCATGGGACAGAGGAATAGCCTGGGGAATTTCCATCTCTCGTGGTGTCATTTCCACTGTACTGGATTCCAGTATCAACATTTTGATTGTCTGTGCTGCAGCTACACTGTCAGTCATGACTGCATTTGCTGTCAGTCTCTGTGAAACCTTGTCGAGGGTAGATAAAGTCAACACACCAGTTTGATTTGATTTGTCAAAACTCAACACAAATATTCCGAAGTGAAGTTGAGTCAGCTCTTTATCACAACATTAGATTAAAGCCGTAGAAAACTGTTGTTTTTAAAGACATTTTATTTACATGTAGATTGTTTTCTGAAGGTTGATTGGAAGGTTCTGAAGGAGTGATCAGCATTGGTGCTGGTGCTGGCCTGATCAAATAGGGGGTCATCCCTATGTTCCCCCCAATGTTCTGCAAATGGGGAACATAGGACCCTTTTCCCGAAAAAAGGTCCTATGTTCCCCGGGTCTGATGCCCCCCCCCCGAAACACGAAAGAAAACCGCCCTTACCTCATGTGATTGCATGATTCAATGCCCAAAGGCACAGACAACACTCCCCAAGAGTCACATATATTTAGAAAGGGCTCATTTTCTCCACTATAATTGTCGAATTCAAATTTGAAAATTCCGTGTGTGTGTGTGATGGCCTAATTAAACTTTATTTCCAGCACCTGTAGCCCATAGGCTATGCATGAATTGGTCAGACACTGTCAACATTACGAAGGCGTCAAGCTTCTCCATTCATTCACATAAAGCCGATAGCCAATTACAACCTAGAATAACCTACATTATAGTATTAAGATATGCGCGTCACATGGGCTATGTCTTATATGCAACATTAAACTATGCAGGAAAATGCTGAATTAAATCAGGAACGCCCCACATAGGCTATTTGTCGCGGAATTCAGCAATTATAGTGGATAAAATGAGCCATTTCTAAATACATATGAGTCTTGGGGAGCGTCGTCTGTGCCTTTGGGCATTGAATCACGCGATCACATGAGGTAAGTGCGTTTTTCTTTCGTGTTTTGGAGGGAACATAGGACCCTTTTTCGGAAAAGCAGAAAACACAGGACTCTTTTTCAGAAAAAGGGTCCTATGTTTTCCGGACCCCGTCCCGGGAGCGTATCTATGTTTCCCAAGTTCTGTGTTTCCTGGGTTCTATGTTCCCCACTTAAACCTGCAAAAAAGGTTCTATGTTCCCCGCTTACACAAAAAAGGTTCTATAGGCCCGTTTCCACTGAAGAAGTTCCTGGTACTATTTGGGGGGCAGGAACTACTACAGGAACGTCCTCTCGCTCGGCCCTCTCAACCGCCGTGTCTCCACTGAGAGAGTGGAGTAGGAGGAAGGTTCCTGTAAAGTTACTGGGCTCTGGATGTGACGTAATCGTTGCATGACCATTTTGACTGGGGCGACATATGGACGCCGTTAGCTGTTAGCCCTTAGCGGTGTCTGTAATAACTCACTAAATGGCCCGTGAAAAAAAAAAAAAAATCCAGCGGATGTCTTAGTTACAACATGATTGAGCTAACTGGAGTAGTTTCATGTCGTATCCGACAACGGGAGGCTTTTAACAGATGATGTCCTGATGTTAGCTTTGCTGCTGCTGTCAACTGATGCTTTCTAGACATCGTGATTTCCCAAAACTGAATAAATACCACACATAGCAACACAAAACTGCTTTGCTAGTTCAATCATGTTGTAACTAAGATATCCGCTGGAAAGAATATTTTTTCACAGGCCATTTAGTGAGTTTTTTTTACATGGCGGAGGAAGCTATATGAACGAGCTAATCCTTGTCTGCTGAGTTTTAAAAATGCCAGCTATTTTGTTGCTTTCTGTTGACATCACATCCCTCCTTGAGTATATCCAATCAGCACCAAGTAATCCCCAAGCCCCAGCCGGGAGTCTTTCGGGGCCGTTCTGAGAACCTACTCCGAGGCAGGGACTTGTTTAGCCCCCGTAAAAGTTCCGCAACTCTGTCCTTCGGGGGTGGTTCCTGCGGTGGAGACACGCACCAACGGCCCCGGCCCCGTAAAATTACCCCGAAGTTCCTGCGGTGGAAACGGGCCTTATGTTTCCCGGGAACTATGTTCCCCGCTTACAAAAGGTTCCATGTTTCCTGGGTTCTATGTTCCCCGCTCAACCAAGCGGGAAACATAGAACCCTGGAAACATAGAGATGACCCCGTCCCTATATTGTGGGGGACCATAGGACCCTTTTTCGGAAAAGCGGGAAACATAGGACCCTTTTTCGGAAAAAGGGTCCTATGTTCTCCAGTCCCTATATTATGGGGGAAATATAGGACCCGGGGAACATAGGTACGGTCCCATCAATAGTGCACTAGGTTTTTGACCACTATTAGTGCAGTGGAGCAATATTTCTGTAAGTGGGTCCCCATATCTTTATATTATGAGCAGGTCCCTGTTTCATTTATTCTATGAGTGGGTCTCAGCTTTCTGTTTAAAATGTACAAACGTAGAAAGATAGCAACAACTCACCCACCTTTTAAATGTTTCCATCTGCAGTCAAGCTTACAGCTAATAAGTAGCCTACATGGTTTGTTTACATGACTTAACAGATGTGCATAATTAACAGATTCAGTGTGGACACAGAGTGACGCTCGCTGGCTGTGAGGACGCTGTGTAAAATTCATATGAGGCATGCATTGCCAATAAACAGATAGAAAAGCGGGTGCAGTGCACCTGTCACACAACACTGGCAGAAGGAATGCACAGCCAAGACACTGTTATGTGTTTCTGGCATGGAAATATAAGACCCAGACAAATGAGCCCAGGAAGACGATAATCGAAAAGTAATCCAAAGTATTTAGAGTACGTTATTTAGTTTGAGAAATTTCATGGAATACATTACACATGACATTTTATGTAACATTTTAAAAATAACCCTCCCAACACTAAGTATTCCTGCCGATGGTTTCACATCACTCAACCGGTTGACCGGTAAAATTAATTACCCTAGGAATACAGCAATGTGCCAGCAAAAGGCAGTAAAGAAGAATATTGCCAGAGGGTAAACATGGATGTCAACAATGCAGCCAGTTGTGAGGAAAGAAATGCACTCAATACATTTGCTATGCACCAGAGAGCTTTGTGTGTATCCTTAAGGTGTGATTTTGACTGTTAACAAGACATCTTCAAAGGGTACCTTCAAGGGTAAACGTTTCTAAATCAATGTTGTCATAAGATTCAGTGTTTCCCCTATCAGTTTATTTATTTATTTAAAGTTTATTTGTATAGGGACCAGTATGTAGCATACATAAATGCCACACTCCACAGCATTTATAGCCCACGCTAATTTACAATGCCCGTCCCTAGCTGGGCCATAAAATACAAAAGACTCTGCAACAAGAACACAAGTAACTGTGTACTGCAAAGTACAAATAACAATAAAAGTAGACAGAACAATACAAGACACAAAATGCACTACATAATTAAACTCAGTTGAGTCTAAAGTGATCGAAATCAGCATCAAATTTGAGTTCTGTGGGTAGAGAATTCCACGTTAATTCCACAGACAGAAAAATGAGGATTTACAAAGGGAACCTTACAATTCCCATTAGCTGCTCCATGTGTTACTGAGCCAGAAGCTCTAAGTGGAACCACAAGGCCACTGAGCAGCTGGGGAGCCTGATTATGTAGGCATTTATTGATTGAGTTTGAAAATGAAAAATCATTGAAATGATCAAAACTTAACATATTCAGTGTCTGGAGATGTGCTCTTATTGGTTTCCTGTCCAAAATTTTAAATGCCCGATTGTACATCATCATAAGAGGTTTACTTTTTGTAGATGCTGATTGTGACCAAGAGGTTACACAGTAACGTAATTGTTTCAGTCTGAAATGGGACACAGTCTCTGATCTGCCTCTTTGCTTCTGCAACCTTGCTTACCATCTTAACATGCTTCTCGAGTCTTAGTTGTGAATCAAATATGAGGCGAAGGTATTTCACCTCTGAGACCTGTTCGATATGCTGTCCATTAATATTTAGATTTAACACATTACCTGATACATTGATGAGCAAGCCCTGGCAGTAAAGCAAACTGACACCATTTTCTTAATAAGTGCAAGGTGTGATTTTTCAAACCATGCTGCTATGGATTGTAAGTGACACGACAGCTGTGTGGAAGCTGACAGAGAAGTTTTAGCAGATACATGTATGACTGTATCGTCTGCATACATCTGAAACCCTGCTTCAACACATGATTGTGGTAAGACATGACTGTATAACTTAAAAAGAAGCGGACCAAGAACAGAACCCTGAGGTACTCCTGTCCTAGTTTGCAAAAGAGAAGACTAATCATTATAAATGATAAAACACTGTTCTCAGTCAGACAGATAAGACTGAAACCACTGCAATGTTTTGTTTAACTGATTAAATTTGGAGAGCTGGCCCTCCATTTTCAATGCCACGAAAATCTCCTGTCTCATGTTACCTTAACTAAAATTGACAACAATGAGTTCAACATAACGAGGTATATAGATTTTAATTGGGGAAATCAGCATGTTGGTATCAAATCAGGACTCTGTATCTACAAATACTCTTTGCTGAGATAACTAAATATGTACCAGGAGGGAAACGTTGGATCACGGCATCCCTAATTTAGGAGTAATAAATGTTTGCAGAGTGATTTTGGTGTTTTAGTGTGAATGTGTTGTATGCAGCTGATTTTGAAGCTACAAATAGGGAAGTAAATGGCGACTATCCCAGCATCATTATTCCCCTTTTAGCTGCCAGAAGATACAGAAGCTTGTAGTTGAGACTTGTGTTTTCAGTCCTAACAGGCTTACTGAATTCTACAATAGTTGCTCGAGAAGAGATTACACCTGCTGCAAAAAGCGAGGAAAGAGCAAGGCAGCTGGGATTATATTGTCACTGCACAATGAATTGTCACAGAGAAAAAACACCATCGGTCGTCTGTCTCTTTGTTTGCACAGAGAGTTTGCTGACATTTTTTAGCAGGTTTAAGGTTTTAAAAAATCAAACATACTCCATATTATCAGAATCAGAAGTTCTTTTATTATTTGATCCTCCAGCCGGTCCTGGATCAGCAGAAAGCTGTTAACTGTCACTATCACCTGCCTAATGCACTGTGATGAAATTGTTGCATAGAACCCACTCTCTTCGACTTTCCTGCCTTCTCCCCCCCACCACCTTTTTGTTTTTCAGAGAGAGAAATCCTCTCGCAGCCAGCGCTCTCTGAGAGGAGAGACAGCATGGGACTGAGGCAATTACCAAGTGTCGATGCCAAAAACTGCTCCGAATTCCTGTAGAAAGCCTGATCCTGACAGGGAAATAATATCCATTTGTCATTTTTAATTAATCATGAGCTGGCTCCGAGCCCCCCCCAACCCCCTCCTGTCCGAGTTCCCATCCTATTGTGCGAGGAACTTGCCTTTCCAACTTTTCATTTCTTTTACTTAAGACCTCACAACTTAAGTCTCAGCCTGTTTAAAGACTGTGCAAGCCTCTGAAATTTAAATCAGGTATTCAAAGCTTATATTTAATTATTGGATGTTATTGTAGTGCATTCTACCTAGAATTTAATGTCTTCCAGCACTTCTTAGAAACTCATAATGAGCCTTATGGCAGCGCTTGTATTCTGCCTGCTAGGGAAAGTTGTCTGAATCCTTCACATGATTGATTTTATATTTTACCGACTGTGGCAGCGTGCAGGCAAACCCTGTTTTGATTAAATACTCCACACTCCATCTTTTTTAAGTAGACTCTTTTTAAGATATTCCAAACTATTCATCTCCATAACCTGAAAAAGGAAGGGGAAAAAAATCATTGAATCCCAACTGTAAGAAGTGCATACAATGAGTTCTAAGAGTTTCAGAAAGAAAACCCAATGAAAGCGCTCCGATAAGGATCATTTTCCAAGAAAAAGGCATTGTGGCCTTTCAAAAGATAAGAAAACCTTTTCCTCAGTTAGTCACACACACACACACACACACACACACACACACACACACACACACACACACACAGAGCGATGGGCTCTTGGTGCAGTGCAGTCATAAAAGACGACGGGGTTGATGACATTGAATGAGTACGCCATACAGTAGGTTAAAGAAAGAAACACGTCTTGGAATTGAAGTGAATTAACCATTTCCTCCTGAAGGTAGAAAATCTAAGATGGCAGGTTTCTCCTCCTCGCGAGGTCAATACATTTAATGGAAGTCTCTCCCAGCTCCTATTTCCAGAGCATGACAGCACCTATAATGGATGACTGGGTGGATCAGAGCATTTGACTATCATTCGGCAGGCATGTGTGCTGCCTGTGTAACGCTTTGATAAGAAGCGCTGGGGGTTGCCAACTTAAAGGATGTCTATTTGTCCCCTCCTTTTCTTCACAGTCAGACACACCTACAGCTCGACACTTCGTGACAGAGAGAAGAGGACGTTTTTCCTTCCAAGTCTTCACCCCTGGCAACCTGACCACGACTCAGCCACTTATTCCCCTGACTCAGACCCTCATAATTTGACTAAAGGATGCGGTTTTATATCAGCTCAATTCACCACAGGTCACATCATCCTTCAGCATCCCCAGTAAAGAGACGGTGTCTTCTCCTGCAGGAAATCTTGTCCTGTTTCTTTCCAGGGAAATACTGATGAAATTTGTGAAATTCTTAGACATATTTCAATGTTCTTCTAATACCCGAGCAGATGGACACAAGAAGAAAAAAGTCATCAATCACTGCTCAACTTGTCCCCAGATTCTAAGCCTGATACATGATGCAGGATATTGCCATACCTGAAGGTTTAGTGAAGTGAAACTCTTCCCAAAAAAAAGCCAGTTAGTGCCTCAGAGGTCATAGTGAGAGTAAAAGTTTCAAAGGATTTTTTGTAACGTCCTCAAGGTTCTGAGGGAGACAGTACTCATTGTGAAAATAAATCTGAATAGGTAGGTTCTATGGCTTTGAAGTGTTTAAGCACAGTTCAATATGTGATTTCCTGAGACTTTTTTTGACTACACAACAATTGCAGAAAAATAAAACTTCAACATTAAGAACACTTTTCAGCGTCCAATCATACATTCAAAAACTGCTCCTGGAAAAGTGACAATTTGAATGATTTGTCACATCCATCCATTTTCCTCCACTGAAAAGCAGGATGAGCAAAGTACATCAGACATCCCTCTTCCCAGCAACATTTTCCAGCTCTTCCTGTGGGATCCCGAGGCATTCCTAGGCCAGATGAGATATATAATCCTTCCAGTGTGTCCTGGGTCTACCCTGGGGCCTCCTACCATTTGGGCATGCCCATAACACCTCTAACAGGAGGCGCTTGGGAGGCATCCTGATCAGATGCCCGAACCACTCAACTGATGCTTTTTGGCGTGAAGGAGCAGCAGCTGTACTCCGAGCTTCCTCCGGATGTCCGAGCTCCTTACCCTACCTCTAAGGCTGAGCCCAGACACCCCACGGAGGAAACTCTTTTTGGCCACTTGTATCCGCGATCTCATTCTTTCAGTCTCTACCCAGAGCTCATGACCAAAGGTGAGGGTTGGGACATAGATGAATCATTTGCCACAGTCCTGCCCCATGTCTAAAGACTCACAAGACTTTTCATCAGACATTACTCACACACTGTCTTGTTTTATTTTGTTGTACTTATTTGCATGTATCATGTCAGTTTTTACTTGTTACCTTTGTCTGTTTCCCGCCTGTTCCCCTACACACCTGCTTTGTATTAGCCTCGTTAGTCCGTACCTGCTCCAGAGTTTTCCCTGCACACCTGTCTTGTGTTAGTCTCGTTTCCTCCACCCTGGTGTTACCTACCACACCCTTGTTGTCTCCACTGATAGCCTATCTTTGTGTTCTCCTTATGCCACTGCCTGCCTACTCCAGCTGTGTCTTGTTCTTCTGATTAGTTGTCTGTGTATATACCTGTCTCTCCCTTTCTGTTTTGCCACTCTGCCTGTGTTGGCCTCCGTGTTGTTTTTTCTGTGCTCCTTGTTGAAGTCTCTTCATGTTTGTCGATTCCCAGTTGGTCCCTAGTGTGGAGTTTTGTTTGAATTCAGCCTACTCCTTAGGTTTTCTTCCCTTGCCCAGTTTTGTCTTCTTTAAAATCAGCCTTGTCATTAAAGCTCGCTTTTTGTTCTTCAAACCTTCCTGCATGGTGTTTTGGATTTGAGTCCCTTTTTTAACCCTGACGTGACAGTGTTAGTAAGTGATGGTGAACATTTTCAATTCAAAATAAAACATGGTTAATAATTAGGATGAACATGGTTATTGCTGGCCTCCATGCCCCAGCTTATAAATGGCCTTGACAAGTCGCCAGAATAGATGTTACTTTCCTACTCTTCATGTGTGTGAGAAATGTGTGCTGATTATGAGTTTGTTACTGATTAATTTGCCAGTTATTTTCTTGATTAATCGTTTAGTCTATGAAATGTAAAAACAAGATTCAATTCAAAATGACACACAACTGCAAAAGGCAGCAAGTTCTCCCATTGGAGAAAGTGGAACCAGAGAATGCTTGCTTTTGCTTGCTAAATGACTGGACCAATTAACTGATTATGAAGTTAGTTGCCCATTGATTTTCTGTGGGTAAATTAACTGATTATTTCAGTAAAGGTGTTCAACTATTTTTGCTTGAATTTTATTAAGCAGCACGTTGTATTTGGTCATCTGCTCCAGGCACGTTGCTACAAGTGTTTACAGTACATACACTGCTACATGTAACATCATGCTAATGTCAGGAAAACCAGTCATTTTGGTTGCTGATGTTACTTTCTCACTCTAAATTGCCCCTTGTGTGAATGTGAGCGTGAATGGCTGTCTATGTGTATCTGTCTCTAGTTGACATAGGCTCCAGCACACCCATACCAAGGATGGATGGATGGATGGATAGATGGAATCTTGGTTGCCGTTATTGCTAATTTCTCCCTAATTTTTAGACCAGATTCCTGCTGGAACATGCTTGCTTCAGAAGCTTCCCTTAGAAGCTTCCCAGGTAGAAAGTGCTGCCATACTCCATTGGAGTCATTGCCCTGCTGCAATGATGGTGCAGAGACACCAAGAGTGCAGATGCGAAGGACAAATCGGAGCAGACTGAGCTTTTCCGAAGGGGGTTTTATAAAAAGCCAGGTGCTAAAACAGCTCTAAGTGTTGCGTACATTTAAGCACATAAACATGCTTTAGAAGAATCCCAAAACACTCTTATTTACCTTAGAATAGTATAACAGGTCCTAATTTCAGGTCTAAAACAAGTGTAATGTAGGAGTCTAATAGAGTTCCTCATTGAGCTAAGACAGACACAGGAGAACTAAATGTTTGCAAACCACACACCTTGGGGGCTGCTTTAGCTGGAACATCAGAAATATCCAGTAATCAGTGCAGCTCATGAGCCAGTGAGAATTAGTCCTATCAAACCCTCCATTTGCCCCATTGATCCAGACACAGCTGTGGGTTCCTGGTGAAGGGAATGGAGGAGGGAAGCCAATACTGCCCGCAAATCGATGGACCTTCAGTGACTCCTTGTGTGCTTTGGCAAGTACACACAAGATGCTCCACCACTCTGGAGCGCAGACAAACACCAGATACAAAACGCTCCCCATCTCTTTTCTCCCTCTCATTAGCACTGACGTAATCCCTGCCGAGCACATAAAGGAGAATCTATCCATACTATCAGATCCTTTGCTCACAAATTCAGGAGGCAATGGAGTCAGCGGTGCAGGGATAAAGCAGAGAGCAGTTTAATGAATCAATTATGAGACCCAAGAAGGGGTGTTATTAGCTGTACTGTCTGAGCGAAAAAGATTTCCATCATTACCGCTCGGTGAGGAATGGAGTATGGTTCCTTTTTAATTTACACTATTAACCTCTCAAAATCCAGTTCTTAATCAGAGAACTTGTCGAGATACATATGGGGAACGTGTAATTAGGCAGCAGCCCCTCAGTTGTGTCTTAATGATGAACACAAATATTATCATAACACACATGTATGCTTTTAATATCACTTAGCTGCACATGAATTATACATGTTTTTTTAATAACTCTTTGCCCCCGGAGATAAGAAATCAAGGAATGTAGTTTCCCAGCTCTCTGACTCATCACGCAACGCTTAGAGCTGTGTCAGGTTTAAGAGATCTTTTTTGTTTTTTTGCATTAAACAAACAATTGAAACCCACTTTATGCATTTTTTTGAAAAAGCAGCAAAAATTTAAAAATATACAAATAACTCTTTTACAACGCATCTGGTTTTAGCAGAAATTACAATCTATATTTTTATATTAACAATGAATCAAATGTGACGTGCAAAAGAAGTCGCTTGTAGTGATGATCCCACAGAGAATTATGACCTGAATCAGCAGTTCGTTGGTTTTACAGAGCTTTGTAGAGACAGCCCCGTAGGTGTTTTCGAGGGGCTCCTTCTGAGCAGAGTTTTTCTCCGGGTACTCCAGATTCCTCCCACAGTCCAAAGACATGCAGGTTACTTGGCAACTCTAAATTGCTTATTTGTGTCTGCACTGCAAGATCTCAGAATGATCATGGCTCTTAGAACACCATTTTGAGCATAGACTATATAAGAAAATGGACCAAGCTACCGTGACGTCACCCATCGGTTAGTCGACTCCTGTTTTGAAGCCTTGAGTCTGGCATTTCAGCTATTGTCATCTTGGTTTTTTGGAGCCAGAATGGACTATATCTGGATGAGAGGCTGGAGCTGTGGAGGAGCAAGGGGTGGATGTGACTAAGCAGAGGCCCTGCCCTTAATTATGTGCAACTATATTCTTTAATAAAATGTAAATGTGTGAGTTGTATGAAAATGCATCCCTGTACAGTTGTCATAAACAGGGAAATTAGCTATAGAGACCAAAATAGTTTTTTGTACCAGGCTGTAAACATGTTTATTTCTGCTGTGAAGTTGGTCATTTTTAACATGGGGTCTATGGGGATTGACTCACTCTTGGATCCAGCCCCAAGTGGCCATTAGAGGAACTGCAGTTTTCAGCACTTCAGTGTTGGCTTCAATTTTCAGTCTGAAGAGGACGAAGCTTAAAACATCACCTCTGTGGTAATCAATTAAATATTTGTGGGACCATAGTCTAGTGCGTGGACTTTTTTTGGCTTCATTTATCAGCCCTGGAACTTGCTACTGTTGAGGGACTTTTTCATAGGTCAGTGACTTAAGTGTACAGTGATTGGGGCATCCGGTGGCTTACAGGTAGAGCAGGTGTCCCATGTATGAAGACAGTGTCCGTGCCGCAGCGTCTGGGGGCTCGATTACAGCCTGCGGTCATCCCCTCTCTCCACTTTTCATGCTCAAGCTATTTAGTTCAATAAAGGCGAAAAGCTAAAAAATAATCTTAAAAAACAAAAGTGTACGGTGCTAAAATCCCTGACAATACAAAACACAAACAACAGCTCATAACAAAAGACATGTAAGAAAACATGGACAAATTGACCGACAGTGAAGTCCAGGTTTACGTGGGACGTGGGAAATACAATGTCATTTTGACTCGAAAGTGAAACAACAATTAAAAATCACAAAGAACGAGCAAATAACAACAGACCAACAGGCTTGCTGGAGGATTTCAATGGCTGAGTGTGCAGTGTTAGAGGTGCAGTACAGAACTGTATCATCGGCGTAAAGATGGACATTAGAATTTGTTATAGAGGATGTAATGTTGTTGATATAAATGGTAAACAGGACAGGACCCAGTATTGAACCTTGTGGCACACCCTTTGGCTATACCAACTCCCAGCCTGCTTCTGTCACTTCAGCATTCCTCTTGGCGGTGCAAAAGCCCCTGAAGGTATGGAGTTCTCAGGGGAGCTCCACAGTGGGCTCATCCTTTCAGGAAGTCTCTAGCACTGTCTGGTCTGAAAACGCTTCATTTGTCGGCACAGGACATGACTGTTTTGGTTGATTCTCACAGCTCTCATGGTGCGCAGCCATCAGCTGTTCTCAGGGGAGAAGCTTTAAAGACATACTGTACACCACCTGCTCAGCATCAAACATACTCAGTTAGTGACTGGCTGCATAGTGGAAGATTTAGCAGCTAAAGAGCCAGATACTTCCTCAGGAGTTGGTAGAGACAAAAAAAGAGTGAATACTGGACTCTCATTTGCTATGCAATGCGATTTTCTTTCAATAAGCACTGAGAAGCTTCTGTACTTAATATTTTACTCAGCGAAAGTGAGTACATATTAAAATCTTGGGATGACATGCTCAGCCAATCATAAAAAGCCCGTGAATTCATTACATCTTGAGTGATTACTGGCAGGTTAACATGTGCCGGGTTGTGCATTGAGCCACACATACAATCCATAACTGTTGTTCTATTTCAGTAACAGGGGACAAACCCTGATAGCAGGCTGGGAACAGGCCACCACGCTCCACCTATCTCATCTGCAAAGTAGAAACAGGGATAGCAGCCAAACATGTTCCATGACATGAAGCTGGTTTTACTGTGCAACACTGAGGAACAGGCCAGCAAGGTGGAAAAAACACAACTTCCCATACAAAGGAGAAAGTTGTGGGTGGCAAAGTGAGAACATGCTGCAATAAGCATATTTTGTCTTGTGCAATAAGCTTTTCCCCTCCAATTCTCCCCGTGGCCTTTCCGTCTTGTTTTATAGCTTAGTTTTGCGGGTACATTTCACATGAACACGCAATCAGAAGGAAAAGATAGTTCAAATCCTGCACCCACAGTTCTCTTCCAAGTGGTAAACAGTGGTCTCAGGTGGAAAAGAGCACTCAGGTCACAGGGGACTGTTCGACCTGGAGAGGAAAGAGCTGACCATCTTCACCTCTCGTTGCTGTGTGGAAGGTAAGGTGTAGAGCACAGGCCCAAAGGGACACACAAACACACAAAGCTGAGGTAGGGCCAGAGCAAAGAGTTGTAATCTAATAATAAAAGGACCTTACACCAAACAAAAGACAGAGTCCATAAAAAACAAGCTGCTGTGTGCATTTCATTGTAACTGTGTATACATCATCATGACCTCAAATGAATACTTATATCCAGCCTCGTCGCCAGAATAAAATATTTAATGTCTGCAAGTCATAGATATGTTACATTTGCATGATTCATATACATCATATTAACGTTTCTAAAGTGACATAGTTCAGACTACATGTATATGAGCTGGGTTTGCCATCAGATGGATGGGATGGTGGATTACATGACACCTAGGCATCACAAAGTTGGTATTTTTTAACACAAGTTCAAAACACATCCAGCCATGTTTGTAGCGACAAAAGCAGGTATTTTTTTAACAAGAGTTCTGGACATGTCCAGCTATGTATGTAGCAACAAAAGCAGGTGTTTCCAGTATTTCAGTTCAGGACAGGTCCCACATTTGTTGCGACAAAAATTGATATTTTTCAACAAGAATTCGGGTCATTTGGGTACAAAAGCAGGTATTTTTAGTGCGTGGTTGGGACATTTCCAGCTGTGTTTGTAGTGCCAAAAGAAGGTATTACTCAACAAGACTTCAGGACGTGTCCAGCTGTTTTTATAGTGACAAAAGTGGGTATTTTTAACGCAAGTTCAGGACATTTCCAGCTGTGTTTGGGGTGACAAAGGTGGGTATTTTTCAAGGCGAGTTTGGGACATTTCCAGCTGTGTTTGTAGCAACAAAAGTGGGTATTTTTGACATGAGTTTGGGACATTTCCAGCTGTGTTTGTAGCAACAAAAGTGAGTATTTTTTAACAAGAATTTCGGACATTTTCAACTGTGTTTGTAGCAACAAAAGTGGGTATTTTTGACATGAGTTTGGGACATTTCCAGCTGTGTTTGTAGCAACAAAAGTGGGTATTTTTTTAACAAGAACTGGGACATTTCCAGCTGTGTTTGTAGCAACAAAAGTGGGTATTTTTTTAACAAGAACTGGGACATTTCCAGCTGTGTTTGTAGCAACAGAAGTGGGTATTTTTGACATGAGTTTGGGACATTTCCAGCTGTGTTTGTAGTGACAGAAGTGGGTATTTTTGACATGAGTTTGGAACATTTCCAGCTGTGTTTGTAGCAACAAAAGCAGGTATCTTTAACATGAGTCCGAGACATTTCCAGCTGTGTTTGTAGCCATAAAGGGGGTATTTCTGAATATGAGTTTGAGACATTTCCAGCTGTGTTTTAGCAATAAAAGCAGGTATTTCTGACATGAATTTGGAACATTTCCAGCTGTGTTTGTAGCAACAAAAGTGGGTATTTTTGACATGAGTTTGGGACATTTCCAGCTGTGTTTGTAGCAACAAAAGTGGGTATTTTTTAACAAGAATTTCGGACATTTTCAACTGTGTTTGCAGCAACAGAAGTGGGTATTTTTGACATGAGTTTGGGACATTTCCAGCTGTGTTTGTAGCAACAAAAGTGGGTATTTTTTTAACAAGAACTGGGACATTTCCAGCTGTGTTTGTAGCAACAAAAGTGGGTATTTTTTTAACAAGAACTGGGACATTTCCAGCTGTGTTTGTAGCAACAGAAGTGGGTATTTTTGACATGAGTTTGGGACATTTCCAGCTGTGTTTGTAGTGACAGAAGTGGGTATTTTTGACATGAGTTTGGAACATTTCCAGCTGTGTTTGTAGCAACAAAAGCAGGTATCTTTAACATGAGTCCGAGACATTTCCAGCTGTGTTTGTAGCCATAAAGGGGGTATTTTTGACATGAATTTGGAACATTTCCAGCTGTGTTTGTAGCAACAAAAGTGGGTATTTTTTTAACAAGAACTGGGACATTTCCAGCTGTGTTTGTAGCAACAGAAGTGGGTATTTTTGACATGAGTTTGGGACATTTCCAGCTGTGTTTGTAGCAACAAAAGTGGGTATTTTTTTAACAAGAACTGGGACATTTCCAGCTGTGTTTGTAGCAACAGAAGTGGGTATTTTTGACATGAGTTTGGGACATTTCCAGCTGTGTTTGTAGCGACAGAAGTGGGTATTTTTGACATGAGTTTGGAACATTTCCAGCTGTGTTTGTAGCAACAAAAGCAGGTATCTTTAACATGAGTCCGAGACATTTCCAGCTGTGTTTGTAGCCATAAAGGGGGTATTTCTGAATATGAGTTTGAGACATTTCCAGCTGTGTTTTAGCAATAAAAGCAGGTATTTCTGACATGAATTTGGAACATTTCCAGCTGTGTTTGTAGCAATAAAAGTGTGTATTTTTGACATGAATTTGGAACATTTCCAGCTGTGTTTGTAGCAACAAAAGTGGGTATATTTTAAAAAGAATTGGGACATTTCCAGCTGTTTATAGCGACAAAAGCAGGTATTTTTAACACAAGTTTGGGACATATGCAGCTGTGTTTGTAGCAACAAAAGCAGGTATCTTTAACACGAGTTCGAGACATTTCCAGCTGTGTTTGTAGCCATAAAGGGGGTATTTTTGAAAATGAGTTTGAGACATTTCTAGCTGTGTTTTAGCAGGAACAACAGGTATTTCTGACATGAATTTGGGACATTTCCAGCTGTGTTTGTAGCGACAAAAGCAGGTATCTTTAACATGAGTTTGGGACATTTCCAGCTGTGTTTGTAGCAACAAAATAGGGTATTAACAAGAGTTCAGGATAGGTCCAGCCATGTTTGTAGATATTTTAGGCTAAAACATGTTTTGCTGATGCTACCACGCTACCCGAGTTTGTTTTTGTTTTTTTGTTTGCTTGTTTCTTTGTGCCTAAACCAACCCATGTGTTAACCACAACATCGTCACAACATACAACTGAAACAGCTTTTCCATTATGTGTGAACATACAAATGTAATTATTTTTGGTATGTACAGTGTTGTTGTTACTACTCCTTCCTAAGCTACTGTTGGTGATGTTTTCTTGCAGAGTATCTTCAGAAACTCTTCAACTGGCCAAACAAGGTAGAATTTATAAAGAAACTGAATTCAAAAACACCTCACACAGAAATGGTTTCACTTAGATGAACATTTTTGCTCTTACTAAGTCATGTCAGATATTTAGAGAAACAGAAACAAAAGAAAATGCATTTTATTGACAGATTTTTCTTTATGGCTCAGAGTCTGTTTATCTTTAGTTATAGACAGAGAATACAGCACCATGTCCTTGGGAAAAGTCAAGCAGAAAAAAATTCACTTCTGAGTGGCTTTCCCATCTCAGTAGTTGTGATTCAGAGAAGAAGCGAATGCCTCACCTAGACACAGGGCATATTGAAAGGATTGAAAGGAGTTTCTCGGTCTGTGTGTTCCTTGAGCTGAGCTTTTGAGAGATTCCAGTGCAGATGAAATGAGAAGTGTATTGACTAGAGGAGGGCCTTTGAAAGAGACAGACAAGCAGACAAGGATGTAAAGTCAAGCATAAAGCTCCAATATGCAGCCACAATAAAACAGCGGATTACTGCTGGGTGGGAAATAAAGCATAAACAGCTGTGTGAAGGGTTACAGCAGGAATATAGATATGGTAAATCATATAAGACGAAGCTAAGAAAACGCTGCTCTGTGCAATAATACCTCCGGGTTTGATAATGACTTCCAGTGGGGAAAAAAAAGTGAATCATCTCTCATGGGGCCATAGGACGCCTTAATTGAAGCACGCTACCATTTCTCATGTGTTTAGGTGCAGATGATTAGAGGAAAATGCCACACATTTTCTGACTTGTGTTTTGTAAAGGTCAGACAGTGGGGGAGAGAGTGTGTGGAGAGGGTCCCCGCTATCTCTCAGAACAGCCCTGGAGGAGCCCCCAGGGAGCCGCGCTCCGGAACAAAAACAGCATGTGTGGCACTCCATGTGTGTGCATATGTGTGTGTGTGTGTGTGTGTGTGTGTGTGAGGCCAAGTCTTTTAAAAGTGAGCTCAGATTGAACAGCAGTGAGGAATGACGGGCTTGTTTAATGATAAAAACACAATAATAAGGATGACAAACAATGGCTCTGTGAGAGCATCGAAGCTGAAACAGCTGAAATTGAAGACTTCAATTTATGCATGAATGCCTCCATTACGCTGATCATATTATATCGTCGCCTCCGAACACCCACTCATTCGCCTATCCTCCCACTCATCTCTCTGCCCCCTTTTCTTTATTATTGGCACTCTTAGGAGAACACTACGAGCCCTAAACTGTCACTAGTATGACAGACTCCACTCTTTATCAATTACCCTCACTTTTTTAGGATTGTAAAACCACAGTACCACAAATAAAGACTAAATTCAACTTTTTTTTTTTTTTTTTTTTTGCCAGTGCAACTCCACTCCTCTCGTCTCTTTATATATACTCAGCTTTGTAATATTTCAGCCATGTTTTCAAAGCAGCACAAAGAAAGCCAGGGGGGCACACAAATGGATTAAACTTTCAATAAGGACGACTTCTCAGTGGAGACAGGTTGGTAAAATACCAAAAAAAGAATCATGTTTTTAGCGCTGACTTAAGGGGTAAACATTTCAAACAAATATTTAGAGAATGTTCAAAGTTAGGACGCTGTGAATGATAGCAAAAAAGTTTGAAAGATTGCCGCTGTTTGAAGTTCTTCTGAAAGTTTTCTTCGTTTTAAGAAGTGGACTCAGCTTCAGTTTTACTCTCAGCGGTGTCCTGAATACAAGCTTGAAAACACTGATGACCTTTATATTTTAATTGTAACAGATCCATATACACAAACACTAAATGGCATGTCCATCAAAAGGAAAAAGTTTTTTAAAAAAACTTTAAGTCCTGATAAGTTAATACTCAGGTGCCCCAAAGGCCCAATAATTAGCTACAATACTAGCTACTACTACTACATAAACTACTGTGTCATATACTATACTTTAAATACTTCTAATATTTCTGTTTATATTAATGTTTATATGGAGCATATCTTGTACTCCACCCCCATTTTGTAGCAAAAACACCTAAAATGACATACCCAAATTAAAATGACTGTAGCTTCTGAACTGCTTTGAGTACATGCATGCATGAGGTCTTGCCAGAAAGCAACCTCTCTGAAGTTTCTTGTGAAAGTGTCAGAAACACTCTAGGTGATACAGAAACAGAGTAATGGGTCTCTGAAATCAGTAAAAAATGGAAGATTTTGCCTAAAATAAAATAAAAAATGATTTTCAGGATGAATAACTGTCTGTGGCTTCATCTGAGCAGGTAAATGACACTATGGGGCTGTAGGCACACTATCAATGAACATTTGTTTCAAATTTGAAGAAGATTGCTCAAAGTATGACCATTCTACAGTGTTTTTTCCATGCAAAGATCCAGGCGGAGCTCCAAATGACAAGCCGGTCACTCGGCTTCAAAACAGTACTATCAGTGATCAAACAACACTCAGCCAGCTTCAAACATTGTACCTTATTGAAATCAGGAGTGATTATGATAGCTGATGTTGTTATTCACAGAAACGTCGGTGGTGGAGTTAGAGAGGTTAAACCTGCAGTAACTTTTTTCTTTTTTGGTTTGTTTTGTGGCCACTGGGGGGCAGCAAAAACACAAAATGAACATATCACTTTTTAAGTTGACTTGTTAGTAAGCAAGCGCTTATTTACACATCCAGCAGTTATAGAACATTATCATTCATTCGGAGTCATGTTTACATCCGTTTGATGAGTGTAAGTCCAACATTTACTCTCTTTTAGCTCTGTTTTGGTTTCCACCAACTCATGAGGGAAATACTGCATCTGATTCTTTTGCTGCTAAATGTTCCACTGTGTTCAGCAGCTAGTCTTTTACTGTGTCTGTCTGCTAATTGGTGATAAACAGGTAGTGTGCAGTGGTTTGGCTGACTGGTATGGCTGAGAATGACACTGTGAGAGCAGTAAGAGTGAATAAAATGACAAGTTGCAGACCAGAGAGCTAAACAATGAGCTAAAACTTACTATAAAGCTCTGTAAAACCAACGGGCAGCAAGCAACCCTTTATATTTTCAGTTTTTATATAAAATATATTAGTTATAGCCACTTTAAACAAATGTTTCGAGGTTGGGACATTCTTTCCACATTGCATGTCCACAAACAGCTGCAGTCACGCAGCTGTGCACACGGTTCCATTCAACATGAAACTGAAACTATGACAACACTGCTTGGTTCGCAGTGATTGTCTGTCAAATTGCCAACTTCAAACGAACTTCACTGTGGAGTGAAGGCTCTAGATGGCTCGAGTGCAGTGTTCTAGACAAGACTAGAGTGTGGGCAAGAGATTATACTATGTAACTGGAGCATGCACAGTTGATGCGCTTGCTATGCGGTCACAAAAAGTGGCCTGCACATGGACATCTGCAAAAGGTCCCAGGGATATGAGTGGATGAAGACATTTATGTCCCATCTTTTCTCCTTGGCGTTCAGTCCCAGCTAGGCGAGAAACCTTGGCTTTTACTCTTTTTACTCTTTTATTTCCTTTTTAAATTGAGCTCTTACTATTTCCTTAGTTTTATTTATTATATTTGTGAATGATTATTTTATATTTCAATAACTGTACAGCACCTTGGTCAACTGAGGTTGTTTTTAAATGTGCTTTATAAATAAAGTTTGACTTGACTTGACTTTATGTTGACCAAAACGCACCTTTGTGGACATGCAGATGCAGAAACCTGAATTAGACTTTAGGGAGTTCAGTAGGGGCCCCAAGCTCATTTTGCTCATGGTGAACCCCAAGTTAATTCTTGCTTCTATTGAGGCTGAAGCCTATTTTTTGCACATGTAGAGCCCCAAGCTCATTTTTGCGCAAATTGAGCCCCAAGTTCATTGAGCTCCAGGCTCACTTTCACCGCCACTGAGCCCCCCATCTCATTTTTGCACATATTTAGCCCCCCCATCTCATCTTTGAACATATTGAGCCCTGAGCTAATTTTTGCCCCCATTGAGCTCCAGGCTCAATTTCACCGCTATTGAGTCCAAAGTTCATTTTTTCACATATTGAGGCCTGAGCTCTAAGCTCATTTTTGCACAGATTGAGCCCCACAGCAGTTTAATTTAGCTGCTTTTCCACCTGAATTTGTGAAGATTTTGTGTTTGTAGTTAGTACTATATGACATACACAAAGAAATTTACAAGATGCTTACAGAATGAAATGTGCGAATTCATGTGCAAAAAAAACCAAACAGGAGTTCTAAAATGATTTTTGAGAAAAATACAGCAAGAATTTAAACTTTGTTAGCTTGTTCAAATATTGCAGGGATTGGTCAAATATACATTCATTCATGCACTGGAATGTTCACAGACCTTGGAGAGACTGTCTTACACTCACACAAACTGACGTTAGGTGCGACTCGAGCTGTGACTGTATTCATGAGTATATCCTCCACTTACTAAATGTCAGAGCTAAAAGGGTTCAGAGGCCAAACACTGATAGATGTGGCACATTTAGAGAATAAGCTGAAAAAGGCTACACAGTGTGAAGACTCTGAGTCAGCAGGTTCGATCATTTCAGATCATGCTGATCTGGGTGTGCTGCACTCATACAGTTGCCTGTTTTCATCCTGACCATTAATCTCCATTCCTCTGCGTGAAGAAAAGCCACAGCTGAATCACCTGTGTGCAGCCTGGCTGCGGGGGACATCTTATCACCGCTCTTGCACCTCGTGCTTCTCTCTCTGTTTGGGTGCCTTTTGATTGCTAGAAATAGCTGGGTTTGTTCCCTTTTGGATTCTGGCTGTCTGGCTACTGGACCTGTGCAGTCTGATCCCCCCAGCAGCCACTGACAGCCCAGAAACGCCGCTCCGTCCCTCAAGCCCCACACTGTTAGCATCAACAGTCAGCACCGCCCTCTCCGCTCTCCTGCCGACTCTCCAAAGGCGCCAATTTAGAGGACTCTGTCTAATTGAATAGGCAACATTTATCTTTATGTGAGTGTGCGTCTGTGTGTGTGAGTGTTCCTCTCAGGAATACGCTGAAAGCACCTTGAGTCACTTGTTCATTAAAGTATGCTGGATGAGAAAGCCTTTGCACTCAGCGTGGGCAGTTTTCTCTGCCTGTTGATTAAGCCATCCGCCCTGCTTTTCTCTTCCCCATCCTGCCTCTGCCTGCCGCTCGCGCTCTCCCTCTATCTGTTCCTTTCTCCACTTCTTATTCAACGTATTTAGCCGGGAGAGAGATAAAGAGAATTTGTATTTCTGTCCACTTGAGTGGTGCCGTTCGTATCTCTGCAGTTTTTAATTTTGCTTGTAAACAGACTATGGATTTTCATTTGGAGTGGAGCGGCAGCGACGGCTTATTCAAGAGCCCAGAAATCACAGCCTCCTTTAAAAGTGAGAATGAGGTAAATAATGCTGTAGCAGATATGAGTCACTCATGAATAATACAGTAAAAAGGCAGAATATGAATAACATTTTGATTTATGAAACTTAATTTACAAGTTCCTTTAAACTGTGTGTGTGTGTGTGTGTGTGTGTGTGTGTGTTCATAAAGCTTTTCTGCAGTGTCATGCCGCCGTGTACATGAATGCCTGTAAGTAAGTCCCAAATGTATTATATAATAAAGCAGAGTCAATTAGAAGGACACACATTAATGACTGCACCACTTGCTCCCTGGGTGTTAAAAGTTAGAGTCCAGCCAAAATCTCTTTTTCTGTATAACAAGCATTCATCTAATATAGACTTAAAAGTTTGTAGTTTGTTTCTCTCACTTCAGTTCAGAACAAAAATATAGCGGCGAGCAACAATCCCAGGTTCAAGCCCTTTACTGGTGAACAGAAGGAAGCAGCTGGGACGGTTCTGGCCTTCACAAAGCTGAGCAAATTCACTTCAGCTGGTTTAAACAAGAAGTGAGAGCAATCACACACTTGTTTCAACATTACAATGTGGAAGTCACACCTTTTGAGCCCCTTCATCAGATGTGAACTAAACTTAGTGTGTACATTCAGGACTTAGTGCAGGATGTCTCCGCTGAGTTTAAAGCCAAATGAAGCTCCAGTGTGAGTTCAGTCAGGAAGACAATACTTTTCATGCTCATGCTGTAAGTTTCTTTCTCACTCTTCCATTCACTCCTTGCAGGCATGCTCACTCACTGTCTCAAGCTGTCATTGTCTGGGTCTGTCACTTGAGTCATCAGCTGATTCACAATCAACCAGTAACACAGCGACACGCCTTCTCTGTCAGCCATATGGTTCCGTCTCTGCAGTAGTTCTTTCTCGCTGCAGTCGTGCTCGCCCTCCACCTCCCCATCACCACCAAGTCATCAGGCTCATACGCCTCAGCAGTCAGCAGCCACTACCACCGCCAGTGTCTGGACTCCATGTTGGGATTTATCTCGCTGATGTCCCTCAATCACAAAATGTCTCCTTCTGGTGTCCAAGCGCCAAAGACTTCTGTTAAATCTTAAGCAGGAGTTATAGTTGTGCGTCAGCTCTATGCTGAGCCTATGTCAATGCCATTGTCAATGTCAGCTTTATTTATATAGCACCAATGGCCAACCAAAGTGCTTTATAGTTGAAATAAGCAAGAACAACAGCAACACACAAAAAACATTTATAAAGTGAAATATAACAAAGGTAAAAGACCAAATAGGCCAAAAAGGCCAAGGTGAACAAGTGAGTCTTGAGCAGTGATTTAAAAGTGGAGAGTGGGAGCCGCGACTGCAAAGGCTCGATCTCCTCTAGTTTTTAATAGTGATCGAGGAACATCCAAGACCATCTGATTCGCTGATCTGAGGGCTCTGAAAGGGCCGATGCAACACAACAAGGTCAGAAAGGTATTCTGGAGCCAGCCAATTCAGGCCAGTGAAGTGAAGAGAGTTATGTGCTTGCGTTTCTTTGTCCCAGTTAGGAGACGGGCTGCTGCATTCTGAACATGCTGCAGGCGGTTAAGCTCTGATTGCTCAATGCCGACGTACAGAGAGTTGCAGTAATCTAAGCGAGAGGTAATAAAAGCATGGATAACTTTTTTGAGGTCTTTCTGGCTTAGATAGGGTTTAACTTTGGCTAAAAGCCTCAGCTGAAAAAAGCTAGACTTGACCACTGAGCTGACCTGTTTGTCTAGGACCTGAACCAAACCAGGGTGACCGAACAGGACAACCTCTGTTTTGTTTTCATTTAATTTTAAGAAGTTTAAGTCCATCCATGTTTTAATGTCACTTATGCAGTTTAGCATGGCCTGAAGGGAATCTTTGGAGGGAATTTTTAATGGCAAAAACACCTGCATGTCATCAGCAAAGCAGTGAAAGGGCATACCATGCTTCCTAATTATCAACCCCAGGGGTAGCATATAAAGGGAGAACAACAGGGGGCCCAGAACTGACCTCTGGGGGATCACACAGGTCAGAGGGGCCACTGAGGAGGAAAACTGCCCCATATGAACAGAAAAGGATCTGTTTGAGAGGTACGATTTAAACCAACTTACAACAGTGCCTTTTATACCTACACAATGCTCTAGGCGTGACAGGAGAATTGTGTGATCCACTGTGTCAAATGCCGCTGTTAGGTCAAGAAGAATTAAAATGGCACAGTTACCAGAATCAAGGTTTAACAAAAGATCATTAAAAACTTTTAAAAGAGCATTTATACTTGTGTGGTGGTGTGTCGGTGTCACTCTGCAGTTACATCTCAGGTTTCTGAGGAGTGCCGTTAAGTTTAGTTGATTCAAAACACACATTAAACACACATTAAACATGGCTTAACAGAAACAATTTCAAACACAAGTACACAAATAAGCTTCACTATAACTCACAGCATTCACAGACAAACACTTGTCTTTATCTGGACACATTTTCCCCACAAATACAACATGCTAACGTTATTAGCACAAGCCTATGGCATTTTACATTGTATAAATTAGCCTAGCTGCTAGCAGATTTTCCTCTACTCATATGAAGCCAGGGACAACAGCAACATTTAACAAAGGTAACGGTACAAAATCTGGCTCTCATTACAGCACACAAAGTTCACTGACAAAACAACTGTCTTATACTAAACACGTTTTCCAAACATGCTAACATAATTAGCACGAGCCTATGGCATTTTACATTGTATAAATTAGCCTGGCGATGAGCAGAGATTTCCTCTGCTCATATGAAGCCAGGATAAATCACAAACAAGACTTAAACTGCTATTTTTGTGGAGGCTTTATTGTCTTCACAATTTATTGTTTCTTATCGCATCGCATCACTTCGTTCCATATCGTATCGTATCAAACCAGTACAAACTGGCCCCCTAGGTTTAATATCAGCTCAGTTTATAAGGTTAATAACTCAGCAACCACCTGTCTACAACTGTGTTATTACATCATGATTGTTTTTGTGGATTTCACGGTTTGTAAGTAATTTGTTTTCCAGGAAGTAACTGATAATATATCACAATTGACGGGGGCACACTGTTCAGTATACTTAGTTCAGCTTGAAGACTCAGTGCTTAAGATTTGTTCATCCATAAACTGAACAGCCCGACTGCACAGGAGGAAATGGAGGCAGAGGTCTATTTGGATCTGCAGTTACAATAAATTCCACAAGTGACAAGTTTTTATGCCTTGGACAAGAATAAGGATGTCTAGAAACTTTTCAAGCCACTCTTGCAGAATAATCCACTTCTGTGCAGTCTCTCCATATGCTCAGTATTACTTCTTCTATCTTAGACCTAATGCACAACTTCCCTGAGTTTAAAAATGTGCATGTTAACATAGACTGTGTTTACATGCCCACTAGAATCCATTATCATTCTGAATATGACTATTTTTGACATTCCAGTTGCACATTCCCAATAAGGCCTTATTCCGATTACAGTATTGTTTGATTAAGACATCTGGGATATGCCAGTATTATTCAGGTTTTTCGTAGAGTTCTTTGGACGTATCTACATCACATGAAATACACATCTCAGTTGGGGGTTTTTACTGCAGTTGGCAACACACGGCCAGCTCTGTGACTTCTACACAAACACCAACTTGCCAACACTTTCTGAGGCTGAGGTGGAGATGTATGCTCAAAAGAAAAGCAACACATTTTTTAAACATTCTGAAAGACTTGGTTATCAGCAGGTTTTTGTGATATCGTGACACTGATTTTTTTCAAGAAGGTGGTTGAAGGAATGAAAGACGGAGGCTGTATTCAACAGCACAACAATAAGAACAATTCGGCCAGCTGTGGAAACTTTGAGGAAAATCTATTTTGATGCAAAAAGCAAAATGGCACAAGTTGCTCCAGGCTTTCTACTTTACCATACCTGGCATGATACAAGACACGATAGGGCACAGTCATTGGAGTATGCACAGCTGGTCGGATTATGGTCTTTGTCAGAATAAGAGCAAAAAAAAAAAAAAACTATAGTATCTTTTGCATGTAAACATAGTAATTGTCCAATCTTCTTTTTCCACCCATTTTGAAGGACAGATTTATCTCTGCACACCTCTCAAGTCACTCAGGTTTGACTCAGTCTTTCTGCGAAGTCGTCAAAATCTGGTACTTGGTTAGTGACCTCCAGTGTCAGACATGACATTTGGCGGCATCAGGGGAAAAAATGTCAGGGTGAGAATGAAAGTTAAGGGATCGTGCACCCAAAAATGACAATTCAGCCATTATCTACTCACCCATATGCCAAGGGAGGCTCAGGTGAAGTTTTAGAGTCCTCACAACACTTGCGGAGATCCCAGGGGAGAGTGGGTAGCTTCAGTGTCCTGAAGCCCTGACATAAAAAGTTGTTAGGACACTTGGATCACTAGGGACGAGCAGTATGGAGATATTTTGTGGTGTCAGTTATGTGTTTTTGGACGTTTGAATCTGGGGCGCCGTCAGCCTGCCTTAGGTGATGTTTTGTTGCTACCCACTCTCCCCCTAGGATCTCCGCAAGTGTTGTGAGGAAAACAGTAATTTCCTGGTGTTATACCAACATAGTGTGTTTATTTTGAAAGAGACTGTATGTAAACAGTGAATTTCCTGTGAAGATGGAGGTGAATTTTGAAAGAAGACAATGCATGTAACAGGCAGAACTTGACACGGTGTCCCAGAACGACAGCAACCAACACAGGGTACCTTGCACGTTGTATTTGGACGTGGAAAGTCCATGACCAAACATCGATATATGACAAGATCGGAGTGAGAATGTGTTGGTTTACTAGTTGCACCAACCTATATCAAATTATCATAGAACATATAGTTCCTCTGTTTCTCTATAAAGTAACATTGCATGTAATAAAGACTGAATAAGAAAGTAGACGACTACCAGCTCAGGCATAAGGCTCATGTTTGGATCTTGTCTCACAGAAAAGTTAGAGAAGGAGAAAACTTCCTCACATGAAGCCAGCACTGAGCTCACTGGAGTTAAGATAAAGCACACGAATGAAGGTTTCTCACACACACAGCCTCACACACAAGGGGAATGACAGAGCAGTACAGAGAACAAAAGTTTGACTGATGATGATGCAGTCATCAAAATGCAAGGACTTGCATCAAACCAATAAAATTTTAACAATCTGCCAGCTCCAGGGCTTTCTTTGAGTAAGATGCTAAAAGACTTTCTCCCACTTTAAAGTGTGTATGCCCATCCATCACTCTGATCTACACAGCTGTGTTATTTCACTGTTTTTGTGTGATAACTGAGACACAACATCTCTTTTGTCACTTTTTATGAAGCATGAATTAAAGAAGCATCAAGCTGATTGTGTTCAATGCGTCTAAATCCAAAAATTGGTTTAGGATTTCTTATGTTATAGTGTCCCTGAAATTTGTCATGGCAAAACCTAAAAGTACACTGTGACACAATTTTTATTTCAAATTTGACATAGCAACCCAAATTTTTGGTAATTCCAAATTTTGATGACCCCAAATTTTTGTTTTTTTGTTTTGTTGTCTCAAATGTATTATGGTGCCTGCAAACCCTTAATTTGGCATTATAGTCATTAACTTTATTTGTTATAACCCTAACCTTTACCATTGTGTCCCCTCCAAAAATGTGTCATATGATGGGCCCAGAATTAACTATAGCACCCCAATTTTTATAACCACAATTTTGTAAAAGCAGCCAAACTCTGATGTTTAGTTTAGTGACCTGCATTTTTTTTCAACCTCAAAATTCTGTATGCAAAAAAACAAAACAAAATTACTCCCTCTAACATTTGCTATTGTGCACCCCAAGACTTAAACTTTTAATTGCATCCCCCAAATTTGTAATTCTTACGTTTCTTGTCTTGTGTTTCCTGTTTTATTTTGTAACTCACGTTTCAGGTCTCCTCACTTCCTGCTCCCCTGTGTTCCCCCTGTTTGATTACCTGCACCTGTCCTAATGTGTCACACCTGTGTCTCGTTGTCTCCCCTATTTAGTCTCTGGGTTTCCCTCTGTCTGTGCCAGTTGGTCTTGTACTTTGAGTCAGCGGTCCAGCTGTTTCTTTGTTAGTTTGTTTGCCTTGTGATATTGACCCACTTTTTGGATTTCTGGATTTTGTCTTTGGTCGTTTTTGGATACCTTTGCTTGAGTGACTGACATCTGTGTACCAAACCTAGTCTGAAATTAAAGGACCTTGTTTTGAACTTTATTCCGTCCCTGAGTCTGTATTCGAGTCTCTTTTGCTTCAGTGTTGTTGAAAACCCTTCTCAAAAAAAAAAAAAAGATTTCAGACATTTGGGGATACACTTAAATTTTGACAAATCTTAAAACAGTCAGATAGTCAGATCAGAATCTGATTTGGGAGCCCCCTGGTGGATAATTAAGAAGTGTTGTGAAGAGTTATCCAAATTTTGGACGGTGATGACAACAGTACCCCACAAAATGTATTGGAATCTCAAAATATATTTTAGGGCAGTTGAATTCCAAAAATTATTATAGTGGCAAAATTTGACATAGCACTCATAAATTTCAAAATTGTGGTTTAGCACCCCTAAATATTGTCATTTGTTATGATCAAAAATATTATTATGCCTCTAAGTTGTGTCTTGGCAAACTTTACAAATATGAAACGACGTCTTCACAATTCCAATTTAATATAGCAACCCAAATGTTTGAGGTCCCCAAATTTGCTACTGTGCAAATTCCAAATTCATTTTTATTTGTAATCTCAAAAATGTATAATGGTGCCCACGACCCCTTCACTTGTTACCGCAGTGATAAATGTTATTATTTGATATTCCAAATTTGTCATAAGGTTCGCTCCAAAATCTTTTTTTTTTAATTATTTATTTATTACAATTCTTCTTCTTATTATTATTTTTTTTTTTTTACCATCCCAGATTTTTAAATGAGCCACCAAATTTTAGTACGATGGCCAGGGATTGGAAATTAGTGCCACCCACCATCCAAATACTGGTAAATGTGGCTGCAAGATTTGCTTCACTCACGGACCAAAAGAACAATGTCAGTCTAAGGTACATTTCTAAATCCACCAGCTACGATGGCAGGCAGACATGTGGATTTGAAACTTAATTTCTAACTCTGATGGTGACTTTTTTGTGACCTCTAAAACTTGTTATGGTCCCACAAATCTAAAATTCTATATAACATGCATGAAATGTTATTTGTTATGTCTAGCTTTTGTTATTGTGCGCCCAGAGTCTCAAACTTTTCAGTGCATTACCACAAATTTGAATCTGTTACAGTCTCATAATTTGTTGAAAACCCCCAACACAAAAAAATAAAATGTTATATTGTGTTATGGCAAACTTGAACAAAGGAATAATCGGATGTGGGAGCCCCGTGGTGGCTGTGGGAAACTAAGAAACGCTGTGCTCGCTGACTCTGGCGCCAATTTGAATACTAATGACAACAGGCTGAAAGCTTGATACTCCAACATACAGTAAAACCTCATATTCAGCACAGGACTCCATATAACATACCACACAGCCAAGAGAAGACATTGCTCATCCCCTGGATTTAAACATGATTCCAGTCTCAGATAACCTACATCTACCACCTACACACACGCCAACATTTCCCCTCAGAGGTTTACCACCCACTTCCCCCAAACGAGGCGTCACACGGCGAGGCTGAGAGGGAGCACGACTACGGCTGCTGCTGGTGGAGAGATAAAACCTCCAGTTACCTGTAATCCCACACCAGCTTCTTACACGCGGCATCATGGTCACAGCGACACGTCCAGCAGCAGAGTATAGGACAGGGATTAACAGCAGGCTGAGAGCATGTAGCCAACTGTAACAGCCACGTACAGTAAGACTGTGAGCTTTATTGGAGGTGCTGTGAATTCTTTTCTGTGGTTTATCTGCACTCCACTCTCCAGATATCTTTTTCCTCTTTTGTATTTTCTCCTGAAAAGCTCCTACAGGTGTCTTTCTTTTGCTCAGATCATCTTTCCTTATTTCAAACAAGCCGCAAACCTAAAACTTGGGCAGGAGTTTTTCCCCCCCAAAATCCAAGGAACAACCACTGTCACACACATCTGCTGCTTGTAGCAGTAAATCTTTGTTTTCATGAGCCGTGTAGGGGATGAAGAGCAAAATCAAAAATTATTTATATGACAGATTTATTTCTTTGTGGGCACACACACCGCAAGGAGTTTTGTTTATTTCACCCACTGAGTTATGATAGTCACATTAGGGTACAAATTTGCATATGTTCACATTCGGAGGCGAGACTGAGATGTACAAATAATATTGTAGTGCGGTGCAGCATGACAGCAGTCACTACTTTGCTGAGGCAAGTTGATGAAGCAAATATAACATTTTCTATGAGGACATGAACCTGTTACAAAACCACCTTAAAACCGTGGTTAATGGCCCCTGTGATAGAATGTGGCAGCCAATGTTGACATTGTGTGTTTCATATATACTCAGTATACGAGCTGATTTTGTCATCTGGGAATGAGAGGATGGTGGCTGGCTTGAGACTGAGGCGAGACAGCTGCCAAGCTGCAGACCACTGTTCAACAACAACAAACATCAACAAACAACAACACTGGTTCGTTTACTGGCAACCCTTTGCGGTGTTTCTAATGGTGTTTGCGACACAGAATCTGGGTGCTTTCTTACCAACACATCCCAGCATTTACAGCGGTGTTTCCACCAGTGTTTGCAGGACCAAACCTGGCTGTTTTTTGATCGACACATCATGGTGTTTTCAATGGCATTTGAACCATAGAACCGCGGTGGTTTAAGCAGCCTATTGCAGTGTTTACCAGCAGCATTGGTGCCACCGTGCCTGAGTGTTTTTCACCAACACATCCCAGCATTTACAGCAGTATATGAGGCTCTGAACCCCGATGTTTTTAACCAGCACATCACAGTGTTTCCACTGGTGTATGTGGCACAGTTTCCCAGCGCCGTTGGTGCCACTGTACTTGAGTGTTTCTCATCAAAACATTTTTACAGCTGCATTTGTAGCACCGAACCTGGGTGTTTTTCATCAACATATCACAGTGTTTCAAGCAACGTTTGTGGTATTGAACCTTGATGATTTTTACTGAGACATCCTGGCATTTTCAGCAGTGTTTGTGGCACAGAACCTTGGTGTTTTTAACCGAGACATAGCTGCGTTTCTACCAGTGTTTGTGGCACCAAACCAGGGGTCGCGTTAACCAGTTTTTTACAACAATGACCGGAAAATCTGAAGGCTGTTGGTCGTTTTGACCGGTTGCAATTACCACCCCTGTCCACTAGTGTTTTCAGACTGCAGAGAAAAAGTCATTCATCTGCTTCATGTAGCACTGGACACACCGGACGCGGAACCGAAGCGCAGCGCCCAGTGGAGGCAGTTTTCAATCGGCGCCCATGTTAACCTATCTGACTGTCCACACAGCATGTCTGTTCATCTTTTCGTTCATGTCCTTATTAATGCACACTTTATAACTTGGTTGTTGGATTTATTAAAAATGAACGAATGAAAACTAAATGTCTTTGAATATCTTTATTATCATTTAAAAACGAAAATTAAAATGACCGTTAAAAATAGATTATGACCGGATTTTTATGACCCTGTCGGTCAAAATGACCGGCGACGAAAAAGTCTAGCGCAACCTCTGCACCAAACCTAGGAAGATTTAGCAGCATATCATGACATTTTGCAGCAGTGTGTGGCACCACATGACGACTTTCAAGCACTTTCAAGTAGCCTTTCACGTGGCGTTTGAGCCACAGAACCTGGGCGTTTAAGTGGCGTTTTCCGGTGTCTCCCAGCAGTATTGGTGCCACAGAACCTGGTTGTTTTTCACCAACTCATCTAACATTTGCACTACTGTTTGTGGCACTGAACCTAGGTTCTTTTAGTGGCATTTCATGGCATTTCACAGCAGTGTGTGGCACCAAACCTGGGTACTTTTCACCGCTCCATCTCTGCTTTTCCAGTGGCTCTGGTGCCACCAATTGTGCCCTAAAAGGCTTTTGATTGTTTACAGAGACATAGCTGCCCCTAAACCAGATATTTTGATCCAAAACATGATCAATTCCTAACCAGAACTAAATGTTTTTTGTGCCTAAATGTAAAGTTTCATCATATCTACAAAATAATGTACAAATGTAATGTCTCTATTGTTTGCAGAAACAATGTGAACTCTCTTTTTTTCTTGGTGATTGGGTAAGACATTGGAAATAAGCCTGCCTTAATGTAATTAGGAAAAGAAACGTTTATACAAATGTAATTTGGAGAATCGTGCAATATTTTCCAATGCACACAGGAACAAGAAGCCTCACAAACCACACGTTTCTATCAGTGTGATGGTGTCTGTATCTGCAGGCAAAGGAAAAGGTGTTCTGCAGTGACGCCCACGTGGTCTAAAGATCTATGTCAATTAAAGCCAGCCACTACTCTTCCCTTTAATAGAGTACAACATAGCTTCAAGGTCAGTGGTTGGAAATTTTTACAAGTGCCAAGGAGCTGTGGGTGCAGGATATGTGCAGCTCTCTGCAGTCAGAACATAACCTACGTCATTTGGTAGGTATTTTTATCCAAAACCCATTACAGCACAGTACCGGTTAGATTCTGCCAGACAGACTGATTAAACAGGTTTATGCATCAGGTTTGTGCAAAATAATGATGACTAATCTGTTAGCACTACCTACAGCATATTGCTGTTTGTTGGCAAATTCAAAGACAGAATAATCTTCTTTGTACATTTCATTTGGTGTTTCTGTTTTATTATTCAGAGAGTATTACGCAGTGCTGTGTGCAAGTTAAGAGAGTGTGACTGTCAGAGGATTCATTAATGTGTGTTCCCCCCACCCCCCTCCTCCTCCTCTCATATTTCGCCTGCAGATTTCATCTTGCATCTTGAGGGAAGCAGTGGTGACAGTGGTGGCAACATTAGCTTGCAAGGCATGGTAAAGCACGCTGTCACCGGGACACGCCGTGCCTTGCGAGATGAGAAGTTTTGACTGCCTGACATCGATGCAAGACAATAAGTGAGAAAGTGTGGGCGGATTGTGTTGGCTCACTTTAGCAAAACAAATTGTTGTGGACAGTTTTGACAGCTCTTCCCACCATTTTGAGGACATGTAATGTCGTGTTTACAGTATTAGTGTCACACTGCTGGCACAGATACTGGAGAACATATACAGTGTATGCGATATATTTATTTCACATTTAAACATGGTGATCTCCCGAGCCCACGTACTGTGAATCAGAGGTGCTTATGCGTTTCTTTATGCCTTCTTGAAATAGGTATTAAAGGTGTGGGTCTATACGGTCTCTGGTGTGGAATAACAAATATACAGTATGGTGTCTTTGTTTTGCTGAGGCACTTCAGTCCTGTTGGTTCCCTTGTAGCTTGTGTGGCAGCGGAACAAAGCTCGACTGCAGATTACGAACGGCTCACAAAGGCAAACAGTTGTATATTTCCCTCCAGGCTGAGGCTCAGCCCACATCACACGGCAGCCGCGGAGAGAAATAGTTACAGTTCAATATCTACGAGACACACGTCACACACCCTCGACTAGTCAAGCCCACCACAAGCGATGCCTAAAAAAAGCCTATTGATTTTAAAATAACAATAATAATCTGTCTCTACAGCTCTTCGAGTCGCAGCATTACCTCGATATCCGTCCAATTTCAGGGATGACTGCAACCGAGGGAGTTTCGGCCTTTTAATCACTAACCTGTACGATTTGCTAGGAGGCAATCAGCAGTAGTCATTTTCAACTATTTTCTCCCAAGGACATCAGTCAGTGACCCTTCACTTTGCACCACATGAGCCCGAACACATCTGGATTCCCTGTTATTGAGTCTATGCACACATCAGTGAGTCCATGCACACATCCTAACCCTCATGCTCGATTCCCATCTCTTGTTTGGAATGTTTCGCTAATTAATATTCATTCACATGCTTCTCCCAGGTGGAGGACCCGCAGGGAGGCAGGAGTTTTAGGTGCACCTTTCAATAACAGTGTTTCTCTGCTGCTTTGGTTGGGGATTTGCTGCTTGCTCCATTTTTTTTTTTTTCTTCTCAAAAATCCCTGGCGCCCTGTCTGAAACTAAGAGATAGCTGGACAGAGCTCAGGTGAAGTTGTTGTTTTTGTCCCTCCCAACATTATTCATAAAATGTGTAGCTGAATAAGCAATGTGTGAGACAGATGTTAGTTTCTCATGAGATGAATATTTCAACCTGATCTCCAGAAAAAATGTTGGCATCATTCAAACCTACGTTTGGTTATGATAAGATCATGTTTTGGCTTACGATACCCAGTTTGGGGGGCATGATCTGTGCAGGAAAAACAGCGATGTCTCGGCAACCACTTTTCATGACAAACATCCATATTCGCAGCCTAAAAGGCCAGTGGAAACATGTTGACAGGCTGCTACAAAACACCCACAATTCCAGCATAAAAAGCCGATAGAAACATGCCAAAAGGTTGCTGCAAAACCCCCACATTTGAGCCTAAAAAGCTGATGGAAACATGCTAACAGGTGGCTACAAAACATGTAAGAGTCTAAAAAGTCACTGGAAATACACTGACAGGCTGCTACAAAACACACACAATTTGGGCCTAAAAAGCAAATGGGAAAACACAGACGGGTCACTACACAACACGTAAGTTCAGAGCCTAAAAAGTCACTGGAAATACACTGACAGGCTGCTACAAAACACACACAATTTGGGCCTAAAAAGCCAATGGAAAAACACAAACAGGTTGCTATAAAACACCCACAATTCCAGTCTAAAAAGCCAATAGAAACATGCCAAAAGGTTGCTACAAAAAACCCGCATTTGAGCCTAAAAAGCCAATGAAAACATGCCAATTGGTCGCTACAAAAACGTACGTTTGAAGCCTGAGAACGTTGACAAGGTGCTACAAAACACCCACAATTTGAGCCTAAAAAGCTAATAGAAACATGCTGACAGGTTGCTACAAAACATCCACGATTGGAGACTAAAAAGTCTACTCATAAAACAACGTTTGGAGTCTAAATTGCCACTTGAACACAGCAGTGACTCGCTAAAACATGGCCAGTTTTGTTGTTCGTTGGTCCCAAATAGTGGTCAACAGTGGTCTGCAGCTTGGCAGCAATCACGCATAGGTGAAACACCATCACCTACACCTCCCGTTGGCAAAGTCATCTCTCTTCATTTTTTTTCTATAAATAAAATAGGTGGAAATGTCAAATTGTGCAGAAAAAAAAACAATGAATAAGTAACTTACATCATTCATTTTTATGTCTGAATTTCATTTTTCTTGGACTAAGTGAAAAAAAAGATCAATCAATATGAAAACAACATTTAATTTTTTCAATCGAGACAAACTAATTACAAGTTTTCTTTGTCTTCTTTCAACGCATTTCAAAAGATGCCAGAATCAGGTGAATGTGCATCAATTATCTTTGTAGTCGCAAAATTAGTCACAGTGTGAGCAAAAATGAATTTCAAAGCCATGTGTGAAAATGTATGAGTCATTCTGCAGAATGAAGAGCATCATTAGTTCTGTAGGTTTGCAGCTGTGAAAAGAGGCTGTAAAGTTGCACAGCTTCAACTGAAAAGGGTCAAAACTGGAAATAAATCACGGGTCACCCCTCAGGGCTTTTAACATCCTCACCATATTCACACTGTTATCTTTATCCCTCGCACACCTCCCCTTTGATCACTAAATCAGTACTCCATTTCTTTTACAGCAGTAGGTGGGTGTTTGAAATAAGATTTTAGTGCTAAATGATGATTAGAATTTCCCAGTCCCACTCCAATTCTCCACATGAAGAGGGAAAAAAAGGCAGCTTATTTCTGATGACTCAACCACGGAAAATAATCACACCTATTCTGTAAATTCTATTTTTCTTCTTAATGTGTGGCAGAAATTGGAAGCAGGAGACTGTTGTTTTGATGGTGATATTGGTTTCTTTTGATTTAGCTGTCAGTAGAGGGCCCTCATGATCTATCCGTAATGGCCCTGACCTCTCATCCGCACTCTGTTGCAGTAACTGTATTCAATGACACCCACCATCAGCGTCCTTTCATGCTTATATTGAACAGAGCTTTTCTCTACTGCTCACTGTGTTTTTCTACTTCAAACAATGGCGGAGATTGCTTTAATGTTTGCCTTACTTCACTGTCAAAGACTATTTGTCTCTTTGTTTCCTGATACTCGATGTCCCATTGATTTCCTCGCAGTGATTCTCCTGCTTAGTCTCCCCGCTCCCTCTCCGCTGTGACCTCCACTGAAGGTGTTCAAAAGCCTTTTTTTGCAGCTGTCATATTGAGTGGACAACCTCACGAGCTGCACACTGGCCTCTACTGGGTGAAATAAGTTATTGCCGGAGGAAAGGGAAGCAGAGGAAGGGTAGAGATGCTTTTGGGGGGGAGATCGGACCATTTCAAATGTTTTTTTGTAGATGGAGGATGTCAGCCGCATTAGGGGTTCATGTTCATGTTGATGGGTAGTTTTGGAGCGCGCAGCAGCGCAGAAATGAGAAAGCTGAGTTTCTCCGCGAGTCCTTGTGAACCCAGCGCGTCTTCTCATCTCCCCAAAACACTCTTTTGGCAGGCTTTGAATTACCTGCACTCATCCCTGCCTAAATTGTTCAAATATGTTAGAAGTTGATCAAACAGAAAGGCTTTCGGAGCGCACGGCCGACAGAGCTTCCCCCTGTGGGCTGTTGGGGATCAGACATGAAAACAGGGAAAGAACAAAGGCTTGTCGGGACTGTTAAAGACGCCCGGACCATAGCAGCCCATCAAAATTCATTCAGTGAAACAGGCATGAAATACCCGCCGACTGCACGAACCTCTCAAACATGTCAAAACTCTTCTGTCTCTCAGAAGATATGGTGAAACAGGGAGATGCCTTCATATGAGAGATAAAGCCTTTACTTCCCTTGCTCTGAATCAATATATATAATAAATACAGCCTCTGCAAGTCATGCTTTATGAATAAACACTTCAAAACGTTTAGTTATAGTTGTCTTTTAACTGATTTGTGTATTTTTGATGTGAAAGAAACAAAAAGTTTAAGAAGTATTTGATTCTCTTCCCACAGTCTTGCTTTAGAGGACCTGTTATGTAAAAATAATTACACTACACTTTTTAATTACACTTTATTTTTCTCACACTGGTATTCATCCTCTGTCCAAATGCTCCATGTTAACTTTTATCTCTTTAAGCCCCCCCTCCTGAAAAAGCTCTGACCGGTCAGCATCTCTAGGTCCTCCGTGTCTTAGCAGCTCTGCATTATAGCTGGGGAATGACTGTCACAGAGTATAGTGACACTTTCAGCCATGAAACAGCGTTTGAATCAAAATCTTCCCCAACTGGACATGTTCCAGCAAAAATATGACCCAAAATCAGGGCCAAATTTACAACACTGGCAACCAAGATTACATATTTCCCTGGCATTAGCATGTAGCTACATGTAGCAATGTATTGCAGCCAGAAAATGATTGTGAAAAGCAGAAATTTCTCCCATAATAAATCACCAACTTAAGCTTCTAAACATAACTTGATGTGTTCCAGCAGGAATATGATCCAAAATCAGCGCTAAATTGACAACATTGGCAACAAAGACTACATGTTTCCCTGGTGTTAGCATGTAGCTACATGTAGCACTGTACTTGCAGCCAGGGAATAATTGTAACAGAGAATAGCCACACTTGACCGTGAAAAATCAGCAATAAAAGCTTCTCAACCAAAATCTTTAAAACCAGACATGTCGGAGCAGGACTTGCATCCAAAATTGGGAGGAGATCAACAACACAAGCAATCAAAAACAGAGTTCAAATGACGTTTTTCGAAACAACTTTTTACGTCGGGGCTGCAGCACACTTGGATCACTACAGATGGGCATGTTGGAGATATTTTGTGGTTTCAATTTTGTGTTCTTGGACGTTAGTCTGGGGCGCCGTCTGTCATTAGGTGTGCTAGCCGCTCCCCCCCCCCCCGATCTCCGCAAGGGATGTGAGGACTCTAAAACTTCACCAGGGCCTCCGTCGGCATATGGGTGAGTAGGTAATGGCTGAATGTTCATTTTTGGGTGCACTATCCCTTTAAGTAACAAGTGGGTAGTAAATGAGCTGAAAAATGGGCCCTATATGGGATTGTCAGTGGGTTCCAAAATGACATGCCAATTGCCCACATGGTTGGTTTTACTCAAGGAGGCACCAGATAAGATATTCATTTTGGGCCCATACCTACTTGGCACCCAGGTAGTCGTAGGATGACCCATGTTGGGTTCCCTTGGGTAAACCCACCCATGTGGGCAATTAGTATGTGGCTATTATGGAACCCATGGACAACGATATAAAGGGCCCATTTTCAGCTCATGTACTACCCACATGGGGCCCACATACAAATATGTGGGAAGTTAGGAACTGGAACAAGTGAAAGCTGTCTTGATCAAGTTTCTTTATTTGAAAGATCAGTCAACTTACTACATGTTAAGTAAAAGACGCTGCTTGTGGTGACTAAACCTACACAGATTTCCAGACTCTGAGAGTTACCACCTTTTAAGCTAATTCTTTTGCTTTTACAGCTTTACAACTTTATTGTTTTAGTTCATTCTCACTTTAATTAGCATTGTCTCCAGCCCGCAGCTATTTGCAAGTCTTGATAAATCCGCTGTTCCACCAGCCCAGCACCAAACAGCCAAGAGACACAGTTAGCAACCAGATGGTAAACATAATGAAGCATTTAGTAGCTAAAGACCCAGATATTTCACTTGCTCTATGGCAAAACAGTGTGGTAAATATAGGATTTTTATGTTTGCCATTTGGTACCGGGCAGATTGTGTTTGTATTCACCTGACAAACATTAAAAGATAGCAACTGGCTGTTGAACAGAGCATTTAGTTGCTCAAGGGCCAGATGTTTCCTTCAGGAGTGGATGCAGACCGACAGAGTTAAACTGACAGTGAATATTGGACTCACATGCATCAAGTGACGAGAACTACGACTCTAAATTAATGCTACTGTTGCTTTGTGTCTGCTGCTTTCTAAATAGGCAAGTGGTTGCATTACCTGTGTAAGCTAACATGTTAGCTGTTACAACATTATAAGGGCAATTTACTGCTTGTTTTGTTGCCTCCAACTCACAAGGAAAAATTATTTTGTATTATTTAGAGTTTTTCTTCTTACTTTCTTTTTGTATTACTTGTAATTGTAAGATATTCTTTTTCATATCTAATACACAGATCAGATAAAAACCAATCATCCATGATTAATTTCAAAAGCAATAACAAAAGAGGAGCTGCACTGAGAGGAGTCAGAGAAGAATTCAACTTAATTGAGATGGAAGGGAACACAACTCATTATCAGAATAGTCTCCTAATAATTTGTACAATCTCAGTGTTGTTGACATTTTGTGGTAAGTGTATTATAATAACTGAATTATCTTGTTTCTCAGTGCAAAATGTAAGAAACAATTTTTGTTGAAACCCCTCTACGACAAAGAGACTGCTATTTTTAACTTGTTTACACCAGTTTGCAATGATAGTGTCACTCAGTTCCTGCTCTGCCAGGCTCTGCACGACCCTCAATGAATCAAGCATAGCTTGCGACGCACTATATTCCCGGACCTGTGACAGTCTTATTTCCAGCCAACGAGGAAGCAGGGTGAAAGTTATTTACTGAGAACGGTGGACAGAGGAAGATTGGACATCCCTGATCTGTCAAGGACATGACTTTTGACCGAAGCAAATCCTTCACTTTTATTGCATTGTCTTTGGGGCCATTTGGCACGAGGAGATGGAATTGGGGGATAACATGGCGCATTGCCTTCATCTAGCACTGTCTTCCGCTACTAAGTTTCATGGACAGAGATAAAGTCCAGTCTATAACCTGTAGAGTCTGGAAACACTTGAGCAATTCTTTACACAGTCTGGCCTTGCACTCCAGAGTGAACTGCTGATCTGAGACACACGATTATTGGACCAATCGGTATGAGATGACACCCGATCTGGATGTGATCAGCCCATTAAATTGCCATTTCTCTGGCATACATATGAGTAAGTGTGGCCTGTTGCACCCTCTGGTAGGTTCAGAATGCAATTATCAGCCCATTTAATGGCTGTTACCACTTCATTAGGTTTCACTTTCCTTTGGTTTAGGCAGGTTTTAAACATTTTGTAAGTTTTGTAAGTTGTACTCTTCTTCAACGTTTGGTTTCCTTCCTGGATTTTTCCCACATGGAAATTCTGACCAATCAAGAGAAGCTTTCTCACACAAGGCATTTGATCTGGTCCGCTTGTAAATACCGCCGTGAGAACATGAAGCAACTCTAGGCAATTGTGCAGCATGATTTCGACCAAAGCAAGACAACTCTAGGTCTGAAAGCACCCTGACATCGGGAAAGAGACATCTGTAAAGCAGCGTATACTTTTTTTTTTTTTTTTTTTTTTTTTACCATCACAACCCCTGCAAAATGACTTGTTTCACTATCAGGATTTGATCCATTCAGTCTGATAACATTCAGAAGAAGCACGCAGTTAAATAATTTTATCCTATTTCAAGTTAGCAAAATTATCTGCTTGGCCAGCGGAAGTCTCTGGTGCTCTATGGGCCCAATGATGCTGAAGCGGCGCCAATCATCCAGGTAATCTTATTCCTGGCAGTTAAACATTTGTGGCTTCATGTGCTACTGTGCAACTTTCATCGGACTGAACAGGTTCCTGACTCCAACGCTGTCTACAGCTCTCTTTATACATCCAAGGTTTGGCCGGCAAAATGATATGGGTAGGGGTCTGGGTGTGAATATTGGTTGGGACTTGTGCAGTCTCCTGGGTGAAAGTCCTGTGTTTGACCGATTCAACACCCTCCCATCCAATCTGTAGACAGACTTTCTCGTACATGGGAGAAAGTCCCATGAAAGCTCTCTCTCAGGGCATTTAGTTGCATTTCATGGCCTGATAATGGCCTTCTCATTCTAACAGTAGGTGTGGCAGATCCCTTCTAACCCATATGACGCTTATCATCGCTGATAATGGCAATTTAGCAGCCAAAAGCAGCATGATGCACTCTCTGGGTGCCTATCACTACTTAAAAAGCAGCAAACAATTTAAGCAGTCAGCTTTAAAACACCTCTGATACCAGCTGGTTGAAAGTTAATTGAACACCTGTTTTTCCTGAAGAGAAATCTTGCCTTAACACCAAGCGTAATAAACATGTAAAAAACTTTATATTGGGATTTCTCTGACTCCAAAAGAGGAAAATAGAGAGAGAAAAAAACAGTAATTGGCATGTAATTGGCATCAAGGTCCCGGGGGTCACCAGGCGTGTATGTGTGTGCGTCTGTTAACGGAGAGTTGGAGTTTTAAGTGGAGAGCAGTCACCGAGGAGGGCACGTGCAGCACCGCAGAGATCCACCGCCTGAGGTCCTCTGACGTCAGCTGGAGAGGCTGATGGGAATTCAATACACAGCATCCACACCGCCTAATTTATTCCACAATAAAAATCGGCTGCAGCTTGTTTGTCTGCAGCTCCATTGACGGTTCCGGGGGCCGATGAACGTCACTGGAGTTCACCACAGACTCTTTAGCGAGAGAGGCTTCTGCGAATCTCTTTTCACTTATTTGTTAAGCTGCTGCTAAAGTAACAGAATGCCTCCTAAAAGCAATCATGAATTTGAAATACAGTGAGGCCACAGTTCATTTACTGTTATGTGCTGCAGTGGTGTTATAAAATAGGACATTGAACAATCCAATATTCCAATAAGCCACAAGCACTAAAGAGTGTTGAAACATCTATTCTCACTGTAAAGGTAGCCACTGCATGATATAAGGAACAAAAATGCTCCAGATTTTCCCTCCTTTCAAAGTGTGTCCCATTTTCCAGCCAAATTCATACAGTTTTTGTCATGTTTGTTGATGTCCACCTCACAAATCCATCCAATTCACCATCTCCCTGCATCTGCAGCAAGCTATTTCCATCAGGAACCCAACCCACCAGATTTCCTGTGTGCCCGCTGCTGTCATTGTCTACATTCATCTGCACAGAACGCTATTTGCTCCAGCTTTATTTACCAAACCATAAACGTGGCAACGCTACGTGTGGCACGATTTACAAATAAATAAAGGGAGCCCATTTTGCAGCGTGGACAGATCCAATCATTCCCGTTCAAAGTGAAAACACAACTCAGAGCTGCTGTGCGAGTGCCAGTCACCCCTCTGTGACACGGGCTGTGCTCAGCTGTGGGGTGGGCGTAGGGTTAAGAGCTGGAGGGGCGGAGGGAGGTGGGGGGAAGTGGCTCTCGCCCACAGTCACAGCCCAGGGCATTAAACATGACCTTCCAACTTGCCACTGAGCATTAGAACAGTCAGAGGAGACATGGAGTCCTCTTGTACCAACACTGCAGAGTGTGGCGGGGTTGTTGCCTCCACTGACACCCTGTTTTCGCTTTAATGTGTGTCACACAAGCCTCTGCAGTCAAGGTAGTTTCACCCTGTGTGCTGAGAGCATGCAACCGCCCCAGTGTGACATGGAGTTGATCTGAACTCGAGTGCTGAACTGGCTGTCTTTGCAGAGTGCACAAAGTCAAAAGAGCTGCAGGAGTAGTGTGATTTCCTATAGTAAAAAGCTGAAATGTAGCATCATTAGCACGTAGTTAAGTTTCTGACAAACCATCTATCAAACAGACGGTTGACAATAAACTAAATAATAGTGGAGAAATGTAACAGATGTTCATAACAAAAGAATGCATACCACAAATTGTTGATAAAAACACAATAAAGTTGACAAATCAACCTATTTCCACCGTGATGGAAGTGGAAGCCCTAAAATGCATTTCAGTCAGTCACAGAAAACTTAATTTCCATTTGCAGTATTATATTTGGTGGTATGGCTCTGTTCTGGGGCCTCGCTGCCTTTCCTTGGCCTACACAGAAAGCCTCTTCCAAGCCACTACGTGGAGAGCCTTAAGGCAGAGAGAGCACACCTCTCTGCTCTTCCATGTGCTTACGTGGAAAGCCCTATGGTGGAGAGAGCACACTTCTCCACCCTTCCACGTGCCTACATGGAAAGCTGAAGCCGGCGTAAGTACATCGCTCTGTGTTTCTACATGCTTAAGTGGAAAGCCTTAAGGCAGAGAGAGCACACCTCTCTGCCCTTCCACGGGCAAACAGTGAAAGCCTGAGTTAGACAGAGCAAGCCTCCCTGCCCTTCCATGCGCCTACACCAAAATTAGAAGGCTCTGGAACAGAACAGAGCAGCATCAATGACAAACAGAAATGACACTGATAAGTCAGACACAGCAAGAAAAGAAGGAGCTGGGGTGGAGGCAGGCTGTACACACTTTGTCGTTTTTTATACCATGCTACCCAACTTTTCAGTCTTAATCTGTGTCTTCTTTCTCCTAAAATTACATGTTTCATCTCGTAGATTTATGACTTTATTCTCGTAGATTTACGACTTTATTCTTGTAGATTTATAACTTTATTCTTTTAGATTTACAGCTTTATTCTTACAGATTTACGACTTTAATCTTGCAGATTTATGACTTTATTCTTTTAGATTTACCACTTTATTCTCGTAGATTTCCGACGTTATTCTTGTAGATTTATGACTTTATTCTCGTAGATTTACCACTTTATTCTTTAAGATATACCACTTTATTCTTGTAGATTTACGACTTTATTCTTGTAGATTTACGGATTCATGACTTTATTCTCTCAAAAAGATTTTTTTCATTTCTTTTGCATGGCCCTCCTTTGTACTATATGGGACGTAGGTGACGTTAACTTGCGTACTTTGTGTTGTTACATAAAGGCTGTAAAGTCATGTTTCTACGATGAATTGTGGTTTCACACGAGAACGGCAGCCTCTGACTTGAAAGTCTACGTTGGTTTGACCAACCCACCTTATATGGACCTTCTTGCTCGTTATACCTAATTCATGTGTCCACCACAAAAAAAGATCCTCACTGACTTTGCACTCAAACCGTTTTCCTGTTACCAGCATGTAATTCAAACACATTTTGTCCCTACCACCACGTAATGTGTTATTAATATGTCCTGTCCATTTCACATATTTCTATGAGACCGGGCTATTCCATCACTGTCAGTCGGAGCTGGAGCGGATCAACTACTGCGGAGTCATTTGCCCTTGGAATAAATGCTGCTTGTAACCTTTCCCACTAAAGACAAAAGCCAGATGTTTTGGATTTTTGTCCAGGGGGAGAGGAGCATCAAGGACTGCAGAGTAAAGGGAGCTGGCCATTCAAATGAAGGCAGCACTCTGATTTTCTCTGTATTCCCTGATGATTCTGTTTAAAGGTCACTCGGGTACATAATTGAACTTTTCAAGGCACAAATGGCAGGGGTTCAAAATCTGACTTGCGAGAAAGGGTGCTTTAGTACGCTTGCTTGGGGTGCTGCCCCTGGGACGAGCCTCTCAAACAGTGCAACACCGCTGCATGTTTTTATAAGAGCATAGAGGTAACCACCTCTAAGTGGCATCTGAGGACATCTCATGTTTCATTTCCATCTACCTGTTCTTTGGCCAATTTCAATGCGTGCATATAAAGAGTGGAAATGGCAGAAGGTCAAAGAAAAGTACAAAAGCTGAGGAGGAGAAATCAAAATATGGTAAAAGACGATATGATGGAAAGAGACTGTGACACCGTGGTTCTTGCTTCTGTTTCCTCTGCTGCATTAATGTCATGCTGTTGCTTGCTGTTATGTGCCTCCACTGCACCAAAAAAAAAAAGGAACAAAAAGTGCATGGTGTTTGGGGGTGTACATAATTGATTCCAGTCCAGGAGGGGGCCCTTGTCGCATGTCACCTCCCTCTCTCTAAACCATAAAGGCTGATAAAAACAGCACGGGGTACATGTGGAGCAGAAGAGACGGATTTATTCATTTAAAAACGCAAATGCCATCTTAGGTGGGAAGCAGCACTGAAATGCTTTAATGTATCAGTTACTCATGCTCCGTTAATTATATAATCTTGTCATCTCCACATGAATATTTCCATATAGAGGTAGTTAAAGCGAATGTGCAGTGATTTACATTTGCAGCACTTTAATGGAAAGATTCTCTCAGAGCTTCTGTCGAAGCGTCTGTATGTTCGATAGCTGAGGTTTATGTGCCAGCCGAGTGCCTCCTCCTGGGAGCGCCGGGATCACTCAGTGATAAACTGTCGGGAAGGGAAGGTGGCAGGCGTGTGAAGAGCGGACGTCTCAAGGGTGGAAAGACGCCCCCACCGCCAGACAGTGCATCAGGCTGCAGAGGGCGTCGATTGACAACGCTCGGAGGACCAAACATCATGAATTCACATTGTGTTTTTGTCTTCCCTGTCCTGGGCCGCAGCCTTGCACTGTACTGTCCTCGTCATGTACCGAACAGCATGTGAACTGTTGCTTTACTAGCCCTGCTAACATCTCTAAACTCCAGCGGAGGCGGAGGGCAAGGCCACAGCCCTGGCCTGGTGTTTGTGGTCAGATGGAATGTGAACTCCGGGTGAGAAAAAAAGAGGGGAAGTAATAATGAGGCATCCCCCCTCTGCTGGTTGTTTGTTTGGACAGACCGGCTGTCTCACAGCACAAGCTGTGGACAGAATACTAATGGATATGACTAATGATTCTCTCTCGCCTCTCTCCCTTTCTCCCGATTCCTTCCCACTCCACTCTCCTCTCGCACTCCTCCCTCTCCCTTTCCCTCCATGTGGATGAAACTTTTAACTCTCCGTAGAGCTTCAGAATGCATAATTCAGTTAAGGGACAGCTGTGACATGCACGCACATTTTAGGGTATTTAGGGCAAGTAACAAGTGCCTGACAGAACGTTTTCACCCTCGGGGCTTTGTTGAACACACCCCCGCCCTGACTGATCCTGGTTTCTAATCACTTATTGGTGGGTGGACATAAAACCATCCTTGGTGCAGCGGTAGAGTGGGCCTATCTAATCCTCTGCCCATCCATCTTAGGTGTTTAACTTGCAAAATCATACTTTCTCCAGAATGCTTTGCCTCAAGGGAGAAACGGGAAGACATCCCAGAGCTGCAGAAACTCTCCGCTGGGCCAGATTAAAACCTGCTGAGATTTAACCAAGGATTAGATGCCCCCTTTGGCACTAGGAGGCTGTATAAACTGTTTAAAATTATTTTGGTATTAAGTATTGATGTGGCCCTTTAAGCAGCCTGGTTACCACAGTTTGGTCTAATAAGGAGAGCTGCATGAAGGGAAAGGCAGATATTTTTTTATCTTGAGCCAGCTCAGTCGCCAGAGGAGAATGATGGCGTTGTAAGATGAAAACCACAAATACATTACATTTGCATGTGTCATACCTATCACATCTACTAAGTGATGTAGTATATGAGCTGACTGTCATCTGGTGGAGGGGATGGTGGGTTGTACGACACATAGGCAAGACGCCTGCCAAGCAGCAGACCACCGCACACCACTTTGGGAGCCACAAACTACAAAACCAGATATTTTTAGTGAGTCATCACTGTGTTTCCAGCAGCTTTTTACCAACATGTGACTCTTTTCCAGTGGCTTTTCAGTCCCCAGACATAAGTATTTTTTGGGACCCACTACTGTGTTTCCTGCAGCTTTTAACCCCCAAATGTGGGTGTTTTTTAACAACCCATGGCTCTGTTTCCAAAGGCTTTTTAGCTCCAGTTGTGGGTGTTTTTTAGCAACATGTGGCTCTTATTCCAGTGGCTTTTCAATCCCCAAACATAGGTGTTTATGGGTGATTTTAGTGACCAGTCACTGTGTTTCCAGCAGCTTTTAACCCCCAAATGTGGGTGTTTTTTAACAACCCATAGCTCTGTTTCCAAAAGCTTTACAGTCCCCAAACGTAGATGTTTTTTAGGGACCCACTGCTGTGTTCCCTACAGCTTTTTAGCCACCAAATATGGGTGATTTTAGTGACGGGTCACTGTGTTTCCAGCAGCTTTATAGCTCCCAAATGTGGGTGTTTTTTATGGACCCACTACTGTGTTTCCTGCAGCTTTTTAGCCAATGATACGGGTGTTTTTAGTGACCTGTCACTGTGTTTCCAGCAGCTTTATAGCTCCCAAATGTGGGTGTTTTTAGCAACCCATAGCTCTTCCGGGTGACCCATGGCTCTCTTTCCAAAGGCTTTCAGCCTCCAAACAAGGTTGTTTTTTAGCAACCCATTGCTGTAATTTTTATGGCTTTTTAGCCCCCAAACATGGGTGTTCCTGATTTTTTCCTTCCTTTAAACCCAAACATGATCTTTTCCGAACTATAATCAACTGTTTTTTTGTGCCTAAATCCATCCATGTTAACCACAGCATCATTTAAATATGATGTTTCAACAACTCGGCTACATAATAACGTATTATCACATATCTGTGATTTGCAGAATTGTACAATGCCAACATCAAAAAAATCAACAGAAAATCAACAAAAAAAATCTATTTCATTGCTGCACCTAAAACACGTTTGAATTTCATGATTAACTATGCAAACCCTTCTAATCAGAGACGTGTGTCAAATATGATGTTTCAACAACTCGGCTACATAATAACGTATTCTCACATATCTGTGATTTGCAGAATTGTACAATGCCAACATCAAAAAAATCAACAGAAAATCAACAAAAAAAATCTATTTCATTGCTGCACCTAAAACACGTTTGAATTTCATGATTAACTATGCAAACCCTTCTAATCAGAGACGTGTGTCACCCCTGTACAACATTACCATTAGCAATCCAATTAGCAGTGGGATTGGAACAGAGACACTAAGCGGGAGAAGGTGTTCCACAGTGATGCTCACGATCAATTTAACTTTCCATTCAACATCAGCAGCCACATCACAACAAAACCTTTGCATCCCTGTGACTAAGAGCGACCTGCTATCACACATCTCTGAATGCTTTTTTTCTCCCCTTTTATCACCCACACACTGTTTATACCATGCAAGGATCAAATTCTCTCTGCAGAAATGATTATAATATCGCTAATAACTCCACCGGCTGGATCGAATCCACTCCCGGCTACACAGCAGCCAAAGAAGCGTCTCTAAATAAAATGAGATTGCATTGATTGAGCCAATGGATTACAGCATTTAGGTGGAGCTTTGGCAGCATTTTGGCTGTATGTTATTTAATAGTCCCTTCAGAGTTTTACCTCTGAGCCATTTAGCAAGGTTCTGCATTAGGGGGAAAGTTTCCCGAGTCGATAATGTGGCTTACTTTTATTGCTGCTGCACCTGTAATCATTAAGAGACAGCACAGTGGCAAGCCACAGATACATTTGTAGGTATCATATCAATGTTTTTAAAGTGAGGTAGTATATGAGCTGACTTCATCATCAGGTGGTGTCGGGAATGGTGTGTCATATGCAAGATGGCTGCCAAATTGCAGGCCACTGTTGGAGACCAACAAGCAGCAAAACTGGCCATGTTTTAATAAGTCATTGCTGTGTTTCCAGCTGCATTTTAGCCCCGAAATGGGGGTGTTCTTTTAGCAACCTGTCTGTGTTTATCCATCAGGGAGAAAGTTTTGTGGGACGATAATGAGGCTTACTTTTATTTCTGCTGCACCTTTGATCATCAAGAGACAGCACAGTCGCTAGAAGAAAATGTTGGTATTGTACATTTCTGCAAACTACAGATGCATTTGTACATATCACAAGTATCATATCAACGTTTCTAAAGTGACGTAGTGTCTGAGCTGACTTCATTCTCAGGTGGTAGAGGAGATGGTGGATGGTATGTCACTGTGGCAAGCTGCAAGCCAAACAGCAAACCACTGTTCCAGACCAACAAACAACAAAAGTGGGTGTTTTTAATGACCTGCTGCAGTGTTTCCACCAGAGATAATGCAGAGAAAAGCAAGGTTTTTACCGAGCCTTCACTGGGTTTCCTGACGGGATTGTGCCACGAAAAGCAATTGCTTTTTTACCGAACCTTTGTTGCATTTCTTGCCGGGATAGTGAGTGATTGTTTTTTACCAAGCCTTCACTGTGCTTTCCCAACAGAATAGCGACATGAAAAGCAGCAGTTTTTACCGAGCCTTCGCTGCATTTCTAGCTGAGATAGTGCCACAAAAAAATTAGAACCTTCACTGCATTTTCTGACAGGATAGTGACATGAAAAGCAGCTTTTTTTTTTTTTTTTTTTTACCAAACCTTCACTGCGTTCCTTGCCAGGATAGTGCCACGAAAAGCGATTGCTTTTTTCCAAGCCTTCACTGCATTTTCTGACGGGATAGTGGCATGAAAAGCAGCAGTTTTTGCCAAGCCTTTGTTGCATTTCTAGCTGAGATGGAGCCACAAAAAGTGATTGTTTTTCCTGAGCCTTCGCTGCGTTTTTCTGACAGAGTGGTGACACAAAAAGCAGCTGTTTCCAGCTTGCACTGTGCCACCAAAAGCTGGTATTTCATGTTAAAAGATCATCTTTTCCAAACCAGAACCAAGTGTTTTTTGTGCTTAAATCCAGCCAAACTTTAACCAGTGTTGTTGAAATGTAAAGAACTGTAAATTTCAACATATTTGCCACAAAGTAACATACAAATATAACATTATCTATGGTTTGCAGAAATGTACAATGCCAACATTTATTCTGGTGATGGGATTGCAAGAGAGGGAGGAACAGAAGAATGACCACATAGTCAGTATAGAAACTGATTTCTGTAAGTACCAACACCTCATTTATATGATGCTAATATCCAAAATGTTTTTCTTTTATGGTAAAAAAAAAAAAAAAAAAAAAAAAACTTTAGTAGCATCATTTGTCAAACTCTCCTCCAGCTTCCAGCTTTCTCTCTGATGACATGGTGTGTGAGAGAGACAAGATCATCCCTCAGTTCATTAGAGGAATACAAACACTCCCTACTCCCCTGTGCTTCACACTCTGAAGCCTGTACACACACAAACTCGGGCTGGGGGGAGCACCCCCAGGACCTGTATTCCCTGTATGACATTTGCTAAAGATACACAAGTACAGCATCTCTGTCCAAAGCCTCTGCTGCATCAGGAGGAACTCTTTAAGCTGCTTGTGAGATAAATGAACAACACATAAGCTGATTTGCACATTCGCCAGCTCCTTATTAGCTCATTTACATTTCATGCATACTTAAAGCTGCTCCAATCAATATGTTTATATTAAGCACGGGTCAAATGACTCAGCCTTAATGTTGGCACTGTATGTTCCTTCAAACCACGGTGACGCCCCGTGGGGTTTCATCTCCTGTGCTGTGTAATTTACCCGTCTGTGCTCTCTCTTTGCAGGCAGGTGATCGTTAAGGCAACTGGGAACACCTGAGGGTGTTTCAGGTTATTTAAGTCAGTGTGCAGGTGGTTTCCTGTTTCTGGCTCACCCTATATCTGCCTGTTGCTTCTCCTGCCCCTCTTTGGTTTGGTTATGTTGGTTTAGTTCTTTGTTTTGCTTTTATGCACCTTTACAGCACCCGTACATGTTCCACACACAGCTCATGCACCACACACACTACTGACACCACTGTGCGCCAAATTAATCTTTAATTTGGTCTAATTTGGTTTAACTGGATTGAATTTTGTTCAGCAGCTTGCCACGGTGTGTCTCCATTTTGTTGTGGTCATGTTAGCCACATCATAACACCACAGATATGTAACTTTTGCATGTTTGATACCTTTTCATATCAGTGTTTCTAAAGTGAAGAAGTATGAGCTGACTTTGTCATCAAAACCAGTTGTTTTTTAGCAAGGCATTGCAGTGTTTCCAGCAACTTTGGAGTCACAAACATGGGTGTGTTTTAGCAGCCCGTCGCTGTATTTCCATTGAGGATAGTGCCAAGAAATTTTACCGAGACATCCCTGCATTTCCTGCCAGGATAGTGCCAGGAAAATGCTGTTTGTTTCCAAGACACTACCTTATTTCTGGGTGGGATTGTGCCCCCAAAATTAGGTATTTTAAGCCAAAAACATGACCATTCCTAACCATAATCATGTGGTTTTTGTGCGTAAACCTAACCACATGTAAACCATAGGATTGAGGAAGTAAAGTTTAAACATATCCACTACATAATAGCATCGAAATGTATGTATGTATGTAAGGTATCCATAGGCTGCAGAAACGTACAATGCCAACATTTATTCTGGCATCTGGGTTCCCTTCTATGATGAACCCACAGAGAATTACTACTTGACTCTACAGTTTCCCACAGCTCGATACAGAATTTTAGCCTCTTTTAGTTAATTGTTTTGGTTCTTCAGAACTTCATTGCTCCCATCAACCTCTTTTCAACAAAAAAGCACCTGATTTTGCCGGAGTGCTCTCAACTGCTCGAGTTGCAAAAACTTCAACTCAGAGCTGAAAAACCCCTCACGTCATCTTTTTTCATCATGGTCATGTCAACAAGTTTACAGCTGGTAAACAATGGAGGAGAAACTGGTGGTAGCAGTTTCTGGATACCCAGAGCTATACGGCCTGACGATAGACAGCAGGTTGTCAAACTGCCCCCGAGTCATCCGTTTCCCTGTGACCAACAAACTTTTGCTGACAGCCTCTCACCCTCAACCAGAGCTACAGCAAGTACCCTCTGCCTCAACATTTTAGGATCTAGATACTACACTGAACAAAAATATAAACGCAACACTTTTGTTTTTGCTCCCATTTTTCATGAGCTGAACTCAAAGATCTAAAACATTTTCTATACACACAAAAGACCATTTCTCACAAATATTGACAAATCCGTCTAAATCTGTGTTAGTGAGCACTTCTCCTTTGCCGAGATAATCCATCCCACCTCACAGGTGTGGCATATCAAGAGTTTTGAGGGAGCGTGCAATTGGCATGCTGACTGCAGGAATGTCCACCAGAGCTGTTGCCCATGAATTGAATGTTCATTTCTCTACCATAAGCCATCTCCAAAGGCGTTTCAGACAATTTGGCAGCACATCCAACCAGCCTCACAACCACAGACCACGTGTAACCACACCAGCCCAGGACCTCCACATCCAGCATGTTCACCTCCAAGATCATCTGAGACCAGCCACCCGGACAGCTGCTGCAACAATTGGTTTGCATAACCAAAGAATCCTCCCCCTCCCCCCAGTAAAGCAAAACTGAACACTTTAGAGTGGCCTTTTATTGTGGCCAGCCTAAGGCACACCTGTGCAATAATCATGCTGTCTAATCAGCACCTTGATATGCCACACCTGTGAGGTGGGATGGATTATCTCGGCAAAGGAGAAGTGCTCACTAACACAGATTTAGACAGATTTGTGAACAATATTTGTGAGAAATGGTCTTTTGTGTGTCTAGAAAATGTTTTAGATCTTTGAGTTCAGCTCATGAAAAATGGGAGCAAAAACAAAAGTGTTGCGTTTATATTTTTGTTTTTGTTATTTTTGTTACTGGGAACGGCATAGGCTATGACGTAGGCTCTGCCGCACAGTGTAAACCCCTCTTTAGTCTGAGGGAAAAAGTCTTTTTTGGTCCAAAGGCATCATGGGATGGACCCAGACAGTGTCATTTCACTTTTGGCCACTATGTAAAATTGGTGTCAAAGCCCCGTGCTGTTCCTGGGGCCTTGGTGTCAATGCTGTGTTGTGAAGTGGCCTCAAAACTAGTAACGTCGGTTCAACATTTTGACTGATCATTTTTAATCAGTGCAATATGGTTGTATATTTCTTAATGTGTTTATACAAGTGTTCCAGGCAGCCAATCATTTCTGTATTAAAATCAGGTGGCAGACTCTTAAAACATCTTGTATAATCCTCCAGTAAATGCATTAAAGTCTGCATCAATTTCTGACAATATTACATTATGATTTTCATAACTTTGGCAAAAAATAGTGCAGGATTAATGTTTCAAGATGTCTCATCAATATTTTCATATCACACAATGGATGCCTGGAATAGCAGACCAATAAATCACAGCAGGGTTTGCAGAATGATTAGTTGTGGGTGATGTGTAGTAAACAGACTGAATCTAAATGTGCAACCGACCCACACTACAAACACGTCCAATTAAATGTCAGAGTCCACTCTTAGATCTCTGTGTGTTTACTTTCTCAGTAGGTAGGGAACTTATGTTCCAGCCTTGTGACCTTTGCCCTCTCTTCTCTCAGTCACCGACTGGCAGGCCTGGGGACAGTTTGTGCGTGTTAGCACACATGTGTGTGTGGGTGGCTGTGTGACCAAGTGGGACACTAATGAGCTGACTGATTACAGTGGAAAGCCTCGGGTTATCATTAGCTCTCCCAGGATCAAACATCAGATCAAGCCAACAGCAGGGCGGGGAGGTGCAGGCCACAATTAGATATTTGTTTTTCCACAGGAAATCTGCACGAATTTACGAGGGAAAAAAATTTTTTTAGGGTGCAAATCTTAAAGTTTTATTCTGATTAAAAAGGCATTCACAGCATGCCTCCACACTGGTGTGCACAAACACAACCAGCCAACTTGTGTATTTAAATGTATCCACAAAAGGCATTAGTAGCCCCCATCAATGGGCTCCCTCAGACAATCGGGACCAACAGCACACAAGAGGAACAATCTCTCATCAGCAGCTTAGGGGTTTTGCAGACAGCATTGATTGTCTCGCCCCTCGCCTGTAATGAGATAGCTGCTTGCTTGACGTCTCCATGAGAACGTCTGCATTTCCACACATTATTATTAACCCAGCAGACTCAGGAGGCTCTCCCCATGCAGCCACTGCTCATCGTCACAACTGAACAAAAGATCATGGGAGGTTTGGGTGGTATTTCAGGACAAGTGTTTCTCCTGTAGGTCTGCAGTGTAGCAGATAATAGCAGATAATTCCAATTTGACACTGTTTGTTTTTAGTTTTGGCCACTGTTTTATTGGTTATTGAATGAGAAGATTGTTCTCACTGAACTGAGTGGTCAGACGATCAGAAAGATAAGAAACAACCCAGCAGTTTACCACTTTATTCAGACATACAACTTTAAACTAGAGGCATCCAAGATGGTGGGAATTTTCCTTCATTGCACAAGAAAACTGAGTATGAACACAAGTATGGTAATTATGGTCAGCCAAAGTTGCACCAGAGAGTCAGTCCATAAACCGTGATGGATGTTCACGAAGGACAATCAGGGTAATAATTTTACATTTGCATTTGTTTTTTCTTCCAGAAAAAGACTGGGTCGTCTGGGAGTTGTTTAAAGCTGGGGTTTGCAGTTTTCCAGAAAGGGCAAAAAATAAATAATGGCAGAATTAGAAAATACACCCTCCCACTGTAGCTCTCCTCTTACTGTCCTAACGCCCTGCCATCAGACAACCACGGGAATATGCACGCACTTCATACAGTAATGCAGTGTTTCCTATATACTGATTTATTTGGTCTTATGTCATTGTAGAGCTCTCTCTGTTTATCAGGCCACATATTAGACAAAAATTAGTGGGCTACCACATCCAATAGTCCCTCCATCTTGCCCTCCGCCACCACTGAATACTTTGCCAGGGGGAGGGTGGGCAGCAACTCCAGGGACAAACCTTTGGTCTGCGGCTATAGCAACTGGTGGCCAGTGGAGGCACCAGGTCTAACCTGTGTAATGGCAGCAACAGACAGTTTGCTGCAGCTCCAGCAGGAGTTGGGGCTGTGTGGTCAATGGGCAGTGAGGCAGAGTACATATTGTGATTGGAGGCTTTAGCTAACATTAGCTCATAAACCATCTCAGAAACTCTTCATCAGTACTGACACATGTTTTATTGCATCTATTGTCAGACTCTCTTTCAGACTCCTTTTAATAAGTCTGTCTTCCTTTTTTTGGGTTGTTATGCAGGGTACGCAGTTGTTGCCAATGCTGGAATAGCAACTTTCTCTGCATGATTTTCCTCTATCGAATCAGGGTTTCACCATCTGAAGGGACGTGCACAGGCATCTGCATTTGTAGAACGGCCAATAGGAGCACCTTCTCTCTGATATGACCTGTGATTGGCCAAAATCTCCCATCATGGGCTAGATAATCTAAAGCCTGAAAACAGAGACGAAGTGCAGAAGTCTAGTTTTCTCTCAGAATAACAATGACAATATGCTCTAAGTTTATGTTCCATAGTATTTATGTTTTGAACAGCATGTCACTGAGCTTGTCCAATCATGTTCTTATCACCTCAGAGACACTGCTAAAATAAGATCTATTTTAAGTTTTAGAGACTCAGAAACTGTTGTACATGCTTTTATCTCTTTGCGTCCTGATTAGTGCAACAGCATTTATTCCTTCTCAATCAAAAAACCTTGACTTCAGACTATTCATAACTCAGCCACAAGGCTTTTAACCAAAACCAGGCGGTACGACCACATCACAGCAGTTTTAGCTTGGCTCCCTGTTTGATTTAGGATGGATTTTTAAATCCTAAATTGACTGTTTTTAAGGCACTTGAAGGCCTGGCTCCAGGTTACATTTCAGACCTCTGCGTAGTTCGTGATCCTCAGGCGGAGGTCTTCTTCTTGTCCCAGAGTCCAGACTGAGGACCAAAGGTGACAGAGCTTTAGCAATCAGGGCCCCGAGACTCTGGAACGACCTGCCCGAGGATATAAGGCTGTCCGAGTCACTGGTTTTGTTTAAGTTTCTCCTGAAAACGTATTTCTATCGGAAAGCACATCCTAACTTTATCTGAGCTGTCTGTCTATTTTATTCCTATCTTACTGATGTTATTTCCCAGTTATAGATTTTAGTTTTGGCCTTATTTATTTTATTTTGTACTTAGATGACAGTTTATTATATAGTTTATGCATGTTATTTGTTTTATTCTTCCTGTGTTTTAAATCTGCCTAGCACTTTGCACTGTGTTTTGAAAGGTGCTATATAAATACACTTTATTATTATTATTATTATTATTATTATTATTATTATTATTCATTTTTTATCTATTTATTCATTTATTATTATTTTTTATTTGTATGTTTTATAGGTTCTTGGCCCAATGGAGGGTTAGAGACAAGACACATCTGAGTTGCATTATGAGAAATGGAGGATCCAGTGTTTTTGCAGCTAGACCTCATGTTTGGAACTAAAAATCAGCATATGGCAGCTTCTTCTGCTTTGATTTTGATCATTTGACCATGTTTTTAACACAAATCTGTTATCACTGAGTTGAATGATTACTTCTTGCTCTGTCAGACTTCTTTAGTCCTTTCACCCTGTTCCCAGATCCCAGTATTCAACTTGTTACCAGTGGAATTGGCAGCCCAAAGAATGAAATGAGACCAGAATCATCCTTTAAGGGTCACATCATTACCTTTTCCAGCTCTATTTTATTGCAACTTTTGAGACTTTTGTGATATGACGCCTACAAGTGGACGCAGTGAAGGATGGTTCCTTGACAGGCCTCTCTCCTGGCATTTCTCCCCTCCTCTTTTCTTCTGTTCCTCCCTTTATCCCGTCCTCCTTTTCTTCGGAGGCCCTCCGGACCCCATCAAGCCTCATTCTGTTCATCCCACATGTGAGGGGTCAGTGCGTACCCCACAAGAATAAACCAGCCACTCAATGTGAGGATCTTTGTGTATGTCCTCATCCCCCTACCCTCTTTCTCACTCCCTCTCCCCTCACTTACTTGTGCCCTATAGATGAGAATTGGCTCCATTCACAGCTCTTCCCTCCCCCCTGGAGCGGACTTCTCAGGGCCCTAACAGCGCAATTCTATGCCTTATTGCTCCAGCTCCTCCATGGAGAGCAACCTCGTCAAAGCATTTGTGAAGACACAGAAGGAAATGAACTGGCTTTGTGCTTCGTCTTGACATATAGGCGCGATCACGTGGGGAAGTTTTCGGGGTAAGCGTTTAACAAGAGAAAAGGGCAGAATGTGTAAAATGTCTCTTAAAGGCCTCCAAGTGGCCATCTTGGAAGGAAAATGCCAGGACCTGCTTAGAAATTGAGCAGTTTTATGAGTTTGGCCCTGCTGGCTGTCATCCAGCTTAATCCACATTGTGTTCTGACTTCCTACGGACCCAAAGCTGGTTTCTCAAGCTCATCTCCACCTCATGTTTAATCTCCCCCAGCTCTTTCATTAGGACCACACCATGTGTTGATTCTAAAGAAATGAAGCGGACACCTCATTTCGAGCAAGAATGAGCCGGAGAGAGCTTTTGTCCGCAGCAGGAATGCCCATAAGACAGAGAGGAACACTGTTTGGTCTGACTCGGGTTGCTATACCAGTGCTGGAGAAAGCCATGGCAACGCAAGCAGAAGGTCCGCTGGACCACATAGCGCTGATACAATACGGCTGCTCCGGGTTTGTCATTCCAGTCAGGCCTGACCCAAATTACGACATCCTCGGCAAAAGTGGCCTACTTCAACCAGCACGCATGCACAGACATACTTAATTGGGCTTGCATATATTTGGCTGATAGCGATAATAAACAAAACATATGGATGTTTGAAGTCTAATCACTGAGGAGACGGCCCTGTTAATGATTTAATACTACAGTCCATAGCCCATGGCTGCTGGATTATTGGGGCTTTCCAATTGTTTACCCAATATGTCTACAAGCCACTTTCCCATCTGCGGTTATAATTCTCAGCGTTTTAAGCTTAATAGTCTTTTATGTTTTCATATGTTTATTATCTCTTATCAACAGCCTCGGGGCAAAATCTGCTTAAAATGGGAAGAGCAACAAAAAAGCGATTAGGAGCATGTCTACAGAAACGTTTTGCTAAAATATGAAACAGTCAAACGGAAAACGGGAGAATACAGAAATGCAAAACACTGTTTTAATCACCAGAGAAACTTTAACTGAGTTTCTTCTGCAACTTAACCCAAAGTTTTCTTCACTGCAGCACTGCAAATAAATCCCACCTCCCAACAAACACACACTAAGAAACGGCCTTCATACCGTCTGCGCACTCCAAACTTTTCTGCTCAACTAACCACCTCACCGTCACATCACACCTTCCCCACGAAAGCCGTGCATCAGTAAGTGTGCAACCAGAAAAGAAAAATTCCACTTACTTTATTTTGGAGGTCTGGTAGTTGTATATTAGAGCTTGAAGAAGTATTTTCTCTCGGCTCTTTTCATCTGCACCTCTGCCCCGCTGCCCTGCCTCTCCAATACTATTTCTCTTTGTGGGCTGAGCATGCGATAGCTGTGTAGTTTTTTTTTTTCTTTTTGTGTGTGTGTGTGTGTGTGTGTGTGTGTGTGTGTGTGTGTGTGTTGCATGGGGTGAGGGGAGGGTGGTGGGTTGGGTGTTGAATGCCGGGTTTCCTGACTCGTGATCAGGAGCTCATTACCCCCAAGGTCACTCCAGGGACGCCCTGCCTGGCACTCACTGAGACACCAGAGAGAAGATGTGAGATCGCAGACGAAGAGTGTGAGAGAAAGAGAAAGGAAGAGAGCAGTTAAGAGCCAAAGTGCCTGGGAGATCCGTGGGGACGAGGAGAAAAAGCTGCGGGGGAGGGGGAGGAAGAAAAAAAAAAAGATGCACATACATATAAACAGAAAAAGAAGGGAGAGACACTGATCCAAATGCCAACAGAGAGGCTGATATTCAGGAGGAGCGAGCAAACACAACAACAAAATGCGGCTGCAGGAGCCTGGGATGAGCCCACAGAGTGAGCAGGCTGGGAACAGCAGCCCAGCCAAACCACACAGAGTTATATAAAATATCTTGTTGATCCATGGAAAAGTGAGTCCAACCACAGCAATCAATAGAATATTGACAAACACCAGCTGGGCTCTGCATTTGTTTTTCAGCTTTTTATACCAGCTAGCACTGCAAAATCATATTTACTGTGTCATGTGAATGACATCTGAGTGTATCTCTTCTAAGTGTTTCTGTCGCTTCATTTTCAACTTCAAATATGGTGGATTTGTACACTGTTTTTTGGAGTTTCTAAAGCCGACCATGTACTAGAAGACTTTGAAAAGACTTCTGAAAAACTAAAATCTTAGAATCTAAAAGCTCACATCGTCTTTAGATGTGACGGGGGTGTTGCAGACTAGGGATCTTGCAGGGTCAGTATTTGCAAGAAACTAGATTCCTTTTGAGATTTGTTCCCATCCTGCTCCTGGTGGGAAACATTACACCAAACACACCAAAGTGTGACATATTAACAATTCCTTACATATGTTTAGGGTTCAGCTCTCGGGTGTTGACAATGTTCAAATCATTAAACTTCACTTTTTTCATGAGCCAAGACAAAAATCTTATGGTAATATAAAACATGTTTGTTGGAACGTCAAGACAAGAAAGAGATTGAGTTTTATGACCACCTTAAAGCGAATTTATACTTGTCAGCTCTATGCAGGGCCAGCGACGTAGCCTACACACATGGCCTGTGGCATTGTGAGCAATTAAACTCGTGTCACTCTGTAGTTACACCTCCAAAACACTAGTTGGCGGTGGAGTTTCTGTGAAGTGCTGTAAAGTTTAGTTGATTCAAAACACACATTAAACACACATTAAACATGGCTTAATAGAGACAATTTCAAACACAAGTACACAAATCAGCTTCACTATAACTCGCAGCATTCACAGACAAACACTTGTCTTTATCTGGACACATTTTCCCCACAAATACAACATGCTAACGTTATTAGCACAAGCCTATGGCATTTTACATTGTATAAATAAGCCTAGCAGCTAGCGGACTTTTCCTCTACTCATATGAAGCCAGGGACAACAGCAACATTTAACAAAGGTAACGCTACAAAATTCAGCTCCATTACAGCTCACAAGGTTCACTGACAAAACAACTGTCTTATACTAAATACGTTTTCCAAACAAATACAACATGCTAACATTATTAGCACAAGCCTATGGCATTTTACACTGTGTAAAGTAGCCTAGTGGCTTGCATAGATTTCCTCTGCTCATATGAAGCCAGGATAAATCACACACAAGACTTAAACTGCTATTTTTGAGGAGGCTTTATTGTCTTCACAATTTATTGTTTCTTATCTGTGAAATTAAAGTAAATAAAAGCTTTGTTTCCACTGAGGGAAATGGTTTCAGCTTACAGAAATAGACAGGAGGTCTGCGTCGCTGTGACATGTAGTTACATTTCTGAGGAGGTGCACGTCAGGCTACAGCAAAAATTATGAAGTCCTGCTTCCTGGGTGAAAGTCGGTGGAATCTGGACCCATCCCCCACCCCTCCTGCCCACCCCACTTGGACTTTTTAGTGCCTTCACTAAACTTGTTGTCCAACTGCATTTCCCCAGGCACCACCTAGCACTGTTACACAACAACATCAACCAGCCGCATATCATGTCGACATGAAAGGACGGCTTTATTTGTTGGTGCCTGACACCAGAAGTCACTAACCAAGCACCAGTATTCAATGACTTAAGAGTGAGACCGGGTTACTACTGTAGCTCAACCAGCACCCCAGAGATAGCTAGGGTTGTTGCTGGAGTCTTGCGTCCATCAGTAGATGCACGCTTCCTTCTGCGTGGTGATACTGTTTGCGTGTTTAGCTCAGTAGAGAAAAAAAAGTTCCTACATGAAACTGCTCACAACAAGGTCTGTGGATTATCTTGAGCAGCCAGGTTATGATTTGTGGAAAGAGACACTGATGTTGAGTTTTTCAAATATACTTTTTTGGCACTTTGAGCACCACAAGCTGAGTGCCATCTAGTTCCATTATATTGGAGAGAATGCAGACATTTCTACAGCTGACATCTCCAACACATACATACATGACATACGAACCAACGTAAGATCATGACTAATGCATGGCTAGACCAGGTGTGGGGGCTTTGGAGTTTTCTATAAGCACCTTAGTAATTTGATCAGTAATGTAACTAATTATTTTTACTGATGAGTGATTTGTAATTACTTTTTTTTCGTAAGTAATTGGTTATATTGATTTTTAGTTTGACTAATCAATTACTTGGCTAATTATTTTAGGCCTAAACAAAACACCACAGTCCCACGTGGTGCTTAATTTTAATCACTAACAGCTGACTGTTAAAAAATCAGTCTACTTTTAATTGTCAAACTTTTATATGGATAATTAAACTGAACCTTCTGTCTGTCTCCCCTTGTCTCTCTCTTTCTGTCATGTCTCTGGTTAGATCCATTTTAGCTCTCATTTGTGGCCAGATATCCTTTTAGAGGCAGTGTGGTAATAAGTTGTGGATCCTCTCAGGGTGTTTGGAGCGGCAGATGGCTGGAGATGACCCTATAGAGCAGCCCCGGCACTCTGCCGCAGCTGGACAAGCCAGGATTGACAGATTACAGCACACACGATCAATAAAGTGTACCATTAGTTCTGTCCACAAAGCCCTGTGTACAATACTGATGTCAGACCGCCTCTGTAAACTCTCTGTAGTGCACACACAGAGAAATGGCCTTATATTTCACCTTATAAGGCTGTCTTTCCTGGCTCGGGGTATTGATTGAGTGCCTGGCACGGATTCATTCTGCACTGGAGAAAAAAAAATACCTCACAGTGCCAAAACAGCAGCTCTTTAGCTCATAATTATGAGACAGCCCATTTGGGTGCCAGAGTCTGTTGTTAAGATGATACGTGGAGCTCTTCACAGTGTGATTATAATGCACCATTTCACTACTTTAATGGTCATTTACAGGTGGGAGCATATTCAAGAACCATTAGAGAGTGTGATGGAGACTCAGCATTATTAATTTAAAGACAGGGGCACAAATTAGCATTAATGGTCACTGATGGTCAACTTTGTTCTTAAAACGAATACAAAAATCTTCCCACCAGAGCTGTTTCTGAGCCCAGTCTCATCTCCTTTCCAGTAAGTCGTAGAGCCTCCAGGGCAGAGTAAAGTCTCAATTAGCAAGCCTCAAGTCTCTGAATGATTGCCATTAAAATGACACTGAATTTGAACATGTTTCTTTCAAAGTTAAAAGAAAAGGCAAGAAAACTTTTTTTTCTGCAAGCTCAGTTTAGTTTCGGAGCTTTTGATCATGTCACATTGTCTTCATCAGCAGAAAAGAAGTTTGTTCGTTGGCCAACAAAGGGTACATGTGCTTCAACAGCCTAAGACAGTTTTATTAGGAGAGATGTGCTGCAGCTTTAGAAACAATGCCAATCAAAAACACATAACAACAAATAAACGCTCGTCCAGTCAACGTAATGGAAGTTAGTCATCACCAGTTTGTCAGTCTGGATCTGGAAGTCCCACGGGATCTTAGCTCTGACCTTGGGACTTCCAGCCCATACTCAGTGCAGATGTTCATGTACACTATGCCAGCCACTTGGTTATGGCATCCCATGCACGCTCTTCCTGCCTGCGTCTTACAGCCTCTACCCAGGGTCCTATATCTTACTATATCTTACTATCTAACTCTGTCTGTGTGTCTGTTCCACGTGAAATTTGGCACAGTGGTAGAGGGTCATGCGAGGATGTGAATCAAGCAATATTACATCAATTGGCCAAAGGGGGGCGCTATAGCAACCAACTGAAATTGCAAACTTTGAATGTGCATATCTCATGCCCCGTACGTCGTAGAGACATGAAACTTTGCACAGAGATGCCTCTCCTTATGAGGAACACATTTGCCTCAAGAACCCATAACTTCCGCTTATATAGATTTTCTGCCATTTTGAATTTTTTGACAAACACTTAAAACCGATCTCTTCCTAGGAGGTTTGACCGATCTGCATGAAACTGGGTGAACATAATCTAGGGACCAATATCTAAAGTTCCCTCTTGGCAAAAGTTGGAAAACTTACTAAAACTGAGCTTCTATAAGGCAATGAATATTGTGGAGGGCGTGGCTCATCACATAAAGGTGTATAGCATCTCAAGGGGTTCACCCATCACCACGCAACTTTGTAGGCATATGACCACACATAATCTGAGGGGACCTCTCCATTATTGACCCCATCAAACAAAATGGGGGCGTTACAGAGCTAATTGTAACACCCCCCTCCCCCCCCCCCCCCTTACAACACAATATCAGATCATCAATATTGGACTAGTTCACCAGTTGTTAAATGGGGCTTTGCTGCCGATTGTTGGGAGCGTATCAGGCCCAAAATCAGCCTGATTCTCATGTAGTGTGTACCCACCATTAGATATGCTGTCTTTAAATGTACAGGCCTATGAGTTAGATACCCAGGGTCTGTTGAAGAGCAGTCAAGTCCAATTCAATGCCTGATTCTTCTGATAAAAGTCTGACTCAAGTCTCAAGTCCAACCACCAGCTTTCCACCAACACACTGTGCAGCTTCTTTCAGACTGGTCTGAGCGGGTGGAAGTTCGCTGCAGAGATCAGCCTCTCATTGGGCGGAACGAGCCACCCGCTGAAGTCCCGCCCTACCACTTCCGGTTGTGTAGCAGTTGTTTTTTTTTTTAACCGTTTTCAACACGTCCTTTACTAACATTAACAGTGTTTGATCTTGCGGGGATGTAGCCATTTTTCTGCCATGGTTCGCGTCCTGTAGGCGATATTTTTGTGGGCATGTTACACCAAAACCTGTTTCCCCCCGGCAATATTTGTGCAAGCACACCATTGCTGTGGCACCGCCCAGAACGATTGTGATTGGTTGAAAGAAGTACAAGCAGCTGGGGCGTTTTTTTCTCCAATCTCAAAGTGAGAGTCGGCCCAGCCAGACCTTTCTTTTCTTGAGAAAGGTCTGGTGAGCGAGACTACTTTCAGACTGACATAAAAAACGATGACAGAGGGTTGAAGAGGTGAGGAGTGAGACTTGATGTTATAAAATTCAAGAGACCACAGCTCAATCACAGCTATTCAAACTTAAAGTTTACAAAGGAGAATGAAAGGGTTCACCTTGAACGCCTTTTGCCTAGCAACTGAGAGCTTGTTTTTTTTTTTAAGCCATCAAAGAAGTGCTTTGTTTAAAAAATGGTGAAATTACAGAGCTATCGCCCAGCAGCAAAATTATGGATGAGTAAGTAATAAGCCTTTAGGCTGTTTGGTGCATCTGCTACAAAAAGATATATACTCATCTAAAGTATAAATGCAGGAACTGGAAATAAAAGCTTTGATTTTTGGACAAGAACAAGCTGTTGAACAAAGTTGAGAATTTAAGCATCTCTTTAGTGCACACATTGCATCAAAAACCAATATGTTTTCAGAAAATCTACACAAAGGCAATGATGGTCTCCATTTTTCTAACCACTGAATGTTTAACTGTTTTATGGTTTATTCAATAATTACCACTTTGGTCTGTTATCTATTATATATGTATTAAATCCTTTCTCACAGGTACTTCTCCTGATAAAATGAAAATTCTCAAAGTGGTTCCAATCTATAAAAACAGTGAAAAGCATATCAAATTATAGACCTGTGTCACTGCTACCTCCATTATCTAAAATACTTGAAAAACCATTTGTAAACAGACAAGATGGATTTGTTGAGAAATATGAGTTACTGAGTCGGTTAAGGAGTAATCGATCTACATCTTTAGCAGTGATGGAAATATAGCAATAGCAGTGGATGAGAAACGAGCCCAGTGTCACTCTGAAGTCGTCGAAATCTGGCGCTTGGGTAGTGACTTGCAGCGTCAGAAACCAATGGAAAAAAAAGGTATCCTTTAATGTTGGCATGATACGTGGCCGGTTGCCGCTGTAGTTTAACGGCGCCTTCAGGGGGAAACTCAGTGGGACAGGGTCGAAAGTTAAGGTGGCAAAAGTCCGAATGGGTCCAACAAACCCGACAGCGTGCATATGTTGCCGAAACCCAACCATGTGTGTTAGTTGTTGATGGAGAAAACATAAATTTGCGGTGTTGTACTAATGTATTGCGTTTATTTTTAAAGAGACTGTAGGTAAACGTTGACTTTTCTGTGAAAACAGGAGTGTATTTTGAAAGGAGACAATGCATGTAACAGGTAGAACAAACGTCTGTGTGTCGAGGTCGGGGTAAGAATGTGTTGGTTGCTCTCTGCTGAGTTTTAAAGAAGCCTTAAAATGTAAAATGATTACAGGTAATAATGTAAAATGATCAAAAATAACTTTCTCTGTTATTGAAGGACAGAAGTGACCTACATTTGGAGATATTCCTAAAAACAAGACCAGACTATGTTCTTTACATGTTGCTCCAGGGTCAAATTACTGTCCAGAATAACAACCAGATTTACACCTGATTTTATGATCAGAGTGAGGGGGCTGATGAGTGGCTAATTTGTTTTGAGATATATTCAGGGCCAATGATGAGAACTTCTTTCTTGTCAGAGTTGATTTAAGAAGCTTTGGGACATCCAGCTTTTTATATCACAGAGGCAAATATGAAGAGATCCTAGTTTCCTGGTGTCAGGGGGTTTAAAAGACAGGTAGAGCTGTGTGTCATCTGCGTAGCTATGGAAAGAGATGTTGTAATGACATATTATCTGGCCCAGGGGTAGCATGTACAGGGTGAACAGAATAGGTCCCAAAACGGATCCTTGCGGTATTCCATGTCTTAACTGAGCAGTTCTTGAGGAATATTGCCCAACAGTGAAAAGCAAAAAGTTTCCTGCTGGTTATATATAAAGAAAACCAGTCCAGGGCAGTTTCAGTAATACCCGCCCACTGTTTCAGTCCATCTATAAGAATGGAATGGTCAGCCAACATTAACACAGAACAGGCACCAGAGTTAGCAGCCATCACTTGGTCACTTGTGACTCAAAGGAGGGCAGTGTCTGTGCTATGTATGTACTTTCTTTGGTATTGTTGATAATCTTGGTTATCCTTTAGTTGATATTGGATGGGCTAAATTGAGCCTGGGGCATCAGCCTGTTCCTTTTTCGGTTATTGAATGTGAGAAAATTGCTGTGGAATAATCTTTTGTTTTTCTGTAACCGAAATTACAATTATTTGTTCTATTGTTCGTTCACGCTGCCCAGCCCTTGAACGTCATGGAGCTGCACACACTGCATCTTCACATGTTGAGCATCATGTTGCACTGTTGGGGATTTGAGCATCAGCCCCACTGATGGCCTGTAATTAGTATGACTCATACCCCCCACTGATAACGATATACCATTCCACTGCTGCCGTCTCATATTCAATTCATTAATAATACATTTCATCCATTTGCACCCCCTTCCAGCCCTCCCCTAAGAGTGCGATATGCTTTAGAGCCATCCACACGGAGCCTCTCCAGTGATATCATCCCCTCATTTGATTAAACGAGATATGACAAACGGTGAAAAAATAATGAAAAAAAATCCTTGACGGCCAAAAGATTTTCTGTTGAGCCAAGAGCGCAGAGCTCCAGCAAACAGTTTACACAAATGTAACAGAGTCTGAGTGAAATATGATCTTTATATTAAATCCAACAGCTCCCTCGTTATTTTTACTCACTTTAAACTGGCTGCTGTCGTTGTGAGCCTGAACAGAGCCGGGGATGGAGTCACCGTTAAGCCCCGCTAACCCTCTTGGTTGAGTATATGTCCAGCGGCAGCTCAATGAGAAGACGGCAGTGACTGGGCCTGTCTGCGGTGAGAGTCTGATGAAACCAAATGAAATCAGCCTGTCGAAGTCAGCCACAGTCTTCTCTATTTTTTTTTTTTTTTTTTTTTTTTTGAAACCACAGCTCCATCGGCTCTAACCCTTCCATCCCCGACACCAACACCACAAAGTATCCTCGCAGATGAGAGCACCAGGAAATGGCGGAAAAGTCATTTTTCCACACCGTTTTTTTAAAAATCAAGTATTAAATTTGCGCAACATGTCCTGAAGGAAATGGAGATTTAATTTATGGCTGTAAGAGAAGGAAAGAAAGTAGTCCCAGAACATCCTCTCAAGCCACTGAAGGCCTGTTTAGATGTAAGATAGTCATAGACAGTACAAAGTAACCCCCCCCCATAATAACGCACTCAAGAGTCAAGGACATGTATGTGCTGTCTTCACCATGAGGATACATTTCATTCATCATATGAAGATAGTGCATGAGGACAAAATGCAGGGACAAAATGTCTTGACAGTGTGATTCACAGAATGAACCCCGCTAGGCCACAAGTCATATTGGAAAACAAGACAAAACACACACACAGTGAGCACACACTGAACATCTGCGGGGCCATGACCGCCATTTAAATCTGTATCCGGCTAAATACTGTATCCAGCTGTCTACAGTACACCTAATGAGATAAGTCAAGTTTATTTATATCGACCTCAATCACAAGTTTGTCCCGTAGAGGACTTTGCAGTATGTGCAGCATACAACGCCCTCGATCTCTACACCCCTGATTCAGATGAAGAAGAGATCCACAAAAAGAAAAGTTATCAGGAAAAGAGGAGAAGCAGACCTCAGGCTGTAGGAAGTGCTATGTGTACTGAATAGGATGTGGCAGCACTAGCGGTTTAAGTCATGACAATATAGAGAAATAGAAATATAGCATACAAACCTTTTAAACAGCTACAAGAATTACAAAGTTAAAGGGCTAATACGTTTGAAACGAAGTTTAAGGGTTTGTCCAGCGGCTGCCACAGAGAAGTTTTCAACACATTCACAACCCGACCTCGTCACATATCGATGTTTGGTCAGAGACTTTCCACATACACATATGATGTTTAACGTACCCTAGATACGTTGGTTGTTGAAGTTCTTGGGCACCGTGTCAACTTCTGCCTGTTGCATGCATTGTCTGTTTTCAAAATACACTTCAGTTTTCACAGGAAATGCAATGTTTACATACAGTCTCTTTCAAAATAAAAGCACTATGTTGATAAAACACTACAACCTGATGTTTATTCCTTCAACAACAAACACACGTGGTTGGGTTTAGGAAAAAAAAAGAACAGGGTTTGGCTTTAAAATCTTAGGGAAAGCGAACATCAGCCTACCAGATGAAAGTCAGAGGTTGTAGGACCTTTCCACCCACCCCTCTCGGACTTTTCACCCCCTTAACTGTCATTGAGTGCGTTTACATGCACAGTTTAATTCCCTTTTCATTCGGAATGAAAGTTCATTCCTATTAAAAGTGATCTTGTAAACACCTAATTCGGAATGAAAATGGCCAATGCGATTGAAAATTCAATCCGATGTAAGGGGCTGGGATATTCCGTTTCTAAATTTGGATGAAAGAATTTCTCGCACTTGTATTCACTGATTCCTCTTTAAGTTCATTCTGGTCTTTCTGCACATGCTCGTTTCCTTGCCCTTCTGGCGCGATGACGTATATAGTGCACATAGCAACGGGCTGAGATAGAGCAGTCGGACTCGTTGCACTCACCGGTTTCCATACGAAAAAAGAACAGTCATCTATCTCCCTTCTTCGACCTTCTGCCTCCCTTCTCCTCCTCAACAGACGAAGCATTAGCAGAACAAGGTTGTTGTCGTACTGCTGCTTCAAGAATATAAGCAAAACAAGGCCGAAAAAGGCACTAAGAACAGTGGCATCAAGCATCTTGTTATCCAGAGCGAGGACTACAGTGTTTTTTTCCAGTAAACATAAACACGTAACATCCACCCCGCCCCCTATCCAATCAGAAACCCTCCCTGCCCCAAACCTTGCGCAGACCTGAATAAAGGCGATTGAACTGATCTCCAGTGTAAACCCTCATTCAGAATGAATATTTCTCATGTAAACTACCTGGAAAGACTTTAATTCCGAATGATTTCATTCAGATTTATTTCATTCTGAATGAGAAGCCATCATGTAACCGCACCCATTGTTGTCCCCCTGTGTTTCTCCCGGACGCTGCTGGGTGCCAATGCACAATAAAGGCGACCTGCTGTATATTGTGTGGACGTGGAAGGACAACTTTTTTCATCTGTCTGACGCCGGAAGTCACAGCCCAAGAGCTGATATTTGATGACTTCGGAGTGAGAACAGGTTGAAATTTCAGTTTAAAAAAATTTCCAAAATCAATTCATGTCAGTAAATCTGTGTGAAGGTTAGATTCACTTGTGGAGTGGAAATACTTCCACACAATGCTTTTGTATAGAGTTCGACTTTTACAAATAAATTTGTGTTGTGGTATTTCAAATATTTTGTCCTATTTTATCTCTGATTTCTATGAAAGCCCATTTCCACCAATGTGATTTAAAAAAAAAAAAAATGACAAATTCTCAATAATTACTCATCTAAAAAAATAAGAAGGCTTCTCAAAGTGATTAAGTAAAAAAAAAGAAACTTTCTCAAAATAATGCCGTACGTATCTTTCAATATTTAGAAGCTTTCTCAAACTGACTTCTCAAAAGAAATGGAAAAACTTCCTCAAAAAAATGACTCACTTGTCTTAAAATAATGAGTAGCTTTCTCAAAATGACTATCTAAAAATAAATGAAAAACGTTCTCAAAATTATGTAATATATCAAAATAATCAGTTAATAAATAAAAAGAATAATAAAAACTCACTTTGAAATAATGACTTACTTGTCTTTAAATAATGAGTGGCTTTGTCAAAATGAATCACAAAAAAAGAAAAACGGTCTCAAAATAACGAGTTACTTTCTTAAATTGATTTTTAAAAAACGCAGTTTACTTACTTTACTTACTTAGTATCTCAAAATAATAAAGACTTTCATTAAAATAACTTACTTGTCTAAAATAATAAGTAACTTTCTCAAAATAACAAAATATTTCAAAAAACTTTCTCAAAATAATGAGTTAATCTCTTAAAATGCTTTTAATAAAAACTTTCCCAAAATGACTTGTATAAAAATAATGAGATAGTATCTCAAAATAATTAAAACTCTCTCAAAATAATGACTTATTTATCTTAAAATAATGAGAAGCTTTCTCAAAATGACTAAGCAATTCAAAAAATATAATACTGAACCCCAAATTGCTCCCGATGGCTGTTCCATCGGTGTGTGAGTGTGTTAAAGCAGGTGGCACCTTGTATGGCAGCCTTGGCCACCAGTGTGTGAATGTGAGTGTGAATGGGTGAATGTGACTCGTAGTGTAAAAAGCGGTTTATGTGGTCAGGAGACTAGAAAGGTGCTATACAAGTGCAGGTCCATTTACCATGACAAAATTTCACAAAATGAGTTACAGTTGGTGTCATTTCACGTTTTTTAAGATAAGTAAGTCATTATTTTGAGGGTTCGTCATCATAATGGCTTACAGAAAAGTCAGCCACAGTTTTGGTACTGACCAACTGTTGACATTTTAGCTACAAGAAGCTAAAACCCTCTGCAGACCTGAGAGGAGCTGCAGAGTCTGGTGATAATCCCCTGTGGCTTTGTCACAGCGACCCACTTTCACATTACAGAAAGTCATTTATCCATTCTTCCTTTAAAAAACATTTAGTTAACAATAACAATTGCACGATTAGTGCAGCTTCAGAAAATTAAAAATCCCTTTTGATTGTGATCATTTTTCAGCGGTCACAACAAACAGCAGCAGCACACTCTTATATAAACCCTAACGAGACAGTACCACAACACAGACACCTCTGTAAAGTCGATTCCCATCACGAATCTTTATGAAAGCACAACCTGATGAAGTTTATGGCTCTCATCTATTCAGCATGAGGTAATGAACGGTATCCCATTATACCCATTTAATTTCACAAGAAGCTCAGTTTCATTAATAAAGCATAAGCTCTTGGTTGAATATTAATATTTATATGCCTGCGCCCCAGCTAATAAAAGTAAAGAGATTTCGGCTTTCCAAAGACCATCCTCGGCATTCCCTGTGGAATATGATCGGCATGTTTTCCCTTTCTGTTGTTGTCGAACGGCTAGCAACTTCAGGCAAGACTCTTTCCACATTTTCATTGTGCAAAGAAGTAAAGTTTACCTCTAATGCTTCAAAGACTGCTGCTGCAACTGTTATTTGGGCCTTAATGCCGTATTTAATCTCCATTTAAAATCCATTTGATGCTAATTAGTCATCATACTCTTTTTGCATCAGCAGGGTAATGGTGAAAATGTATTGATTAGCAGGATAATCAGACTGACAATGAGTGAATGCTGATTTATTAGCCTGATACTTTTCTATGATGATGCTCTTCTTTTGTATTGGGAACCAGTGATCCCCCAAGGGTTTTAGAGGATGTCAAGTTTTCAGTTCCCCTTGGGTGACAGACTGAGGAAACTCCTACCAGTCATACAAATGGAAATCTGATACAGTACAGGGTTCATTCTGCTGTGTACAATGCCTCCAACTTTTTCGGCTGAATTTTAATGCGTCTCCCACCCCACAAATGTCCTCTCCTATGCTCATGTATAACCATGTCAGTGAAAGCCCCTGTCCTGGCCGTCCTGTTTGAACACCGCCAAACTTTAATTTATGACTGACAATTAATCTGAAGGAGCCAAAACACTCCGGCGTGGCCAGCGGAGCGTGACAGCGTCGGCAAAAACAGCTCTCGCCCACTTCGTCTCCCAGGCCGACAGTCTGGCCCCGTCACCCAGCGTTTATCTGCCTCCATACGCTTTCCCCCCAAAACTCATTAATCTCTAATGGCTTAATTCTGTGTTCTCGGTATGGCCTGCATATGTTCTCATTAATGGCTTTTCAATCTTATGCTATAGAGCAGAAGCGAGATTATAAAATGTTCTTTTCTTCAAAAAAAACAGAGGCTTAGATTGGAAATAGAAAATGTACGTGATCCCTCTTGTAGTTATTTGATGGTGAGCGCTGCAGATAATCGAGTATGAGATCTGGCAGGAGGGATGATGACAGAAAATGAAAATGTATAAAAGCTTCAAGAGAGCCAAGGTTCAAAAAAGAAAAATTAAGAGCTTGTGAAAGACACTGAAAGACGTGGGTTGAACTAAGTTTATAGAGGTGAAGGAATTCTTCGCAGCACAGTAGGTTTGTTGGTTATTTGAATAATATCCACAATAGATATCATGAAACATCCCCAGTTGATTACTTACAGTTAGACAATATTTTTGTATTACAACAGGGTTCCCAGGGTCATGAAAAACCTGGAAAGTCGGGGAATTTTGTGGTCCATCAATCCATCCAATTTCAACCACTTATCCAAAGCTGGGTCTGCTGGGGGCAGCAGGCCAAGCAAAGCAACACTTCCCAGCTCGTCCTGGGAGACCCCAAGGCGTCCCCAGGCCAGATGAGATATGTAATCCCTCCAGCGTGTTCTGGGTCTGCCCCGGGGCCTCCTACCAGTGGGACGTGCCTGGAACACCTCTAACAGGAGGCACCCAGGAGGCATCCTGATCAGATGCCCGAACCACTTCAACTGACCCCTTTTGACATGAAGGAGCAGCGGCTCTACTCCGAGCTCCCTCCGGATGTCGACGCTCCTCACCCTACCTCTAAGGCTGAGCCCAGACACCCCACGGAGGAAACTCATTTCGGCTGCTTGTATTCGTGATCTCATTCTTTCGATCACTACCCAGAGCTCATGACCATAGGTGAGGATTGGGACGTAGATGGACCAGTAAATCGAAAAACTAAGCTCCCTCTTCACCACGACGGTCCGGTACAGCGCCCGCATCGCTGCAGACACTGTACCAAACCCCCGATTGATCGCTACCCTCATTCATATACAAGACCCTGAGATACTTGAACTCCCTCCCAACTCGGGGCAATCCACAGTTTCCTAGCAGAGAACCAGAGACCAAAACTGTTTTCGTACCAGGCAGTAAACATGTTTATTTCTGCTGTAAAGTTGGGCATTTTAACATGGGGGATTGACTCACTTTTGGAGCCACCCTCATGTGGCCATTTGAGGAATTGCACCTTTTGGCACATTCTCGTTGGCCTTATTTTTCAGCCCCGGAGGTTGGTGCTTGGTTGTTTCCCATCTTAAATATTCCTGTTTGCCAAACGAGGAGATTCACAGCCTCAACATGAGTTGAACATGTTCCAAGAAGGACGGTCCAGAAGTCAGTCTACCTTTAAGAAACTTTAAAACCAAGACACGTAGTTCTGGTGTTTTGTTCTTAACTGTTGTTGGGATTATGGATTCTCACTCTCCCCTTTGGATATTTGCTCTGTGCTGAAATAAACACAGCCTTCCATATTTCATTCAGCAGAAAATACATTCCTCCTGATTTCCGGGGTCTCAAAGACGAGTCAACAATTCAAACTTTCAGTTGTCAAAACAAACTGAAATCTCAAAAAAGACTGAAGGACGGAAAGTCTGCGCTTGAATGCATCTCTCACGCCTGGTACATAATAGCTCCGAGGCCAATTAGTGAAGGAATTGCTGTGAATAAAACTACGGAGACAGAATGAGGGCCGGCGCGAGAGAGGTGAGAAAAACTAAAATGACACATCATCTGCCCGGTTCTGTTAAAGTAACTTTGTGTCATCATCCAAAACACACGGAGTTCTGTGCTCGGAGCGCCTCAGTGTTCCCGGCAGTCACCTTTAACAATAGGATTAGTGCCAAGCTGAGTAGCAAAAAAAAAAAGGCAGGGTAAGGGAGGATAAAAACTGCCTGGGATCACTGCTATCACTGATGGAGCCTGAACCCCTGAGGGAGCACTCGTCTTTCTGTTTGATTTGTTCTCTGTCATCTCGTCTGTAGCCAGTGGGCTGGGGGCTGTTTGCTTGGCACCACACAGCCCTTTTATCTGCCGATTGAGAGAAAGAAAGAAAGAAGGGAAATAGCTCTGTGACCAAATGCTGAACCCTCCTCCTCCACCTCCTCCGAGGGATTGCTGAAGGAAAGCGGTGCTGACCCAAGGATATCAGGCTGCGTTGCCACAAACCTGATGTTCCTGTCGCCCTGTGTGATGATGGAAGCTCTTTGTGTCGACGCTGCACAGATGCAAACATCTGATTCTGTGTGATGCAACTTGTTCCCACCATGCCTCACAAAGATGACCAACCTGTGGTGCTTAAGTGAACTCAGATAGAAGTCCATATCCTCATAATAAAACACCTCTGTCTCACTCTGGCCGATCACCAGTTGTCAGAGTTTGGAAGGGCCCGCAGTCCCAATCGATGAGAAAATAAATTACCACTCGCAACCTCACCAGATGACTGAAGAGAAAAGTTGAGCCACAGCTGCAATTCCACCCCACCCCCCGAGAAAAAAATATTGTGAAATACTTTCAGTAATGAGACAGCATCTGGGTGATAGCGACCATATGCAGAAGTGATGGATTTGTCTCAATTTTTTGACTCTTCTCTTCTTCGAGGGGGATTTAGCGAGACAGCTAAAGTGTTTGTGATTGGCACCGGGCCCCCTCGGCCTCATTTCCCCAGTTTGCGGGCTTCTCTCCGAGTCGGCCAAGCGTGTAAACACACATCAGCTTAGCTAGGCGCTGGTCCTGCCCTTTGCAGGTGCTCACTGTCAATCCAGGAGGTGGTAAAGTAAATAAAAGTCCATCTGACAACACAGCTCGGACCACCTGCAATCAGCGCTCTGCAGACCGCAGATTCTTCCTCGGTTGCTCACACTCATACTCTTCTCTCATACCCTTGTATATGTGCTGTGTGTGCATCTGCAAACAATAGGCTATAGACTCCTTTCCCATTGCCAGTAGACCTGCATCCGGTCAGGTACCCACAAAAAGGTGATTCATGGGTGGTATTTTGTCCCAGTTTTATTTCCAGGTTTGGTTCTGGATGAAGATTTAGATCACTTTGCAAGTGTTAGGTAATAAATATATTAAAATAAAATAAAAATAATAATTACATTTATCATTTTAATCCTCTGACTGCTGACTTCCTTTGTCTTCTGTGCCAGCTGGGATATGAGAGCTGCTTCCATCAGGTGCATTAATACAGGCTGGTTTCATGCACTGTTCATACATTTTCCCACAAAAAATAATGCACCAAATTCGTACATAGTCCACTAAATCATGAGCCAGTAACACTTTACAATAAGGTTCACAAAATTAGAGTAGTTACTGAGGAACTAAGGTACACAAAATTAGATTAGTTGCTGAGGAACTAATGAGGAAGTAATGAGTAGTTACTGAGGAACTAAGGTACACAAAATTAGAGTAGTTACTGAGGAACTAATTAGGAACTAATGAGAAAGTAATGAGTAGTTACTGAGGAACTAAGGTACACAAAATTAGAGTAGTTACTGAGGAACTAATTAGGAACTAATGAGGAACTAATGAGTAGTTACTGAGAAACTAAGGTATACAAAATTAGATTAGTTACTGAGGAACTAATGAGGAAGTAATGAGTAGTTACTGAGGAACTAAGGTACACAAAATTAGAGTAGTTACTGAGGAACTGATTAGGAACTAATGAGGAACTAATGAGTAGTTACTGAGAAACTAAGGTACACAAAATTAGATTAGTTACTGAGGAACTAATGAGGAAGTAATGAGTAGTTACTGAGGAACTAAGGTGCACAAAATTAGAGTAGTTACTGAGGAACTAATGAGGAAGTAATGAGTAGTTACTGAGGAACTAAGGTACACAAAATTAGAGTAGTTACTGAGGAACTAATGAGGAAGTAATGAGTAGTTACTGAGGAACTAAGGTGCACAAAATTAGAGTAGTTACTGAGGAACTAATGAGGAGCAAATGAGGAACTAATGATGAACTAATGAGGAACAAATGAGGAACGAATGAGGAACGAATGAGGAACTAATGAGGAACAAATGAGGAACAAATGAGGAAGGAATGAGGAACAAATGAGGAACAAATGAGGAATAAATGAGGAACTAATGAGGAGCAAATGAGGAACTAATGAGGAACAAATGAGGAAGGAATGAGGAAGGAATGAGGAACAAATGAGGAAGGAATGAGGAAGGAATGAGGAACAAATGAGGAAGGAATGAGGAACTAATGAGGAACAAATGAGGAAGGAATGAGGAACAAATGAGGAAGGAATGAGGAACTAATGAGGAACAAATGAGGAAGGAATGAGGAACAAATGAGGAAGGAATGAGGAACTAATGAGGAACTAATGAGTATTTACTGAGGAACTAAGCTACACAAAATTAGAGTAGTTACTGAGGAACAAATGAGGAACGAATGAGGAACGAATGAGGAACAAATGAAGAACTAATGAGGAACAAATGAGGAACTAATGAGGAACAAATGAGTATTTACTGAGGAACTAAGCTACACAAAATTAGAGTAGTTACTGAGGAACAAATGAGGAACTAATGAGGAACAAATGAGGAACTAACTATTAGTTAATGGTCAGTTCTTCATTGACTCATGATCAAATTTCATAAAGGAGTTAATCACGACGTAGGCTTGTTCACACATAAGGACTCATTGTGACAGACTATCTGCCGACTCCGCTCCGACCCAAGGTGGCTCTCAAGATCCTCTGTGACGTCGAAATCACTGTGAAAATCGTGTAATGTGAACTAGGCTTTAGGCTACTTTCTGTCAGTTTCTCTTTTACACATAGTGCCAAGTATTTAAGAACAATGTGTGAGCGCTGCTTTAATGTAGACGGACAGTATTTTGTCATAGCTTGTCACTGCATCACACCAGCAAAGGAGGTAAAAGTAACGTCTCCACCCGGGCGTTGTTTTTAATCCCTGCTGAAGCCAAAGCCAATCGGAGCTGGAGCTGAGAAATACCCATGACTACTGCAGTTATTTGTCTGGGGAGTGAATGCTGATTGGAACTTTCCTATTAAGTGCAAAAGCCAGATGTTAGTGGAAGTTATTGGGCTTTCAGTCCAAATGGAAATGGGCTTTATTCTCTTTATATGAAGTACGTTATTGAGAACAAAAACAGCAGCCATCAGTCTTTTAATTAAACTTGAGGGTTTGCTCCGGTGTACCTGCAGTATTTGCAAATTCCCTTCACTCAAAAACTGTAATCAATCTTGATAATGTGACTCTCTTGTTTGTAAAAAGGAGGCACATTTATCAGCTTACAAGAGTTGATCGGGACGCTGAGAGGAAGCTACGAACGTCCAGCTCAAATTAGAGACGAGACAAAGTAGACTCTGTGTAAGCAGGGACTTAACTTTGATCCCAGCTCATTCTGATCAGCATTCATTTTTAATGAAGCCACATGCAGCAATAGAAATGTGCTTCAGCGCCGAACAATTTGTCATGGGTGGAAACGGACATTCTTGCAGAGATAAAGTGTAAGGATTAGCCTCTGCCTCGCTGTGCCCCGTGCTTAATGCTTGCAGATGAGTTTTCATCTGGTATACCAATTCTGTATTCTCATTAGCAGGCATTAAATGTGCTGCATTACAATGCAGCCTCCCAAATGGTCCACATTACTGTAATTGGATGAGTGGGTTTGTAAGTTTAACCACAAAAGCAACATCTTTTATACACTTTTAATTTCCCCGAAAACTTCTCTGACTCAGAGTGTTTTTTAAAGATAAGCCTTTAACTTCATTCCGGCTTGCATCAGACGTATGAATATTGATCACAGCATTAAATATGAACAGTTTTTGAGCTATTTGCATTCACAAGTTCAATTTTTTTATGACTGGCACTGTGTGGAAAATCGCCCAAGCAAAGCAGCCGCAGTGATATGTGTTTCATTTGTGTTTCATTCGGGTCAATTTTTAGCCGAGCAGACGGAGCAGAGTGCCGGCCACATTGATGTCTGTATTAGCGTCTCCTGGAATACAGATGAGGACGCGTCTGGTCCGAGAGGAGCTCTGTGATTTCCACTTAATGAGGTTGACAATATCCCCAATCCAAGCAGGTAAGGCCAGAGTGTTTTGACCTTTAACTCCCAGTAACCATCAGTCACCAGAGCCTGACAGACTGCAAACAACTGACCCAAGCACTATAGTTAGAGCATGCATATCACTCACAGGGATGAGCTCTGAAACTGCTGGCATGGCAGAGGACATTAAGGTGAAGTCAATTCCCAGTTAATCTCTGCCTAGCTATGGAGCTATTAATCTTTACATTGATCGAAACACTATAGCCTTCTGTATATACTTATCTCAATTCTGAGGAGCTGTGTGTGACATTTAGAATATTAATACAGCAGCAAACCACTTGTCTTTATATGGACACATCTTCCCCACAAATACAACACGCTAATGTTTTTAGCACAAGCCTATGACATTTTACATTGTATAAATTAGCCTAGCAGCTAGCAGACTTTTCCTCTACTCATATGAAGCCAGGGACAACAGCAACATTTAACAAAGGTAACGTCACAAAATTCGGCTCCATTACAGCTCACAAGGTTCACTGACAAAAAACTGTCTTATATTAAACACATTTTCCAAACAAATACAACATGCTAACGTTATTAGCACAAGCCCTATGGCATTTTACATTGTATAAATTAGCCTAGTGATGAGCAGAGATTTCCTCTACTCATATGAAGCCAGGATAAATCACACACAAGACTTAAAATAATATTTTTGTGGAGGCTTTATTGTCTTCACAATTAGCTCTGTCCTGACCCACGGCGGCAATACAATGTCGTTTAACACCCACCTTGTAGCTCCCTTTAGGTCAACACCATTAGCTCTGTCAGCACTGTTGCCATTGTTACCACTGTTAGCACTGTTAATTGCTAGCCACCTCCACATTGAGAGCTGTGTGCACGCAGTCCCGGCTCAGACTCTAGGGCTTGTTGCACAAAACAGCCTAAGTTAAGATTTTCTTAAAATCCTTAAAACCTTAAGGCCTCCTTCAATTAAAACTGGTTGTACAAAACACCCTTTAGTCTTCTCTTTTAGCATTCCTTAAAATGTTCATTAAAGTATTTAAGGTTTTCTTCTTATCTTGGGCTTATATTTAAGGAATCCCTTAAACCAAAAAATCAAAATGGCATGGTGAAATGTCGAACTCAAGGCTTTAAAATGAGAGTCTAGAAACCAATGGGTGGCATCACAGTAGCTAAGTCCATTATTTTTACAGTCTATTATCCTTTAAGTTTTGTTGAACAGCCACTGAACATTTCAGGACAATGGTGAAAACAGAGTGACTGTAGCACAAGTAGTGATGACTCATGAAGGCAGTACAGTGACTCAGTACTGTGAGTTTTGCAGCAATATTTGACTGGTTTGTCAGCACGAGCCACCATAAGCTCCTGGTCATACCAGACTTAGTTAGAAACACTAATGAAATCACTGCAGCTGCTTTGATTGTGAGTTTCCACATGGTGCCAGTTAGGGCTGCACAATTGATCAGATATGAATCACGATCACAATTTTGGCTTTCAACAATTAAATGAACATGATCGTCTGCGATATTGATGTTTAAAATGCATGCTGTGCTCAGACAAACTCTGCTGCATATCAAGCACCTGCTAAACTAACAGCAGCCTCCACTTTGGAGGAGCTGTCATGCTGCTATGTGTGAAACCTGCAGCAGCAGTCTGGGAACTTTCCTGAATGTTGTGAATGCAGTCAGGCAAAATGAAAATTGTACATCATGAGCTGTCATCATCATCATAGTGTTTCAGATTTAGAAGAGAATGTGTAAAGAGTGCATGAGACGTGCAGAGCAACAATACTACCTTGTTAAAACACCTCTCTGCAGAACAATAAATGCATGGAGGCAGTACAGGAGGAGGTGCACATTAATAATCCTCCAGGACTGTAACATGCTCATGTTTAACCCAAACAATGTGTCATGTGACTGCAGCTGGTTCAGATCCAGGTCAGAACACGTTCTCACCACAAACGAACCACACCATTTGTAACCGGACTGAGACCACCTCTTCAAGAAGGTCTCGGTCCGGTTGTTTTGGTGCGCACCTGAGTGCAATTGCTGTGTTCACACCTGCCCAAACAAACCGCACTGAGGGGGCAAACGAGCTTGAGTTCAACCGAACCGAACCAAACAGGGCAGGTGTGAAAGCACCCTCAGAATCAACTTTCCCATGCTAAACCTTTAACACCATCCACGTAGCTCATGGTGTCTCTGTCTCTCTCACAGCTTCCACTCCTGTGGCCGAAAATCCAATCCAATCTCCACTCCGCTCTGTCTGCCAGCATTAGGCCGCATTTCCAACAGCCTCCCTCCAACGTGCACCTGAAAACACTAAAATTCATCCCCCCTGACGGATTAGCTTTTGTGCCGCCTCAAGAATCCAAAAGATTCTTTCTCTCTGTGTATTTATGAGCCCTTTCTGAATGTTGTAAAACACAACGCTCCACAGCCACAAACCGCTTTGATCGATAACACTGTTCCATGTAGCTGCATGGTTATGACACTACCAAACACTCAATAAGGCATGACCTTCACCGAGGGCACGGCGTGGTCAGGGCGGGAACGCCAGCAAAACAATTATCTCAGCTCGTTTCCCCTACTGCTCAGCCACCGTACATCATTGTTTTATCAAAATCGAAATGGCCTGACTGAACACAGCTACTCCTCTGTCCACAGAACGGATCGATGGCTCTTTATAGCTCCTGCTGCGGTGTAAGCACCTCTTATCGCAAGCCAAGTGCGGGTCTACAGCAGCATGAGTCGATACAGATGTTTGCCATATTACAGCCCACATTACAGCACTCATATTAAAGCTTAAGTCTGAGTTATTGTCTCTGTATATGAGCCTAAAAAGATGTAAAAGAAATGCTGTTGTTGGGAGGAGAAGTCGTGTTTTTCTGTTGCGAGTTCTGAGTTCGAGAACAGAGGAGCCTGCTTCAACTAGATGTGACATTCATTAGATTTAGGCCATCGCAAAAGTTATTAATATTTGAAAAGGAAAAAAAAGAAGGACCACAACAAAGACTTCAAACATGGCATTGTTCTGACTCGCCCACACTAAACCTGTGATTTCTCGAGTCGAGAACTCAGCCAAGCTTCAGGATAGTCTCATTATGCAATTGCTATCATCAAATGCACTCAGTCGGGGCTTCACTTGAAGAGTTTGCTGTGTCTCTTCTTCTTGAAAGGAGCCCCAGTGATAAAAAGAAGGTCTCTTATCAGTTTCCCTGCTCGTTCCCCAATCTGCAATTTTCTAGACCGGCTTTTTTTTCTCTTCTTCTTCTTCTTCTTCTTCTTGCTGCTTTCATAAGCATATTAAAACATGTCAAGACATAAAAAATGATTAGCCCTTGTAGTCTGACTTTCAAATGATCCTCGGAGTCATCTAGGGACGCCGTCCTCCTCTTGTAGAAATGTCACACTAATAAGGTACAAACAGCCTCCGTAATCCGATTCAGCGTACATCTTTAAGCGTAAGATGCAATCAATGCGTGCAGCTCTCTCGTATCCCGGCAACATGTCTGGGTCCCTCTTCCCGAGCATCTAAATCTTTTCCTGCTAACCTATACATGAGGGAGAAGGAGGGGACAGGCTGGTTACTGAGAGGAATGTGTGTTCTGCCCAGCAGCTTCTGCAAACAAGACATTGATGTTCCAATGACGGGCATGTTTATAAAACTCGGCCATTTTAACAGGTTAGGATCACAGAATATGTCTGTGTGTACTTCCTGTGGCTTGAATAAAATAGTATTTGAGGATATTTTAGTGTCACAGTTTAGCTTTCAACTATTGGCTGGGGTGTGTCGTATATTTGTTGGTGCAGTCTACACAGGAGAAAACATGTTTAGAATATATAGCCAATCACATCAGCGCTTTATTTATTTATTTATTTATTTATTTATTTATTTATTTATTTGCTTATTTTGGTGTTTTCAAAACTACCTCAGGTCAAGGTCCAATAACGAGCTTTTTCTGGAGCTGTCAGCCACGTTACGTGGTCTTCATCTGGAGCACTTTAAGGACTCCTGTATGGAGGCAAATCAGAGACAAGAGTATTTCAACATTCACAGCCACTGAATACTTAATATTGCACGTTAAACACCACTGAATTCATGGCACTGAAATATTTTATTTCACAGTACTATTTATCTAAATTTATTCATCCTGATTTCACCTCTTTGAAATTAAAGGCACTGTATGTAAGAATGTGGCCAAAACGGTTACTGCACTCAAATTCAAAATACTGCCGCGAGTCGTGTCCGCCCCCCCTCCCCTACAGATTCGAGGTTGCTGGACAGCAGCACGCTGGAGACTGATTTGTTTGCCGACGGGCGGCTGCTGTGGCAGGGCCGCGTCGCTGCGTCCTTGATCTTCGGTTTTCCAGCGGACCGTTCGAGCAAGTCCGGCTTCTCTGCTGCTAACGCTGCTGCCGGGATACAGCTGAGGAGGAGCCGGCTGCTAATGCTATGTACCGGGACACTGCTAATGCTGCTTGCCGTGCTGCTGTAGCTCAGTCGTAACTGTAACTGATGCTGAGACTCTACTGACTGCGTGACTGGTAGACGGCGGTGGGTGGTGCAACAGGTCAAAACACAAATTCAAAACATAAACATGATTTGCAGACCGTAAATTTTTTTTTTTTAAATGCGAATATTCTGGCTGTGCTATTGTTGTCGGTGAGATCAGTATGTTATATGAACATTATTCCTTAGTCTCTGTGACATATTGGGAGGATTTTACAACTATTTGCTTTAGATTTCTTACATATAGCTCCTTTAAATTATGAATTTTAATGAGTTTCAATTTTTAAAAAAAATATTTTTTTTTTTCACATTTCACAAATTTAGATCCAAAAATTCAAGTTTCAGAATCTAAAAAAAATTAAATTAATTAAGGTTGGTCAATTTCAGATCTAAAAGTTCAAGTAAAAAAATTACAAATAATAACATCCAGCCAGACTGACTTTTCAATTTGAAAATGTTCAACTTGAATTGCAAATTTAAAAAATTTTACGTATTACATATTTTTATTTTTATTTTAAAGTGGTGAATTCAGCGCAAATGGAGTAAAATATATGGTGCAGTGGTTAGCATTGTCGCCTCACAGCAAGAGGGTTCCCGGTTCCAAACCCATAACCCCAGGGTGGGGGAGCCCATCTGTGCAGAGTTTGCATGTTCTCTCCGTGTAAGCGTGGGTTTTCTCCAGGTACTCCAGCTTCCTCCCACAGTCCAAAGACATGCAGGTTAACTGGTGACTCTAAATTGTCCATAGGTGTGAATGTGAGTGTGAATGGTTGTCTGTCTCTATGTGTCAGCCCTGTGATAGTCTGGTGACCTGTCCAGGGTGAACCTGCCTCTCATCCAGTGTCAGCTGGGATAGGCTCCAGCCCAGACACACTCCATATTCATACACCTCCTTATACACATGTACAGTATGTGAGTGCTAGTCTACATATTACTGTCACAATAAAAATATTAACAGCTGCATTAAAATGTAAAGAACCCCCAAAGAGGCAGGTAAGAAAAAAAAATCTAGTGATCTTATTCTAAGATTTTGAAATTGTTTTCCTGTTCCGAACAGGCGGAAAAAAATTGTTTAGGAAGGATAATCTTCCTAAGTTTTGTTTAAAATCTGTGAAAACGGGTGGAGAAAGTTTTGCCAGTTGAAACAAAAGTTTTACCAGGATCATTTTTCTAAGTTACTTTTTTTCCACCTGTGAAAACAAATGAAAAAAAAGTTTGGGAGGTGAATTTTTATCTGTTTTTAGAGATAAATAAAAAGTAACCTTGAAATTGATCCTGGAAAAACTTTCTTTTCACCTCTTTCACAGAAAGGAGAAAAAGTTACTTTGAAAAATTACTCTGGCAAAACTTTATCCCCCTGTTCTTAGTCATAAATACAGGAGAGGAAGCAGTTTGGATCAGACGCAGGACACACATCACCAGAGTTTATTTTTCTCACTTGCCTCTCAGGGCTTTAAAAAAATGTGTAGGGCAATATAATGATTTTATTATTAATTATTTAAAGTGATGATCTATAAGATTTTCATGAAGTCAGACCCTTCTCTATACTGCAGCTTGTGACGGAGTCAGCCATACCATGCTGCAGTTATACTGCATTCCTTTAATAAAATGATAATAACATGTACATGAAGCTCCATCTGCCAGTATATCCTGGCTTTTTAAACCTTTATATTTTCATTTTATGTTTAGCTGATTATTGTCTTAAACGTCCCATTAAATTGTGCTTTGGCCCGAATTCAAACCCACCATTTAGGATGATACAAGGGCAGCTAAAAAATGCAAACAAGACCTGAACTGTGTCCAGAAGTCCTTTCACTTTTGTGTGAGTGTATAAAACTGACAACAGATTTGGCTGTTATCAGACCATTAAATGGCTGTTATCAGTGGTCACATGGAGAAGGCCATTATCAGGCAGATAAATGAAACGCAAAGGGCACCTGTACTGCAGATGCCAATGGCAGATCAAAACCCCAGTAGTGTATTTTAAGGTGTTTTTTAAACCACAGCAGCCTAGAGATGAAAGAAAAATAACCTCCTGACCTTAATGCAGTGATAAAAAATGAAACTGACAGTGCACACACACAGCACAAAGCCGGCAGCCTCTGACCTTTTGACAAATGAAGCTAATGGGAAATTCAACCCAAGTTAGTGAGGTAAGCTTGCTAGTATTAAGTCCAAAACACATTGACGCGAGTCAAGTGCCCCCAACACACACAGAAAGCATCGCGCTGCTGGGTGTCAACCGGAATTCTATTGCACACTCCACTCCGCTAAGTGGCGGTAATGTGACTAGCTGGTTGCCAGCCGCCAGTTAGAATAAAAGACGAGGAAGAAGACGCAGGAAGAGAAAGAAAACACACAACGCAGGACGACCACGACAACCAGACAACGACGATACCAATGTGAGTTGCTTACGATAGATGGCGCCAAAGTTCTTCTTCTCTGCTCTTCAACAGAGCTGCTACCACGGGAGCTGGGAGGTACAAAGTAGGCTTTTCTCTGAAAAAGAAGCGCTTTATCAAGAGCGGCGACACTGGAAAATAGGACAATAGCGAGAAGTGCCGCCACCAACACGGCGCCGGTGTGGGTTTGTAAATAGAGAATAATGGGGGCATCTGTTTTGATGCGTGTCGTACAGTGCCGGTGTGTTTTGGCCTTTAAAGGGAAATTTCGGTTTATTTCAACCTGTCTCTTATCGTCAACCTTCAAGTGCAAAGTTAGTCCACTAAACAAGCTTTTTTTTCCACAAAGACCGCCTCATATCGTTAGGATAAATGTCAGAGAACATATAGAAAACGACATGTAAACGTGTTGTCTTACCTTACCGGTGTGCTGCCATGTTTGTTTACCATTTAGCTCTGCTTTCCAAAGCGTGGCCGAAAGCTCTAGATAAAGCCCAGCTGGATACCACTCCAGGTGGAGGTGTCTCGTCCTCGGTCACATCCAGACCTTGAAAATAAGGCTGCAACCGGTCCCATTCCTTGCAACAGAGGCATTCCTCTTCTGTGGGCACTGGGGCACAGCATTCACAGGTACACCACCAATCTCCAGAGCTACGCAGCCTTGCAGCAGCCATTCCTCCTCTCTCGTCCTCTACCTGTTGTGCCTCTCTCTCTCTCTCCTTCTCTGTTCTTCAATTTCACGAAGCTCTTCGTCAGTGTATTCTGGCTCAAATAAATAAGGGCGGCCATCAAACTCTGCAAAATCAAATTCCTCCTCCACAAAGTCGAAGTCTGGCAAAAAGTCAGCCATTATTCTATAAATCTTTCATAAAATAAATGAATGAACCTTTCAGGCTACTGTCCGGTTCTGCCTTGCAGCTGCTGCTGCTGCTTGTTCTCACGAGATTTCAGGCATGGTATGAGATCACTGCTTGTTCTCGCGATATTTCGGCCGCGCTTTGGAAAGCAGAGCTAAATGGTAAAGAAACATGGCAGCACACCGGTAAGGTAAGACAACACGTTTACATGTCATTTTCTATGTTCTCTGACATTATCCTAACGATATGAGGCAGTCTTTGTGGAAAAAAAGCTTGTTTAGTGGACTAACTTTGCACTTGAAGGTTACCCGTTCACTTACGTTTTAACAGGTCTGACACTACTATGCACCCCGGCTGTATCTAGGCTAACGGCTAACATGCTAACTATTATTTTTATGTCACTAGTCACTTGAAACAAATTTAGGACGATAGGAGACAGGTTGAAATAAACCGAAATTTCCCTTTAATGTCAATGTTACCAGTTAGCTATGGTTAGACAGTTAGATGTTAACAGTAACGTTAAAGTTAACAAGTTGGCAGTCGATGTTCGCATTTATTTGGAGTTGAAGCTCAAATCATGTTACTAATGCTAACCACTAATTTATTGACTCCTCTTCATCCCCTGTGGGGCACAAGACTGCAGTGAGTGCTCTCCATCACATTTTGGTTTTGGTAACATGCTGCACATCATCCAATAAAACTGCACCTTCTCTAGTAGATGCCTTAGCTCGCAGGGCCGTGTCTAGTTTTCTAGGGGGTCATTGCTAAATCTTGTTTAGTCCTCCTATCACTCATGAATACACACCAAATCTGCATCATATTACATAAGCATCAGACCAAATGCTTCTTGTCTTAATTTGACTCAGTGGCATTGTTAACATCAAAATCAAAACCGTCAAAAAATATTTGCCACCTGGCCTAAAAACTTTTCTGGGGGAAACCCTGTGATACCTGGCCACACTTTTTATACCAACATCTAAAAAAGACAGCAGTTGAATTACAAAGTGTTGCTGTGCTGTCCGAAAAAATGTGACATCTTCACTTTTAAAAACTCCTTGTTTAACCTCCACAAGCCCATTTAAGTGCAGAAACTGTAGGTGAAAAGTTGTTACCAAGCTAACGTTAGCTACCGATATGTTCATTTTTCATTTGTAGCCGACGTTGATCTTTGATGTTATGATAATGACAGTAACTTATCTTATAGCTAGTGGTCTGTTTTTTCATTATTTTGCACTCACCCTGAAAATATTAAAATGGAAAGTAACTTGTATTTTGAGTCATATATTAACCAGGTACTTTTTTATTTAGTCATTTTTAACTTTTCATTTCTCACTCTACCCACCGCTGCTGATAATTGTCATTGAATGGGCTGATAACGGCCTTCTAAACCTACCAGTGGGTGTAGCAGGCCCCGACTGACCCATATCTATGAGACTTACAACCAAACAGCCATTTAATGCACTGATCATGTGAAAGACTGTGATCACAGATATTCTAAAACAAAACAGTGCTGTGGTCCTGCAGAAAATACCAACATTTTGCCAGTGAGCTCTCACAATAGCCCGCTGATTTCAGCCGAGGACAAAGGGTTGCTGGGACAAAGATATAATGACAGACGCGATGTGGGCGGTGGTGTGGCCGGTGTTGCTGCTGTCGTCTTAATGCCGGTGCTGTGTTATTGTCTCAGTCTCGCTGTGTGTGTTGTACATACTGTAGTAAGGACCTTTGCGGTGCTGCTGACCACACAGATTACAGGATGACAGCCGTCACGGACTGTTCGACACCTTTAAGTCAGGCGAAAGCTTGAATTCTTTTTCTGGCAATGGGGATTTATATCATTCAAATCCGCCCTGGAGCGAAGATAAAAAATATATTAATATAATTCCATAAAATTGTCACTGGCTGAAATCACTGTGATGTGTGCAGCCCCGGGAATGTTAATTAACGCTGAGGTCAGAAAAAGTACAGTCAGGAAAAGCAGGGCAAATATTTGAACCAGCGAAGGTGTGTTTGATTTATCTACCTCATCACACAGCCTGAACAGACAACCCAAGCAGCTCTCGTGTATCTGTAAACGTGGGCTCTGTATTCTGTGACGGTTTGTCCACGCCGATCAGGTCGTTCATCACGTACTCTGTGATGTGTTGTCCTGCACTTTTATCACCCCTGGTAGGAACACATGCTGACACACACACATGTGCACACATAGAGGACTTGTAGGGGTCAGTGGGGGGTTTGCGCAGCTCCATCCAGCAATCCATATCTTATATTTGCCCCAACATGGAGCCATGGAGGGCGGGGTATTTGTCACCCAGATCAGCTCTTAATGTGCGCCATCACGTGACAGAGGCCCTTTGGGTGTCATGCTGGCAGAGCAAGCACATCCATCTGAGTTTTAAAGAGACCCCGGCCTCCCTCCAGTAGATGAAATGAAGGGAAGCCTGGGGCCAATTTGTTCCTGGAGAACAAAACGCCACGCAGGCTTTCGCTCTAAAGTGGATTTTGATACGCCAGATAAAGTCCGCCGTGATGCAGGTGATGATCGCAATTAGTGGGAGCGTTCCACGGGCTTCGAGCTCGATAATGTGGCTCTGCGTCCTCGCCGCTGAGATCCCTGGCTTCAGCCCCGCAGCCTATCTTGTCATGATGCCACAGCCGATTTGACACATCGATGGTGACAGGCAGCTCTGGCCCGAGCGAAGCCAAATGACCCACATAGACGTGGTCAATGCATGATGGTCCCCGTGGTCCTGCAGCAGCCCCACGGAACCACCACAACTTAAAAGTCTCATGTGTTTGATCTAATTGAGATTCATTTTTTATGAATCTTACAGGAACGAGAGCAATGCCATTAATATCCCACGTCGCCTTCTCAGGATGACATGAAATCCTGAGAGGATAAAAAAAGAAAAAAAGTAACTCAATTCCAGCAGAAAATAATTGTGAGAAATTCCCAGACACAGGCACCATTTCCTGACACACTCGATACCATTTTTTATGGCAGAGCAGTGAAAAAATCTAATAAAGATTTGGGTCATCACAGACAGCAGATTCATCCGGCTAAAACAAAATTGTCATCACTCTGCTTTGCTGAGCTGGAGTTTAAAGGGAAGGGAGGAAGCCAGGAGGGGAAATGGGTTAGCAAAGAGATAGAGAGAGCAGCTGTGTTGTGGTGTATTGCGCTGTCCCTGTCAGGCCGGGCTTATTGAATTGATGTCACTCCTTTAAACTCCAGTGGGTTGGGTCGCTGTGTGCAGGTGTGTGTGTGTGTGTGTGTGTGAGAGAGAGTGAAGGAGAGAGGGAGGGGAAATACTGATAACTGTGGTTTTCCTGAGAATCTGGAGAGCCTGGCGACCTTCCAGAGACTGAAGGAGGTTTCTGAGCCTCAGGCTTTCCAGCAGCAGCTTCTCCAATAAGATCGAATTTACCTCCAGTTCAGTACAAATTTGTGTTTGTGGAAATGTCGGGGTGCTTATGTGTAGGCGTGCTCAAGTGTGGGCATCTTCCTATAGGTGAAATAGGAGCCACCAAGGGGAGATTTTTTGACATTAGAAATCATCGAACATAAGGGAAATGGTGAAGTTGAGTGTATGTGGAGAGTGTTAAGAGAAAGTGAAAAGGTACAGTACCACAAAAAAGAAAAACAGGAAGACCACAGTTGCACATATCGAACTAATTCCCTCCATCTATCCAGCGCCCGAATACCCCTCACCCCCTGGCAAAACTCCACCTGGTGACGCCATTGACGCAAAATACGCATTTTCATATCTTTGAAGCCAATTTTCGTAGTGGCCAAACAGTGGTACTGCAATTTCTAGGGTCCATCACGTGATTCCCTGCAGTCCAAAAATACTTTTTCCCATTGACTTAAAGGGCAAAATAGACATCTGTAAATCAGTGGGTACATTTTTTGAGGGTCCGACACATCTCACTCCGACCTCGTCACATATTGACGTTTGGTCATGGACTTTCCACGTCTAGATACGAGATAAAAGGTATCCTGGGTGCGTTGGTTGTTGACACTCTGGGACACCGTGTCAAGTTCTGCCTGCTACATGCATTGTCTACTTTCAAAATACACTTCTGCTTTCACAGGAAATTTAACGGTTACATACAGGCTCTTTCAAAATAAATGCACTAACTCAAATTGATGTTTTTTTCCTTCAACAACTAACGCACGTGGTTGGGTGCAGAAAAAAAGAACTGGATTTGGCTTTATAATATAATATATAATATATATAATCTGGGATGTGAACACTGCTCTCCAGGGTGAGAGTCTGTGTTTGTTGGACCCATCCACCACCCCTCCCACCCACTCACCCTACTCAGACCTTCTCCACCTTAACTTTCCTTCTTCACCAAGTACCTTTAAACCATAACGGCAACCGGTGTGTATCATGCCGATGTTAAAGGGCAGCCTTTTTTGTCAGTGTCTGACGCCACAAGTCACTGCCCAAGTGCCAGATTTCGATGATTGAGTGAGACCAGGTTGGACTATCACAGCCCCCATGAAATTACTTGTTTCCCTATCAGGTTTTATTTCATTTGGTCTGATAACATTTGGAAAGTCTAGAAGAGCTGCAAAATTAAATCATATTATTCCAATTCAGGTTAGCAGATTGCTAAACTGGAAATGAGCCATTCAGTCGGCGGAAGTCAGCTGCTCGGTCACACTCTGCAGAGCTCGGCCACTGTGATCATGCAGCATTTGAACCATTTTGACTTCATGTGCCACTGAGCAACTCTCAAAGGAATCAGTGGGGGCCACGCATTCAATGCTGTATCCAGTTCTGCCTGTACATCCATGATGCTGCTATCATGGACACAACGAGTATAAAAGCAGATCATACGGTGAAACCAGGTCGTGCTGATCGAATATAAATCAAGATTACGTTACTGCACTGCATTTATCCTGCCTAAAATGTTTTCTGAGCATATTCTAGCGTCATGTTTAGCTGTAATAGCGAGTTTATAGTTTATGAACAGGAAGTGGGTGCCATACTGTTTCCTGCATGGTGAAAATGAGTCCAAAAACCAAAAAAAAGGACAAAAACTGATATTAAACAGTAAAACCAGGCCGTGCTGATGAATTATAAACCTGTATTCTATTATTGTCCAGCACTGTGCAAGCAACATGGACGTGTGTTTTCTCAGTCAGCCCCCCTCACACTCCAAAACAGCTTGCAGGTAAAGACCTAAATATATATTTTTTTTTACTACACCACACATGCCTTGCAGTGTCAGTATGAGGTGATTGTCAAAAGTTTCTCAGCCATAACCGAAGGGAAAAATCAATATGTGACAAAAAAAGGGGGTCCCTGGTCTTTGGTGAGAGTGCCTTTCAAGCCCTGGTGAAATTCTGCATTTAATCCAATTTGTATGGAGCATTCAATTCATGTGTGAAAGAAGAGGCGAAATGAAGACAACGGAGCTCGCAGCTCATGACTCACACAATGTGAAGAGCATGAAAATGATTTGAAGACGCGTCACAAGTATTTTAATCTGAGAAGATCAAATGTGGATTTGGCAGAAAGCAGAATTCAGATCCACTGCCCTTGTCCGTCTCTTTTTTGTCTCACGGGCAGCAATTACAATGAGTGACTCAACTAGGAGATTAATCTTATAATGTCTTCTCCAAACTACAGCTGCTGCCCTCTGCAGCAACTTTAATATTCAGTGGAACGTACAAGTATGGTTGCAGTCAGAAAACAAATGCAGACGGTCGGATCACGATACGATACATAACACTCACAATAAGTTTATCATGGTGAAATTAGAATATCAGGATAACCGTGAATATCATGTCGGGGGAGACTGCTCGGAAACCGACAATAAAAGAGACTCTGCAACCTGAAGAAACACTGCACTGCATCATGTTTCATATTGGGGGACATGATGTCTGGCTTTTTAAGATTGATCCCCGCAAAAAATATGCTTGTCCTATCTGTGATACAATAAAAAAAAAATTGCATTTAGAGCCAAATTACAATGCTACAGCTGATTTTTGGATTTTTGGATTCTTGGATTTGTGGATGGTGTGACACCTCAGTGATGCCTTCCATCAAACAACAAAACCAGCTGTGCTTTCCAGCAGCTGTTTAGCAACCAAACTTGGGTGGTTTTTAGTGAAACATCCCTGTTTTTCCACCGGGGGTGGTAGTGCCACCAAAATCTGTTGCTTTATATCCAAGCCACTGTTGTGTTTCTTGTCGGGATAGTGTCACAAAAAGCAGTTGTTTTTTACTAAGACATTGTTGTGTTTCTTGCTGCGATAGTGCCACCAAAAGCTGTTGCCTGATACCGAGCCATTGCTTCGTTTCCTGCTGTGATAGTGCCACCAAAAGCAGCTGTTTTTTACCGAGCCATCATTATGTTCCATGCCAAGATAGTGCCACTAAAAGCAGTTGTTTCTTACCAAGACATAGCTGCATTTCTTGCTGTGATAGTGCCACCAAAACCACTAGTTTTTTTACCTAGCCACTGTTGTGTTTCACGCCACAAGATAGTGCCACCAAAAGCAGCTGTTTTTTACCCAGCCATTACTGCATCTCTTGCCGGGGTAGTGGCAACAAAAGCAGTTGCTGTTTACCAAGCCACTGTTGTGTTTCTTGCAAGGATAGTGCCACCAAAAGCTGTTGCTTGATACCGAACCATTGCTGTGTTTCCTGCTGCGATAGTGCCACTAAAAGCAGTTGTCTTTTTTACCAGGACATTGCTGCTTTTTCCACCGGGATAGTGCCGCAAAGTGATTGCTATTTTACCAAACCATCACTGCATTTCTTGCCAGAATAATGCCAAGAAAAGTGAGTATTTTACCCTCATCCTCACCATAATCAAGTGGTTCATGTACCTAGACCTAACCACACATTACCACAGAGTTGCTACAACATGGAGAAACGTAGAGTCTGAATGTATCTGCTACATAATAATGCTCAAATATAACTTATCCACGGTTTGTGGAGTGTACAATGCCAACATCTTTTCTGGTGATTGGGTTGAAAATTCACGCAAGTAACGGCTTTCAAACTTTGGAGGTTTAAAAATGCTACCACTGCCTTTTAAGGTTTACTTAATAAAGGGTTAATAAGATGTAAGTAATTAAAAAGGTGATAATATCACGGTGTTTTCTCTGCAGCTTGTTTCCACTGCTCCCAAGTGGCCAAAAAATGAAGTTAATGCAGGTTTAACTAAATTTTGTCTTTTTAAGCAGCATTCACTTTCATCACCAAATCATTGGCTGTTAAAAAAGTCATCCGTCACCACTTAAAAAGCCTTTACGTGTGCATAATTATAAAGCGGTGCTGTAACAAAGGGGTATGATGCTATTTTCATAGCAGAAGACTGAGCAGGTGTTGTGTACTGTAAGCCCAAAGCCAATAATGAAGTGGAGGGAACTCTGGAGAGACCTGCCTGCCAGCACCATCAATCTATACAATAAAATCTCTCTGCCTCTGTCACTTTCTTTACCTCTTCCTCTCCGTCTTTCCTTCCACTTTTTACTGTCCGGCTTAACTGTGCAGCACAGCAGAGTAATAGACTATTGACTTTTTGTCACACAAATGCAAATAGGCTTGTACAAGGATGAAATAAATATGAAACTGTTACGCTTCACTGATAATGTTTTTAATGCAACTTCTCAGCTGCAGCCATCAATAATTCTCCACCTAAAAAGGAAGGAGCTTCATTGGCTGATGGTACGTGCAGTTCGGCTCCGTCAAAGTGATGCTCTCCGTAAAGTATCAGGCCGAGAGACAGGTCTGACTGGGGTTGTCTCTGCTGCGTGTTAGCCTGCCTGTCCTCATTAGATGCCGAGAGATTGACACAGCACACCACCCCCTCCTCCCCCTTTTCCCCCGTCCCCTTCAGCCCTGACGCAGCTCTGCGAACACTAGCAGGGTGTGAGCAATAATGAATCACTATTAGCCCGGGTCACACTGGCTGACAACCAATTTACAGGGAAGGAGAAGGTGCAGACAGTGACATCCAGGTAAATGTGAGCGTTTAACCGCTTCATCCTGAGGTGGCACAGGTATTTCAGACGCCGCCATCATGGCAGGATGAGACAGATTATATCTTATCTCATAATTTGTGTCTGTTTATCTCAAGTCATTTTGATGCAAAGCAATGAGGGCACTTCTGCATGAATGCTGCAGCACAAGTTCAGGGCCTTTTGGCACATTAGCTATATGTGGGTACATTCTGACATCTAGTGGTGGTAAATAATTACAACATCAGGGAAACATGACTGGTTTAATTTCAGTTGAAAAGTGGTGTCAGAGTCTATTGTCCAAGGTGTCCTGTGATTAGAGAGAAGTTAACTTTCTCTCCAATAAAGTGAGAAGAAAAGTTGCAACTCAGAAATTAAACTCCACGTTCAGATAAGCAGTTTATATACTCCATGAAACACATGCTGTTAGCCAGAGACACTCTAGACAAATATTCACGTGGTATGTGGCTCATAAAGACTTATGACACAGTGTGTTAACAAGTTTATGTTAAGTTAATTTTATGATGTCACAAAATTCTACTAAGCACTTACAATTAATGTTAATCATGTCAATCATCGTCCAGGGGCTCAAAGTGTCAGCAAAGTGTCCCCCCTGGCCCTTACCTGCAAAAATGTCACTTTAAGGCACATGTACTGACCAGGAAGAGACTCAAAATGGCCGCAAAGAAACATAAAAAACAGCAGCACGGGCACAAAGACACCCACTACTATGAATAGGGATGAAACAACCACAAAGAGTCAAAAAAGGACTACAAAGAGATGCAAAGCAACTACAAAGAAAAAGCAAAATGACCACAAAAAGATGCAAAATGACCACAAAAAGATGCAAAATGGTCAAAAAAGGACACAAGAAAATCAAAAAGAGACACAAAATAAGTTCAGAGAGGCACAAAACAGCTACAAAGAGATGCAAAACAACCACAAAAAGTCACAAAAGGACTTCAAAGAGATGCAAAGCTATGACACAGAAAAAATTACAGCAAAGAGACGCAAAATGACTATAAAGAGATGCAATATGACAACAATGACACAAAACAGCTACAAAGAGACATAAACCTACTGCAAAGGATCTCAAAATGGCTGCTAAGAGACACAAAACAACTATAAAGAGATGCAAATCAACAACAAATAGTCACAAAAGGACTACAAACAGATGCAAAGCTACTACAAAGGAAATGAAATGACCTTAAAGAGACACAAAATGACTGCTAAATGACACAAAACAACTACAAAGAGACAAAAACAACTACTAAGGATCGCAAAATGGCTGCTAAAAGAGACGCGAAATGACCACACTACCACAAAACAACTGCAAGTAGGTGCAAACAACTGCAAAGAGACACAAAGCTGCTACAAAATAGCTGCTAAGAGACACAAAACAACAAAGAGACACACGACAATTACATAGAGATGCAAAACAACTACAAAAAGTCACAAAAGGACTACAAAGAGAAACAAACAACCACAAAGGATGTCAAAATGACTGCTGAGAGACACAGAACAACTACAAAGAGACACAAAAAAGAGACACAGAAAAACAACAGAAAGTCACAAAACAACTACAAAGAGAAGCAAACAACTACAAGCCATACAGCGCTACTACAAAGAATCTCAAAATGGCTGCTAAGAGACACAAAGCAACTACAAAGAGACACAGATTGACCATATTAACATAACACAACGACAAAGAGACACAAGACAATTACACAAAGATGCAAAACAACTACAAAGAGTCACAAAACAACTACAAAGAGTCACAAAAGGACTGCAAAGAGACACAAGCAACTACAAAGGATCTCAAAAATGACTGCTGAGAGACGTAAAACAACTATAAAGAGACACAAAATGACCTCAAATAGACACAAAGCAACTACAAAGAGACACAAGATAACTACAAAGAGATGTAAATTAACTACAAAAAGTCACAAAAGGACTACAAAGAGATGCAAACAACTACAAAGGATCTCAAAATGACTGCTAAGAGACACAAAACAACTACAAAGAGACACAAAATGACCTCAAACAAACTACAAAAAGAGAAGCAAAATGACCACACCGACACAGAGCAACTACAAAGAGACACAAAACAATTACAAAGAGACACAAATTGACCAAAGTAAAACAAAACAACTATAAAGAGACACAAATTGACCAAAGTAAAACAAAACAACTACAAAGAGACACAAAGCAACTACAAAGAGACACAAATTGACCAAAGTAAAACAAAACAACTACAAAGAGACAAGATAACTACAAAGAGATGCAAACAACTACAAAAAGTCACAAAAGGACTGCAAAGAGACACAAACAACCACAAAGGATCTCAAAATGACTGCTGAGAGACACAAAACAACTACAAAGAGACACAAATTGACCAAAGTAAAACAAAACAACTACAAAGGATGTCAAAATGACTGCTAAGAGACACAAAACAACTACAAAGACACACAAAATGATCACACCGACACAGAACAACTACAAAGAGTTGTAAACATCTACAAGACATACAAACCTACTGCAAAGGATCTCGAAACAAGCACAAAGACACACAAAATCCCCACAAAGAGACAAACCCACAGAGAGATGCATAATGACTACAAAGAGAAGCAAAACAACAACAAAAAAGAGGTTAAACCACAACACAGTCAGTGTGTTTTGCTCCTGTAAAGAAAATGTTGTGGGGCTTTTTGCATGCCTGTGTGCAGGGGCCCACTGCCTCATAATCCAGCCATGACGTTAATACACATGATAAAAGCATTCATGTCTGATGTGAATTGCTGTACTGTAACACACTCACACAAACATTGCAGCGTGTTCAATAAACATCAACAAAAGTAAATGCTTCATTGCCCAGCTGAGGCGGAGCTCAGCACGCCTTCAAAAACTCTGAGTCACTCCAGGAGGGAAGTGAAGGAATGAACAACCAGAGCATCTGCTGGAAACTCAAAACCTCCTTTATGAATGACAAACAGGCCATCTGTGCGTGTTGTCATACTCGTGTCAAAAAAGCATACAGGCCCTAAGTGCCATCAAGTGAAGAAAATGAAGCTCCATTAAAAGTAACTTTTGAAAAGATTCATAAGACTTTATATTCACTTTATATTTGTCTTGAAGGTGACAGGACGGCCGAGCACGGGATACTCCACCAGTCAAGGGTAACACTTTATTACAGTCACTCATTAAAATCAGTAGCTCTGGGTCAAAGTGAAAAGTCTCTGGGGACAGCAAAAAGTGACACAGAAGTAACTAATGAACTGTTAAATTATTGCATAGCCAATAAAATAAAGATTACATGTAGTAAAAAATGAATGGTCTTGGCCGACCTCAGCTGGCAACTGGCTGGCTGTGGAGGCTCGTCAGCTGATTAGGGTCACCTGGGCCTTTGATCTATAAAAGCTGGCTGATGTTTTCGCTCTGTTTCTTTCCTCCAACTGCTGACAGCTGCTTTCTTTTGGTTTGGGCTACATGCTAACCACTTCATCTTACACCAAACCAGCAGAACATTCTACATCTGTGGCAAAAGCAAACAACTCTTGCGACACTCTTCAAACCCTACAAAATGAAGCATAGCGTTAGTTCAGGCAGCTCAGCTCACATCCCAGCTACATCAGCTGATCTCAAACAGCCCAATCAGCTGATGGAGCAGCTGACTGATGGAAGGGAGTCAGCTGATAGATCACATGATTCCTTTCTATGCAACCAATTGGTGAATCTCATTCAGGGCGCCCTATTTAAACTGCTCTGTCCTGCCTACTGTTGCTGCTTCCTCTGCAAGCTGCTTTGCAACCTGCCTCCACCCCAGCTCCTCCTTTTCATGCTGTGTCTGACTTATCAATGTCATTTCTGTTTGTCACTGATGCTGCTCTGTTCTGTTCCCGGGGGTCTTTGCTGCTGCTCTCCCTGCCTTAGGCTTTCCATGTAGGCGCATGGAAGGGCAGAAAGGTGTGCACTCTCTGCCTTAGGCTCTCCTCATTTGCACGTGGAAGGGCAGAGAGGTGTGCCATCTCTGCCTTAGGCTTTCCACTAAAACGAGTGTAAGAGGCTTTCTGTGTAGGCCTAGGAAAGGCAGAGAGGCCCCAGAACAGAGCCATACTGCCAAATATAATACTGCAAATGGAAATAAAGTTTCCTTTTCTGAAAGTGGTCCTGACTGAAAACACTTTATCATGTATGAATAGCATATGCTGAGACTGAACTACTGACATCCGAGCAGCTTGTTTTCAAAAACTGTACGATCACAAAGAAGAAATCTTTACTTCAGTCAAATTTAAATTTAATATCTCTGGTGGAGTTTATTGCAGGCAGTTCACATTTGGATGAGTAAGAGTATAACGAATTGCATGATGTGTGTATTTACGTTTCCATACCGCACCTTAGTTTGAGAAAAAGGTGTTGCTACAACTGTGGCTTTGTTACAATTATACTGGTACTCCCATGAAACCACTGAGTGAATCATAACGACTGCTTTCTCTATAAAATTTGAGCAACTACATGTGCAGGTTCCTCCAGAGGATTCCTGGTACCTGTGAATGTAGATTGTTAAGTCATCCTTTTCTACAGATGGTTTTGTTTAGTTACTAAATGGATGTTAAATGGACCTGCGCTTTTACACTGCACACTGAGATGCTGAAATCTTACAAGTACCTGGGTGTTCACCTGAACAATAAACTGGACTGGACAGACAACACTAATGTACTATACAAGAGAGGACAGGGCAGACTCCAACTGCTGAGGAGACTTAGGTTGTTTGGAGTACAGCGGGCACTGAGGACCTTCTGTGACCCTGACAAGACTAAACAGACTGATAAAGAAGGCCAGCTCTGTCTTGGGATGCTTCCTCGACCCGGTGGAGGTGGTGGGAGAAAGGAGAATGATTGCCAAGCTCTCACCCTTTATGGACAACATGTCCCACCCCATGAAGGACACTCTGACAGCACTGGGCGGCTCCTTCAGTGACAGGAGAGATACTGCAGGTCCTTCCCTACTTCTGCAGTCACACTATACTCATGTCTTTGTTTTCCCACATTTCTAAAAACACCTCCAGACGTCCTGTATTTAAATGAAACGTGGTGACTAACTGTTTTGTTCTCTATAACTCAAGTGATTACGGTGCTGACCTGTTGGCTTTAATCAGGCACCAGAGTGGGACAACAGAGCCAAACACAGCACATTAACAGGCCTCAGGCTCCTGACGAGAAGCTTCCATACAATCAAAAAGAAGTTCCTGCTGCACACTGTTAATCAAGTTACAATCACAGACGCCATGTGGAGGCTGTGGACGGGTACAACTGGACTCTGCGTGGACAGAATGAAACATTAAAGATAAATAGAGTCTGCACACTGATGCCCTGAAGTTGTAAAACACATTTATCAAACCCAGTGAGCAGACTCTATTTTTCTCTGTCTGTCTGTTGTTGTTCTTCAGAGCATAAAAATAGCATCACGTCCAGGAGAGGCCTTCTGGACAGTTACAGCACACTGTGTGATGAAGGAGAAAAAGAATCCAGAAAGAAAAATATAAGAGGAGTGTGACTTTACCGCAACAGAACCTACTGAATGATAAACTCACAGAAAAGTTTTCTTATTAGCGTTTCGATCAAATCAAATGATGTGAGCATAATTTGGAACGCAGCGTGGTGCAAACTGCAAAACCATTAGCTGTTAAATGAAAGATGAAAATGAGTGACTGTACAGTGGACTGCTAATAACGAGTAAAATCTGAATGTGCAAACTGATTACATCGTCCATTTGACTACATAATATGCTCAGCATTTGGCATTAGTTACACGCTGAAGAGTTTGCTCTAGTTGGCCACTAGATGGTGACATATCCTGGGAACTGATGGCAGAACTCCGTGCTGTTATTCCCCCATTATATACACACAAACAAGTAAACTGTGCACACATTTCTGGAAACTTGAGGCTCATATCAACAACAAGACTCCAGACTGATAAACTCCGAGCACAGTTTCATTGTTTTCACCAGGATGTGTCAGAGCATAACGATGGCTCTGCTGTGTTGGGGGGAAAAGAGAGGAAGACCTATAAAAAAAATAGCATTCAGTTTATTCAGCTGAACATTTTACTGTATTACATGAGAAAATAAATATTTGCTTTGTCACCTGTTTTGTATTTGTGCACTGATTTCATCATCACTTCCTCTCAGAGACAGCTAAACAGAATCAGTTCATTTACTGTAAATAACACAGTCTTTCTCTAACAAAATGTCAGTAAAATGTGTATTCTCACTCTAACCATGTTGCTATGAGGTCACATAAATGACTCCAGGAAGCTGGGCTGTGACTTTAGCTCAGTTGAAGCTCATTTGATAGACAAATGGGCTTCATATCCTGTGCTGATGCAGTGATACCGTCAATGCAATATTTACTGTGTGATAGATTCAAAGTATTGTGTTACAATATGGTTACAGTCTTTATCCTGAAACATATTTGAGGATTTAAGTAAACCCTTAAAAAGAAGGAGAAGAACTACACAGTTTGATACATTTGAATATGTAGCGTGACATCATGAAGCTTGTTTTGCTGGAAGAGTTTGAAGATATACTATGCAGGATTTTCGGTTACTGTTTGAAAACACACTCGCCAGACAAAGTGGAAGTAAAACCCAACCGCAGGTTCACTCTCGTTTGGCTTTTTGCCTGGTTATAAGTGTGTTTTTTCTGGTGCTGTGTCTCCTGGATGCATACTGCTTATGGTCTGGGCCCTCCTCGCTACCTTTTTGTAAAGCCCTGACTTCACCTGAGTGCTACAGGAGCAATCACCCATAAACATACGGAACAAATAAATAAGGAGAAATTAAGAAAATCCAAGCAGAGGGCCGAGTCTCTGCAGAAAAGTACACTACCACACACTGATAGATGATTAAGAGGGATTACTTTAGTATGAGCCAGTCCACGACACCAGGGGTCTTCACGCCAGGTCCCTGCAAATGCCTGCTGCCAGGCACATAGTGCACCAGGCCCCGATGCCACTCCCTGCAGGTGGTGGGCCCACAGGGCAGTGGCTTCATGTCATTCATTCAGGCTGAATCTGGCCAGCAGATGCTCACTAGCGAGCTACCACCCCAGGTCTTGCTCCAGAGGGTGGGCCCTGATATCCCCATATCTTGCAAGGTACTCTTTTCCTGAATGTGCTGTTTCATCAAGGTCTTCTTGAACCGCTCTTAGTCTGGCCTCTCCCCTGGGACCACTTTGCCTTGGAAGACCCTACCAGAGGCTATTAGCCCCAGGCAACACAGCTCCTGGGATCATAGGGATGCGCAAATCCCTCTTAATGTGGCAGTTGTTGGAGGGTTGGGGTAGAGCTGCTGCTCCTTCGAATCGAAAGGGGTCAGTTGAGGATGCCTCCTGGGTGCCTTCTGTTAGAGGTGTTCTGGTCACGTCCAACTGGTAGGAGACCTGGGAACAATTTGGGGTCCCCCAGGAGGAGCTGGAAAGTGTTGCTGGGGAGAGGGACATCTGGGGTGCTTTGCTCAGCCTGCTGCCCCACAACCCGGCTTCGGATATGTGATTGAAAATGGATGGATGGATGGACTTTAATATAAGTCTAAATATTGTTTTTTTTTTTAGGACAATGCTGCATAGTATACCTGTAACTTGAGATGAATTTGAGCATTGAGTTAGTGCTTTCATTATTATTTCATTGAGATTACTTAAACCATAGCTTAGACCAGTGGTTCTCAACCTTTTTGGTTTATGGTCCCTTAAATTAAAGTAGTTTCTACCTCATCCTCAAGGATTTTAAAGCCCCGGTGAGGTGATAATATCCAGTATTTCACTTGGAAAACAGCAAAAATAAAAAGATAATCTGACATAATAAACGTAATTTGTGCAACAATACTGTTCTCATTTCCTTGTCCTTTAAATCGTATGGTCACCCCTCAGGTTCGTCCCTGTGAACAACTGATTTGGACTGTAAATGGGAAGTCTGGGTCAGTTAAGGGTTAAATGCCTGCTCAGCCTCTGAGACTCCGCCTCCTTTGAGTGACTCATCAAAACAGGAAGCAGGAAGTGCTCACATCTAAACACGTATATCAGTCACAGGACTGTGGCTGTGAGGTATGTTTGGCTCTGACTCTTCTTATATGAAACTGACAGCTAATCAATTTGTGCTTAAAGGCTTCAGAGACTGGTGTGTGTTCAGTGGTGTTCATGTAGTGAAGTAAACAGACTCCACAGCATGGGATTGTGGGTATAAAGAAGGGCTCACCCTGTGTTTGACCAGCCTGCACCTTTGCCCTACTTTCATTTTCACAGTAAACCAGGAGCTCAGTGTCAGTATGGCAGGCAGGCTGTCGCTCCCAGAGGTGGACCTTTCCTGTCCCATATGCTGTGAAATCTTCAGGGACCCTGTGGTGCTCAAGTGCAGCCACAGCTTCTGTGCACCCTGCCTACAGCAGTACTGGAGTGGGAACACACGCAGCCGAGACTGCCCCCTGTGCAGGTCCCAGAGTGTGGACGAACCCGTGCCCAGTCTCACCCTGAAGAACCTATGTGAGTCTTTCATCCAGGAGAGTGAGGGTGTGGAGGAGACAGCAGGGGAGCTGTACTGCGATCCGGGGGAGATGTGTCCTCTTCACGGGGAGAGGCTGAAGCTTTTTTGCGTGCCGGACGAGGAGCCAATCTGTGTGGTTTGCCACACCTCGAGGAGGCACAAACAGCACGATTGTTGTCCCGTCAGCGAGGCTATCGTAGACGTAAAGGTAAATACTTCGAGACAAAATCAAGATCTAAGTTTGAATAATGACTTGCTTCTCCTCAGGGCTGCTTTTCTAAGTTCTTTAAACAGCTGTTAGGAGCTGGCACCAACTTCAAAGATTAACCTTCAAATTAATTTCCTCTTAATCATCTACTCAGGAGAAAATGAAGTCAGCCCTCAGCTCACTGCAGGAGAAGAAGGACGCTTTTGACAAGATGAAGAAAAACTACGAGGACACTGTGGCATGCATTCAGGTGTAGTGCAACTTTTCTGCTAAAATACAAAATCATGCACTTGCAGGTCATTCCAAAGTCATGATTACCGGGACTTTATTTCAGGTCCAAGCTCGATTTGTGGAGAGACGGACCCGAGAGGAGTTCGCAAAGCTTCGCAGCTTCCTGGAAGCCGAGGAGGAAGCCAGGATGGAAGCGCTGAGGGGGGAGGAAGAGCAGAAGAGTCGTGCGATGATTCAGAAGATTGAGGAAATAACAAGAAGTATAACGTCTGTGTCTGAATCCATCAGAGCTTTAGAGGAGGAGATAGCGTTGGAGGGCATCTCTGTCCTTCATGTAAGTTTGTAAATGTTCGAAATATGAATAAATGCATGCATGCTGTTTTTTTTAATGAGTGACTTTGCCTCTGTTTTTCAGAAATGCAAGAGGACATTGGCAAGGTGAAAAAAGGTTTTATATTTTCAACTTTTCTTTTCTCTGCTTCCATAACATGATGCATAAACCGCCTAATTCTGCTCCCTGCAGAGTGAGCAGCCCAGTCGAAGATCCAGTCATGGCTCCGGGAGCACTCATAGATGTGGCCCAATATCTGGGCTCACTGAACTTCAACGTGTGGGAGAAGATGCATAAAATGGTCAAATACAGTAAGTATATAGTGTCCTACTTGTCAGGTCATGGTGAGGTTGATTGTTTAAAGTCCCCCTCCACTTAAAAAATGTATTTTTCTAATGTTTATTTCCCCTAAAATGTCTGATCTTGACAACACTGAGTTTCACATTCCTCCACTGAAGGGGGCGATGTTTTACCCAACATCTGAGATTCAAACGAGCGCCGGGAAAACTAGATTAGGTACGTCACTAATGTCAAAGTCAATTGTTGTCTAATATGGGAGGCACGGATCTACTAGAGTTCGACCAATAGTGGATGTTTAATGGCCGATATGATAACAACAGTTTGGAGCAGGATTAATCAGCTGATAATCGACTGATCGGCTCGGGCCCTGAAGCAACCACGGAAGCAACCTTATAATGCCCTTAATAAAGAAATAATGCTGTCCTACATAAGTTAACGTTAATTTAAATTAAATAAATTATCTAGAGCGCATATTACCTACGGCCGTACCCACATGACAAGTGGAGGTTACAGCTATCGGCCACAATCGGAGCCCCGTTCCACCATCAGCTAAAGTATTTATAAAGTCCTATCGGCACTGATTAATCGGCCAAACTGATGTATCAGTGGACCTCTAGTATCTACAGGGGAACAGACTTCGACACAGCACCACCAAAGAAACACCTGAAACCTCCAGCACAAAGGAGACTTGACAGAGGGATCAGGGTTAGCATTAGCGCAGAATGTGCAGTTTTTGGACGTAAACTACTGTCTACCAAGATATTACAGTATGATTCCCAACTATTAACCACTGCCCGTTAGCCTACAAGCTAATAATCAAACATACAACATAAATAAAAGATGCTAACTAAACTTAGCATTCTGACTGAAGCTCAAACATGCATGGCTGAATCTCTCCAATGTTGCCTCTGATGCTAACGTTAGCTATCTTAATACGCACTGCTCCTTTTCTGGTCAACCAAGCAGAAGTGGGACCAGGTTATTTTTTTGCAAGTCCAAAGTGAGTCTCAAGTCTTTGCACACGAGTGCCAAGTCGATTCCCAAGTCAAGACTACCAAGTCCCGAATCTTAATCTTTGCATTTCGAGTTCTAAACAAGTCATAACACCTTTTTTGCCAATTTTAATTAAGTTTAAACAATAGAGTAATAATATATTAAACCCAGAATATATTACGTTTACAAAAATCATGGATGCTTTAAAAAATTAGCTATGTTATTATTAGCCTCGATTTACTGTTTGTATAGCTCCAGCCATGTTGCGTTTGAAGTCTATTCGACATGTTCTGCAAACCACGCCCGCCACCAGCACAAGTTGTGACTCCCTAACCCCAACCCTAACCACCTCTATTAACCAAACCAGGCCCCCATTAAAGCCGCTCAGTCTTGCAGCAAATTTTTCCTACTGGCCACTGACAGTATTACAGCCAAGAAAAATCTGCTGCCCAAAAAACATTTTCCCCGTAGACCACCATTGTAAAAGACACGTCTGTAAAACTGTTGACAGGACACCTCAAACTGCAAACAAGGTCAATTATGACTCTTTCTTTTATGAATTTTCAGTCCATTGAGGTATCTTATTTGTTAACCTTTTCTGTAGCCAAAAAAAAGTGATGTCATCACAATGTAAAATCTATGTGACAGGCAGGAACTCGCAGGCGGAGCCAGTGGGAAAAACAATATTGTGCACATTTAGCAGAAGTAAATCCAGAAGCTCAAATTTTTTGGTGTATGTGAAAAGCGAGCAACTCCATTGGAATGAATAGGCGCCATCTTGTGGTCTAGTATCTAGTTATTTTATGCTGTTATGTGTAAACTAAAGAAATATTCGTAAAAGTATTTAAAATGTTACTGGAGAGGGACTTTAAACTTTCAGGTGCAGTTTCACCTCATCATGTATTCCTGAGGTGGAGAAAAGCTTGTGATGCTCACTGCTCACTGAGCTACAGTCAGAGACAGCTGACAATCTGCCATGTTTTCTTCAGCTCCAGTGACTCTGGACCCCAACACCGCTGCTCCGTGGCTCGTCCTGTCAGACGACCTCACCAGCGTCTCTGACAGTGACGAAAAGCAGAAGCTGCCCGACAACCCGGAGAGGTTTGACCCCGACACCGGTGTACTGGGCCGTGAGAGCTTCACCTCAGGCAAGCACGCCTGGGACGTCAATGTGGGAGACAACACGGCGTGGGTCGTCGGCGTGGCTAAAGAATCCGTGCTGAGGAAAGAGAAAGTGGCGTCAGTGCTGAAGAACGGCTACCTGAGCGTGTACTTTTACCACAAAATGTACTTCGCCGGCACGTCTCCTTTAACAAGGCTGAACTTGAAGAGGACCCCACAGAGGATCAGGGTGCAGCTGGACTGTGACAAGGGCAGGGTGTCTTTCTACGACCCACATGACAACACACACATCTACACCTTCAAGCACGCCATCACTGAGAGAGTCTTCCCCTACTTCTGGGTGGGTTGTCAGCAGTGTCCTCTGACGGTGGAGCCGCTGGAGGTTTCTGTGAGAGCTGCTGAATATTTCTAAAAGTTCATTTCCACTTCACAACTTCTACTTTACTGCAGCACAAAGGGAACGGGAACCTTTTCCAGTTGCAAACATATAGGCCTTCAATAATCAGTACTCTGCCTGTACACTTTACAGTAAGCAACAACATACTTCAGTTTGATCTCTGCACTTTAATCTACTATAAAAAGTCCTTTTGTTTCGTTATTGTTTTGGAGGAAATACAGACTCATAGCATAATGTGTTTTAGAAATTAACCAGATAAACAGCTGTTTGATCCAAGTTTGTAAAGTGATTCTGAATTTGCACGTCAAACTCTTAATGTTGTTTTTTTTTTCTAATCCCAATTTTGTTAATAAACATATATGGCGAATACTAAATGAGCTTTATGTGCAGATACTAATGAGAATGCTAATTTACGAATAAATTATTTGCAAATATCACGACTTCCTTGATTTTGTGCAACATGCAGCTCCTGTTTGTTGTCTTATACTACATGTTTATCCTAAAATGAAACACTGAATGTTTCTTCTCGCATTTTATGGGTTATGGTAACATAAAAACGGTCCCAGAGGAAGCCATTATATAAAATTATTACAGGGTAGATGCAGTGTAAAATCACTAATGGCTGGTATTTCAATATGTAACTACAGATAAACTCCACACTGCAATGTCAAACATTTGACAGCTGTGATACTGATAATTTGATCGTAATAACTAAAGATTAAAGAGAATTAAATACTGAAAAAATTGCACCTTATACTAAAAAATGGAAATGCAAAATGCATTTTGCACAGTCGGCATTCACAGTTGGTGAATGTCGTCTGTTTTCAGATATTTTTCCGCTTTATTGCCCAGTTTACATACAAGGGTCTCAAACAGGCCCCTCAGGTCTGCCAGTCTGGGTCTTCTAACCACTCTAGAGTCCAGGTTAAAGACGAAGGGTGATGGAGCTGTTTCAGTTCTTGCTCCTTGGCTTTGGAACAGCCTCCCACTGAGCATCAGATCAGCTGACTCTGTTCAGGTCTTTAAGGGCCTGTCCCAATACCCCCCCTTGGCCCTACCCCTAGATTTGCGCGTTCCCGCGAGGGGTAGGGGTGTCCCAATTCCTTTTTGTGTGTAGGGGTAGGGGGCATAACAAGGGGTAGTGGGTATGAAACTAGCCCTTCGGAGGGTTAGTGAGGGATTTCAAATGCTGACTTGCCAAAGAGAGGTAGACGTCACCATGACTACCACCGGGCAAGAGACGGGGAAAAAAAGTTCACACATAGCTAACGTTGCCGTTGTCAGGTTGCTTGTTAGCTAGCTAGCTAGTTCGCACTTTCTGGCGTCTGTCATCTGTCCTGTTCTGCAAAATTGTCGGATTTTTCACATTACGATAACACGCCAGCTAGTATAACTATGCTGCCTTGTAATGTTAGCTGGTGAGCTAGCTAGCTATCTAGCTAGCAGAAGTCTCCTGTCGTCTGTCGTTCATCAAACGAAGCATGATGAATACAGCAAACGCAATAGGTAGGATCAACTCAACCGGAGACTCCATTGTAGATGCCGGTTGGAAATGTAGATGGCTCGCAGCTTCCTGTTTAAAATAGTTACGTATGCGTGAACGTAACAGACGCTGTGACGTAGTGAGTGGTATCCCAATTCCTAGGGAAAGATTTCAACCCCTACCCCTTGTTGCTTCATTTCGAAGGGGTAGTGGGCAATGGCTAGAGGTAGGGCCAAGGGCTAAGGGGTAGTGGGCAAGGGGGGGTATTGGGATTGGGCCTAAATCTGGTCTAAGAAAACTTACTTTTTCAGATTGGCCTTCTCTCGCAGTTGACACAGACTTATTGTGTGAATGGCACTGTATGTATGCAGCCATGTGTATATGTGTGCATGCTTACAGTATGTGTTAAGTGTATATGTTGGTGTAGGTGTATGTATATGCTTATTAGTATCACTTTTATTTTGTATTTTTTGTGCTTTGGAAAGCACTTTAAAGTTTTTTTTTTTAATGTTAGAGAAGTAATCAGTTAGTTCCATATATTTAATAAAATAATTAAAATAGTAGCATTTCTAATTACATCTTTAACAGGGTAACTAATAATTTGTTACCAATACATTTCAAAAGTAACTTTCCCCAACACTGGTAATTACACATCAAATGTAATCTGGTATATTACATGTGATGTAAAGCTGTTTTTTGCCCAAGAGTACTATTTTGATTTTAGTTTTGGCCTTCCTTATTTTATCTTTTACTTTGGTGACATTTAATGACATGCTTGTTTTATTTTCCTTGTGTTTAGTTTTATTGTACAGCACTGTAACTGTGTTTTGAAAGGTGCTTTATAAACAAATATGTGTTTGTGTGTGTTAATGTGTTATTACTGTGAAAACACTATAAACTGATCATTTTTTATTATTGTTATTTTTAATCTTGGTGTTTTAACAGCAGTAAATGCCTCACCCCTCCCACCTCACTGTGCAGCCTGGGGCGTCGACGTCAGTCCTCTTCTTCTTCACTGAAAGTTACACGGAAGTGCCAGTGATAAATTTAGCTTGTGTTACCTGTCTGAACGAGTGGTTAAAAAATAATTACTTCCATAACTTTCTGAGTACAGTTAATTTGCCTCAAGCTGCCTTTCCCCATCAAGTATCAACGTTAACGGCCTTAGCAGTGTCACGGTAAGATTAGCCGACTCGTTAATTAACGGTAGCTCAATTAGCTAACTGTTAGCATCGCTTTAGCCGCGCAGCTAACAGTGAATGTAGCTAATAGCTAATTAGTTATAGCCGCGATGCTAACGGTGCCTGTAGCTAGCAGCTAATGATGTGTTTTAAATCCACAAGAACAGTGAAAAAGTTGAGTTTTTGTTGTTAATTAGAGGTTGGATAAAGTTATATTAACATAAATTAAAACACAGTCACCAACAAAAATATTATTTTCTTTGTAAGTTTGATTCTAAACCAAATCATGTTGAAAATACTAATTTAATTTGAGCCTACACCATGTTCTTTTTGCTAATTTTCTAAAACTGAATTGTTCATACTGCATTATTATTATCAATTATTTTCTCAATTAATGAATTAGTCAAAAAGTAGTCATAAAATGGTGGACAATATCTACCAGTGTTTCCCAGGTGTCCTCAAATGTCTCGTTTTGTACATAATATTCAGTTTACTGTCATAAAGGAGTGAAGAAATGGATTTATCACCTTATTTATTTATTTATTTATTTATTTATTTATCACCTCCATGTGTGTAACACTCACCGGCCACTTTATTCGGTACACTTGTTCAACTGCTTATTAATTCAAGTAGAGGTATTCAGGCACGTAGACATGGTCAAGACGACCTGCTGAAGTTCAAACTGAGCATCAGAATGAGGAAGAAAGAATGTGGCATGGTTGTTGGTGCCAGACGGGCTGTAGCATTTTCACACACAACCATCTCTAGGGTTTACAGAGGATGGTCCGAAAAAGAGAAAATATCCAGTGAGTGAGCCAAAATGCCTTGTTGATGCCAGAGGTCAGAGGAGAATGGCCAGACTGGTTCAAGATGATAGAAAGGCAACAGGAAGTCAAATAAGCACTGGTTCCAACCAAGGTCTGCAGAAGACCATCTCTGAAGCAACAACACCTTGTCCAACCTTGAAGCAGATGGACTACAGCAGCAGAAGACCACACCAGGTGCCACTCCTGTCAGCTAACAACAGGAAACTGAGGCTACAGTTCACACAGGCTCACCAAAACTGGACAATAGAAGATTGGAAAAACATTGCCTGGTCTGATGAGTCTGGATTTCTGCTGCCACATTCAGATGGTAGGGTCAGAATTTGGCGTCATGGATCCATCCTGCCTTGTATCAACAGTTCAGGCTGGTGGTGGTGTAATGGTGTGGGGGAGATTTTCTTAGTACCAACTGAGCATGGTTTAAACACCACAGCCTACCTGAGTATTGTTGCTGACCGTGTCCATCCCTTTATGACCACAGTGTACCCATCTTCTGATGGCTACTTCCAGCAGGATAACGCACCATGTCACAAAGCTCAGATCATCTCAAACTGGTTTCTTGAACATGACAATGAGTTCACTGTACTCCAATGGCCTCCACAGTCACCAGATCTCAGTCCAATAGAGCACCTTTGGGATGTGGTGGAACGGGAGATTCACATCATGGATGTGCAGCTGACAAATCTGCAGCAACTGTGTGATGTCATCATGTCAATATGGACCAACATCTCTGAGGAATGTTTCCAGCACCTTGTTGAATCTATGCCACCAAGAATTAAGGCACCTTTGAAGGCAAAAGGGGTCCCACCTGGTACTAGCAAGGTGTACCTAATAAAGTGGCCAGTGAGTGTATTTCCATCTCTTTTAGCAGTGCAAATCAATCTTGCATAGAATTGTATAGTAGTATATTGCAAATTCATATTGAAAATTACATTAGTTTGGGATTCATTTAATAATTTACAACTAATCAATTCATTGTTGCAGCTCCATCCAGGATGCCATATGTTCCATCCAGCAGAGGGACGAAGAGAAAGTTGGCAGACAATGCTGTTGGTTTACAGCCCCAGTCCAAATCTTCCAAAGTCACCTTCCTGAGCCCGTCTCTTATCCTGCTGGAGCTCCCCTCTGACACCAACAGCAGCTTCCCAGTGTGGGAAGCCATGAGATCCCAGCAGATTGACGTCACCTGGACTGTAGACCCCTACAGCGCCATGGTTCATTTCACCCCTGTGACCTCTCAGCAGGGGAAGAGAACAACCTCCAGCCAAACTGAAGACACTTCCAGCGCTACACAGAGCTCAGTGCCTTTTTCTGGGATCCCGCTTCCTCAGTTGGCCATCCAGTCTATCACTCAGCTGCACAACACCTCCCAGAACTCCTGTGTTGTGCTCACCCTTTCCCAAAACAGCACCCAGTTAGCGCCAAGCCTTCCAGGTCAACTACTCTACACACCTCCAACCCCTACGCCAGTCACCTCCATCATCATTACCCTGCCACTCACCATCACCCAGCCACAGCCTGCCTTTCAGCCCAGCACCCCTACCAAGAGACTCGCCATCCAGACCCCACCAGCCACCCCCACTATGCCGAAAGCCCCGTCTAAAGTGTCTGACCCCAACCTGTTCCACACAAGGAGCTCCGCCAACATCGAGATCTGTGACAACTTCCTCCTGGGTTTGTGTCAGGCTCCACCGGTGGATTGACATCCCCCTTCGCTCTCAGGTCCTAATGGAGAAGTTGTACTGCGATGTCAACCAAGAGGCCATTTGTGTCAAGGATGGGTGAGTGAGGCTAATAATTCTTGTTTTATTGTTGTGTGTTGACAACAGGAAGTTAAAGCTGGCGTAGGCAGGCACCAGTTTCATCCCTCCTCTCACGCCCTTCACTTCCAGCGGTGCCCCCAGGGAATCGCCGTGTTGTTTACAAATACTTAGGGTAGAAAACCAGCAGAGTTTAGCTATATATCACATTTTTCAGGTCACTATATCACCATGTAGACTAATCTGATGTTTGTTAAGTCTATAAATACAATGACTGAACAAACGCCACTATTTCTGTGTGCACGTTTTGTAATTAATAACATGGTTATCGTAGATTAGCTGGGCTAACCGTTAGCTGTTAACGTTAGCTGTTAGCGGTGTCTGTAATAACCATAGACTGTATAAAAATAAGGTAATAACTCAATAAATGGTCCGTGAATAAAATATATTTTCCAGCGGATATCTTAGTTACAACACGATTGAGCTAGCAAAGCAGTTTTGTGTTGCTATGTGTGGTATTTATTCAGTTATGGGAAATCACGATGTCTAGAAAGCATCAGTGGCTGCAGCTGACAGGGACAGTTAGCAAAGCTAACATCAGGATGTCATCTGCTAAAAGCCTCCCGTTGTCGGATACGACATGAAACTACTCCAGTTAGCTCAATCATGTTGTAACTAAGACATCCGCTGGAAAAAAAAAAATTTCACATTGACGAGACGGCGTTTTGGGTGGAGCGGTCGCTATGGACGCAGAGCTTGCTGTTTCTGTAGGTACACATTTCCTGGGGACACCTGCACGTCTCGGCCACACCCCCTCCATTTTGATTGGCTAAAGCGCAGCATGTTCAAACTCAAAGCCCCGCCCTCCCCCCCAGTCGTCTTTCACACAGGGCTGACGACAGATTGTACAATGTAAATTACAGAATCTGTCTTGAGAGATTAATTACAGTGTCACATCGGTCTGTATACTACTGCACAAGCTACGCTAAATCAGTCCGTGAGATGAATGAAGTTAGCGCAGTAGCACACGTACAATGCAGCGCTGCGCTGCTAGTGTGTGTATGTGAGGTGGATCATAGCGCATCGCCGTTCTTCTTGGTAGTTGTGGTCTAATGTGTGACATGGAGACAGCGCCTGGATGCAGGCAAAAAATGAAGCGACAACACATAAGATTAATAAGCCTTATTAAATAAAAATATTTAAATCATTTTCCAGCACTAGATTCATTTGAAAGGCTGACAGATCGGAAAAAAAAAAAACTTTTTAACTCCCCCCACTAAGGTGTTTAATTGTTCCCAAACCCACTTGATACCTTTATACTCGTTACAGTTTTGTGTCCTGTGCTGCAAACCTTTAAACCGCTGTAGCTCCATTGCTACATGTAAAACATTAATGTGCAGCCCTGCTATTTATTTTATGTCATTATTCATGTAAATGTTGTGCAGCTTTATATTTTAAAACAGGGACAAAAATCCTTGTCTTTGCATTTTATTTTGATCACAGTCTGTTTTTTATAGAAGTGCTTGTGACACCTCACACGTGGCTTTGACTTGCAACTGAAAACTACATTTTGTAAAAAAAAAACAAACCAAAACCTAGTACCTAACCTTAGTTACATAAACATGAACTTGTTAGCCTATGACTCCAGTTAGCAAAAAGCTAAACTATTAGCAATATTTTCCCTCCTTCTCTGAAAAGCTTCACCAATATTGACGTGTTTTATTTTGTTTATTGTCAGACTCTTTCTCAGACTTTTTGAGAAGTCTGTCGTCCTTTTTGTGGGTTATTTGCAGTGTAGACAGCTCGAATAGCAACTTTTCCCTGCAGGATTCTCCGTCATTGAATCAAGCTTTCACTAAAAAGACGTGTATGCACATCTGCATCAGTAGAACAGCCAGTAGGAATGCCCTCTCTCTGAAATGACCTGTCATTGGCATAAGTCTCCCGTCGTATGGGATTGTAACCTTGCGGTGCTGTTTTGCCCGACTCTCCCTTCAGGCCGGTCTGCAACACTTTAAACTTTGACTCATTGGATTTGGACGACATATCCAGGTATGACAAGGTCAGACGACTCACTAACTCTGACAGTCCAATCAGAAACCCTCACTTTCCCAGTAGATGGAAGTTCTTCTGGTGGAACAGCATGGACTGGGAAGAGTACAACAAGGTGAACGTCTCTTTTTTTTTTTTTTTTTCAGTCTTTGAATTTTTCTTATCATTGCACCCAGTTCAGTTTCAGAAGCTCCTTGTTCACTGAGATCTCTCTGTAGGATGCGTCAGCCGTGCTGCTGCGGAATATGAATGAAAAGGAGCCAGAGTGTACTCTCACCATCGGCTCGCAGCAGTACAAGGTGGACTTCACCTCCATGGTGCAGACCAACGTCACCACAGGGTTCGAGAGAGAGGTTCGCTGCAGGCCCGTCTACCGCTCCCCTGTTTCCATGCAGCCCTACCTGCAGTCAGTATCCATTTCTCTGGAAGCATTAACATTTTAATTAAAAGAAAATTGTATTGGTGGTGCTGAAACCAACTCAGTAGTTATTGTCCAGCGTAATGTCCTTCTTCTCTCTGTACGCCCCACACCCAGGACAGAGGTCAAGACCAAACCCGACAGTGATCTTCCAGCAGCTAACTTCAGCATGGACCCTCTGAAGGAGTTCAGCTCCTGGTATCCTCCAGTGTGGAGTGTGACCTCAGAGGACTACAGCCTGGTGGATGTTCCTGCAGGCACGGAGGCTTACCGCAGTCTCCTGAACCTGTTCTGCGAGAGCCTGCCCGAGACCAGGGTGGACATCATCAGCATCCAGCAGGTCCAGAGCCTCCTCCACTGGGACAAATACCAAAGGTTCGTAAATAACAGCTTCAGTTGCCTGTTGGAAAGTCTGACGGCAAAATAGAGTGGTGAAAATATTCTAAAACACATTAAAATACATGCGTATCATGACAGGCAGAAGGCGTACATGCAGAAGCAGCACGCTGACATGAAGAATCCTCTGGAGAGACATCTCTTCCACGGGACGACCAAAAAGGCCTCAGAGGACATCTGCTACAACAACTTCGACCCCCGCGTGGCCGGGGTCAACGGAACATCCCACGGCGTCGGCTCCTACTTCGCCAGCACTGCCTCCTTCTCCCACACCTTCTCGGCCGTGGTGGCGTCGGATGAGGTTCGCCACATGTTCCTGGCCAAAGTCCTGGTGGGGAAGGTTTGTCTCGGGAGGCACAACTACCATCGGCCGCCGCCGCTGTACTCCAAGACGAGGAAATTCTGTCTCTACGACAGCTGCGTGGACAACGTGGACAAACCCACGATATTTGTAGTGTTTGACAGCTGTCAGTGTTACCCGTACTACCTCATCAAGTACAAAGACCTGCCCAAGGAGGTTGAGATCTGAGGAAGCAGACAAGTTCGGTGATGCTGGTTGTTCAGTGTTGAGTTATAAGATCATCAAATGTTATCACCTGCAGTTAGTGTGTGCCAGTGTGTGCAGTTAGTTATGTGCCATGAACTCCTACTTAACAACAATGAAGTTCTGAGAGGAGACAGTTCAAAAAAGTTCAAAATGTCTTTTATTTTGGTAAGTCAAACCTTTCACATGGATGGAAATAAGTACTTCTGTTTGTCTTTTAAAGTGTTCTGAATCAAATTGACCTCTGCTGTGATTATGAAAATAAACTGTTTGACTGAATACATTCATCTCTTGGTGTTTAAACCTGATAAACAGGTTTGATCGTCCTTTGTTAAAATATATCTGGTTATATTTTTGTCAAATGTTGGACTGGAGTGTGTTTGACTGAAGTAGTAAAAGCGTATATCTTTGAAAATATTTCCTATAAATTCCCTTTTCTCTCTGAAAACTCCACACAGAATGACAAAACAGGATTTTCATACATTGCTGGCACATTTACAACAACAAATGTATTACTTTCCTCAAAATTAGGTATTCTTTCCTGCTTGTTTTCATGTTTTGAGCAGGAAACGCCCAATTCAAGCAGAAAAGCACTGAACACCTTTTCTTTAAAGCATCCAAATTAAATTGATTTAAAGGTATACTATGCAGGATTTCCCTAAAAAACAATGTATGAATTTATATAAAAGTAATCCCTTTAAATCATTGGACGGAGCAGTGAGTGACAACAACCCCGCCCACATTTAAGAGCACTGTTTGTGGAGGAAACTCTAGGGTCTAGGTACCATGTCTGAAGGGTTACTGTTGGTTCCAAAGGCACCATACTGAAAGTGTGTTGTGGAAATGGGTCTTAAGCTGAAACGCCAAACGAGAGTGAATGTGGGGTTTGATTTGACTGATAATCACCCATAGTATACCTTTAAAGTAATGAATTATTTACTGTTGGCTCTGCAGCAATAATGACCCTTCCCCTCACAGACATACAGTACACTGTGTTAACAAAATATTAGGGACATTTAATGACGTAAAGGATTATTGTCCTTTATTGATTTCCCTTAAGTTTCCCTTATAACTCAAAAGGGATGAGATGGAGATGAAGAGGCACCGGCAGTTTTGTTGCTGAAGCTTTGAGACAGACAAAATGTGGGAATATCAGCTCAATAAAATGTCTATATTGACTATGAGGCGTAAATACAGTAGATTTCTGCAAAGTCTGGGAAGGTTTCTGTATCTTCATGCTTCACTTCTATCCATTATTTTAAAATCCCATGTCTTGAAATGACATTTTGTATTTCATGTCACTATATGTACGTTAGAATAGATCAAATAAGAAGGCATGATCTTGTATTTTATATACAGTATGTAAATCATTTCTCTCTAAATGTGCAATTATGCATTTATGTTTTTTTCCCATGATAACCTGTTACAAGAAAGAAAAAATCACAGTCACAAGATAAAAATTACACTTATTCACAAAAACCCCCACAAAAACCGTTAAGACAGGCCTGTTCGGAATAATGCACGTTCCACACGAGAATAAAAAGAGGGATGACAAAATGATAATAAAAGGATGATGTCAACATTAGTTATGAGAAGATGGCAGAGTAAATCATGTCGCCACATTTAAAGATGTAAACATAACTGAAATTGTGACTGTGATGCCAGTTACTTATCAAAAAGAGACTCTTGAACAGATGAGAAACAGAAAACAACTTCACTTTCTTTGTCCCTTCTGACCAAATACTAACTCTACAGATTGGCCTGAGGGTGGCGCCAGAGGACAGGCCATGTAGTGGAGGGTTCAGACTGTGGCGTAGTGGACACCTACATCCTTTGGTCCACTCCTCTGAGTAAGGCAAAACAAAACAAACACACTGACAGAAATAAAATGTACAGGCAAAAGAATGAATACAAAATGCATCATTAAAGGGACAGTTCACCCCAAAATCAAGCCCATTTTTCCTCTTACCTGGAGTGTTTTTCTGTTGTTTTTTCAATGTAGATTGTTTTGGTATGAGTTGCAGAGTGTTAGAAATATTGGCTGTATAACACCTGTATGACACCTGAATTATTATTTGGTTTACATTTTTAATGTCTCCTAGCTATTTGGGATCAGTAGGACGGGATAAGTATAAAAAAACTAAACATTGTCAATGATAAGCAAAAGTCCCAATGTCCTCGAATGAGTACTAAATAATTAACGTCTCTTAGCTAGTTGCTGTTGCTAAAATTGGTCAAATTTGTTTCCATATCAAACTACAAATGTTCAAAATCATGAATAAACAAGTTTCAACCATGAAAAGTGATCAGGTTTTGGACCTTTTCCACTTTTCAGGCTGCAGACTGACTTGGCAGAGATGGCTGCCATCTTGTTTTTACATGGATTAGTGTATTGTGCTCTTACTGCCACTAGATGGCACAAAAAGTGTCCATGGACAAGGACCACAGGTCTAAGATAAGTAGAATAAAGTATAAGGTCAAGTAAACCCAAAATGTGATGTCCTTACATGAGGACACAGGGTCTCAGGAGGATATGACGTCACAGCACTGTACAAATGCCTGTTTCAGTCCACTGAATTGGAAAAAAGGCCCCTTTAAGTCCCCAAAGTCAAGCTCAAGCTCATCTACTCACCGGCCAAAAACAAGACAGCAGCCATATCAGTCGTGAACCCAACTGCACACAAAACAGCTATAGTCACTAGACGCTTGTATGCTTTCATCGGCTCGCTGTGTAACGTTAGTAACATGAGGAGGTCTGGAGGGTGAGGTTATTTGTAACGACAACCGTGCCCTCATCCGACAAATGGTCAATTTTCGGACAAATCTCTTTTCTCTGTTTTGTATGAGCTGCCAACTGTTTCATGGTGCAGAAGGAAGAGTGCATCTACTGCTAGCTCACCTAGCACCACTGAGATAGCTAACGTTACAGCTCAGCTGAGGCATTAATGTTTACATCTAGCACTGTCACAAGCACGAGCCTCTCATCCATGAGTAGATGCACACTTCCTTCTGTGTAGCGATATGGTTGGCAGATGTAGTTTGGTAGAAAGAAAACAGTTCCTACATGAAACTGCTCACAACAAGGTCTGTGGATTATCTTGAGTAACCAGGTCATGATTTCTGGAAAGAGACATTGATGTCGAGTTTTTCAAATGGATTTTTTTTTTTTGGCGCTTTGAGCACCACAAGCTGAGTGCCATCTAGTTCCATTATATTGGAGAGAAGGCAGACATCTCTACAGCTGATATCTGCAACACTCATCTCACGCCAAGACAAACTGATAAATAGCACTACAGGTAAGAGGCAAAGTGTGTATTTTTGATTTTGGGGTAAACTGTTCCTTTAACAAATAATGAGTCATAAATTTTACATCAGTTTTCTTGCACCAGATGTCTGATGAGAGCGCCTGTCTCCAGCACAGATGAGAGTGGTGTGATTTGTCTTTTCCCTTTTAGTTTGTACACATACACTGTACAAAATAATATTGAAATAAACCCCTAAATGACACAGGAAAAAAACCCTTCCACCCAGGAACCTAGAGGGTTGTTATTTTGCCACCAGAGGACCAACGTCTCTGATCAGTATCTACTTTCTCTTCTTTTAATCTTGCGTTTCGTGCGCAAACACACGGAATGTGAACTGGTTCCTGATGATGTAAGCGGTGTAGCATCCAAAAAGTCCCGTGAGAAAAGATTTGAGGGAGGACAGGGGAGGTGGCAGTGCGGAAGCCAAACCGGTGGTTTCATTCGCAGGCCAACTTACTGTCAAAGCTTGACAGGCCGATGGCAAATGCCTGCAAAGCGCACATGGGGTAGTTGTAGTCCAGAGTGAAGATGTCCTCAGCCACTCTGCCGAACTGCATGACAATGTAGTCAGCTGGAGTAACAGGAAACAGTCTTTACTGTGAGCCTTAACAGTACAGAGAATATGTGTGGGCAAACAGTGAAAGGTAGGGAATACTTACGGTCGTTGTCGTGAACTATTTGAAAGTTTTTGACCGACGCTTGAGTGACGCGCCCGTGGAAATTCAGCACATACGACTGGGTGTCGTCGTTCCACACAGGGGCTTTGTTGTGCAGCTCGATCAGGTTGTCCAGTGAGTGATTCTGCCACCTGCTCAGGAGGCTCTCCTGCTCCTGTAAAACAAACATGTTCAGGTTTGACCCGTTCAGCTGATGCTCCCACTCTGAATAAATGATTCTAGGATGATCAGACTCACATTCTGAGGTCTGACAGGGACTCTTTCAAAGTTCATGTTCATGCCCGGGATGATTACGGTCATCTTGCGTGGTCCTTTGAATCCAAGCACGTTGGTTTCCTGCCAAAGGGCACAGGCAGTGTGACAGTTTCACACAGAATGAACACATGAATGAACAGGGACATGCAGCAAACACTTGTGTGCAACATCAGTCACTCACATAACAGATAGCAGCCACTTCCTGTCGCGTGTTGCTCTCTTCCAGCAGCGTCCCGGGGTTTTTACAGGGATTGGTGCCGTTGTCATACACTGTGAATTTGGTGCCCATGAGGTTGGACCTGTTAGAATACACATCGGAGATGGAACGTTAACATCATTTCATGTGTCAACTGCTGGCAGCATTTTCACCAGCTGAGTCATGTGGAGTGGAAAAGGCAAAAGCACTGTGCTTGGTTATCTTCAAACCAACCAAACACAAACACTTAAAGGTATCATTTCATACACTGTGCACAGATTAATGACAGCAATTACTCAGTTGCTGCTTAGAGTCTGAAAGCTGATAAAATTTGCTTCTAAGTGCCGGCTAATGCAGCTACTGATCACAGCCTCAACACAACAAGGATGGTTTTAGGCAGATTTCTGTTTGACCCTTTAAGATGTATATTCAGTTATGCTTTCAACAAATGACAGTGATAATGTAGTCCTCCATGGACACAGGTAGATCGAAGAGAAAGTGTGTTTTTACCTCAGTTTTCCGATGAAGCTCTCTCCCTCTCGCGACAGATCAGTGGCGTCCACTGAAATAAGATAGTTGGACGTCTTACTCTTTTTTCTCTTCCTTCCTGCCAGCAAAAACACCTGGAGAGAGGGGCAGAAAAAGATATATGTAATCATGTAATCATGAGAACATGTCCATGAGAAAGGGCATGTTAGTCTTACACTAGGTGTGGTCAGGCACATTGTTCATGTACAGCTATTTTGAGGCAGCAGAAAGAGACTGCGTCATTGACCAACAAAAACCGAGTCAAATGTCAGCATGGAGCAGTACTTTCCTGGCATTTAAAGCTCAGCCACTGTTTGTTCTACTGGAGAAATACAAAGCAATGACACTGATCAGACATTTTGCTTTTTGTTTTGATGAATAAAAGGTCTGCTGTTCTGAAATCCCAGTAGGCCCACAAATTACAGCTTCACTTTTCATTGAGCGAGTGTGTCCCCATTAAGACAGACACTGTGTGAAGTAACGTGCGAGGAGCAGTGTATCGTCATTGATTATATCAGGAGCTAAAAGTTTAGTTCTGCTTCCTGTCAAGTTTATAGCTGCAGTTTAGTTTTGCTGCTTTAATGTCCCATGATATTTGCTGCAGTGACACCTGACAAAAGTTGAGTCAGGAATTTCCCAAAGCCCTGGTTTAACTAACCAATAGTGCAAAACCTGAAGATGTACAATCTACTTTAATATATGTCAAAGAAAAGCATCAAATCCACAAACTTGAGAACGTGGAACCAGAAAATGTCTGGCTTTGTCTTTATGAATGTACCCATGGCCCACACTCACTCTCCTGCCATCCTCTCTCTCCATGTGCATGAAGTAGGTTGGGTAGAGGCCGCGGTCCATGCCCTTCTTGTCCCGGGTGATTCGACACTTTACAGTGACCCCCCGTGGAGCCGGACGCAGGACGAACTCCTCTAGATTGGCTACATCGATGAGTGAGCTCTCTGCTGTGGGTGATCCAGGGGTGACCACCTCCTGGGAACAACACAGTGCATGAACCTTTTTACACAATGTTCAGTATCAAGGCTGGGATTATGTAGTCTATGCTGGAAGCTTGTTGGTGAGTGTGTTTATTGGGCTACTCACTGGAGTGTCCTTGCCACTGGCAGCAGAGGCAGGTCTGGTGCTGTCGGCGTTCGGGGTCAGAGAACGCGTTCGCTCCTCCTCCGCATCGTCCTCATGCTCGCTGGATTCATCAAAGTTCATGCTGCCGGACAGACCTGGCGAGGAGATGGGGCAAGGGTGTGGGAGAGGTTTAATGCTACATTAAGGACATCAGACACAAAAACTCACACCTGGCAGAAAAGAAAGTTAAGGCCCTGTCTACACTTATTTAGGTATTTTTGAAAACAGGTATTTTCCTCTAAGTTTTGGCTTTTTGTTCACACACAAAGATCACTGAATCTTTTTTCTTTGCTGCGTGTCACTCCTCTCTTTCCCCTGCCTTTCCTTCTCTCACTATCAAAATAAACAAAAATATCCCAGAGTGATGCAATACTTCGGCAATGGCTGAAGCAAAATTGTGCATCATACAGTTGAAATCATACACTTATATTTCTCAGAAATATTCAGCAGGGTATTTCTATCAAACAGGGGCGACTTACTTCATCTTTCACAACAAAAGAGTTAAATGGATAAAGCCTTGCAAATCTGACTGTGCTATCTCCAGACTGCTTTCTATCAAACACAACAATAACTCAGTTAAGCTCTGCTCAGTGCTCACCCAACTGCAAAGGTCACACTGGGTACATGGCCTCAATACCTGTCACAAACAATGCTTCTTTTTCGAAGTCAGCTTTTGCCAGGGTGAGATTAATGTGAAGAGATGAGGCTGACGCTTGTGAAGAGACAGCTCCATGCAGTCATGCAGATGTAAAATGGGCATGGCTCACTGCAGCCGGTCTAGACTGCTTGAGACATCTGTCTCTTCACTGATAATTGGATTTATCAGCCAGGACGCGACTCATGGCTGCAGCTAGAGTCCACTTTAATGTGCTGTCAGAGGGTGACAGTGGTCCAGTGGTATGGAAAGATCTCAGTAAGCAGTGTGTTTCCCGACAGCTTTGCAGTGTTAAGGCATGGTCACACATCCCTAATATTTGCCATTCATTTCTATTCAATGAGCGAAGGGACGGACAAAACATTTGCAGCGTCAACTAACAGCACATAAATAAATGTGTGAAGGAGAAACTGATTGTTGGCCATGAAAAATACAAAGCAATACTAAACTACACCCACCAACCGTATCAGAGTGCAGAAGGAAGTGTGCATCTACTGCTAGCTCACCTAGCACCACTGAGCTAGCTAACGTCACAGCTCAGCCGAGGAGGACGCCATTAATGTTTTCATCTCATCCTCTCTCATCTGCATCCATGAGTAGATGCACACTTCCTTCTGAGCAGTGATACAATTGGCGGGTGTAGTTTGGTACAAAGAAAATAGTTCCTACATGAAACTGCTCAGAACAAGGTCTGTGGATTATCTTGAGTAACCAGGTCATGATTTCTGGAAGGAGACATTGATGTTGAGTTTTTCAAATGTATATTTTGGCGCTTTGAGCACCACAACATGCGTGTCGTCTAGTTCCACTGTATTCAAGAGAAGGCAGACATCTCTACAGCTGATATCTCCAACACTCTGCAACTCACACGACAACAATCTAGACTGATGAAGAGCACTACTGGATGAACTGTCCCTTTAAAATCCAACTTAAATTAATTGAAATGAATGAAAATAACATGATTTATGTAAATTATAGAACATGTTGCAAAAGTCTCCCTAATTACTGTAAACCAATCCTCAACACTGAAGTGACTAACTGATGATATTTTGGGCCACCACCACTTCCTCAAACACAAAGCATTTTCTATCTGGCACACTGCTTCCTCCCTCCACCCCCACCAACACATCCTAAGCAGGTTAGAGAGTACAGAGGACTGGGAGAGCTCTGCAGTATTGAACAAGAATAATAATTCGACAGACAACACAGCCAAACACAATATTTATACGGGGGTATTTACAGGAGATCAACCCAGGATGTGCAGTGATCCCCGAGAGAAAGCAAGCACCATCGTGAAATACAGACTGCAAATGTTCCCTCTAATAGTGACTCCAGGGCTCCAATTAGAACACTGAACAAAGTTGTGTGAGCCAGTGGCTTATGAAATCAACCATCTGGAAATGTCAGAGAGGACTCATAACAGGCCGACCAACAACCTACTAAACAAAACCAGAACAGACGTAATAATCAACACACAGCAGGTCGACAATGTTCCATTTTAAAGCAAGTCACAGATACAGATGTTGATTGAATGAGCTGATGAAATATTAATGCCCCAAAATTTCCTATTTCTTCTGCCTCCTATGAGGTTGGGATGTTACACAAGGACAGGGAGCCAAAAATACCTGCTGGAAGTCCTGAGGACATATTCCAATGCTAAACCGGGCTGACATTAACAATGAGGCCTTGCATTATTGAGAAGGACGATGACATTTGCCACTGTAGCATGACATCACGCTACAGCCCAGGAAAAGGATATGATAACGAGAGCAGCTTTTGTTCTGCCTTTGCAGCATTATCACACTTGTGGAGTTGCTTCAAAAGTTATTGCTTTCAGTAAAATGTTTTAAGGATGGAGGAACTTTGTATTTGCTTCACAGTAGCAGGTGGATCAGGAAAGTACACAGCACACTCGGGGCGATGGTTTTAATGCATCTTCCATAAACTTTACAAATCCCTGCCAGCTGGCTGGTGAGTGTGGGTGGCAGTGACTGTAATGATGCCACAGATGAGCACTGCAGTGTGAACAATGCCCGGCCTATTATTAAATGACCCATTTCTCACTGCATCACCATCAATCACACCAATGACTGCATCCCTGTTCCATACTGCAGCAGCAGAGTTCTTAACATTTTATACATCCATTCTTTTTTGTCTGCTTATCTGGGGCTGGGGCAAAGCATTCCAGGCATCTGTCTTCCCAGCAATGTTTTCCAGCTCCTCCTGGGGGATCCTGACATGTTCTCAGGCCAGTTGAGATATATAATCCCTCCAGCGTGTTCTGGGTCTGCCCCGGGGCCTCCTATCAGTTGGACGTGCCTGGAAAACCTCTAACAGGAGGTGCCCAGGAGGCATCCTGATCAGATGCCGAACCACCTCAACTGGCCCCTGACGCAATGGAGCAGCAGGATGTCCAAAATCCTCACCCTATCTCTGAGGCTGAGCCCAGCCACGCTACAGAGGAAACTCATTTCGGCCACATGTACCTGCAATCTCATTCTTTTGGTCACTACCCAGAGCTCAGAGCTTTGCCTTCTGGCTCAGTTCCTTCTTCACCACAAAGGCTGACACCACACCAAACCGCATTGTCCACCTCACGCTTCCATCACTCATGACAAAGACAAGTTACATGAACTCCTTTGCTTCCCCACAGGATGTCAAATACTCTGGCTTTGCTTAACAACAGCAGCTAATCTGGAGTGATTTAGAACAACAGCATTAACACAGAGTGGATTATAGCAGCATCTTGGGACTCCACAGCTTCAGCGATAAAGGCAAATAATGAAGCAGACAGGCTCACTCATGACACCAAACTGACTCTTATATTTGACTGAAGATGTTTATTTATTTTATTTGTTTCGATCAACCATCAATGCCAGTGATACAATAATAAAAGTGAACTCTTACAGTCATATCAGTGTTGATCCCATTCACTCGTATCAACCCATTTTTTTAAGACATTTTTTTGAACCTTACTTTGTTGGAGATTTTTTTTAGTGAATCAGGCAGTGAGTTCCACTGAATGGAGGCTCTGTAAAAAACAGTTTTCTGGATTGCACTGGTTTTGGGTGTTGGAACTACTACGTGATGTTGTGTTGCTTGTCTTAGCATGAAAATCCTTAGGTGTAGCTTGAAACAAACTATTCCTAAAAAACACGAGAAGATTGCACATCAATCTATCCTCCACTTTAAGCCAGACAAGAGCATCATTCATGCTGTCAACCCTAGTCCTGGGTGAACAATGAAGAGCTAAACATGCTGCTTTGTTTTGTGCAAGTTGCAACTTAAGAAGATCTTTAGTGGTTGCACTAGACCATACAACAGAACAATAATCCAAATGAGACAAAAATAGTGATTTTATTACAATATTGATTGAATGATCAGTCATGAAATACCTACATCTCCTGATAGATGACATTGCACTACCCATTTTAGTGATGATTTTATCAATGTGACAAGACCAGGAGAGCCGTTCATCCAGGTTGACACCAAGCAGTTTCACATTTTTGACTTGCTCAAGGGTCATACCTTTCATTGTGAGAGAAAGAGACGGCCCTTTTTTCAATGCATAGTTAGATCCAAAGATGATACATTTAGTTTTTATAATATTTAGTACTAATTTGTTATTTTCTACCCAATTTGATAAGCAATCAAGCTCTCTCCGTAAGGTTTCATTAAGCTCAGTCAGGCTATTGGAGGATCTATATAATGTGCAATCGTCAGCAAACATTGTCATGGTTGATTCTTTTAACACCAAAGGCAAATCATTAGTAAAAATGGAGAAAAGGAGTGGCCCAAGGCAACTTCCTTGAGGAACACCCCACTCTGACCTTTTTTAACAGAGAGACAGCCATTAAGACAGACAGACACATTGTGATCTGTCATTTAAGTAGCTCCTTAGCCAGTCAACAGCATTTACACTAAAACCATAAACAGAAAGTTTTTTCAATAATAGATCATGATTGATCACATCAAATGCTGCACTGAAGTCAAGTAAAACAGCACCAACAAGATTTTTGTTATCTATTTGACACAACCAGTTGTCCGTCATTTGTGTTAGAGCTGTGCAGGTGGAGTGATTCACTTATAGCTGTGTTGAAACTCAGAACCAAGGTCATTAATGGAAAAATAATTCATGATTTGATCAAACACAATTTTTTCTAAAAGTTTACTTAAAACGGGAAGAATACTAATACTGTTCTCCTTGCTGAAGGGACTTCTATTATTATTTGGTATGGGAATAATTTTAGCAACTTTCCAAGCATGAGGAAATACATTCTGTTTAAGGCTCAGGTTAAACATGACATACGGGTTCAGCAATGTAGTCTGCTATTAATTTAATTAATTTACCATCAAGATTATCCATCCCAAACTGTATGTCATCTTTTACTGAGGCCAACATTTTTCTCACATCCTCAGCTACTACTGGTTTGAAGCTAAATTTACAGGTTTTGTTTATCATGATACATTTATTGATTAAGTCTTCTGGTATTGTGCAGTTTGAAGTGTTCATTTTCTGTCTTAAATTTTCAACTTTATTGACAAAATAGTTATTAAGATGATGAGCAATTTTATGAGGTTTTGTGATAAATATTCCCTCCAATTCAATAAAGGAAGGAGTGTTTGCTCTGGATCTACCAAGTCTTCCCTTAACACAGGATTAAAGTCAAACAATGGGCTTCGTGGATTTTAAGTGTCTAACAGGAAAATTAGAGCCTAACTAATCTTTATGAAGTAAATTAAAAAGATATTTAAGCCATAAACTGTAATTTCCTATGACTCAACATACTCTCAGTGAGAATGAAACTTAAGGGAGTGTTGGCTAGAAACAACAAGCCAGGACTCACCTTGTTTCTGCAGTAATTCGTGGATGTCTGTCTTGGGCTCAAGCAGCGTCTCAGTGTCTCCATCTCTCTCAGGCTCCTCAGCAGCGGGGGACTGGGGCTGAGACTGAGGCTGTGACTGGAACTGAGGCTGGGACTGAGAATGGCTCACTGACAGGACCTTTATTCCCACATCAGGGGCTTCTGAGCCCAGGAAAGCTGCTGGGCCGTCGATACCTGCAGCACGGGAGAACAGGCAGATGTTAGCTTAGCTGTTGATGTTCTCATGTTGTGGTAATTCACAGAAATGTTTGAGTTCTGCTGAATTTAAGTCATCACATTTGCTGAAAAGCTACGCTACTTTAATTAGCTAAAGATCTGCCTGGGGTGTTGCTGAGTGAGAGCCTTAAACAGAGTCATGATTTGTGTCAGTGCCTTCTGTTTTGCAAAGAGTAAAAGTGGTTTTACATGATCTTAAAAAACAGTTGACTGTTATGTTTTATTTTACCATCCATAATGACACTGTTGGTGACGTTCACTTGAGACTCCACTAGAGGGGCCTGCTCTTCACCGCGTCGTGTCCTGTAGCGCCGGGGCCGAGCGTCTGTGTTGGGCTGAACCATGAGAGGTTCCTGGCGCTTCCTCCGCTGCCTCTGCTCCAGCAGTGCTCTCTGTGGACCAAACAGAAGAACAGAATTGATGTGGGGTCTCATTGTAAATACAAATGTGCGTGAGTTTCAAGTCAGGTGACCATAAAATCACTACATGCATATGTACATAAGGCTTCTATTACAAGAGGCTGAGAGCATTTAGTCGACTCTATGAGCTGAGAGTAATATCATTAGTATGCATGATGAGTTGCAACCTGTGCCTGTCAGTAGGTATTGCACATGGCCGGGTAACATTAAAGAAGAAACAGGCGACAGCTGCACTGCACAGTCAGGATAATTCTCAAAGACCAGCTGAGGATGATTTTTAGAGGCATCTTGTAATAAACTGAAGTATTGGACAAGTGAAAACTGTGTCACAGCTCAAGTTTCTTAGGTTGTGTTTTTTTATTTCATTCATTCAAGTTGTTTCCTGTTTTACTTTGAAACTCACGTCTCCTCTCGTTTCAGATCACTTCACTTCCTGCCCCTGTGTGTTTTCCCTCCCTTTTGATGACCTCACCTGTGTCTGATTGTCTGTCCCGCTCTGATTAGCCTCACCTGTGTCTCGTTTGTCTTTGCTCCTTGTGTGTCTAGCATTCCAGTCTTTTGTTTATCTGTGTCCTTTTCTTGTTTTTGGGGGGGGATCTAGACTGTTGGCTCTGCCTCTGCCTCATCCCTAGTGGATTTCTTTGCCTTCACAGATCGCTCTTCTGTGTATCGAACCTACCTTTTGACCAGTAAAGACTATTATTTTACGCAAATTGTTGGCTCTCACCTGGTCCACCAGTTGTTACAAACTGACTTTCCAGTAGATTTGATATTTGCTGACATCACAAAGTCTGTCAATGTATGTTTTCAATTCAGGGGCCTGTAACTGATGAGACGGCATCAGTTAGGGCTGCACGATGCATCATTTAAACATCGTCATCGCGATGTGCGCATGTACGATAGTCACATTGCAGGACGTGCAATGTTTTCTCTTTTTTTAGAACATGTAAACTTTTGTTTTGCTTCAGAAAAGCAGCTCTGAAGCTCTGCTTGTTGCTCCGCTCCGCTCGCCTCTCTCTCTCTGTCTCTCGCCTCTCTGAGCATGTAGCAGCCCCTCCCCCTCTCATGCACACGCTGCAGTCACATGCTGAAAACGAGCAACATGAAGGAGGGAGAAACGGTAAAGGAGGATTTATGCCTGGTACACACTACGCGACTTTTCTGCCCATTCTGAAAGTCACTATGTCACATTACATGACTGTGGAGTCATAAAATCGTGCTGTGACTTGGCCGACAGACATGACACACTACACGATGGTACACTGATACAGCTGCTCTTATTTTTATTTTTCATATTTTTGTTTAAAAGATGTTTACTACTTTGCTGCTGTTTTACAAAACGATTTTTATTTCATTGTTGGATTTTTGTGAACCACTCAGGGGGCTGATGCAGCTGCTCTTTTATTTGTAGATTTTTGTTTAAAAGATGTTTACTACTTAAAATAAAGTGTTAAATAACGTCTATTCTGTCACTTGAGTTAATTCCACTTGTGTGAATCAACCTAATTATTTCCAAATAGAGCTACTCAAGTCATCTGGTGAGAATTCTTGTATTTTTTTAACATTGCAATATACATTGCAAAAAAATAAAAATCGCAATGTCAGTTTTTTCCAACATTGTGCAGCCCTAGCATCAGTCAGTATGGTCAGTGTCTTTTTCCTGGCTCTTTGCCTTGGCTGTCTGACAATAGGCTGCTAACACTGTTTGAATGTTTAGGATGGGAGTGTGCTTGAATGGAAATGGTGACAGAGACATGCCATGGAATTGTCAAAATCAAGGCTTATCTTAAAGATGACAATATGTATCGATGTTTTGAGTTTGCATCAAAAATAATAGATCGCTGATCAGTGAATCAATATACCAGTTCAGGTCTATGTATCATTACACCCCTATTACGCACACTACACTCTTTAATTGATGAAGTGCAGACATTGCTCTGTTAGTTGCCGATAAAAGATTCAGCAAGTGTTGCCTTGAAGATAATGTCATGGCAGTTTGATGTGACGTCACTATGGCAATTGGCTGAGAATCCTGCCTACACTGAGGGCTACTGTCTGCAGCAGAAAACAAAATAAAGAAAAAGATCTGGTTCCAAACGTGAGTTTAATCGAGCCATAACATGCAGTGAAAATATGGAATTTGTCCCACAACGCTACAGTGAACAGTATTTGTAAACCTCCTGGTCCCACAATAGAAGCAAAGAGACCTACATCCTGTCTAGGCTTCAAGGCTGAAAAGGAAAGCCAATGCAAAAGTGCCATAAACTGCAGTTCCTCAATTGGCCACTTCAAGCTGGCTCCAAAAGTTGATCTACATAGACGCCCATCTTAAAATGCACAACTTTACTACTACAGAAATAATGCCATCATCATCTTGGATTTTTCTTGGATCATCAAGTCAAGGCTTTAGAACAGGACTCTACAAACCAATGGATGACGTCACTGTGGTTATGTTCATTATTTTTATATTGTGTATGGCAACAGGATAAATATTTTTTAACTACATGATGGATTAAGTGACTCAGAGTATGAATATTTAAGATAATAGATATAGAAAACTGGAAAGTGGTTTAAATAATGGGTATAGTGGCATACACCCACACTGCAAGGACAATACTAACACACAGTACAGGTTGAGATTTGAATACAGGATGAGTCACACAACAGAAAAATAACCTTAAGAATGAAGCAAAAAAAAAAAAAAAAAAAAACGAGGGGCAAGAAATAAATCCATAATAAAACCCAGCAATCACGCCAAGGCCTGAATACCTCTGTGTGCAATGAATGGCTTCACTGAATAGCTGAAATAATGGGTGCTGCAAAGGTCTCATTTGGTGTTATGCTGTATTCTCTACTGAAGAATAGTGAGCATTCCATCCTGAGCATTTGGTGAAGAAACGAGGCAGGATTTTTAGCCTGATGTCGACACAGCATTAGTATATGCTTTAGGTAGTGTGGTACAGCGTATTGTGATTTCTGTTTATGTTTCAGTAAAGGCAGAACATTCATCCTGCTCATCCTTCTTCCCCCAAGCCCTCAGCCTCTGTGGTCAAAGCAGCCGATGGATTACGCAAGCACATTAATTAGCGCGTCAAATGCACAACAAGTCCTGTTTGGTGATGCTGTTTAGTGAGCTTGAAGAGATCAGGAGGCTTTGTCTCATATTTGCCAGACCAAAAAGCTTTCATAACTCATCAGTCACTGAGAAAGTGTCTAAGAAATATATGTTTCCTCAGTTCTGTACAATCACAGCAATATCAGCTCCCAATGTTATGATTTATGAGTACAAAGTTTTGGCATTAACAACACATTGAAAACAGAAGGGGAAATGAGATCAAATGAATTCACTATGTATATCAACAAAAGGTGAGATAAAAGTCAAAGGACGTTTAAGCATTATAAATGGTATTATAATGCACACATGTATAATAGTCCGGGAGCTTTTAAGCCTGGACCTGGATCTGTTATCATTTCAAAGGACTCTGCTTTAAGAGGACTGCAATTTGCATGCTCGCTTTGTCTATAAATAAAGGCGAGAAATGAATAAAACATAAAGCAGGATTATCATAATGAACGTCATTACTGTTGCTGTAATGAATGGATGTGGATATATAGCCAAATTTCAAGAAGCATAACAATGGTGATTGGGAGAAAAACACAGGAGGCTGCTGATGATGAAGGTATATGTAAAGATAAAGAGCCATTTTCTTGATTCAGTTGGAGTGATCTGACTTATTCTGTCTTTTGTTAATACTGGCTATTGAGTGAGGGGAAACCGCATCCAGAACAAGTGTGGTGTAATGATATCTTAAAGGGACAGTTCACTCTAAAATCAAAACTATATATTTTTCCCTTTTCCTATAGTTCCAATGTAGGAACTATTTTCTTTCTAATGAACTACACCTGCCAACTGTATTATTGTGCAGAAGGAAGTGTGCATCTACTCATGGAAGAATATGTAGTCCCTCCAGTGTGTTCTGGGTCTGCCTCGGGGTCTCCTACCAGTGTGACGTGCCCGAAACACCTATAACGGGAGGGGCCCAGGAGGCATCCTGACCAGATGCCCGTATCACCTCAACCGACCCTTTGACTCCAAGGAGCAGCGGCTCTACCCCGAGCTCCCTCAGCCACACTTCTAAGTGACCCATTTCTGCTGCTTGTATCCGTAATCTCATTCTTTCGGTCATTACAAACAGCTCATGACCATAGCTGAGGGTTGGGATGTTATTGGGCCAAAGCTTTGCCTTCCAGCTCAGCTCCCTCTTCACCACAATGGTCTGGCGCGGTGTCAGCATCACTGCAGAAGCTGCACCCAATCACCAATCCATCTCATGCTCCATTCTTCCCTCACTCATGAACAAGACCCCGAGATACTTGAGCTAGCTCGCTTGAGGCAGTAACTCTCTCCCAACCCTTCTTGTGCACTGAGCTTAACTGCAAATCAGAGTGATTATATTCACAGATGAGCTCTGCCAGCTCCAACGTCAATTCAACATGCTAAATCACCCAAAAAAGGCACACTAGGGCAGACTAGTGCCAACAGTGTAGGAAACACATCAAAAACTGGGGCAAGATGGCGCCACTCTATGGCGACTCGGTTCTGCTCTCACTAATTGTTTGTTTAGTGTTGTCTTGTATGTTCCCAGAACCCTGCTTTGGTCTACTTCAGTATGATAAGACTGAGTTACTTCAGGCAGGCGCTACAGAAGCATTAAGAGCAAAACATCTCGCTTCAGAGACAGCACCTACCTCCAAGCCATAAGGCATGTCAATATGCACTGTTAGCACTTTAAAGTGTAAGCACTCTTGTGCACTTTTTGATGAATGTGACGCTGCTGGGTATTATCTTTCTGTTTGTATTGTTATTGCGGTGTATTGGAATGTTGTATTATTGTCTGAGAGCGAACCAAGACACATTCCTATCAGCTATGTTGACATGGCAATAAATTATTGAATCTTGAATCTTGAATCCTGAATCTCACAGATGCTCACTGACAGCCCAACACTGACCAGCAGCCAACTGTCAGCTTGGTGGAAGCTAGCAGTAGATGCTGGCTTCCCTCTGGGCAGTGATTTGGTTGGCAGGTGTAGTTTGGTGAAAAGAAAATGGTTCCTACATGAAACTGAACACAACAAAGTCTGTGGATTATCTGAAGTAACCAGATTGTGATTTCTGGAAAGCGACATTGCTGTTGGGTTTTTCAAATGTATTTTTTGGCAGTTTGAGCACCACAGGCTGAGTGCCATCTATTTCCTTTATATTGGAGAGAAGGCAGACATCTCTACAGCTGATAACTCCAAAACTCAGCAACTCACACCAAAACAATCTAGACTGATAAATAGCACAACAGGTAAGGAAAATAAAATACAAATTTTGATTTGGGGGTGAACCGTCCCTTTAACACTGATTTCACCTGCACTCACTGGGACTACTTCTTCACATTATCAAAATCTCATCAGTGTGTGTTGCCTGCCCTTCTAGTTGCTATTTAAAGCCAATCTATTGTAACATGCCATTCTTTTGTAAAGACTCAGTACTTGGCATTTCGAGACCAGGATGTGACTTCATTCAGGCTCCAACGGTCTTTCCTGCATCAGCCAAAACATGAGATAAAGTAGACTCAAATATAAATGTGATTTGAGGAGACATACTGTATATTAATGTGTCTTTTTTTTGCAAAGAATCTATAGACAAAGGTTGAATATATTCAGTAAGAGGTTACTGTGTGCCTGAATCTTTCCTGTCTCAGACACACAGATAAGAGGACTGGGTAAACAGTCACACACACCTATAGTATGTCACTGAACACAAACTGTTGATAAATAAAGAGAAGATATATCAGAAAAAGAGATTAGAAGTTACCAACCCTTTCCATTGACATCCTGAACAAGTGCGAGTCAAAGCTGACCGGTTTCTCTACAGAAAAAACATTCCAAGTCGCGCTTGACTTGAGGTCAAATGCAAGTACGATCTCTCCCAAAGAGCAGCGCTCCTGCTGGGAACGACTCTGTCTCACTGTCCCTCATTTCCTTCTCTGGAACTGGAGTTTGACCACCGATACACCGACAACCTCCTCTGCACTCCTCTGACAGAAAAGGGTCTGGCTCTGGCAAATGCTGAACGCTAGTGTGCGCGTTAGTGTGAGTCTAAGCGCGGTCCCCGTTGCTAACTGAATCAGCCGTCATTAGTGCTCCAGCGGGAGGGAGAGACAGAGGAGGGAGGAGGGGGGAGCTGTGATGTGCACTCACAGTGAGATACGGTCACAGCCACACGGTGCTCCTGGTATTATTGTCTCAATGGTTTTCATTTTACTAGAAACACTGATTTGAGCGAAAGCCATGGGCAGATTATGAGACATGGGCCCCTGGGCGCAGACAAGCAGAGTGCCCCACCACCTCTCCTACACAGGAGCAAGACACACAGAATTTATGGTCGTTTTGCCACGCTTTTTAGTTTTGTTGTCTATTTAAGATAGTGTTGTTGTCTTTTTTTTGGCCATTTTGTGTCTCTTTGTGGTTGTTCGGTGTCTCTCTGTAGTGACTGTGTCTTTTTGATGTTGTTTTTTCTCTCTTTGAGGGTATTTTGTCTGTCTTAATGGTTGTTTTATGTCACTCTGTGGTAGTTTTTTGTCTTTTTATAGGCATTTTGTGTCTCTTTAAAAGCATTTTGTCTCTTTAAAAGTATTTTGTGTCTCTTTAAAGCATTTTGTGTCTCTTTGTGGTTTGTTTTGTGTCTCTTTCTGGTGGTTTATGTCTTTCTGTAGTCGTTTTGTGTCTCCTTGAGGTTGTTTAATGACTCTTCATAGTCGTTTTGTGGTTCTTTGAAAGTATTTTGTGTCTCATGGTCATTTTGTGTCTTTTTGTAGGTTTATAGGTAATTATGTGTCTACTTGAAGTACTTTTGTGTCTTTTTTGGTCGTTTTGTGTCTTTGAGCACATTTCTGTCTCTTTATTATAGTTTTGTGCTCTCTGTGGTCATTTTGTGTTTATTTGGGGTCATTTTATGGCCCTCTAAGGGCGATTTGTGTCTCTTTGTGGTCATTTTGTGACTCTTTGAGGCCATTTTGTGTTTATTTGGGGTCATTTTATGACCCTCTGAGGGTGATTTGTGTCCCTTTGTGGTTGTTTTGTGTCTCTTTGTAGTAATTTTGTGTCCTTTTTATTGTTTTGTGTTTCTGTGTGTCTCTTTGAGGTACATTTGTGTCTTTTTTTTTGTCTGTGGTTGTTTTGTCCCGTCTTTGTAGATATTGTGTGTCTCAGCAGTTCCTTTGCATCTCTTTTTGGTCTTTTTTGTCTCTTTGGAGTCTTTTTTTTCTCTTTGTGGTCTGTTTGAGCCTTGCTGAAAGGCTTACTTTAGATCTATTTACACATAGATCACACTATAGGAACTCTACCAACTCTCTCTCTACCAAGTACCAAGTCTCTAGTGTGACATATAACATGAGTGTCAGCAGTGCTCTGTAAACAATAATGATGGCGTAACATGGCAGTAACAATCATTTATCATCTCTGTTATATGGCAGCTGATCTCATCCTCTGCTCTGAGGATAAGGAGCAACCTGACTTCATTGTTTCTCCAATTTGTGGACATTTTCATCCACTTTTCTTCTTCTTTGAGTTAGCTGCTAACTGCTATTAGCTTTTAGTTACATCTCACACACAGAACACGCTGTCAAATGTCACGTTTCAAATGTCATGCTGTTACTACCTCAGATGCCCTCTTAAAGGCCCAACAACTCTGTGCCCCAATTCTGCTACTGTACCTTTTATACAGAACAGTGAGGCAGTATAATGGTGTAAAATTCCCACCTTGAAGAAGCATGGTAAAAGGGGCTTTTGAGTGACATTTTGCAGATGAAGACCAGGGGGTTCGGTAATCCACTCATGGTGAAAGCACAGTAAAAAGATGGATTTTACTTTCATTGTTTATTATATCTCAGTTTTTCCATAACCTGCATGTGATCCCCTCTGGGCATTAGAGCATCTGTGTTTGTCCTCATGAGTTATGTAAGAACAGAAGACTCTCGGGTGAGTCTGTTTGGACTCAGCTGAAAGTGTGCAGCATAACTGAGCCACAGCGGGACCACGAGACACACACACACAAAGCCAGGCGCCCCACACTAAATCCTTCCCTCTCTTTGAACTCACCAATCTGGCCCTCCCGTTCCTTTCTGCCTAATGTGTGAGATAGTGGAATACAGCTTCCAGCTTAAATCAAAGCTCTACACCACAGCTCCTTAGCAAGGTTTGAGATAAAGCGTCTCACTGAGACTCAGGGGGGATGAAAAGGGAACAAATGTGTGGCAGAAGAGGGGCTGTGTCAGGTAATGGTCGGATAAAAGGAAACAATTCTGCCTCAGGAGTAAGCAAGCATTAAAATTCCAAGTGACTGGGCAGGTGAAAAACAGGAGATTTCCAAACCAACAACATTAATCACTAAATTGCACGCCGCTGCGGTGATGTTAAAGCAGCTCCTATCAACAGCAGGCACCCCTCGTTGACACCAGAGTGGCAGAACACAGGGTCGTCTCAGCCCTTTAATTTGACCGCTTTCATGCTAAACTTTGGCAGGTGCTTACAAATACAACAGGTTAGCTCTCGAAAACACCATCTCTGTGTGAGTAAGAAGGCTTAACCAGACTTAGGGTGCAGCATAATAGCTGTGAACTACACCAGATGTTCTTTGAGAGTACAAAAGAGTAAAGACATCAAAGCCTTAGGAAAATGATGAGAGAACAAACAAAAGTGTGAATTGTTGTTCATTTGTGGGTGAAGTTCAGCTTCCTACCTGTCTCTCGAGCTTCTGTTTCCTAAGACTGGCTCCGTCATCTTCAATGCCACTGCAGAGAGAAAGCAGAAACCTGTCTTAGAAAGAGCTGGACTTTTCACACACTTTACAGTTTTAATCTCTAACAAGTATTGACCTATACTTAAAGAAGTATTTCACTGCTGGAAAAATGGTCATAAAACTGGGCTGTCTATGCTCTAGAAACAAATACACAAATAGACAGCAGAGAAAAAGGCGCTTTTGTTCAAGAGGTAGAAAACCTGCAACTACAAGAATGCACTGTGCCACACCAGACCAAAAACGCTCCTGCTGATGAGTGACATGATGCATGCTTGGCTGTTTTGACACAGGAGACATGATGTTAACCAGCTGGTTACAAACATCCTTGAATTACAGTTAAACAGTAAGCTAATGATCAACACTGGAACCAGACATTAATATGACATCATAGAGATGTTGGACTCTTACACTGGCCAGATGACAAGCTCTGGTTGGAATGAAAATTGGGTTGAGAATGATTTAATTGTGTAACAACATTAGAATTTTACATTGGCAACGACCCAACTCAGTGTCATCTGTTGTCAGTATTCTATGTCAAATTGACGTTGGCATTAGATGTGTCCTGACATTGAACTTTGGTTACCAGTCGTCCCAACCTAAATTCAACCACATATCATTTGTCTAATGACATTGGTGGCCAGCCGTGTAGTTTTACTGTGTGATCTCAGTATTTTCAGCTTTCTGTTTCTCACCTAAAACACATTTTCTAGTGCACTGTTTGGCTGTCATATAAGAATTTGTCCCAGGTTTTACTTGAAGATCCATTGTAATACAAACTCAAGTCATGGTCAAAGTTGTCATATTGAAATTTAAGGTGTGTTGATGGATTCATGTCATCACCTCATGCATTGAGTAACATAAAAATTAAACGTTCCACCTTAAAAGTCGCCGGCAGTCGGCCCAGTGAATGAAGTTATTTTTTCTCCGACTCCAGCTGCTGTGAGAGGCAGCAAAACATCCTTTCATTTTATAGTTACAGTTTACTAATAAAGCTCTCCACAGTATGAACAGTGGTTACATGAGCCTCAAAACCAGACACAACTCAGCCCTGAGCAGAGTGACCGTCCTCTACTGACCAATCAGACTGCAGTGTTCACAGCTCCACCTTTTAGTACCAGATCTGTGTGCTAGGTACCCCAGCAGAGGGGGGACCAAACATGGGGACGGTACGGAACGGTTCCATTGGTACCATCCACAACTTTTCACAGTGGAAGCGGAAAATTAGAGTACTGAACTGAACCGTACTGCTTGGTGGAAACAGGGCTTTTGTATTCATGGTGGTGGTGGGCATATGAAAATGCAGAAATACAATCTGCAGTTTAAGAAACAGCTTTAGAGCCGACACTCACTCTATCAAAACACGGCAAACCAAACTCAATCTGAAATCATTCTTTTGAAACCTTTTCTATCCCAGTGGAATATACAAGTCTATTATAGCACAGCTTTCAAAACACTTGATGGCATTACAAAAACTGCATTTGTTTTCATGTTTCAATTTTACAGGCATACAATAGACTATGGAAATCCATTGTTATTTATAATTAAGTTTCCTTTCACTCTAAACCACTCTCTTTTGCGGTCGAGCGTTGAATATAAGCATTGTGTGCAGTAGGGAAAACTAATTAGTGACACAATTGCTGTGGTCAAAGCTTCATTAGCAACATGAAATTGCTGCTGGTGAGCAACAGCAATCCAACATACATGGTCTTTGGTTCCAAATGTGTAAAAATAAAATGCACAAATACAGTACAAATACGAAAAGGCAAAAAAAGTCTATACAATCTCCTAAAATCAGTCCAAAAGTCCCCATGTGTCTATGTAATTGCGAGAACTTGTGACACCTGGCTATGTCTCCCATTGAGGAAGATGCAATGGTTGGTCTATTAAACACAACTTAAATCATCTATTTCTCAATGTTTCAATAATCTGTTAGCTTTTGAGATGCTGTTGTTGCAGAAGTAGAGGCTTTATACGACAGTAGATTTAACATTTTGCACATTAGTTTTCTATTTTTGGCATGCCTGTAAATAAGAAAAGAAAGGGTCAAACATTTAGGTATTGAGTAAGCTTGTATGCAAAGAAAATGTAAGCATTTTAGAAACGTTTTAATTACTGCATATTCTGTAAAACAAACAAATTGTGTTAATGGTATGGTCCACAACAGACAGATGTTGTGAAGATGTGACTACAGATTGGACAAAAGCATGTTAGTGTTTGCCATCTAACAGCATGTACACTGAATTTGATTCGCCTCATCAAACCAGTAGAGGTCACCACTGCTGCTGCATTAATACAAGTCAATAAAGACTTTGTATCCTGTATGGTCGTCCATGAAATACACCAGTTAAGGCTTTAATAGTCACAGCAGTGGCAGGTTTGTAAGTGTAAATCTGCAATAAAACCAAATAATGACAAATCTACAGGCCGTAAAGTAACTGAGCTTGCTGGTTAAATGTGGCATGACTCATTCTTTTAAAAAAAAAGGATAGAAAGAAAAGCTAGTTTGTGAGAGAAGAAAAAGGGAGCAAGAAGAAGACAAAGGACAAAGATCCAGCTGAGAGAACGCCTTGAAGTCTGGGTCCTCTGGGCACTTACCCTGGACACCTATCTGAAGGGAGCGGGCCCATGTTGCTTAGCTACTGTGAGGAGAGAGAAGGGCAACAGCAGGAGTCTGTACTGTCGGAGTCAGAGACCTACAGACGCTCTACTACTGTCTCTCTGTCAGACACACACAGGCCTCGCACACAGGCTGATATATGTGCAGGTCACTCCATTTTTTATTTCTTTCATCTCTTCCTGTTGGGTAAATCTATAAATAGCTCCTGTTCTGTTGGGCTGAAATGAGTTTTTTTAAGAGAAAAGGATTAAAGGTATAGGATGATCCTCTATCTCTCCATCATCAGGTAAGCTCATCAGATATCTGACTCACTCATCCTCGCTCCCTATTCCCATCTCCCTCAGTCTCTCACATCCTCTCCCACAGTTCTAGTGTGTAGGTGATGACACACGCTACTTAAGGACCTCGAGCCCGATGCTGGCTGACATCACATCTTATCTCTGAAGGACAGTCACCGAATGCCAAATGGTGACGAGCTCCGGAAACCCATTTAAAGCCAAAAAGAAAAAGAGTGCTTTAATGAGCCTGTTCCACTTATCGTAAACCGACAGAGTTTTTTTGGGGAGTTTTTCCTTATCTGCTGTGAGGCTGTAAAGCCCTGTGAGGCAAATTGTGATTTGTGATATTGAGCTATATAAATAAAACTGATTGATTGATTGAATGATCATCATCTGTGGCCCCGACAGCCAGCATGGGCTTGAGTCATGATCTGTCCATTCTACGTCAAGATTAGTCATCTCGCACCAGCGCGTCATTCGTCACTCGTAAATCCCTCTCCAAGTGTCCCTCGCTGTTGACACTGGCAAACAGATGGGTCTCTCGGGAGGCCATTATGGCACCTGAGAACAGGTGCTGGTGACAAGGAGAAGAGATAGGGAGCTGAAGATGATAGTAGTTTTTAATTACACACAAAGGACTGTCATTTAGGATGCTGAGGAGATTGATGGGTGGGAGGTGAGCAGGTGAACTCATCAGTGAGACAGAGTGGTCTGTTGCAGCAGTTGTGAAGGCCTGACACATGTCGATAAGGATACTTCTACCAGTGTGGCTCGTGCCAAAGGACCGCCACATTCACAGAACAGTCTGTCTCACACTACTGTCATTATGTCAAATAATAAGACCAAGGCATAAATAACTCAGATTAAAATGGTGACTTAGATTTCCCATTAGGCTGTGCCATTAATAATGTTGTTTCCTTGCTGCAGAACACAGGCCCTTAACACACTATACTTAGCCCCAGCCTAAGGAAGCTGTTAGCTTCGGCACAATCCTGGCACATTCCAAAGTAGGCTAACCCAGACTTCAGCCTAGGGCTTGCTTGCCGTCTCAGGAGCAGTATTAGCCTCCAGTCTGCAGGGTTACCCCATGGATGTATAAAAAGAACTGGATACAGTGTTGGAGGTGGGACCCCGTTCATTCCTATAAAAGTTGCACAGTGGCGCACGAAGCCAAAAAAGCCCTATTTCCGCAAAATGAAAATACCCCGACCTTCAGCATTGTGGGGCCCATATAGCATGCACAGACGTCTTTCTTACAATGTAAGTCTACAGGGAAAAGTATTTCTAAAATGACAGACATAGAAGTTGTAATTCCATATATGGCCACTATGAAAATTGGCCTCAAAGCCCAACACTGCTCCTGAGAGCCTGGGTTATCCCCTGAAAATTGACTAAACACGGGGCTAAACGTTGCCTGTGTGAAACGAATCTAATGGAATTTGCATCATGTTTTTGTCATCTATTCGACTTTTTCGTCACGTCATTAGTACACGTGTTTTATGTTTACATTGAACCATGGTGACCACTACGAACTAAAAGATAAGAACCTGGCTAGCTAACTTAAAACAAATCTGTGGGTTTGGCACTTTGCTATGTATGACACCCATTAACCCTAAAAAATGGCATCATCTTCTCTGTTGGCCACTGCTGGAAAAGGTCAAACAATAGGACATCTTCTTTTCAGTTGTCCTCTCTCCCCTGATCTTTCTGTTTTTGATGTTTCAGCACCTCTCTCACATAAAGCCCTGCTAATGATGACACTCTGAAATTGTAGCTTTCTGTTCACACCAAAGTGAACACATACAGTGAGCAGCAGCAGCAACCATGAGCGCGGAAACAGAGGGCTCGGCAGGGAAGGAGCACCTGCCTCAGCAAGCGAACACACCGTCTGCGGTCATTGTGACCTGACCAGCGGGCTTCACCACACGCTGACTAGCTGCTGAAACAGGTGACATGCTTTACGTTCTACAACCAGCGGCCGGTGATTTGACCAATGGAGTTGCAGGTGACACCGTCAGCTGGCTTGAGTTGAGCTCAGACCAGCCAGTTCACACTTAAACAGTTTCGTCTTATCTCGAATCTTTGGTCTGAAGAACAGACGCATCATTCTAGAATGTAAATACTAGTCACATGTTGCAAATAGACATTTAAACCAGGGCTGGTAGAAATGCAGTGTGAATCAAATAGCCCTGGGCTTACATTAACCTTTGGTTGACAATGTGTGTGTGAAAAGACAGTTGGTTAGCCCAAGACTAAGGACAGCCCTGGGCTAAGAATATGCAGTTTGAAAAGCCCTGCAGTCTGATTAATAGCTGAAAGCACACCCTCTATATTACGCTTCAACATCAGTTTCCCTGATGTGTTTAACCTCAACAATCTTCCTGCTGTAATGGTAGTGCACCAAACCCCTCAGGCAGTCACTCTCGGAGTAGTCTGATTGAACAATTTATATGGTAGCTTTGATATACTAGAGCATGTTTTCCCAGATAAAGAGAAGCCACTTGGTAGCAGCAGATGATGCACATTAAGTTTGTTTGTTGTCTAGAGAGCAATCATAACTGATCAAAGAGTCTTAGCTGTGACACATCTCTGACATGCTGTGCAGCAGTTGGATTGCCATGTGTCATGAAAAGTTGTGAAAAGTCAAACAAACATGGTGTTGACATCATGGATAAAAACGCCCTTTTGAAAGTGAAATTAAACTTCAGTTAACTTGGTGATTCAAGTCACAGATTGTAAGAGGAAAGTGTGTGTTTGGTGAGCGTATTGCTGCCTACCTTGCTGTTGAGTTCGAGGAGAAGCTGGCAGAGCTGGAGGGTCTTTAGGGAAAATGGCAATTTGGCACCAAGGCAGGACAGGACATGTGGAGAGGAAGAGAATTAAACAAGTTCATTGAGATCAGAAAGTAACAAGAACCTATGGGCTCAGGGCTCAAAACTAACTTTTAAAAGTGGTCACTGGTTACTTGTTCATTCGTTCTCTCCCTTTAAAATTTTGCTTTGTCATTGACTTCATTCACAAACACAAAATATTACAGTTTTACCCCTTGCAAAGAGTTGGGGAGTTGGTTTGTGTATAACAGGGCTGCCCTCTAATAGTTGACCAAACTTTAGTCTACCAGAAAGGTCATTAGTCAGCAAGATTTCATTCATCACAGCACAAAAAAAAACCAACAAACACAAAACTCTATTAAGAGCTTTGCCTTGTCAAAATAAATCAAAACCTATATGACTGGACCATGTGGGGATTTAATTTGAAAGGACACAGGAAGTGTCCACGCTCAGCAGTCAGACAGGAGTCAGGTTAATTTCCAGGGCTGGTGCCTGCGGTTATTCCACAGGCTAGTTAATAACCTGTCGGGCAGGAAATCCAAAGTGTGGGATCATTTTGAGAAGGTGAAGGACGAACCCAAGGTGATATGTAAACTCATCTTCATTGGCCGACTACAAACATGACGTATCATCTGAAACATGGAAGTAGCTACATGCCCATTAGCCCACAGCGTCATTAACAGGCGGCTCACTCAGTGTGTGACGTGCACTTGGAGATAAAATATAGGCCTATATTAATGAAGGTTCATTAGTACGCTTTTGTATTTCTCTTAGTCTGTAATGTAGCACAGTGTTAACTAGGGATGGGAATTGATAGGATTTTATTGATATCAACCATTATCGTTTCTGCTTATCGATCCGATTCTTTATCGATTCCCTTATCGATTCCTCCTTAGAGGTTTTTGTTGTCAACAACATAAATTTATTGAGTTTCTATTCTAAACAAGAGATAAGTGCTAAGTAAGTAAGTAAACAAAATATGAAATTGGTCCACTGCTATCATCTAAAATGGAACAAATGAAAGAATATTTGTACAGCATTTGTTTTCATCTAGGTTAAATAACGTTACAGAATCTGTTAGTGTTGTCATGGTACCAAAATTGGGGCCCACGGTATGATACCAGTGAACGTATCACGGTTCTGAGTAGTATCAGGATACCACAGCGAAAATGAGGCAGATGTGCCTTTTGTCATTTATAAAAAGATAAATCACTTTTCTATAATACATCTATGATATTTCAATGGAATAAATTACTTATTGACGTATTCATACTTCAAAAACAGCATCAATAAGTGATGAACATAGGGGGGATCAAAATAAAATAAATAAATAAAACAAGAATCAACCAGCTACCCTCCTCCCCTGACAAGTTAAGAACAGTCCCTCCATAAGTAAGGAACAGTCCCTAAATTGCAGTGAGGTTTGTGGACCGTTACCTGCCACAAAGAGAGATGTGAACCGCTCGTTTCTCCTCTGACACGTCACATACCTGTGTGCCGCTACGGCTCGGCTGTTCAGGTACTTTTGGGCAGTCATGACACCAAGAAGAGGAAATTATTGGACCTGGAGGCAGGCTTCTTGGTCGCTGGTAAGCTGTTACCTTGTGCCGCGGAGCACTATGGGCGCGGTGTCTGTGTCCGTGACCCCCGTTCAACCCAGAACCGGCAGGATTCGCCTTTTGTTTCTGCTGCTGGTTGAAATCTGTACTCACACAGCGTGCTGAATGATTTATTTTGCTCACACAAAACTATTTTTAGTCACAAATGCGAGTAACGTTAAAATGCTCGCACAGTAGAGCCCTGTAGTGGAAAACAAATCACTGTAGCATTGGTGGTGTTTCCGCCCTTGCCTGTAATTACGGTGCTGCATAAACTGCACATCATGCTGTTGTGATGAGTGAATGTCATGAGTCTTTTTTGGTGAAGTGAAGCCAAACGTTCAACCGCTTCTGTCTCTCCACCATTATGTCTTCTTTGTTGTTGAACGTACTGCTGACTGACGAGCGTGACGTGCGTCATCGACGTAAAGATTTGGCGTAATGAAAAGAATCAGTAAGGGAATCCTTCAGCATAAAGGCTAATGATGTCAATGAACTGAACCAGTTGGAACCGGTTCTTAACAGGAACTGGTTCTCGATTCCCATCCCTAGTGTTAACAGTGTTACTGATATTATTCTTTCTCACACCTTCAACTCAAACCATTGTGTTGCCCCGTCCAAAATATATCATTTAATAATTTAATTAATATCAGAAACATGCAGGCGACTAGTCGACTAATGGCCCTAAATGATGACTATTGGTCGACTAGGAAAATTCTTCGGGCAGCCCTAGTATAACGTATTCATTGGAATGAAACAACAAAGCTACAGCAGTCTGCAAACAGAGGTTAGGCTTTATGAGGACAATAATTATCTAATTAAGTCAAACAAGCTGATGATTAAGACAGAGGACAGCTGAAGAACAGGTGCAACATAAATAAAAGACAACATCCTTCAGAGTGTTATCATAACTACTTCAATCTGTTGGGGGTTGAGGTAATGTCCTCTAGCACAAATGTTCTTGGAAAACATGTACATATGCACACACACACACACACACACACACACACACACACACACACACACACACACACACTCTTCCAGCGTGCCTCATCACAGCTGTGAGTGATCAATGTTTCATTAGTCCGTCACAGCTTGGGTGACAAGAGAAGGACACACCACTGTTGTCCCTTCCTTGTGTGTCAGACGAAGGTAACCATGGAGATTTCAGCTCCGTCAACAGCGCACCTCCACCAGCATTGATTAAAAACCCGCAGCCAGGTCTTGGGCTTTGCTGTAATTGGAGGTCTTAGCACAGTGCTGTAAAGATTTATGGAGTGACAGAGGGAGGGAGGGGTCTGCGAGGGCGTCTAATTTCTGCCGAGCTGCACATTAAAACGTAGATATTTATTTACTCAGGCAACGTTCGGTCAAATTCATTTGTGAAGCAAAACTTAAATGTGTAACTTAAGTGAGAAAATGTAATTTCAATGCTATAAATAATGAAATGGTAATGACTGTATCACAACACTGTTGATTCAGGGTGCAAAAAGGGACACGTTGACCAGTGACTTCTTTTCAGACAACAATATCAAAGCTATTTAGAAATGGCATGGCATTAAGCAGAGGGAGCTTATTATCTGAACCCAGTTCATTTTGGCTGTCGTTCATTTTAATTAAAAGCTTTCCATTTTGCCACTACAAAAAGGAAATTTGAAAATTGAATGAGCATAGCTGTCAGCCACAGGCAATTCAGCTTCCAACATCCGAGAGGATATTGAATAAAAAGGAGGATGGACACGATTAAATGATTCATTCTCTGTGGGTCAGAACATGGCTACCAAAGAGAGGGAAATTATACCAGAATACATGCTGAAAGAATCAAAGGACACTATCTGCCCTCTCCCAGTGTGAGGCTAGCTAACTAGTCGGCTTTAGCTTGTCACCTACGTAGTTCAATCATGTAACAACTGATCAAAACGAACTACATCCACACTGAGCCAGTATAAAAATAAAAAGTTTAACCTTTTGCTCAAATGCTTTCACACCTGGCCTGATCGGTTCAGTTCAATCAAACTCAAGTTCGTTTGTCCCCTAAGTGCGGTTCGTTTGGGCAGGTGTGAACACAGCAATCACAAAAACAACCGACCGAGACCTTCTTGAAGAGGTGGTCTCAGTCCGGTTACAAATGGTGCGGTTCGTTTGTGGTGAGAACGTGTTCCGACCTGGATCTGAACCAACTGCATTCACATGACACATTGTTTGGGTTAAACATGAGCATGTTACAGTCCTGGAGGATTATTAATGTGCACCTCCTCCTGTACTGCCTTAATATGCACATTCAGCACATCCAATGCATCAAAACATTGTTTTCTAGTTGGAGCCGCGCCTCGTTTTCAAACTGTATGGTTTGACTAAAATGAACAATGACAGCAATATAGTCCACGATGAGCAGCACTAAAATCAACCTGCGTAGTTGTCCCTCCATTGTGACATTAGAAAGTGTCACATTTATCTTGCAAGTGTACTCTTCTTCAACGTTTGCTTTACTTCCTGGATTTTTCCCACATGGAAATTCTGACCAATCAAAAGCAGCTTTCTCACACAAGGCATTTGATCTGGTCTGCTTGTAAATGCTGCCGTGAGAACATGAAGCAACTCTAGGCAATTATACAACTTTACAAAATTAGTTCTTGATTCCGACCAAAGCAAGACAACCCCAAGTGTCATTAATCATCTTCAGTGATAATGTGGATGTCAGATACAGCTGTGAGCGCAAGTTCGGGTATAGGTTTCTGTGTACAAGCATGATTATATCAAGCTGTTACTAAACTGTTTCCAGTCTTTCACCAAAATTATGCCAGCCGTACACTAGAAAACTTCGAAAAGTGTGACACCCTCTCACATCTAAAGACAATGTCAGTTTTTAGAGAGATTTTGCAAAGACTGGGAATCTTGCAGGGTCACCATTTCCAAGACTACAACTAGATTCCTTTTCCTATCGTACTCCTGGTAGAAAATATTTCACCAAACCCTTTAAGGAAATACGACATATTAACAATTCCTTACATGTGCGCGAAAACACATAATCCTACAAATCCAAGACAAAAGGCATTATATGTCGACAGTATTCTTGTCAATTCGGCATCATTATAATCCGTACTGATCAACCCAAGTTGCGTACAAACACTACATTTTTCTTTTTGTAGCCACAATTTGCAACCAGCTTCTGTTGTTTAGCTGTGCTATTTTAGTGGGGAAAAAATGTGGGAATGAGAGGCAAACATTTAAAGAATAAAGATTTTCCATTAAAATAAGTGCTGGATGGTGGATCATGCCAGAAGACAACTAAACTTATGATAATATCACATGCTTGATTTTGTCGGAACGTCAAGTCACGAGAAAAAGACTGAGGTAAAACTCTCATGATTTTATTCTGACATTGGAAGTTTCTCTGTGACAGTGAAACCTGTACTTAGACTTAAGAATAATATCAACACTCTCATCTCATTTCCAGTGTTGAACTGCTCCTTTAAAACTCTTGGCTTTTATTGTGACACAGCCAGAGGAGCAGGAGGCGTGGATCGAGCAACTGATGACGTCTGCTATTCTCTTTCTCAGCATCACTTTGTCCCCCTACAGAGTTTTTCCTCATCAGCTTGAGCTATCTAAAAATGAGTTTGATGCATGGGGTTTACAAATAAGAGAGCCCCTTGAACAGCATACCAAGCATTTCAAAATGCATTAAATAAAGGCAAAAACGCAGAGAGATTACATTAGAATCTGACCTTGCTGAGCCTTGAGAAAGGAAATGCTGTGAGAACACATTTAAAGTTCCTCCCAAAATCAAAAATACACATTTTTCCTCCTACCTGTAGTGCTATTTATGAGTCTAGATTGTTTTGGTGTGAGTTGCAGAGTGTTGGAGATATCAGCCGTGGAGATATCTGCCTTCTCTCAAATAAAATGCAACTAGAGGGCACTCAGCTTGTGGTGCTCAAAGTGCCAAAAATCCATTTGAAAAGCTCAACAGCAATGTCTCTTTCCAGAAATCATGACCCACTTAGTTTCATGTAGGGACTATTTTCTTTCTACCCAACTACACCCGCCAACTGTATCACCGCATATAGGGAAGCGTGCAAAAACAATCTAGATTGATAAACAGCCCTACAGGTAAGAGTAAAATTCTGTATTTCTGATTACAGGGTGAACTGCCCCTTTAACAGTCACAGTCATTTCAGCTGTTTCAGTAATCAGTTGGATGGATATTCTAAGCACATCCTTAGTTACAAGAGTGTTCCAATCAAGCAGCCAACAGCGAACGAAAAAAAAAACCAAAAAAAAAAACAAACAGCTTGGACACACGCACGCAAATCGCCAACTCTGGTTACAGCACAGTCACAGCCCGATGCTCTGAATAAGTAACGACACCGTGGCAGGAACATGAGCAAGAGGCACATCCTTGACTTGCAGGTCAGCCCTTCAGCTGGCAAGAGGGACGGAGCAGCGACAGGAAGAAACATTATATAGTAGCGCTGACCTCTCGTACTGGCACAGGCCACTCTGCAATTCTGAAAAGTCAATATGAAGAACTAAAGCCAGTTGTCCTGGAACAAATAAACCATAAGTCTTGAAGAGCACACAAGGAAAGCTATTTTCAAACAACAGCCTCTTTAGTACCAAGAGCATTATGTCTGTACCTGTATGACCAGCGACTGTAGACAGGCTGAGATCCTCCATTCTTCGTAGTGTCCATGGATGCGGCTGCAGGAATGTTAGTCCAGGACTCTCTACAGTATCACAAGAAGGCTTCATTAACACTGGAGCTCAGAGTCACTGTGCAGTCCTACCTAACAGTAAGCTCCGCAGGCTCCAAGATCTCTGCTATTATGTCACCGACAAAGAGTAGCTACGTCCCACTCAGGGGAGTGACGGCTACCAGAGGCAGACTGAGGTCTGGAGGCTTGGAGCTGTTACCATGACTTCGCACTACAGGCAACGCACAAGGATTCAACTGGGGATAGGTATGAAAGTGATGGGCCTAAATAGGGGAGAGCGGGGTCAGTTGGGACAGAGAGACAGTTAGTAAAGTGCCTTTTTAGCAACTGAGAAAGCAACTATGCCTATCCCACTAACTATGCTCAGCCACACACCTCACTTTCAACCTCAAAGAGGAGACCTTCTGACTATGTCTCACATTTTATTCAGAGTTTTGAAATCTATAGCGTGTCAGTAAATTTCTGACTATGTTTTTAGTTATGCCACATACAAACATTTATTGCTGGAAAGCTGATTTTCTGGCCTATCAGGTCATGAATTTTTTGGTTGGGACTATTTTTTATTGTTACTAGTTTCTTACAAATCATCAACAAGTGGACCAAAACAAGACAAAGGCCTTTCCTAACTGAGTAAGACCCACTGTTAAGTCTCTTGAGTGAGTGTTTACTACTTAAACTTCATAAAGACTTACATTTCAACCCCTGACCAACCCATTTTGAACCTTTAGTGTTCAAGTATTTCACTTTATATATCTATTAGTGGTGCAACAATACACGCATTTGTATTTATTGAACCATTCGGTACGAGGCTTTCAGTTTGGTAGGCATTAAAATTCAAACGCTACGTTGAATTATCCTATTTGGAAAACAGGCTTTACAAACATGCTAAATGTAATATTTCCTCAGGAGCCCATTTGACAGTGACAGAATACAGAAACTTAATCAAAGAGAAGCTTTTTGGATCTATCAACTGGATGCTTTAAAATATCCTGGTCTCAATGAGGATATAAACTTCACATGTTTTTTGTCATTGTTCTCTACAAGCTTCACTATTTTTCTCTCAGCCTATGTGTTAAGGTAGCTGTGTACATATATATTTATCTTCATTTTTCCGGGTATCTTATCTCATGTCACTCTGTGTCTTTTCAATAACTTGTTAATTTTTCACGAATGTCTATTTGTTTCACCTGTCATGTCATTAAATGGCTCATGTGAAGGCCTCTAATTGTGTCCCTGCCACTATATAGGTGTGGCCATACCTGTGTTGTACGTTTTGAAAGACCTGATGAAGACCTGCAGTGGTCGAAACATGTTGGCTCTTTTAATGATTTAGCCACTACAATAAAGGCTTTTTAATATTTCCTTCCTTGTTTATATATATTTTGCCTGGATTGCCTTCCTGTTGATCCTTAAATCATATATTTTTTTTCAGCTTAAAACAAGGTGCAATAACCATCCCAGGGAAGCAGAATTTTATGAAAATGCATTCTTTGTACATTTTACAAAATTCTGCCTTTCATGATTGGGTTGGGCTCTAAAAAACGTGATTGATGTTGTCACACACCTCCCAACAGAGATTCAGAGATCAAATTATTTTCATTTTTGTTTGAGTAGTTTGTGAGTAATTAAAGGTTATTCCATGTCAATACAAAAATGTCCCAACAGACCCCATTCTCCCCTACAAGTGTCGCAAAGACACATCGAAACAAAATCTGAATTCCAGCAAAGTTACGTGAGCAGGAGCGACACCAGGTAAACTGTTTCAGCCTGTTTGTTTGATACAAAATCCCCTCTTCCCAGTGACTTGATATATTTCTTGAAAAAAATCAGACTTGCTATCACTTTACTGCCAGGCTACTTTCCAGTAACTTTGTGAAAGACTCAGCAATCAGTCACAGCTCATTTCCTCTGACTCATGGCGGAGCACTGCATATATCAAACCACAACATGCACATTGTGTCTGGCATCTCATGCAATAGTGGGAATTTATTGAGTTTTAAATAGCCAACATCTCTTCTAAGAAGCAGTGCCCCGTCAACATTACTGGATTTCTCTGTATTCAAATGTCAGCATAATGAGATATTCCTGTCTGTGTTCCTCATAGTAACTTCGAAAAGCACACGCTGTCTTAAAAAGGTAACTCAATAAACTGAAACCTATAGATTGCCCTTACTAAAAACAGACATGGTGTGGGGGACCTTAATCTAGTGTCTAGGAAATCAGAGCCTCCCAATCATTTTTTCTGTGCCTTATTTGCAAGAGAGAGAAAGAAAGCACGGAGAAAATGAAGAGTGTGTTTGTGACTGTTTGTCCTGAGAGACGGTGGTAAAACAGCATACAAGTCAACTGATGGTAAGCAGGGGAATCGTTCACTAGAGGGAGTAATTATTGAGCTCAAAACAAATGATGGAAATAAGCTACAGGAGTTGATAATAATACACTTTCCCTCTGGGACCTGAAGGGACACACTCCACTCATGACTCTCCTACAGCGATGCTTTAACTCAAGTCTCCGTACAGGAACAGAGAGTAATCGAGAACATACAGCTGAAACCATAACTTCAGTGGAATGTATACAATACTGAAGCATTCATCAAGGACAAAGTGAGTCCATTACAAATACCAGGGATGTTTTTCAGTGTCTCAGTGATTGAGCAACACAGTGGATTACTCTGTCCAGCTGGGCCATATGTGTTTGGAATCCACAGATAACCACAGTTAATCACAACTCAACCACAATCCATACTCGAGTTGCAGAGGTCACCTTCATCCCTGTGGAGAATCCTTTTAAATTGATGGACGTATAATGATGTAGGTGTTATAATGGCCGACTAAAACGAATGACCTTTCCTCTTGGGGGAAAGATATCGCACATTTGGCAGTTTAGTGAGCTACATTTTTGACCTAGTTATGTTCTGCAAAAAAGCAACAAGGGATAGTTGTCTGCCAACTCCTGTGGCAACCACAAAGCTCATTTGTGATCCTTCTTTCTCCTCTTATTCAACACTGTACTCTGTGAAGACTGTACACTCTATAGGAAACAGTATTCTGGAAATAGTCCTTCAGTTCTGAAGGACAGAAGTCTCTTGGACGAGCGGTGAAACGTCTTCAAGAAACTTAAGCAAGTCCAGTTGCCTATGATCTAGCACTTAAGATTACCATGGCCTGGATGACTGAGAATCTTCACCAACATATTCTGGAAATAGTAATAATCAATGCTACTGTGATTGTGATTACGGCTGGGTATCAATACTTAACATCTTTTAAGGCCCAGACACAACAAACCAATGTCAAAGAACTAGTGGCGACAAAGGTTGTGTTGCCTCCCGTCGCCTTTGTCTTGGCCAAAAAGTTGCACCTGAACACGCTGCAAAGACTACAGCCAAAAGCCAACTAGCATGTATGTTCTGTGCCTGCGTGAGAGGAAATAACTCTCCATACCAGCAGGCGGCAGTAGTCTGTATTGATCATTCAAAAAGGGAATCCAGGAGATGATCCCGATGATATTCAACGTGCACTAGTGAACAACAACACAAACAATTTTGAAGCATTTCTGCTAAAGAGGTCAACAGCTGAGTCAGCATGGTGAATCAGCTGAAACAAAGCCAACAAGGGCCAACTAGAGCCAACAGTGCGGGACAAACCAACTAAACTAGGGCAACAGACGCTCACACTGACCAACAGCTGACCGTCGCCTTGGTGTGTCAGGACCCTTGTGCATTTGGCAGTTTAGTCAGGTTCTGACTGAGCTGAAATGTTCTGCAAAAAAGCTACAAGGGTTGTGGCAACCTTATTTGTGATATTTCTGACCTTATTCGGTACTGTATTCTGTAAAGACCGTACACTCTATAGGATATTCTGGACACTTTTGTGTTTGCAACTAGGGCTGGGTATCATTATTCAGTACCTTTGAGGTATGGACCAAAATAACCCAGAGCCGAGTTGTATCAAAACTTCTTCAGTCATATGATGACTAGCCTATATTTCGATCATTTTCACACCCAGACAAGCTGTTCTCATGCACTGTTTGTATACCTACGAAAAATAATGCACCATGATTCATACGTATCCTATGTAGCCATGAGCCAGTTGATGATTACAAATGCTGAGTCAGCCGTCTGTGAACTTTATAACATAAAACCTGTATGGGTTGGTTGAGCCTACAGAGCAGTGTGCATACTAAGGAATGAGTCTAGAGCTGCAACGATTAGTCAGTTAATCAATTAGTCAATCAGTCTATCAACAGGAAATTTATTGGCAACTATTTTAGTCATTGAATAATTGTTTTAGTCACAAAACAAATATTTTCTGTTTCTATGCTGTTTTTATGAAGGCTTTCTGACATTTTATTAACAAAACAATTTACTGATTAATTGAGAGAACAATGGGCAGATTGATCGATAATGAAATTGCTCATTAGTTTCAGCCCTGAATGAGTCAGTTGCTGTGTTTCACATTTCTGAACTGACAAAGTCATAAACCAACTGACACTGACTGGCACAACTCAGATTATGGATATGTGTAGTCCAAAGACAATTTAACGAGAATATTCCACAGATATAGCTGATCACATACTTCTTTGTAGTGTAGTAGGAAATTAAAAAACCTTTCAACATCACTGTAACTGTAATAAACAGTTTGTGTTATGTCTTGAATGACAGCTCTTGTCTACGAGCTGAAACAAGATAAAATAATCAGGCTGGGAGTGTGACAGGAAAGGGTGGGAGCTACTTTGATTTTTATCTTCCTGCCTTCTCCCTGAAAGCTGACCTCTGTGCCACTGCTTGAAAGTGTGTGAAGTAGCTTCCATCATGCACACAAACACAAAAGATTCCTTTTCCCCTTTTACCGGCACCTGTTTGCTCGACCAGCAGAGTGGGCATCAGAAGAAAATCTTTACAGCACCATAAAGCCCTGAACTCACACAACCTTGGGGGGTCCCGGTAACCAATGTTAGGGCCCCCCAGGGTTGTGTGACTCTATGCTTTTCACTTTCTATACCAGCGACTGTTGTACATATACACCAAATCAATATAGTATTCAGATGACACAGCTTTAAAGGGGAACTACACCCATTTTTTTCTTAGATCATTGGAATAATGTATGAATTCTAAGACAGTCCAATAATATTAGTAAAACTCAAAACTGTGATGCCATCTCGTATAAATCTCAAGTTTAAGTTTGGACAATGAATTGGGAGCAAGGTTAGAGATGACAATGAGAGCAGCCAGAGGGATGCTCTGATCCTTCTGGGTATAAAAAAAGATTCTGTGGGTCCACAAAATCAGTCCCTCATTCACTGTCTATGGACAAGCTCCAAACTTTATATCCTATGACATCACAAGTTTGAGACTTACCTCTCTAGTTTCTTGCTTTGAGAGAGAGCAGCTCATGTTCACAAATTCTGATTTAACTTTCATAGGCCTTGGAAAAAACATACTGGAATTCTTCATTTGGGTGGTGTTCCACTCTGATATCCTGGTTAGGTAACTTGGGCATAAACAAAGTGTTCAAATGGGACAAAAATGCTTTTGAGATTAACACAAAGAAAACAGGAAATGTATTTGGTTCACCGTCTGACTCTCATTGCATTCCTATTGTTATCCATAATGAAAAAATTCTGCAGGTAATTTCCGTGATGACAGACCATTTGTTATCTTGAAAAGAGCAAAATGAATCTGTCTGCAAAAAGACAGAGCAAAGAATTTATTAGGTCTTTTGGGATGGGTAGGAAAATTCTTCTTTTGTCTTTTACTTCAGTGATTATGAGTTTTCTACAGTAAAGTAATACTTCACTGTGTAAGTGTTTGTCCACTACTTTTAAGTCAAAAGTGTACCACCAATCTCCCTACTAGATAAACTCTATAAATCAGTCTACCATTACAATATATTAAAGCTAGTCAGCAACACTGTCTGCTGCCTTCAAATATATAGACACAGCAGCATTCCACATTTTAATAAGGTTAGACTGAAGCACTCATTTGTGCACCAGTCAATCCTGGAATTAAACATGGAGCTTAATCCCAGATTAAATTCACGTTGAAAAGTTAAAAGAATCATCATCATCATCATCATCATCATCATAATCATGAGTGTGGGAAGTACTAGGCTATGTATGGTGCATTATGCTGAGGTATATTATGCGTGCTGAGTCTGACTTTTGCTTCATCTTTACATTCAGTCCGTCCTGTTACTTTCAAATACGGAATAAAATCCATGTTTTGCACTTACTGACTGACCTGCTTGGCTGTTTATGTATTAGATGTATAGCTCAAGTCACTCTTTTGAGTTTTGAGATTGTATTAGGGCTGGGCAGTACGGACAGACCGATACATCGGCCGGCCAATATATCAGGCCGATATTTGAGTTTTTTACTTGTATTGGCATCGGCCGATATGCGCATGGGTTCGCGGATTTATTTTTCCCTGGCATGATTTACAGACAGGCATCCACGGGCAGCTCTGTGTTGCCCGTGGTGCAGCGCACATGCAGCGAATCCTACTGTGTACAGTAGTTGTTGTTTTATTTATGCTTCATCTTAAATATTTGTTTATTTTATAAAGACATTACTGGAAGATTTAAGAGCACTGAACTTTTTTTATTTGAATGTATAATAATAATAATAATAATATTCTACCTGTTCTACCTCAACTTTCCATCTTGTTTTAGTATTTTTTACTCTTCAATAAATGTTTCTTATTTTTAACTCGAGACCTGTAATATTTGTTATCATTGTGTCATTTTTTTTTTATGTAAATTGAGGGAGCAAAAGCAGTATCTGCCCCAAATATCGGCTCAAGAAAATCGGCAGTCCATAATCAGTCATCGGCTAAGGGTGATGGAAAAAAATCGGTATCGCCGTCGGCCCTAAAAAAATCCATATCGGTCTATCCCTACTGGGCAGTATAGCAAATATATCTGAATGCAGCAACAACACAGACTTTACAAGACATATAACGCAGACAAAGTGTTCCTCACTCCCTCAGCCTCTCTGTTGATGCTATGCGGATAAATAAGATTATTAGTCCAATTAAATAAAAAGATTTCAATCATTTTCCAGCACTAGATTAATTTGAAAGGTAATTGTTCCAAACTACAATAGATTTAGGCCTACTTCGTACCTTTATACTCATGTTGTAGTTCAGTGTCCTATGCTGCAAACCTTTAAACCTCTGTAACTCCAGTGCTGTGTGCAAAATGTTAATATTATTTACATGTTGTGCAGCTTATATTTTCAAAAAGGGAAAACAACCCGTTTTTTTATTTTATTTTACTTTGGTCACAGTCTCTTTTTAAAAAAGTGCTTGTCGCGTCTCAAATGCTGCTTTGACTTGCAGCTGAAAACATGTAGCCTATTTTATGGAAAACAGAGATATATATCATGTTTCGCCAGTCAGCCTGTTAATACCAGATGTGAATTACTGTCCATATTGCCCAGCAGGTTGTATACCACTTTACAGGAATGCATTGACGCAACATAAATAGAGGCTACAGAAAGACATGCTCAAACATGACATCCCTTCCTTAAGCCTTCTCCCTTCACTGTATTCGTGTATGCATTCAGAGCTAAACCCAGTCAGAGCTTTGAAGTGGCTGAGTGCCTCCACCATCTGTGATGCTTATCACTTGGTACATTGTAATTAAACAGGGTGCTGGAGCCCTAGTTTAGTCATCCCACATTCCGAAACTCGACGCAATCCTACATATCCACAGAGCTGGGGGTGTAAATGTGTTTATATAAACTGTAGCGACAGAAATACCTCAGGAAATTGCTTTAATTTTACACAAAAATACTGTCTACAGGTTGGAATAAGTGCCTGGTTATTGTACGTTACTTAACATACATGAATCCTACAGGCTGGTGTGTGTGTGTGTTGTTTTACCAGCCAGCGAGAAAACCTATTTAAAAAGCACATTCGTCGGTTGGGGTGCCGTTAATTGTGAATTTATGTCTTTTTTTCCGTTGCTCCGTTTCACGTTGAGCAATTTTTCGCCGTGACACTTCGGCCGTTGCCTAACTGACAAAGCTTGACACTCACCGAGCAACATACATCGTTAAATTAATGAAATTAGACACGGTAAAGGTGTTTATCCGCCAGCTGTGTAATGAAATAGCTAGCTTGTTACCGTTAGAAGCTAACGTTAGCTGCCTCAGCCCAACCTCAACTGTAAGCAATGGTGTCTTAATAAAAGTTGTGGGCGACAGGCAAGTTTTTCGGGTGTAATAAAACGGTAACAGCACCGGTTAGCTTCTCGTTACACAGTTACACAAGCGGAACAAATATGAACACAACGGAACAACATATGTGTGTATTTTCTTACCCTATGCTGTTGTAACTCATGTTTGTATCCAAGGTTGCTAAGGAAGATCCTCGTGCAGCGGTTACACTCACTTTTTATGGACGCGGTTGAGGAGAACTCTGTTGCTCGGTCCTTAGTTACCGAGCACACGAAGAACGCGCGTTCCTATTGGTCGGTCGGTTACTTACGCGGTTGCTGATTGGCGGAGATTCGGGAGAGGAGCGAGGAGTTGTCTTCTTTTGGGAGCTGGATGATTTTTGGCTTTCAGCTTGAAATGTGTCATCGTTTTAATTCAAATGTGCCCCACAGGCATGAAAAGACAACATATTGTTGAAGAAATTATTAAAAGAAAATAGTTTGTCAAGGAGCTGCTAAAGTAACCAGCCAAAATTACAACAAGTTGTTGAATTCTGCATGTTTAAACCACTGATAGTCCAATCACATATTGTAGCCTGACAGAAGTCTTAATAAACCAAGAATTTAGTTTGCTCTTTGGACTTATATACATTTATTCCACATCTTTTATGCAATACATTACAAGTTACACAGCATTGCTCACAATCCCCAACAGCAGTGTTCAAATGATCTTAGAGCAGCACCCTTGGTTTTGTTACAACGGTGACTCAAAATTCCATGTCACTGACAAAGATATGCAGTTATTATTATTCTATCAATTAGTCTATGACCTTTCTCCATATATCTGCCATTAAAATGCTGAAGCATAACTGTGACATAGAAGTCTCTGACCTGTCAGATTATGTGACCCAGTACCAGGCTCCCTTAAAAAAATCTAAAGGTCAGGATTTAGATGTGAATAAAAAGACTGCCTTTGATTTGCAGCATAATCTGTAACAAACAGTACAGTATAATTAGGACCGGTCAAAATAAATTATGAGATGTAAAAGGATTGGGATTTGGATATTGAGACGTGTCAGTTAATTGATTTGATTTTTCGATTCAATAATGATAACATCCTCGTCTTATCATTATGAAGTCAGTGAACTTTAAAACGCAGCAGCTCTGTTCAGTGCAATAAAAATAGTTCATAGACAGATTTCAGGTCACAGAAGTGGTCCAATTATAGCCGATGTCTCTTCTCTGATCCTCTTCTCACCAAATCTCTACATTAGCTGTGAATTAGCGCATCTGCATCAGAGAGGTGGCCCCTCTCTTTTAACAACAACATCAAACCCCTCCTCCTCCTCCATGTCACCTTCACTCCATAATCCCTCTCTGGCGTGTCAGCCACTAAAATGTCAGGTGGCTCATTACATGGTGGTGTGCACGGTTGAGCTTGTAGCAAGTGTAGAGAGCTGACGGAGGGACAGCTACTCCCCTCTTGAATTACTTTTGGAGTGTCTACATCAGGTGGCGGACTGACACAGCTGACCTCAGTGGTGATGAACTCATTTGAAGCAGGTGTTGAAACACCGTCTGCTGGAGTTCTGCATTTCTCCGTCGCTTGAATAAATGGAGTTTCAGGCTGGTCCAAACATCTGCTGGTGGATGCAGCACTGTCAGAAAATCTCTCCACATTGCGTTTCCTGATTGTAGTCGTCTGTCTCTTTGGTGTGTCTAAGCACTGCGCACTTGAAACTGTCCTTCTGATTTGGCATGGTTGATTTCCAGCATCAGACACAGCAGTAGACGCTGTAGATTTCTTTGTGCGTATACTCTTTGGTTGATGAGAATGGTCTCTTGACCTTGTCTGAAACGATAACGGGGGGAATTTGCACACACTGGTTTTCCTGGACAGCTGAGTGCAACTTTGAAGGATGCTTGTTGCAGAGAGGCATCTTCTCCTCCCTCGTCTGACTGGAGGTGCAGCTGCAACTGAACTGTCAAACTGTGGGCTCACCTAAAGGAGTACAGGAAACAAACAACTGAATAAAACTCCAATCACATATCCTAATAATTATTTAGCGTAATAAGGGACTGTTCACCATTTATGAAGGGGGGGAACAGGGGAGGCATGTCAAAAAAAAAAAAATTGGCACTAGGGGAGGTCTTAGGGGGCGATCACACCTTCAAGGAGCGCTAGAAACGAGACGCCAGTAAAACCATTGATTCCGTATGATACGGCCCATCTGACTGGTTTTCAAGCATTTTTCACAAGGAGCGTCTTTCTGGCGTCTTTTTAGATGGGCGTTTGTAGATGCTGATAACTGAAATAATCTCAACATTTGGGTGTCAGGCGTCATCGTTTACAAGCAGAGCAACGGCAAGTGCCCTCCTCCATCTTGGGTCCATTTTCAGTGTTTTGATCGCCCAGTTGCGCACGCACCCCTGCTCTACAGGCGCTCATTGAAAGGGCGTTTCAGGCATTTCAAGCGTCTTTGAAGCGCCCACGTTTCTAGCGCCACATGTAAGTGTAATAGGCCCCTTATGTATTTTATTTTGGCTTAGGTGAGGGACGTACAACTTTGAATGGTTGTATTTTGTATTCATTTTAAATATAACATGAACGTTAAAAAAAAAATCCATTTATCTTAGCCAGAAACTGCCATCTTACGTTTTTGGAGCCTGAAGTGACCACATTTGAACGAGAGGCTGGCGCTGTGGAGGAGCAAGGGGTGGATCTGACTAGGAAGCTGAGGACACAATCGGCAGATAGCCTGCATAACTTTATGCCTTAACAAAATGTATACGAGTGAGCTATAAAAAATTCCCCTCCAGAACAGTTGTTATTCAGGGGAAATTAGCTATAAAGACCAAAACCATTTTTTGCACCATGCTGTGAACATTTATTTATGCTTTAATGTTAGGCGTTATAACATGGGTATGGTATCTATGGGGAATGACTTCTAGAGGCAGCCCCAATTGGCTGTGCAGTTTTTGACACTTCCATGTTCACTCAATTTTCCATCCTTGGAGGTTGCTGCTTGCCCAATACCTGTCGGTGTGAATATATATATATTTAAGTATTGTTAGGGGCTATTTATGGTGGAGGGAGTGTCATGTATTTTACCCCCAGTCACTCTGGAGGGCTCAAAGGAAAATATTTGTAGCTTTGGGGAGATGATCTAGATGAAAAAATGGTCACAACCCACTTCTCTGATAATTAAAGAACAGTCCCTAACTGCACATGATGCGCAGGTTTCCCTGCAAACTCTGTAGGCTAGGGCTCTGTTGCCGCGTTCAAAGAATGAAAATGAAACTTACCCATGAATTAAGAGCTGAGCCGCTCTGTGTCTCTGTGAAAAACTCTCTGGGATTAAGAGCTGCTCGGACTTCAGGCACATTTTGGAGTCTGGCTCCACACACAGGCCGCTCCACGAACTGCAGGGGAGACTTGTCTGTCTTTGAGGCTTTTTTACGGGGCATTAATAGAAATCATTCCCGCAGACCTGATGGAATGAAAACATCACTAAATCAATGTAAATGTCTAATCAGCCAACATTGTTTCCACATCCAGATTACTGGCTGATTCAAAAGTCAACAGTCCGCTGTATACCTTTGACGGTTTTCATTCGTAGCTACTAACCTGATATTATACTCACCTAAAGGTGATAGTTCGCGAAAGATACCGCTATTAATGCAAACAATTAATTAAAGTACAAAAAAAAACAATAACTTAACTGTCTACTCCGAACTTATTTTGTTTTCCGTCCTCTTGTTACATATTATTTCCCGGTTTACACCAACATCGTCTCTGATTGGGTGATCTCACATCCAAGTGATCTGATGTCAAGCTGCCGTTGGTGCATTTTTATACCACGTGATCAGAGTGACGAAGGTGGCCACCCCCAGCGCCAAAATTCAAAAACGTTTCTGAATCGACCGGACATTATGTAAATAACACTAAATGAAAGAGTATCATCTACACCATAGATTTTAAATAGAATGTGAACCAAGTGTTTCAACTACTAGTAGAAGTCCGGTTAAGTGGAGTTGCCCGAAACATCGCAATAATATGAAGGTTTGTCTTTATGTAGCTTTTCTGTTTGTTACGATAGCGCAGTTAGCTTGCTAGCCGCTAAGTTACAACAGCGTAACCCGATGCTAACCTAGCTTAGCTTCCAAACAGAAAGCTTAGAGAAAGTTGCAACGTCAACTAAGCTCGCCACGTCTAGTAGCTAATCCGTATTTTCCTCATCCTTAAAGCGATTAAAGTGCCTTCAAATAACTGTTATCTTCATTCCGTGCCCCGGTGCATGTCAGTCGTGTGTGTGAACGGGATGTCACATTGAACCCCATTCAAAAAGAATGGCATTGTAATGTTTTCATTACGTTTTAAGCAGATGTAGATCGATATTGAATAAATTGAAATGTTTTATCAATAATGACATTGCAGTCTTTAATTCGGCATACGTCACAAAACTTTGCAGCGTTTGTTTAATAAAATATAACACAATGAATGTCTCGTTGCCACACATGGCTAACTAGCTAACGCAACTAATGGGCGACAACGTATGTTTAATTCTTTAAAGCTGAAACGATCTAGGGTCGTTTTTTTATCAGCCGAATTTTTCTATGAGTTCCAAAGGTTTGAATTATATTTGAGTAGTCAGATATCCATATAGACGTTGGCAGTTTGCCAGGGAATCAGCGGTAAACGTTACATGCAGTACGTCACCAACTGCTAACATGCTAACGAAGGTGTAACGTTAGAAGTCGCCAGGAAACAACTGATCCGGTATTAGGTTGCTAAACGGAGCAATTACACAGGTAAAAACCGGATTCAAGGACAAAGTGGAGCTGGGTTTCATCTGTAGGTTTATTGTTAACTTGTCCCACCGGTGTACATTATGTTCTGACTGGTGTTTGATATTAATCGATTATTTCATGTCGATCTCAATCCATTAACCCACAGAGTAACCGTTTCAACTGTTGACTAGCTAGCTACCGAATTAGCATTGACCTCATACTTCTGCCAGGTGAACTTAAATCTACAGGTTTGTCTGTGATAAAAGCTGAATGTTTTTACCCCTCAGTGTCAGGAAGCTTTCAAACAGTCTTTGTTTTTTAATGGATCAGTATCTTTGTTATTTTTGTACAGAATACCAGTGAACACCAGGGAGCACTTTCAGTGATTTGATGACCATGAGACGGAGCCCAAGGAGACCCCTGATCCTCGGAAGAAGAAAGCTGCCTTTCCAGCAAAATGATCCTCCAGCAGCCGAGCCGCAGAGCCAAGCTGATGCTTCAACCTTCAAAGAACCTCCAAAATCAGCTGCCAGTCAGAGCCTCCCTGATGGCATCTGCATTATGGATCACCCCTCCATGTCTGACACACAGGTGGTCGTCATCCCCAAAACGGCAGACCTTCAAGGTGTCATCAGGGCCCTCACGGCCAAAGGCAAGGAGTGTGGTGTCCAGGGGCCAAACAAGTTCATCCTTCTGGGTGGGAATGGCGGTCGGGATGGTGGATCTTCATGTCAGGCTGCTGCTGACGGGGATGATGCCTCCACAGCTGGACAGCCAGTGGAAGCAGAAGCTATGTTCAGCTCCCCAGATGCTAAACCTCTCGCTGGAATTAAAGCATGTACGGAAATCAGATTTTTCAACTATAATTGTGGAGTTTTAATGTTTTTTTCACCTCGTTAATAGCACTGACTTGGTAAGCTAACTTAAACTGCTTTTCTCTATCAGTGAATAAGGAGCTGGAGTGTGGCCCTTTAGATGACAGCCTCACCGATATTCAGTGGCTGGGCCGAAAGAACACATGCCCCATCAAACCAGATCCTGCCAAGCAGACCGTCAACAAGGAGAACCAAACACCCTCGCAGTTACAGACTCTTCAGGTCAGCTGCTCCTTCTTTTCACCTCAGTGTGACTGTTAACTGTTGGTGTGGAAACATATGCATGTGTGGAGGGGAGGCCTAGCTCAGGCATGTCTCAGCATGTCCCCAAAACACCATCCTTTCACTAGTCTGTCTCATAAACATGTCACGTCAGCGTGATTTATGGTTCTATCTGCCGGGTTGACAGATTTGAAAAGATCTGACAACAGTGAGGTTAAAGTGTGGTTTTAATTTGTCCAGCAGCCCATGTCAGAGAGGCCACCATTCTCCTACATGGCCATGATCCAGTTTGCAATCAACAGCCGAAAGACCCGGAGGATGACCCTGAAAGAGATTTACATGTGGATCGAGGACCACTTTCCTTACTTCAGAGAGGTGGCCAAACCAGGATGGAAGGTACTTTACAACTCAAAACCAAATATATCATTTGTAGGTGTATATAATAGAGCAGATGAAAGTGTTTGAGTGTCTCTTACTGAAACACTAAAGATTTGTTTGCTCATTATAATCGCAGAATTCCATCCGTCATAACCTCTCTCTAAATGACATGTTCATTCGTGAGATGTCAGCGGATGGGAAAACTTCTTTCTGGACAATCCGGCCTGAGGCCAACCGATGCCTCACTCTTGATCAGGTGTACAAGGTGAGCACATCTTCTTATTTCTGTCCCCCTTTTCTTTTTTTTTGTGGTAATTTATTTTTTATTGACATTCAGCATCAGGCATTTACATCTGGTACATCATATACGTATACATCATATACAGTACAGGCCAAAAGTTTGGACACACCTTCTCATTCAATGCGTTTTCTTTATTTTCATGACTATTTACATTGTAGATTCTCACTGAAGGCATCAAAACTATGAATGAACACATGTGGAGTTATGTACTTAACAAAAAAAGGTGAAATAACTGAAAACATGTTTTATATTGTAGTTTCTTCAAAATAGCCACCCTTTGCTCTGATTACTGCTTTGCACACTCTTGGCATTCTCTCCATGAGCTTCAAGAGGTAGTCACCTGAAATGGTTTCCACTTCACAGGTGTGCCTTATCAGGGTTAATTAGTGGAATTTATTGCTTTATCAATGGGGTTGGGACCATCAGTTGTGTTGTGCAGAAGTCAGGTTAATACACAGCCGACAGCCCTATTGGACAACTGTTAAAATTCATATTATGGCAAGAACCAATCAGCTAACTAAAGAAAAACGAGTGGCCATCATTACTTTAAGAAATGAAGGTCAGTCAGTCCGGAAAATTGCAGAAACTTTAAATGTGTCCCCAAGTGGAGTCGCAAAAACCATCAAGCGCTACAACGAAACTGGCACACATGAGGACCGACCCAGGAAAGGAAGACCAAGAGTCACCTCTGCTTCTGAGGATAAGTTCATCCGAGTCACCAGCCTCAGAAATCGCAAGTTAACAGCAGCTCAGATCAGAGACCAGATGAATGCCACACAGAGTTCTAGCAGCAGACCCATCTCTAGAACAACTGTTAAGAGGAGACTGCGCGAATCAGGCCTTCATGGTCAAATAGCTGCTAGGAAACCACTGCTAAGGAGAGGCAACAAGCAGAAGAGATTTGTTTGGGCCAAGAAACACAAGGAATGGACATTAGACCAGTGGAAATCTGTGCTTTGGTCTGATGAGTCCAAATTTGAGATCTTTGGTTCCAACCGCCGTGTCTTTGTGAGACGCAGAAAAGGTGAACGGATGGATTCCACATGCCTGGTTCCCACTGTGAAGCATGGAGGAGGAGGTGTGATGGTGGGGGAGGTGTTTTGCTGGTGACACTGTTGGGGATTTATTCAAAATTGAAGGCACACTGAACCAGCATGGCTACCACAGCATCCTGCAGCGACATGCCATCCCATCCGGTTTGCGTTTAGTTGGACGATCGTTTATTTCTCAACAGGACAATGACCCCAAACACACCTCCAGACTGTGTAAGGGCTATTTGACCAAGAAGGAGAGTGATGGAGTGCTGCGGCAGATGACCTGGCCTCCACAGTCACCGGACCTGAACCCAATCGAGATGGTTTGGGGTGAGCTGGACCGCAGAGTGAAGGCAAAGGGGCCAACAAGTGCTAAACACCTCTGGGAACTCCTTCAAGACTGTTGGAAAACCATTTCAGGTGACTACCTCTTGAAGCTCATGGAGAGAATGCCAAGAGTGTGCAAAGCAGTAATCAGAGCAAAGGGTGGCTATTTTGAAGAAACTAGAATATAAAACATGTTTTCAGTTATTTCACCTTTTTTTGTTAAGTACATAACTCCACATGTGTTCATTCATAGTTTTGATGCCTTCAGTGAGAATCTACAATGTAAATAGTCATGAAAATAAAGAAAACGCATTGAATGAGAAGGTGTGTCCAAACTTTTGGCCTGTACTGTATCTGTTGTCTGGCTTAAATGCCAAAATGATATTTTTGTTTATGTTCAAATAGTGAAAAGAAAGACCAACAAACAAAAAAAAACTATGTACAAGTAGGGAGTGATCTTTTCCATACAACACGGTCACACATTTGTGAAAATAAAATCAGGCCTATGAGGCGTGACATAGTCAACCTAGTTTTTCCAGTATGAGGCGAATTTCTCCAATTTATGGTTAACAAATGCTGTTATCTTCTCCATTTTATAAATGTCCATTGTGATTTCCATCCGTACATTTAAAGGTGGGCTCTCCTGTGATAGCCATTTCCTGGTAATAGTCTTTTTACAGGCCACCAGTAAGATATTCATTAAATGTTTATTTCTTTTCGGCCATGAGGTATGTGTCTGAAAAACATAGTCTTACTCTCGAAAGGTATTTCGCATTTGAAGATATCTTGTAGGGCATTGTGTATCTCTCTCCAATAATCTTTCAAAACAGGGCAGTCCCAGAAAACATGGCAATGGTTTGCATTTTGATTTCCACAGTTTCTCCAACAAACAGAAGTTACTGTCATAGTGAGACTTCTGAGAGGGTGTAATAAAGTACCTAATCAAGCTTTTCCAGCCAAATTCCCTCCACTTAAGTGAGCTGGTACACATCCATTGATACCTCCATATTGTTGTCCATTCTTCCTCAGATATAGTTATCCCTCCTTCCTTTTCCCATTTTATTCTAATATATGAAGTTGAGTGTGATTTCAGATTCAACAGACTTATACAAGCATGAAACGGTTCTATCAATAGTTTCTGAATTATAGGCTTTTCTAAACAATTCAATCAGACATGCACATGTCTCTGTTACATTTTCACCTTCATATCAACAAAATGCCACAACTGCAGATATCGATAGAAGTCTTGTTTTTCTAATAAACATGTCCTTTTAAGAGTTTGGAACTGAGCAATTTTTCATCTTTCATTACGCTACATAAGGCTGTTATACCCTTAGCTATCCAGTCCTTGGATCTAGAGTCCAATTTATTAGGTGTAAACTCTGAGTCATAAGCACACCATTTAAGAGCTGTAATATCGCTCTTGAGTTCGTGTTCCTTTATGATCGTTTTCCATGTTTTAAGGGTCCATTTCACCCATGAGTTATCAATGTTATTTATGTGGGATTGTAGGTTATTATCAGCTATGGAGATGGAGGGCATTTTCTCCTGTTTGTGTATCAGTGTTGGTAAAAACTCTCCTAATGTTTGGCCATAATAGAGGTAAACAGTTTATAATCCACATTGAGAACAGATATTGGCCTAAAAGAGCCACACTCCATTTTATCCTTGCCTTCTTTTGGTATGGCTGAAATTATTGCCTCCTTCCAGCTGGGTGGCGTTTGTGCCTTTTTTAAAGCCCAATTCAGCGTGGGGAGTAAAACAGGTATTAGTTCTTTTTTAAATTCCTTGCACCACTCTGCCATGTAACCATCAGATCCTGGTGACTTACTTAATTTAAGCCCACTAATGCAACTTTTAATTCATCCTCAGTTATATCCGCAGTCATTATTTCATTTTGTTCTTCATCTAGAGTGGGTAAGTCTAGGGAATTCAGGAAGCTGTCAGTTTGGTTTACACTCCTTCCAGGAACTTCAGAATATAGAGTTTTATAAAACACTTCAAAAGCTTCCTGAATTTCATTTAGTTTATTTTTTATCACTTTTGTTCTTGGATCCCTAATTTTATGAATTGTATTTTCAGCTATCTTTTTTTTTTTTTTTTTTTTTTTTTCTCAATTTCCACGCCAATATTTTCATAGATTTAAATCCAGTTTCGTAGTATCTGCTTCAGAAACATTACGTTTTTCTTGATTTCTTGTGTGGCCAAACTATTAATTTCGTTCCTAATATTTCTGATTTCTCTTAATGTATCCTGCGCCAGATCAAATTTATGTTTTCTTTCTAGTTCCTTTAGCCTGTTTTTTAAGTCCTCTACTGTGTTTTTCCTTTTTTTTCTCTTAAATAAGGATATTGATATAATTTTCCCTCTTAAAACGGCCTTCAAAGTATCCCATAACATGGGAAGTGAGACCTCTCCAGTATCACTGAAGAAGTCACTAATTTCTGATTTAATTTGTGCCTTAAAAGATGGATCATTCAGCAGACTAAAGTTTAGTTTCACGTATTATTTTTTGATCGCATGTTAAAATCAACGGATAAGTATATTGGTGCATGGTCACTTAGATCTATTGTCCCAATTCCACAAGTATGTATGTTATCTTTATCCTTCCCAAATGTTATGAAATAATCTACTCTTGTATATAGAGAGTGAGGAGCAGAATAGTGAGTGTAATCCCTTCTGTTAGGGAAAAGGTCTCACCATATGTTAATTAAGCCTACATCCTCAAAAAGTGTGTTTACTTTCTCATATAGGGACTTTGTATCATGAGTTTTTCTACTACATGAGTCTAACTTTGGTTGTAGATGTATATTTAACTCCCCTCCACAGATCAAAAGACCGTCTGTTTCCGTAACCATAATATTAGTGATTTTTTGGAAGAAGCTAATATCACTCCCTGGGGGTGCATAGACGTTCAATAAAGTAATTGGATTCCCATCTATTTTCCCCCTTACTAAAATAAATCTACCCTCCTTATCACCCATTTTGAATACTTTTTCAAAATTTAGCTTGTTTGAAATGAGGATAGCAATTCCTCTCCGATGTCCTGATTTGTATGAAGAAAAAAACAGATTAGTGAAGCCCATTCTCTTTAGCTTTACATGCTCCTTATCAGTCAAGTGGGTCTCCTGTAGATAAACTATATGGGCTTGTTCTGTCCTCACTTTAGATAGGATTTTACAGCATTTAATTAGATTAAACAGCCCATTGACATTAAAGGAAATTAATTTTACTTTGTCACTAGCCATGTGTATTTAAGTGTACCAACAGAATAAGCAAAATGAAACATAACAGATCTACTCCCTGAACAAACAGGAACATGAGTGAGAAATAAAAAAAAATAATAATAATAATAGATGACCCTGAACTAAGCTAGATAAAACGTCTAGCTGTGGGTGAAAGCCTCTCCCACCTGTGGGCTGAGGGCCCCACCATGACACCCAGAGAAAAGAGAAAAAAGGTCTCTGTTCGTTACACAGAAAATATGTCCTTGTGCATCCCTCACCTGTTATATTCTCACTTAACTGGGGAAAAGGTATAAATGCAAATGTCTTGAAGTGAATACAGCTCCGTCTATTTTAAGTTATGTTTAGCTTACCGACACTTTAAAAGTTAGTCAAAACTTAAAGCTCCTCTGGAGTAGGCGTGGGCTGTCTTCGCCTCGGCATACTCTTTCCGCTTCTGCAGGGCTGCTGGGGGGTAATCGTGATCAAAGTATATTAGCCTCCCGTTCAGAAACACCTTTCCCCACGCCTTGCGCAGAAAGAAAAATTGTTCTTCTTTAATCTTGTAGCGGAGGAATTTGACTATTAGTGACCGCGGCTTGTCTTCCCTGTCGCTGGCGGGTCTTGGGCGCCAGTGCACGGTGCGCCCTCTCAATGTCAAGTTCCGTGGTTGGGGGGATCTCTATGTCCCGCAGTAATTTCTCCACAAACTACACCATAGATGACCCCTCGGCTCCTTCGGGAACGTTGTATATCCTTAAATTCTCCCGTCGGGACCTCCCTTCATGGTCGAGTAACTTGTTTTCTTGCTGATGCATGACTTTTATGATCTTGTTCAACACCTGCTCCACGTTTTGAACACGGTCTTCCACCTTTTCAATTCGCACCTCTGCCTCCGCTATTTTGTGGTTAATGTTGGTGAGCTCTGATTTAATATCGTTTAGTTGTTGTTTTGAGTCCTTTCGGAAATTCCGAATCTCCTCCAAAACTTTGGCTAAACTTTCAGCGTCGTTTGAGCGAGGGTTAGCATTAGCTCCGCCATCTTGTGTCTGTGTAGGAGAGCTGTCCTTCGGGTTTTCCTCATTTTCAGGCTCTGCAGCGGTGCTTTTTTTGTTTGCATCCTTCTTCCCCATTCTTGCCCCTCTTCTCCGTTCAAGTAATATCTGAAAATCTAGTATTTGACGGTCTAACGGGGCGAAATAACTATTTTTGCGAGGGAGCTGTTACTTGAGGCTGCCATTCAGGGTGATGACATCACCAGAACCTCTTCTGTCCCCCTTTTCACATTCTTCCACCTTTTTATATCGAAGGATTCCCTAAAACTGACTTGTTTTTTTTGTTAAGTTGTTCATAATTATGTATATTTGATATCATCATTGTCGCCCGTGGTGTCAGGGGATTCTTTGGGATCTTTGTTGTCCAATCTTTATGATTTTCCTCACTCTCATTCCACATCTTTCTCCACAGCCTGGTTGTGACCCAATGACCGCTCCTGTTCCTGTGCCAATGCTTTTATTACCCAACCAAGTAAGATGGCTTTATCTTCTTCAGTTCTCCAGGAACATTCTTCATCTCTGCAGTCAGGCAGGAGAGAGCAGAAAAGGGACAGGAAATCAGATGTCCACTTTCACTGTCACCAGAGCCTTTGACCCAAAGAGTGCAGCTGCAGATGGAGGGCTAAGGTGTAGGGAAATCTTTCTGTTGCAGGAGGAGATGATGTGAGCAGCAGGGACGCTGAGCCTTTGTCTAACAATAATGTGTAGGGACAGTCTAACTTTGACTTTTGTCGGTTCTAGCTTGCCAGACCCTAAAACCAGAGTGTAGTCAGGACAGAGAGAGCACAGTAAGATCACTCAGGCAGTGTGTTTTAACTCTATAAAGTGATGTTATGTTATTTTATTTTTCACAGACTCAAAGGAGGATCGTTCCTGATGCAAGAAAGACGCCAACTAGCTCTGGTGAGTCAACAGATGGGGGCACTAAATGGGTTGAATGGACTAAAAAAAGCAGCTTGAAGTCGGCAAAATTGACATTTGACATTGACAGTTGTTGTCTCTTCTTCACTCAGAGAGAAGGATGAAGCCTCTTCTCCCTCGAACCGATTCCTACTTGGTTCCCATCCAGCTCCCAGTGGCGTCCTCTGTCTACCTGCCGTCCTCGTCGGCCCCGTTTCCCCCGTCCAGCTCGCAGCAGAAACAGAACACTTCGCGAGGAGCCAAGAGAGTGCGGATAGCTCCTAAGGTAAACATTTGAGAAGCTAAATATGACATCTTAAAAATACATTTTAGATTTTTCAGTATCAAAAATATTGGTTAAGTCTGGCTAGAGTTTTCCATGCCAACATTTTGTGTTGGGTTGTGTCAAAAGGGTTCGGTGTCATTTAGGGGTTTTTTCCCCCCCCAATCCGGGGTGCCAAAACAATACTTTTAAAACTGTGCCGCTGCCTAAATGGTTCCTGAACCACTACTTAAAAAAAACAGCACAAAAAGACTCAATGACACAAAACACGGCTGTTTTATTGCAAAGGCAAATCTTAACTTGAAACTGAACACTATCAATTCTTAATGTTCCAATGGGAGACTAACTTCACTTGCTAACTTTGATGATAACCCCCTTCACCTTAATCAGCAGATGGCAAATTAGACACAGGAACTTTGGTCTTGAGGAGTTGTAGTCTTACTCTATATGCGAGTTGGGTTTCCTCCAAATGTAGCGCAAATGTCCACCTAAGTTTCAAACAATATAATACAAATATTGGCAGTCGGTTCACCAAGATAATCAGAAGGTGGCTGTAATTTTCCACACAGGAGAAAAGGGCACAACAAGATTATGAAATGAGCGCTAGTCCAGCCACCACTGGGAGATTTAAAAAGCAGCTGGCAGCGGTGAGCAGCTAACTCAAAGAAGAACAGTGACCGAAAGTGTCCACAAATAAGTGAAACATTGGCTTCTGGGAGCTCCTTAATCTCCGAGCCATATGACAGGGAAGGTAAATGATTGTTGTTACTGGTAGAATCGTAAAATGTATTGTATGTCCGACAGGTGACACAAAGTGATGCCCCAGCTGTGGTAATGTATCCTCAGAAGAATAAAGACCTCAAGGTGGAGGTGAAGGAGGAGCCGGTATGCGTCCCCATTAAATGCGAGACTCCCAAAGCCCCCCCAAAGAGACAAGCCAGCAGCTCCCGACGCAAACAGCGCCTGGTTCACTCTCAGCACGAGGAGCCCATCCTCCTGTGCCTTGACAATACTTTGTTTGACTCTGGCGTAGCCTCTGACGCCTCAACTTTCCAGGACGCGCGAGACACCGAGCCGGACGAGCCCGAGCAGGAGCAGCAAAGCCCCGATCGGGACTACTCCTTCAAGACCCCCATAAAAAGTAGCAGCCACCTGACCTCTTCCACACCTAGTAAGCCTCCCTCTCAGGTCTTACCCGAGCCGTGGAAAGTGACCCCTGTGGGCAAAGGGAGCCAAAACGTACTGGACTTCAGCCCCATCCGCACACCAGGCGGCCCCGCGGTCACACCGCGGCATGACTATACCACCTTCAACTTCAACAGCACTCCCTTTAAAGAGTTGCCTCTGTTTAACTCCCCCAGAGAGCTGCTCACGTCCGGTCCCTCCAGAGTGACCGGACTGATAGACTCTCCCATCGAGTACCACAGAGGCAGCTGCTCCAGCGAGCTGCTTCAGGCACCCACTAACTGCTCGGTCACAGAGGGCCTGGCCCTGGATACAATGAACGACAGCCTGAGTAAGATTCTCGTGGACATTAGCTTCACTGGTCTGGATGGTGAGGACTTGGGTATGGCCAATATCAGCTGGTCTGAGTTCATTTCTCAGTTTAACTAGCCGGGGGGACAAACGCATTTCATGCACAGGGATGTGTCATGTTTTCCAAAACACTATAGGAGAAAATGGGAATACTGAGGGGAACACTTTTAGTTTCCAGGTTGTCGTCCTTCACGTAAGACGTTCCTCTCCACCTACTTTCTGATTGGTTTCATCACTTATTAACAGCTTCTTTTCGTCACTCTTATTTCTATCTGTAAAACTTGTTTGCTTTAATCATTTCTCCTGTCACATCTGTCCGTACTCTTGAAGGATTTGCTTGAGAAATATGTCTGTATGTATGTACATAAACACCAATGTATGTCGATTTGCACATTTTAATATATAATTTAGCTTTGCATATATAAATGAGAAAACAATATATTCCCTGATAAGCCAGAGAGATGCTTGGGTGGCCTCTTGGGAACAACTTGTAGATTGAGATGCAGGATTGTTAGCAATAAAAAAAAGGCAAAGTAATACACATAGCACTAACAGCAGTAGGATTGTGTCTGTACATTAATCATAGAACCGTCTTCACCACTTTGAAACCCTGAGTGTTCATCATTAGTATGCCATCAGTGGGCACTTTGTTCCTGCAGAGGGACATTTGCATGCAGTGACTCCTCATATCAACCGTATTTTAAGGCAGTCTTTGGGAACAAAATGCTGAATATTTTGTTTTAGTTTTCAGTTAAAATGACAGATTTCTTTTTACATCTGTAAGCACAAATAGGACATCGCAGTTCCAAGCGGAACATTATTTGTAGCACCGTCTTTGAAAGGCAGTAGGGGAGGTTTACCCTTCTTTTTTAAAATGCCACCAAATAATGTACGGCTTTGATAATTCCCTCAGGTTTGTGTGTTTTTATATCTGAGAGGTTTTCCATTGCAGTTGGTGCTGGATGGCATGCGAGTGTGAAATGTTGTGGTTTCCAGCGAAACTGTTTTCAAAGCATGTGCCTTGTTTTTCTCAAGTTGGTGTTTCTGTGACTCTGCAATAAATCTGCTGGTGTTGACGCCTCAAACAGGACAAAAGGGCTTTTATTCACTCGTGTCTTTCTGAGCATAAGTACACATTGATTTGCGTCGCTCAGCTCTCATTTAAATATCTAAAACAAGGTTTGTACGACCTCATGAAAAACTACATGACATGGCTGCCTATTTAATTTTATTTATGCATGAACAAAAGTTGAAACCATTTATACATCGTCTCTGTGATTTATAGGTTCTTCTGAATCGCTGCTCACGAGTCTTACTTGTACATGGTTTTATAGGCTCATGAGGAGTAATAACAGAGAAAGCACCTCTTATTCCAGTGGCAGTGTCCTTTAAAAACACAAAATATGTCCAACATAGCACTTTACCTTAGTCAAGTTAGAGGATATTCAGCTTAGTTGTTGCAAAAGTTTGCTCAAAACAGCACACTAAAATTGTCTACCTATCAAAATGGACACTTAAAACACAGGTTTGAACTCTAAACAAAAAGGTTCTTGGTCTTGTTAAAAGGCCCGTTTCCACTGAAGGAGTTCCTGGTACTATTTGGGGGGCAGGAACTACTACAGGAACGTCCTCTCGCTCGGCCCTCTCAACCGCCGTGTCTCCACTGAGAGAGCGGAGTAGCAGGAAGGTTCCTGTAAAGTTAAGGGCTCTGGATGTGACGTAATCGTTGTGCGCCCATTTTGACCGGGGCGACGTAAGGACGCCGTTAGCCGATAGCGGTGTCTGTAATAACTCACTAAATGGCCCGTGAAAAATATATTTTTCCAGCGGATGTCTTAGTTACAACGTGATTGAGCTAACTGGAGTAGTTTCATGTCGTATCCGACAACAGGAGGCTTTTAACAGATGACGTCCTGATGTTAGCTTTGCTGCTGCTGTTAGCTGTTCCGGAACTCTGTCCTACGGGGGTGGTTCCTGCGGTGGAGACACGCACCAATGGCCCCGGCCCCGTAAAATTACCCCGAAGTTCCTGTGGTGGAAACGGGCCTGAAGTGGTATCCAGGTGTTGTGTCAGTAGACAGCAGTCTTTGGGCTCCTCAATACGTCTGAACTTCTTGTTGAACCACTTCTAGAAGGATCTGCAGTTTCTTGCTGCAGTAGTCTGGGAACATTGAAGAGAGTTAGAATTAGGCCAAAGTTAAGATTAAATGTATCAAGTGGGGTTTAAGCAAAATTTGAAGTTAAAAACCATAAACGGGATGAACAACTCTATTTTCTTCTTTATGTTTCAAACAGTTGCCACTGTCCTCTGTATTTCACACATCAAGTTCTTTAAGAGGTTCGTCTTTGTTCCAAAATGACACATCAACGAATGTAACATTAAGCAAATGAATCACCCTCTGCTCTCTGAAACATAATCACAGTGGGCAATTGAGCACCGTCAATTTACATCCACGAAAAGTGTTTGTTTTTGCCACTGACAGGCTCAGATTACACTTAGAGTCAAGTGTCTGACAACATTATGACATGGCTCCCTCTAGAGGTCGACCACTTTGTTACAGAGTAAGATCCTTTTGTATAACCAGAAACGGACCAGACGCCTGTACTATGAAACCAGTTCAACTTACCCAGGATATCTTTTCGTTATCTGGCTTGACTCACCCTAACATTGGCCGTCTGGATAATCAGTACCACAAACTTGTTCAGTTAACTCTGTTTTGCTATCCAGCCACGGCGCGTTCATATGAAAGAGGCGGGAGTTTTAATTACAAAAGGACATCATCAGAATCATGAACCATGATGGTATGACTTACTGAAGATGCGTCTGCATCTATTGGGCAAGCGAAAGCGGTAGACGGTCACATAGTAAACTGGGACCCCGGTCAGAGTGAGAGCGAAGCTTTGCCCAGTGTTCCAGGGGTCCGAGTACAGAGACAGGCCCACGATGAAGAAGCTAACCACCGTGAAGATGACTGCGATGGCCAGGGGCACCTTTGGGTCATCAAAAAGAGCAAAAACGCAGTGTGGTGTCATTTTAGTGTACAGTTTATAATGGAGAATGCTGCACAGTTTGACACACTGACCTTGAAAGGTCTTGGGTGGTGGGGGAAGCGATATCGATGGATGAGCAGCCCCAAGGTTGCCAAGGCGATGAAGAACCAGCGAGCAAAGGAGACGAAGTTGATGAGCTGGTAGATCTCTCCACTGATTGACATCACAACCACTAAGGGGTACTGGAGACAGACAAAACCACGTCCTAATCATACAATTTCTTGCCAATAAACAATTAGAATTAAATGAAAAGGACACTGCTTTACATTTCACATGAACCAATCTAGTCTGGGGCAGGATTGTTTGCACATGGCTCTCAACATGGAGGTGGCTGTGAGATGCAGTCATGACATTGTCAGATAGCTTTTCTGGTTTATAGTGTGTGGACAGAATTTTACCAGTAACAGCACAGCAGGCATTGGTGTATGTCTGCGGATGTGAATCATGGAAAAGACTGGAGGCCAGTGGCCCTCTCTGGCTCCCACAAACAGTATCCTGCAACACAAACAGTAAGGCTCAGGGTGCTTTCAGACCGAGAGTTGTCTTGGTCTGAATCAGGGACTGATTTTGTCACAAAGTTGTATAATTGCCTAGAGTATATTCATGTTCTCACAGCAGCATTTACAAGCGGACCAGATCAAATGCCTTGTGTGAGAAAGCTGCTTTTGATTGGTCAGAATTTCCATGTGGGAAAAATCCAGGAAGTAAAGCAAACGTTGAAGAAGAGTACACTTGCAAGATAAATGTGACACTTTCTAATGTCACAATGGAGGGACAACTACGCAGGTTGATTTCAGCGCTGCTCATCGTGGACTATATTGCTGTCATTGTTCATTTTAGTCAAACCATACAGTTTGAAAACGAGGCGCGGCTCCAACTAGAAAACAATGTTTTGATGCATTGGATGTGCTGAATGTGCATATTAAGGCAGTACAGGAGGAGGTGCACATTAATAATCCTCCAGGACTGTAACATGCTCATGTTTAACCCAAACAATGTGTCATGTGACTGCAGTTGGTTCAGATCCAGGTCGGAACACCTTCTCACCACAAACAAACCGCACCAGAGTTTTATAACCTGACCAAGACCACCTCTTCAAGAAGGTCTTGGTCCGGTTGTTTTGGTGCGCACCTGAGTGTGATTGCTGTGTTCACACCTGCCCAAACGAACCGCACTGAGGGGGCAAATGAACTTGAGTACAATTAACCAAACCAAACATGGCAGGTTTGAAAGCACCCTTACAAGGCTGTTAGCAGTCATTCTTGGCTGATTTGAAGCACACACACAGATGACAGTAATAACCTTTCTGTGCTCAGATTACCTGGCTGACCCAAAGAAACCACCGTTAAGTGCTCCAAGGCAGGATAGGGCCACTAGAAAGGGAATCACAGAAGCCAATCCCTGAAGAGCACGGTTCGCAAACGTCTGCAGAGACACAGGATAAGACTGACGTTTAAACACACAGTGCATATTTGTCATGGTTTTCATTTTAAATGCAATAACGCACTAACCACAGCCACAGCATCAGATGCCAGCAGCTCAGCCGGAGTCATCATGGTGTAGTAGGCCACATTTACAAGCACATAAAAGACTGTCACTGTCACCAGGGAGAAGGTTATTGCCAGCGGGATGTTTCTGACAAGACAGGTTACACACAGAGAGATATGATAGTATATTCAAGGCAACAAGGCTTTTAAAAAGAGATTGAGTGGAGAGCAGACGTCGGATGTAAAATACCTGTTTGGGTTTATGACCTCTTCTGTGACAAAGTTCAAGTAAAACCTGAAGGGAAAAGGAAAGCTCATTAACAAAAGCAGACAGTTCTGATGTTTTTATACTACTACTGGTTATTATACGGTAATAGAGTCAGTGAAAAGGTTCCATGTGTGGTACAAGAAGACAACAAAGCTGGTGTTTTTACTATAATAAATGCTTGCTTACCATCCAGCATAGGCATATAGGCCATTATAGAAGGCCAGAGGCAACCTATCTAATGTTAATAAGTCAACCTCAAAACCATTCTGGAAATTCTCAGTTTTTCCTGGAAACACAAAGACACAGAAAGAGAGAGTAACTGAGCATTGTCAACAAACACATGTCAAATGACAGGACCTAACAGCTGTAAAGCCATCTGCATCTTCCCACCTTTAGCCAGTGCGATGACACCAGGGATGATGATGAGGGCCAGAGCAAACATCTTAATGAAAGTCAAGGTGACCTGAGTGCGAGAGGCCATGGTCACACTCCAGCAGTTGACTGCCACAACAAACGCTACAGACACAAAGACAAACAACTGGTCAAATACACATTAATGATTGTACAGTCTATTTTGCACTATATCGATTTATAAGGTTTTATATTGCAAGGACAGAACCACTCCATGGGGGGTGGTAGTGTGCTTTCCTCAAGCTTGGGCCCTCAGTTTGACCCTTGGTTATGGTGTTCCATGTACTCAGTTACTGCCTGCACCTTACACCCTGCTGTTATGTGCTGAACTGTCTCATCGTAGCACAGCCTGCACCTGGGGTCCTGTGGGTAGACCCCTGCTTCTACTGATCCTGTACTAAGTGCCTGTTCTAGCCATTTCCAGCCACTGGTAGGGTTTCTTGATGTTGGCCACTCCTTCAGACTGTTGGTGTTACATGCCTTGCAGGGGCTTGTCCTTCCATGATGGCTCACCCTCTTCTTCTGCATTTTTGGGTTTTTGCTGCCTGAGGTATTCACTTAGCAGCTCATCTTCGGGGGCCATCTTCCTGATGTGTTCCTGGGTCATGGTTGTTTAGTCCTGGACAGTGGCTCTGATGCTCACCAGTCTTAGGTACAGTCTCAGGGTGCTGGACCTGGGATAAAACCCTCCATGCATTGTGAGATGCTACCTTGTCTTGATATCAGTGGCCTCTATCTCCTCCTTTGGCCAGCTTATTATACCAGCGGGGTATCTGATGACTGGCAGGGCATACGTGTTGATGGCTTGGACCTTGTTCTTTCCGTTCAGCCAACTTTTCAGGACCTGCCTTTCTCTGTGTAGGTATTTGGCTGTGGCTGACTTCCTTGCGGCCTCCTAATGGTTCCCATTTGCCTGCAGGACCCCAAGGTATTTGTGGCTGCCCTGAACATCTGCAATGCTGCCCTTTGGTAGTTCAGCCCCCCCTTCTGATCATCTTCCCTCTCTTTGACACTATCTGACCACACTTATCTAGTCTGAATGAAATTTCGATGTCATTGCTGGCCTCCCTTGTACACAGCTTAATGTCATTCATGTAGAGGAGGTGACTGATGGTTGCTCCACTTCGTAACTGGTATCTGTAGCCATTCTTTGTGATGAGTTGGCTGAGTAGGTTCAGGCTTATGCAGAACAGAAGTGGGGACAGTGCATCACCTTGGTATGTGCTGCACTTGATGGTAACTTGTGGCTTAGAGTTGGCCTCCAGAGTCATTTTCCTAAGCCCCGTTGAGTTTGTGATGAAGGTTCTCTTTCCACGCATTCCAGTATCCCTGTGTGTGGCATTGAGTCGTAGGCTTGTAGTCGATCAAGGCGGTGCACGGGTTGATCTGCCTGGTCTTGCAGTCTACAGTGACTGCTCTATCAACCAGTAGCTGGTGCTTGGCTCCCCTGGTATTACTTCCAATTCCTTTCTGGGCCTTGCTCATGTATTGGGCCATGTGCCTATTCATCTTAGCTGCTATGATGCCTGACAGGAGCTTCCATGTTGTACAGAATAAGGTTATTGTCCAGTAGTTGGATGGGACAGCGCCCTGCTGGGGATCCTTCATGGTCAGGACTGTCTGTCCTTGGGACAGTTTCATCTTTATATAGTTTCCTACAGCTAAAAGATACAAACACCATTCCAACTTCCATTCTTCAATATAATGTAAATTGGAGGGGTCCAACACTGCCCTCTTAAAAAATGCAGGGGACCTATCCCCTGTGTCCCCCTTATAAGTTAAGCCCCTGGAATAAAAGTGATGTATAAAAGCACTCACTTGCCCCCAGGATGGCAACAAGTTTGATTAGCACTGTCGGAGCAGCACAGGGTCCAAAGAATGGCTCCACCACATAACGGCCAAAAGCCAGGGACATGTAGGAAGCAACAGCAGGCCTGGACACAGAGAACATGTTTGTTAGGTGCTGTGGTTTGATTTTAGACGAGGACAAACAAGACGAAACAAATCTAAACTAACCTGATGAATAAGAACTCAACCCAGAGTCGTAAAAAGGCAGGCAGTGGCCCCAGTGTCTCCAGTAAGTAAGCGTAGTCAGCCCCTGATTTTTTAAAACTGGTGCCCAGTTCAGCATAGCAAAGAGCCCCTGATGGAACAGAGAGCAGATCAGGGAAAAACATATGAAATATAATTAAAGTTCTTAGATGTTGATAGTTCTTAATCAGCGTTGGAATTACAAGCATTACAAATAACATATTGTTTGTTTTATTATTTCCTTTTGTGTTCTAAAATATTTTATTTTGTGTGAACACAGCGAGTGAATAAATAAAACAGTGATAAGGATTTACCAGGGCAGCAGAGATTAACTAGACCATGAGACACATCTTACCAAACATGGAGAGGACCCCACACAGCACCCACACCAGCAGAGAGAGCCCCATGCTGCCACTGTTCATCAGGACTCCCTTGGGTGCGATGAAGATCCCACTGCCCACCACTGTGCCAATGATGAAGCACACTGCAGGCAGCAGGCCAATCTCTCTCCGGAGGCGCACCACGTCCTCTTCCGTCTTATCCTTGTCAGCCTCCTCCGTCTTCACATGTGTCCTGTCCATGTCTCTGTGGCTGCAGATCCTCCTTGGACACCTCAAACTGACCACACTTAGTTTACTCATTTTTGCTAAACTGAAGTTCACGTCTTTATTATGCATTCGTCCTGCAAACTCGAGTTCTTACCTCTTTTACTGTCTCCGAATCCTTTCCTCTTTCCCTCCCGATGTGTTTAATAAAACAGAAACAACAGTCCTCTTTGTGCTTGTTCACCCTGACAGACACACATTTGCAACAGATTAATGAATGTTTATGAAACTGTGGTAGATGACACAACACTTGCTTCAACATGGGCTCCTCCCCTTCTGATTAATTCTGCATGCTTTCTCCCCATATTGGCAGAAGGAAAGAGAGTGCACTGTAAGGTCACGTGAGGCAGTATGCTTGAACTGAGAAGGGCGAAACTTCTTTCCCCTCAAACCGATTCCTACTTGGTTCCCATCCAGCTCCCCGTCACTTCCTCTTGCTGGCAGCGCCATAGTGCGATATCTGCGTAAAAAGGGCCTCCCTCGCACACTTGCTATGCACACAATCTGATGATGAAATGAGGCATCGACATCTGTGTTGTGATTCGACCTGTAAGTACCGGTCATATAGAAACTGTAGAATAGAGAAGTTTTGGTACTCCACCCTGTGTGTGTTTGAAGGACACAGTTACTGGTAGAATCACGCTTTTATCCGCTCTTGTCTTTGATTTGCGTCGCTCAGCTCTCATTTAAAAATCTAAAACAACAAGGTTTCTATGACCTCACACAAACTACAGCAGCGCTGAAACCCCCGTCAGATGTAGTGCAAATAAAAAACAAGGTTGCCTGTTTTTATTTATATTTGAATAAAAGTTGAAACCATTTGTACATCGTCTCTGTGATTAAAAAAATGACCTTATTAGTTGTGATAAAACCATGTACAAATAAGACTATCATGAGCAGAGTTTCAGATGTTCATGAATGGTAACAGTAGAGAAAAGCACCCCATATTCCAGTGGCAGTGTCTCTTAAAAACAAAATATGTCCAGTATAGCACCTTACCTCAGTCAAGTGTGGTCTAAGTGAAATTTTAATAGAGAAGTCAGAATCAGCATCTGTTTCCAGCATAGTGCTTTCTCAAAACAGCATCTTGAAATTCTTGTAAGTATCAAAATGGACACGTAAGACACAGATTTGAACTCTAAACAAAAAGATTGTTGGTCTTGTTAAAGTGGTATCCAGGTGTTGTGTCAGTAGAAAGAAGTCTTTGGGGTCTTCAGTACGTCTGCACTTCCTGTTGAGCCACTTCTAGAAGGATCTGCAGCTGCTTGCTGCAGTAGTCTGGGAATATTGAAGAGAGTCAGAATTATTTTCAAACAATTCAAACGCTCCTCTGGTCTCCTGCTCCTGAGGGATTCATTACAATATCGTAACATGGCTTAGATTTCTAAATAAACATTCACCTCGTCGCTAGATAAACCTACTCCTGAAAAACTCGTGCGCAAGGCTTTTTGTCCCTATAAGGCCGCCGTCATTTACCCGATGGGAGGGGTGAGTGAGTGAGCCCTGCAATCTAAAATTTGGCCACTGATATCACTGTTTTCAACCCATTTTACACACTGTCCCTTTAACCACAAAGAGTCCTGAAATTACTATAGTCAAACCCCCCAAAACTCAATTTGAGTAAATAGTAATTTTATCATCATTTCATTCACAACAAAAGCAAAATAACTCTCAAAAGCTGTCTTGGTTCATTTTCCACTGTTCAACAATCAGTGACTCTGGTTTGGGTGAAATTAACCCTCAATTCACTCAGATGTAAAAACATGCTGGGTATACACACGCTTAAATTACTGTTTATGTAAATGAATTTGGCGAGTTTGCCTTTAGATATTTTGGGTCTGTTTCTGGTCAATCAAAAAGGATCCTTCTCCTTAACAAAAAGGTCTGTGTCTGTAGGGATCCTTTCCCTAATGTTGACAGACACTTACAATAACAACCTGAGCCTGTCAGTGGCAAAAACAAGCACTGTTAATGGACGTTACTCGATGGTTCTCTGTAGCTGTGTCTCAATTCAGGGGCTGCAGCCTTCGAAGGCTGCATTTGAAGACTGATTGCGTCACATCAGCTCGACCAAGACTGTCCCATTTCGAAGGCTCCATGCAGCCTTCTTTCCCAGAATTTGGAGGATGTGAGGTGTCTGCTCATCCGATGTACATTAATGCTGATTATTTTTGGATGCCTTTAGAGACTGCTGTCCACCCAGACTCCTGTTGTTTTTGACTGTAAGGATGAATCAATCATTCTAACTGTGCTGTGGGGCCTACAGCTCTACAGATGCTAACAGGAATCCATGAGTCTGCCAAGATACAAGGGGTCATCCACAGGATACATACATATATGGTAATTGCACGGCACATACGCGAAGGCTAACTGCATTATTTCTCCTAAGGAACATCTTGAAGGGTTCGGGCCTCATAATGTATGACTCACGGGTGGCTTGCCGAGGAGCAGTAAGGCGCCACTGTTATATTGTGTTTATGCATGTAGAAGTTACATCCAGAACCCTACGTGGAGAAACTAAAGGAACGAAGAAACACAGAAGAAACAAAGAACCTTCTGAAACTGGAGAAGGGAATGACCACCTTTGGTTAGGAGGACGGCTTGGTATCCCATTATGCTATCAGAAATGAGCTAATATGAATATGGATGAGGATGTCTTATAGGCCTTAAAACATGGAGCCTGGGGGGACAGAGGAGAGAGAGTTTCAAAGATTGGCTGAATCTCTCCAAGATTGCTGCAGAAATCTGAACTGATACCCTGGCTTGCTAATAAAGTTCTCTTGATCCGAAACAAGCCTGTATCAGCGAAGTCTTTTTCTTCACCATCATCTCACCATCATTTTGTCATTGCAATAAGAAAGGCCTGATAAACTACAGATGTAACAGATGAATCCTTTGTGGCAGGAAAAAGGAAGGAACACCAATGGATCAGGGCAAGAACAACTGTTGATGTAACCAGGAAATCCTCCGCAGACCGGACCATCCCATTTTGGAGACAATTCGGTTTGGCTGATGCAGTCTTCAAAGGACATAGCCGTTGTCGGCCGCGTCCTTCAAAGGCTGCAGCCCTTGAATTGTGACACAGCTAATTGCTGGACATTGGAGCCATTTTGCCACTACTGTACAGAAGATGGAACGACATCTTTCCCCGACATGTTGAACTATAAATCTGACCGTTTTGTGTATTCTCTCATAAAACCCTTAAGAAAAGTTAGCAGATTTTGGTACAACTTACTGAAGATGCGGCTGCATCTATTGGGCAAGCGAAAGCGGTAGACAGTCACATAGTAAACTGGGACCCCGGTCAGAGTGAGAGCGAAGCTTTGCCCAGTGTTCCAGGGGTCCGAGTACAGAGACAGGCCCACGATGAAGAAGCAAACCACCGTGAAGATGACTGCGATGGCCAGGGGCACCTTTGGGTCATCAAAAAAAGAGCAATAACACAGTGTGGTGTCATTTTAGTGTACAGTTTATAATGGAGAATGCTGCACAGTTTGACACACTGACCTTGAAAGGTCTTGGGTGGTGGGGGAAGCGATATCGATGGATGAGCAGCCCCAAGGTTGCCAAGGCGATGAAGAACCAGCGAGCAAAGGAGGCAAAGTTAATGAGCTGGTAGATCTCTCCACGGATTAACATCACAACCACTAAGGGGTACTGGAGACAGACAATACAGCTGTAATGACATATCCATACCTGGCTCTATTCTGACAGATTAATATAGTTGAGAGCAAAGGCTCCCATTCAAACCACGTCCTAATTGAATTATTTCTTGCCAATAAACAATTAGAATTGTATATACAAGTGATTATTGGATGCAAATGGAATCAATAAAATCAGTTTTTAGAAAAAGTCCCAAAACCATTCACTGTACTGTATTTATAATGGACAGCTTTTGACATTATTCTCAAAAATTAAGACAGGGAATACATATATTGCAAATATTGTCACATACAGCTCCTTTAAATGAATTTTATTACGACATTTTTGGTCAAAGCTCACACACATTGAGCATTAAAGTTCATTCTTGACCTTGGAAATAGTATTCTGACAAGAAAAAGAATTTTACCAGTAACAGCACAGCAGGCATTGGTGTATGTCTGCGGATGTGAATCATGGAAAAGACTGGAGGCCAGTGGCCCTCTCTGGCTCCCACAAACAGCATCCTGCAACACAAACAGACTTACAAGGCTGTCAGCACTCATTCTTGGCTGATTTAAAACCCACATATAGATGACAGTAATAACCTTTCTGTGCCCAGATTACCTGGGTGACCCAAAGAAACCACCGTTAAGTGCTCCAAGGCAGGATAGGGCCACTAGAAAGGGAATCACGGAAGCCAATCCCTGAAGAGCACGGTTCGCAAACGTCTGCAGAGACACAGGATTAGATCCCCATTTATACACAGTGCATATTTGTCATGGTTTTCCTTTTAAATGCAATAAAGCACTAACCACAGCCACAGCATCAGACACCAGCAGCTCAGCCGGAGTCATCATGGTGTAGTAGGCCACATTTACAAGCACATAAAAGACTGTCACTGTCACCAGGGAGAAGGTTATTGCCAGCGGGATGTTTCTGACAAGACAGGTTACACACAGAGAGATATGGTAGTATATTCAAGGCAACAAGGCTTTTCAAAAGGGATTGAGTGGAGAGCAGACGTCGGATGTAAAATACCTGTTTGGGTTTATGACCTCTTCTGTGACAAAGTTCAAGTAAAACCTGAAGGGAAAAGGTAAAGCCTGGTAGTAGAGTCAGTAAAAAGGTTTCATGTATGGTACAAGAAGACAACAGAGCCGGGGTTTTTACTGTGATAAATGCTTGCTTACCATCCACCGTAGGCATATAGGCCATTATAGAAGGCCAGGGGCAACTTATCCAATGTTAATAAGTCAACCTCAAAACCATTCTGGAAATTCTCGGTTTGTCCTGGAAACAGGAAGACGCAGACGAATGAATGCCATTTGAAAGGACCTAACAGTTGCAAAGCCATCTGTATCCTCAGAAGAAACAATTACATCCTCCCACCTTTAGCCAGTGCAATGACACCAGGGATGATGATGAGGACCAGAGCAAACATCTTAATGAAAGTCAAGGTGACCTGAGTGCGAGAGGCCATGGTCACACTCCAGCAGTTGACTGCCACGACAAATGCTACAGACACAAAGACAAACTACTGGTTAGATGAACATTTATGGATTTGCAGTATGTTTTGCACAATATGGATCTGTAAGGTATAACAATGTAAGGGTAGAACTTTGATTTCAAAGGTGGGAGGGCCGCAGTTAGTCCAGGCACATATCCTCAAAAGGGCTTTAGTTTATCATATAAAAGCACTCACTGAGTCCCAGGATGGAAACAAGTTTGATCAGCACTGTGGGAGCAGCACAAGGTACAAAGAATGGCTCCACCACATAGCGGCCAAAAGCCAGGGACACATAGGAAGCAACAGCAGGCCTGGACATCGAAAACATGCTTGTAGATGCTGTGATTTTATTTTTAGGACAGGACAAACAAGATGAAACAAATCCAATGAATAACCTGATGAATAAGAACTCAGCCCAGAGTCGTAAAAAGGCAGGCAGTGGCCCCAGTGTCTCCAGTAGGTAAGTGTAGTGGCCCCCTGACTTTTTGAAAGTGGTGCCCAGTTCAGCATAGCACAGGGCCCCTGATAGAACAGAGAGCAGATCAGGGAAAAACATGAAATGTAATTTAAGTTGTAGGTGCTGATAGTTCTTAATCAGTGGTTATATTGGAATTACATTTTCCTGCCATGTCAGTGATGTTGCTTTGTTAGATGGTACTGTCAGCCTGTTGGTTGGTCAGTGCTACAAAATTTGGTAAAGACACGGACTACCATCAAATTGGCACACATATTCATGTCCCCCACAGGATGAATCCCCCCAGAAGAGAACAAAATTGCCAAAATTGTACATAAAAGGAGAGCGCTAGCCTAGGGCACTGAATGTGTGCTAGGTCTGGCAATGTTGATCCCACCATCAGCACTAACATCCACCATCAGGTCATCGTTTGATCTTGTACAATCATTTGGATTATGACAAAATCACCTAAAGTTTGTGTTTAGTACTAATTGCCAAATGTTAGAATGCTAGCATGCTAAACTAACATAGGATAAACAACACTGGATTTCCAACATGTTTGGAAATCCAATCTGCGCTCTGCTGCTCTGAGAGTGTGGTGCTCTGAATGACAAAACTTAACATTCCAATAGCGCTACGCTTTACGGTGTACTCCAAGTGCCAGAGCACACTTGGAATAAGTATTTCCGAACACACCCATAGCGAACATGGTAAAAGGGTTTATCTGCTATACATCAGCATTGTCACTGGAGCTTGTTAGCATGGTGATGTTAGCATTTAGCATTAAGTATTGCCCCACATGGTCACTAGCTGTACATTCTCTTGTTAATGTGTAATGTATGTGTGAATAACTTGCAGCCAAATGAACGGATAAATACACATCATCTAGTGATTAATTGATAAAGTCAGGATTGTCAGATGAGCTTGTTAGCATGGTGATGTTAGCATTTAGCAGAAAGTACAGCTTCACAGAGCCACACGCAAGGCTGTAGATTCTTTGTTTTGTTATTGTGTAACTTGTGAAAAACTTGCAGCCAAATACACAACAGAATGTACATATTTTAGTGATTAATTATCGCAAATATGTTGACAATATCATGTGAGCATGTTAGTGTGGTGACATTAGCATTTAGCACGTAGTACAGCCTTACAGAGCCACTAGCATGGCTGTAAAGTCTTTGTGTTGTTATTGTGTAACTTATGAATAATTTGCAGTCAAATGAACGGATAAATACACATCTTCTAGTGATTAATTCTAACAACAATGTTAGCATTGTCATGTTAGCTTGTAAGCATGGTAATGTTAGCATTTAGCACAAAGTACAGCCTCACAGAGCCACCAGCATGGCTGTAGATTCTTTGTTTTGTTATTGTGTAACTTGTGGAAAAACTTGCAGCCAAATTCACAGATGAATATACATATGTTAGTAATTGATGATACTATGAATATGTTAGCATTATCATGTAAGCATGTTAGTATGGAGATGTTAGCGTGCTGTAGCCACTAGCATTGCTGCCGTCTCTTAGTCTCATTATTGTGTTACTTATGAATAACCTAATTATTACAGTGATTTGACAAAATGATGGACTGAAAAATACATTGATGGATATATTGAAAACAAATGTACACTTACATAATGCTATCCAAAAATACACTTAAAAGTTTAATAACCATGAAATGCAACAATTAATAATCTTATCAGAGGAAATAATGTAATATAGGAAGTTTTAAAGGATTTAAAACCTGGTGCAAGGTTGTAAATGTCATTGTCATTTCATATTGTGTTTTAAAACATTTTATTCTGTGCAATATTTTTATTCTGTGTATAAATGTAAAATTCAGTGAAAGTAACACATAGAAATGAACAGTCACAAAGATTTAACGGGACAGCAGAGATTAACTAGACCATGAGGCATCTTACCAAACATGGAGAGGACCCCACACAGCGCCCACACCAGCAGAGAGAGCCCCACGCTGCCACTGTTCATCAGGACTCCCTTGGGTGCGATGAAGATCCCACTGCCCACCACTGTGCCAATGATGAAGCACACTGCAGGCAGCAGGCCTATCTCTCTCCGGAGGCGCACCACGTCCTCTTCCGTCTTCTCCTTGTCAGCCTCCTCCGTCTTCACATGTGTCCTGTCCATGTCTCTGTGGCTGCAGATCCTCCTTGGACACCTCAAAGTGACCACACTTAGTTTACTCAATTTTGCTAAACTGAAGTTCACATCATTTTGCATTCGTCCTGCAAACTCAAGTTCTTACCTCTTTTTTTGTATCTGAATCCTTTCCTCTTTTCCGCCTGACGTGTTTCCCAAAACAGAAATCAACAGTCCTCTCTGTGTTTCCTGTTAACCCTTACGGATACACATTTGCAGGCGACTGGTGAATGCTCATGAACCTGTGGACGATGGCAAAACACTTGCTTCAACATGGCCTCCCCCCTTCTAACTTACTCTGCATGTTTTTCTCCCCTTATTGGCTCCCACACCACCCCACCCAGCCTGAGCAGGGAACAAAGCCAGCACTCTTCCAGGCTTCAGCAAGTAATTACCGCAGTTTAAAAGCTGGACACTTTCCTGCATTGTACTGTGTGTGCATGTGCTCTTGGATGTGTGTACAGCTTGACAGAGGCATTCGGTCTCCGGGGGGATAAAGGGTCAGGGGTGATGTCGAGGCAGCTGTACAGACTGCAGGACAACTGCTTTCAATAACAGCAAACATTTTCATCTTGTCCCCTCCAATGCATGTATTCCTTCATCATCAGCTTTTCACAGCTTTCATGCACAGGTAGCTTCGGCTAGACCCTAAAAATGTTGGTGCAATAATTCTGCAGAGATCAAATGGCCCAGGAGAGAAAATCACAGAGGCCACTCTATTAGCTTGTTTTTCTTTATTTCCACTTGACTGAGCGCTGTATGGATGTCAGTTTCACTCCATCAGCGATAGCTCTGCTTGTTAAAATTCCTCCACACCAAGAGGTTGCTTTGGTTAAGATTTATGAGGGGTGAACAATTGTATCAGATGTGCGGCGATGTCATCTGGACGCAATCCAAGGCAAAAGTGATTATATCAAGGATGTTGCAAAAACATGGAATTCCATTTCTGGTATTTTTTGGCACTCGTGTCCAGGGCTCAGCGTAAACGGGTCATGTGAGGTTTTTGTTTGGTTTTGTTTTGAGGTTAAGAAGCTGGGAGATGCAGAAATGGAGGATGTTTGTGGGAAGTTTCATGCTGTTAGAGCCAATAAACATTTAGCATCTTACAACTGCTGAGTTGAACTCTGAATTTAGAGTCATTCACTCATGCAGTCCAGGACATGTGGACCAAATTACAGCAGCCCAAGCAAAGCACCCCAGACGCCCCTCTCCCCAGCAACGCTTTCCAGCTCCTCCTGGGGGACCCCAAGGTGTTCCCAGGCCAGATGAGATATGTAATCCTTCCAGCGTGTTCTGGGTCTGCCCCGGGGCCTCCTACCAGTGGGACGTGCCCAGAACACCTTGAACAGGATGCATCCTGATCAGATGCCCAAACCACCTCAACTGATGACGATGTGGTTCTGTTGGCTTCATCACAGCGTGACCTCCAGCATGCACTGGGGCGGTGTGCAGCCAAGTGTGAAGCTGTCAGGAAGAGAGTCAGCACCTCCAAATATTAGTCCATGGTTCTCTGCTGGAAACTGGTGGATTGGCCCCTCTGGGTTGGGGGAGAGTAATATTGTTCCATTGAGGGTGGAATGGAGCATGCAGCTTTTCTAGACTTCCAAATGTCATCAGACTGAATATTTTTCCAATTTTGCCACTATGTCAAAATGTCTTCAAAGCTTGATGCTGTCTCTAGGGGGGCTTGGTCCTCCCCCAGAGAATTTTGAGTGTCAAACACTTGATTTCCTATATTCTGGTGAATTTATATGCACCATATTGTGCCTGTTCTGCATGAATGTATGAAGGAAATGACAAATGCACATATTCTAAATATGGAGGGGGATGTGTCCCCTGCACCTCCCAGCTGGCAACCAGAAATTGCCCTTCACTGTACCATAACTTGATGTACTATGTTCCATCCATCCATCCATCTTCTAACCACTTCATCCTCTTGAGGGTCGCGGGGGGGCTGGAGCCTATCCCAGCTGACATTGGGTGAGAGGCAGGGTACACCCTGGACAGGTCACCAGACTATCACAGGGCTGACACATAGAGACAGACAACCATTCACACTCACATTCACACCTACGGACAATTTTAGAGTTATCAATTAACCTAGTCCCCAATCTGCATGTCTTTGGACTGTGGGAGGAAGCCGGAGTGCCCGGAGAGAACCCACGCTGACACGGGGAGAACATGCAAACTACAGAAATACAACCCTGTATTATGTTCCAGGTCTTTGAAAACAGGGGACTGAGTGCTTACATTTGACACTTGACAAGGGTAATTATATTATATATGGCATGTTTATTTTTTTGTACAATATTCAATAGCATCTATAATAAAATTATACGCTTATTCCATAACCATAAATCAGCAATTAAGATTGTTAAATGAAATTAATAATTTCTTATTTTCTTTGGTATTTTTTGTCAAATACAGATATGCATTGCAGGGAAGTGATGTTATCTATCTATCTATCTATGGTTTGCAACAGTGACGGACTCAGGATGTTTGACGGGCAGGGGCGAAAAGGAAAAAAGGGCACCTACTTCATGACATGGGGACAAGAGGGCAGCCAAAAGGGCACATCCGCTCGTTTTCATTCAATAGGGCACATCACCTTGTTTTGATCACTCAAGAGGGCAGCCAAAAGGGCACATCAGCTCATTTTCATCACTCAAGGGGGCAGCTGATAGGGCACATCCTCTCGTTTTTGTTAATCAAGAGGGCAGCCAAAAGGGCACATCCTCTTATTTTCGCCACTCAAGAGGGCACTTTAGCTTGGCGTTTTCAACCGAGGTGGGACCGGGGCGACCGCACTGACTGCATTTGATACAAGTTTATAATCATAACAAAAATATCTTTCTAAAAGACAGCAGTAACATTAGCATGTTTGATTTGTAGATTGACTACAAAATAAAGGTGACTAGTTTGATGATTGACACATTGTTCAAGTCTCTTTTTTTCTTTCAGCAAAATACTGGTCCCAGTTTCTCCAGTGTGAGGATTTGCTGCTTTTCTCAGTTTCATATCATTATAATCTGTATACCTTTGGTTTTTTTTGTACAAATAGTTGGCTAAAACTATATGTCACCTTTAACTCTGGGAACTGGGATGACCATTTTTACTCTTCTCTGGCATTTTGTAACAAATTATACAATAAAAACAACCACTGTTTTCATCTAGTAACAGATAACTGAGTCACAATAGGGTGTAACATATTATTGAGAAAGACTCAATAAAATTTGACTACTTTAAGCTTCAGTTTCTGCCATGTCTGTACACTGATGTTTCTCTCCCTTTCACCAGCAGAGGGAGCCAAACTCTTTGACTTGCTAAATCCCATTACCTCAAAGCTGGGTGCACTTCATGTACCCTACAGAAGATGGCGCCCTCGTCTCACTCTTAGTATTAATTATCTATCACTGAGTTACTTATTGCCTGTCTGTCCCAGGTAAGGCCCTGGGACATGTTGAGCATCACGCTGTGAAATCCCAGGGCGGGTCTGAATTTAGCCCCCCTCTCAGCAGGTAAACCTGCCTGCAGCTCACACACCGGCCCCAGGAGACATGAGCCCAGCTCCCCTGCTGTTTTCCACCTGACCTCCCAAGATCCCTGCCCAGTCAAGTGAAGGCCAAACCAGCCTCAAGCACTCACTCCCAACCGTTCCTCCTATAGGCTCATCTCACACAGAACACAAAGGGAATATGCCCTGACATTTCCCATGAGCCATTCACAGGAAGGCCTCCCAGGTTTTTTTCCATTTTGTACATCACTGGTTGTCAAAGTGGGATGTAAAGAGGTACACCAAGGCTTCACAGCAAAACGAGGATTTCGATTTAATATGATTGCCCTCAGCAGACATCCCAGAGGAGGAAATGTACAGGAATGATCATGTTAATCACAGAATTCATTTCACCATGCTTTTGATACACAGCTAGGCAATTAAATATTAACAACAGCTGGAATCTGAGCATATGGCTCTCTGATGAAATTGGGATCATCGGGGATCTGGATTTGAAAACATGTTCGAACCCTTTTTGGGAATCTATAACAAAATAAAACACCATCATTATTCATCCCTCTCCTTATGGATTATCCCTCTCAAGGTAAACAAGGAGAGAAAAGTCGTCCTCCACGCTGTCCTCATGGAGTCGTGCCCTTGGCAACCGGCGGAGGTTTTTGCATGAATGGAACAAGTCTTGAATCCCCCAATTACAAGGCCTATTATCACATATAATGTGTGTGGAGCCTATAGTATGAGTGTGTGTGTGTGTGTGTGTGTGTGTGTGTGTGTGTGTGTGTGTGTGTGAGGAGCTGTCCTGGGAATTAATTAACCCTCACACACCGACAAGCACACATATTACCAGGAGTGGAGTGGAAGAAACATTTACCCTCATTACTGTAACAAAGTCATTTGTACTTTTTTTTAATAAGCTATTTTTCAAAATCGATAAGTTTACATGTACTTTTTAATAAAGGTCCAGTGTGTAGGATTCAGGGGGATATATGGGCAGAAATTAAATATAATAGTTGTGATTCTGTTACCTTAAAATGAGCCATTAATCAATTTATTTACTCATTTTTTTAAATTTCCTTCAATGGTGCAAAATTAAAACAGTGGTGACCGTACAGGTATGAAACAAACAAAAAATGTGTATGTACACAAACACAAGGACAGAAAAGGAAAATAGGGTGACATACAGAGTTTGATAGGTATGTAAAAAAAAAAAAACCATTGCAAACCAAATAAGGATCATTTTCATGTTTAAAGATCTGCATTTATTTACACTTAAAGTAACATAATTACAGATTGTTGTATGGGAAAACTGTTGGATGTGAAATATGGAATAAAATAAAATAATAGAATAAGATTAAATAAAATAAAATAATATTAAATTAGATTAGATTGAATTGAATTCAGGTTCAACTGGTTGCAATCTGCAATCCTCACCACTAGATGCCACTAAATCTCCCTGAATCTTACACACTGCTACTTTGCTACATTTCAGTTAATTCAGTTATTATCATAAGTATCTATCTATTTTAATCATTCACTGATGTAAAAGTCTAGTCTGAACTGTGGCAAACATAGACTGGTTTTAATTTGATGCAAGCATGCAGGAGAACTACAGTGGCCGAGAATGGCCCTATCCAGAACCAGAGTTTGGTTTGTCCGTTCTGGGCTACTGTAGAAACAAAATGGCCGAACTCTGCGATAGAGACTTGTCTGTATTTAGATATAAACGGCACATTCTGAGGTAACTAAAACACAACAATTATTATTTTCCGGTAATTATTAATGAATGAAAACATAGTTGTGAATATTGAAAACACACCGGACAAGGCACCACCCGCCAGCGCGCGCGAGGTGACCCAAATCAAACGCACCCAAGCACAGGTGCGTTTGGCTAACATGCTAACATGCTAAGTGCCAACGATGACGCAGCAGAGTATAGCTGCAGTGCGCTCAACATGTGTGACAGCTTTGAGGATGACAGCGGCACAGAGAGGCTGAGAGGACTGGTTATACTGGGGCCGAGTGGCTGAATGAACTGGTTATACTGGGACAAAGAGAGAGAGAGAGAGGATATTAAGCTTTGAGAATGAAGGAGCAGAGGAGTTACATTGAGGGGAGCCTGCTGACGTAACTGTTACAGACCACCATAATGACAGGTGAGTACAATATGTTAGCATCTTCTCTGTGTTAGAGTAGGCTACATATTGTGTTTTAACTGTGCAGTATCTGCTTAACACGTGTAGCTGCAGCTGCTGTGGGGTTATATAGCTGGGTACATCTTTTTGTAGCTGCTTTGGTGATGTTTTATTCCACTGTTAATTATATAAGAAGTGTCAGGCTGTTTAATTTATGTGATATAATATAAGGCTACTTGTTGCACCCTCCGTGGTGTCAGTGGTGTCACCAAAGGGGGGACAAGGGGCCATGGCTCCCCCGATACAGTTGCTGGCATTAAGACGTATACAGAGGCTGTGATGCGTTCATTTTGTGTCATGTATATAGACATTATCCCGTTTATAACATGGCTTACTACTAAAACATTCAAATGTTATAACTGGCATCAATATTATTAAACTGCTGGCAGAGTGTATTGACAGAGGAGAGGCGTTCACCAGACAAACGGGAGCAGTTGGAGTTGGTGCCCAGTAGCTGTGAAGGCTGCCCTCACATTTATGGCCAGTGACCGACATGATCTCCCTGCTCTCCAGGACAGCTTGGGAGAGCTGTGTGGACTAACATTAACTGATTTTGATGCTCCTCAGTCTAAGGCCGTTGCAGTGAAAAGTCCAGTGTTCACAGCTGAGCGTAACTTAGCTGGGCGATGTCCGTCGATAGCTGCCTCCGTGAGAAGAGAACAGAAGGAAGGGAGGGGGGTATCACTGTCCGAGGGCTGCCGTAGAATGGCAACTAGGATGTCAGCTGACCAACACTCGCTATCCGGTACCTGGTTGCGGCGATTTGCGATGCTGGCCAGCTAGGAGTTAACTAGCAGCCAGTACAGTACAGTACAGTCCTCTCTGGTCTAGCTAACATTTACCGTGTCACTTACTGATCCATTACAAAGAAAGCTAGCTGGACACCAGTTTTGAGGCCTCTTTGGTCACGGAGCTCCCTCCATCTCTTTAACGCCTGACTGAGGTTTACTCTTGTTTTTCCTCTTCTTTCATCACTCTCCTTTTTGCTCTTCTTTGCTTCCTCAGACAGAGGAGCTCGTTTTCTTTCTCTAGGCCGTTTTTCACTTGTCTCCAAACTTTGTCCGTCTGCCATTGTGCTCGTGACTCAACTATCTCATGCCCAGCTCCTCATAAGGACCAGCTCCAGTCCCTGATTGGCTGACCGACCAGTTTCGCAATACATGATGCGTTTCCTGCCGTAAAGCAGATTTGTTCCGTGAAATTTCGTCCCCGGTGGCAGAAGCTTATTGCAAAGTTTGCAAAGCCACTAAGTAACCTATGTAAACGCTGATAGTCTGATTTTACTGTGGCCACTACCCTGTGCAACCTACATTATTTTCATAATGATATATTTAAGAAAAGATGCTATCTGTTGTCTCTTCAAAGTCTGTTGAGTCTCTTTACATGACTGGGGTGACATCCCTACTACACCTAACCTAGCCTGTCTGTTGGAGACAGGACTCCTTTCAGTGCAAGCTTTAGTGAGAGCCAGGTATCTGACTATATTGTCATATTTTTGGAGAGATGAAACAGTGATTCCAGAGAGAAGCAGACAGAGGGGTCTACAGTCTGTGTTTGAGGGATATATCCAGGATGTCAAACTGACTCAGCAGCAACAACAGGTTAAAAAGACAAAGATAGTTAGAAGCTAAAGCCGAACTATAGGCTACAGATCACAGTGTAAAAGTGAACCACCACATCACTGCTCATCGCCACAGAAGACAATAGTTGGGTTTCCATCCACCTATTTTTATTGGAAAAGTCAGTGTATCGATATTAGGAAAATGCGACATTTGGCAGTGGAAACAGATTTAGCGAATAAACGATGACGTAGGCTACCAGATCCTACTTCTACTTCACTTACGCTCCACAAGTCCACAGTCACAGTCTTTCTCGTTTCTTTTTCAGGACACTTATGTATGCTGACAACGCTGATTTAAGTGTGATGAGAGCTCTCGCGATAGCCAAGACGTTCCCAAGGAATCGCTCCATCTCGTCGTAGTCATGGATGTGCTGGTCGTTGTTTACATCAGTTGTGGACATGAGACGCTCTCAGTGACGTCATCTCACGGCGCACTCTTCTTCTATGGGTGCTCTTTTGAATTTTTATTTTTCACGAGAAGCGCCACATACTGCTCGACCTGTTGACTCCCAATTCTCGCAAAATAATAATGAATGGAATGTGCATAAATTCGCATTTTCTTTTGCGCAATCGTATTTTCTTTTACGTATTTTAGCCAGTCTGCATCCAAGGGCGTGACTGAAGGGTCAGTTGAGCATGAAGACTTCTGGTGTTAACGTAACATTGAGAAACAAATGCTCATACAAACATCAGGCACTGTTGTCGTAGCAGGTCTTTGTGGAGAAACACATGGTGTTTTATTAGCAGATGAGCGAAGGCCAATTCAATTAATTATATACTGATGGATGTTACTGCAGTTTAAAGCAAATGTCAGAGGTGACTTATGTAAGCGTCACTTGTGACATTTAGATACACAAGATTAAAGAGTGTGATTTAGGCAGAGTACAGAGGGATTGTGTGGGGTTTAAATGTGATCCTGTGTCTAAAATGACACAGGTACCCTATATATGATAAGGTCATAAAGCTGGACACACCTTTATGCTGTGGTGGAGCTTCTTCTGAAATTGCCAAACAAAATTGCAGGTCATCACAGCAGGGCTTTTCTTCCCTGCATCATGCAACTTTCATAAATCAGAATCCAATGAGAGCAAAATACCAAAATGTCAATGTGAGATTTGAATTGGCACTCAGGCTGTTGCACATTCACGGATGCTGATTTTAGCATTCAGGTCATGCCTGACAGCCCATCTCTTATTGCTCTGACTCTGACACACCTCACACACACATGTACCTTTCACCTTACAGAGTGTTTTAGATATGAGTCGTGTCGGGTGGAGGCAAGAGGATCATTACATTAGATGACATGCACTACACATGATGGATGGGGATGGGTGATAGTACGCAGGTAAAACCAGATGACAGGTTAACAGCAGAGTACTGGAGCATGCTGTTTAATTAAGTAGCTCACGGTGCATTCTGAAATTACAGCTTTGCCCAAAATGAAGCGACATACACAGACAGAGGAGAGGAAAATGTAAAGGAAGCCAGGCTGTTGCATTTTGGGGGATGCTTCGCTGCAGATTTAACGCTGTGGCTTCTTTAGCCTGTAGACAAACAAGAAAGGCTCCGATTCAAAGCCGTCTTTGGGATTTTGAGGTCTTCCCCGTATCTGAAGTGTAAATAAACACCACCGGCTCTGTAGTGTGGTGATACGGACCCCCACTGTCCAGAAGCCAAGATGTAAAGAACCCGGTTTTAAAAAATAGAAAAGAAGAACAATACAGCATCCTCGTCTGACTCAGTGGCTCCCAGAAGGAAATCTCTCTTTCTCTAATCTCTAATCTCTTCTTCTTTCTGTTTCCTGCTCTGGTTTCCTCTCCACTTACACACACACTTCCTGTGTGTTTAGAGTATTGGACAGACATTCACACCTGTCTGCAAGGTGTGTGGTACATTATTTGGCTCTGTAACAACACTGTTTCTGTTCTCTGGTAAATTTACCTTTTGTTTGAGACTGGGCTGAATACCAGGTCAGATGATCAACCCAGTTTTAGGGTGTGGTTTATGTTGGTTGTTTATGTTTGTATATTATTCGCTGACACTTCGGATCTATTGAAGGATAATCTTGATACACACATACCTGCATGCGTGTACAGAATCTCTCGTTCTGGTTTGTAATCCGTTTGTATTGTGAGTAGTATTGACAATAGACTGTAGAAAATAATGGATGTAGCTACTGTGCCTGATCCATTGGTTTGCAGACTCCCATTTTAAAGCCCAACATTTGGCATTTTGGCTGCTGCCATCTTGGTTTATTGGAGCCAGATGTGGCCATATTTGGATGTTAGTGTGGAGCTATGGATGAGCGAGGGGTGAATCTGACTCATTGACTGTCACTCAAGTGGCCTTGATAAAACATAAATGGGTGAGCTGCATAAAAATTCACTCCCTGTACAGTTGTCACGAACGTTGAAATTAGTTATAGAGACCAAAACTGTTTTTTGTACCAGGCTGTAAACATGTTTATTTCTGCTGTAAAGTAGAACTCGCCCTTGGAGCCAGCCTCAAGTGGCCATTTGAGGAACTGCAGTTTTCAGCACTTCTGTGTAGGATTCATTTTTCATTCTTGCAGGTTGCTGCTTGGTGTTGACCGATCACATCTGAGCAGCACGTAAACACTCTGTGTGGAGAGGTGGCCCACATTGGCTATTGTTGTAAGATGAGTGTATTTTATAGTAAATAGAGATGCACCGATTTATTGACTTAACATTAGGTATCGTACGATATTCACCTTATTGACTGTCATCTGCCTGTCAGCAAAAAAAAATGACATTCACTGATGGCAGTGGCTGATGTTTTTTCAAGACGAACAGCCACGAAACTTAAATTCTTGAGCAGGTACAAGAAGAACACAATGACTGATGAGATAGCTAGTAGCAGCCCGCAGTCCTCCTGGGGACAATAAAAATGTATTTGGGACAATAAAAATATATTTGGGACAAACACAGATCCTTTCCGGGATGCCTTCAGGACTGAAGGACACAGGAAACTCACTATCTTTGCGTCAGGAGATGCAAGTGGTTTCCCACGTTAACCTTAGCTGTTAGCACCTGGTGGTTGCAACTAACTGCCCACAGAGGTTACACTGAGTTACATTATGATATGTTCAAGTTCTGATCCGTTAAATGCTTATTGTGTGATGGGACATTATAATGTTTTGATGTGTTCAGTGTATTCTTGTAAAATGTAGTTTTTGTCGAGAAACTTGGATAAATACAGTTTACAGTATTACAGTCAAATACAGAAGTTTAATAAATTTCTTAATTACTTGAAATGAAGATTTATTTGTTTACCGAACACAAAAATATTGGTGTCGGCCATTGTTTGTTGGCTCATTTTTGTTTTATTTTAATTCTAATTGGTATTGGCCCAGAATGTCAAGGTTCAGTTTTTTTCAAATAGCTGAAATGAATAGAGGATGAAGTCTTGGCTTGTGTACCCATAAATATTGGTTGTTACTTCCAGAAGCTTATCTTCTTCAGACTGACAGATTTTTTCCTGTGGAAAATGAAATTGACGTGTTTCTTTGGAACTGAGTTATTGATAAAGACCAATGTGATTGTTCAAAATTAACAATCTGACGAGAATTATGTCGCTGGAGAAAAATTTAAAATAGTAATTTCACAACATTCCCTGAAATCAGATCAAGTAAAGCGAAAATAACACCCTTGCTTTGCTTTGTGTTTTAGTTAAAGACATCTACTGAATGCTTTTTAATAGGGCTGTACTGAGATGTCCAAAGCATCTAAGCTTCATTCATAATGATGGTGAAAAAATCTAAATCAACATTCAAATGCCGTGCAGCTTTTTCTTTTGCATGTCCATTTAGTCTGTTTAAACCTGAGATTTCTGCACAGTTGCAAATAAAGATCAGGCTACACTAATATAGCAGTCTAGTTAAACAGCACCATACGTAACATTTATTCCTTAAAGAGGCAACAGATAGCATCTTTTCCTAAATATATCATTATGAAAATAATGTGGGTTGCACAGGGTAGTGACCACAGGAAAATCAGACTATCAGCGTTTACATAGGTTACTTAGTGGTTTTGCAAACTTTGCAATAAGCTTCTGCCACTGGGGGCGAAATTTCACGGAAAAAAATCTGCTTTACAGCAGGAAACGCAACATGTATTTTGAAATTGGTTGATCAGCCAATCAGGGACTGGAGCTGGTCCTTATGAGGAGCTGGGTATGAGATAGTTGAGTCACGAGCACAATGGCAGACGAGCAAAGTTTGGAGACAAGTGAAAAACGGCCTAGCGAAAGAAAACGAGCTCCTCTGTCTGAGGAAGCAAAGAAGAGCAAAAAGGAGAGTGATAAAAGAAGAGGAAAAACAAGAGTAAACCTCAGTCAGGCGTTAAAGAGATGGAGGGAGCTCCGTGACCAAAGAGGCTTCACAACCGGTGTCCAGCTAGCTTTCTTTGTAATGGATCAGTAAGTGACACGGCTAAATGTTAGCTAGACCAGAGAGGACTGTACTGTACTGTACTGGCTGCTAGTTCATTCCTAGCTGGCCAGCATCGCAAATCGCCGCAACCAGGGACCGGGCAGCGAGTGTTGGTCGGCTGACATCCTCGTTGCCATTCTACGGCAGCCCTCGGACAGTGATACCCCCCTCCCTTCCTTCTGTTCTCTTCTCACGGAGGCAGCTATTGACGGACATCGCCCAAAAAAATTAAATGATGGATCACTTTTTTTCCTCATATGTCTCACAAAGCAGAGAGTCATAGTTCCATTACTTTACATACATGGCTATAATATTTGATTTATTATTGATTATCATTACGCCTATGATCTTATTTGGGTGAATATTATAAAAAAGGTAACTTAATGGTGTTGCAGAGTCATCTCAGTAAATCATTAAACAATTACCATGAAAAATGGGATTCAAGTGCACAAGTCAGTGTTCATCAAAAATAATGAATACAATTAATAATTCATCACCTTCACGACACAGCGGCTGGCAGTGACTACACTCATTTGTTGTGAATGCACTTTGCTGTCATGAATGGCATCCTGAATTATGGCTGTAATTGTCGTACCTAAATGTTTGCATTTTTTAAAATGATATCACTCATCAGTCATTACAAGAACCTCAGGACGGCACTCAGATGTCGAGGTCTGTGTTCTTTACACATTCCTGCAGACCTAAATGCATCATATTCAACATGTGTCGTCTAAGATATCCACTGTAGTCTCACTGTTTCGTGCCACATGTTGCCATGCTGCAGATGATTCATGTCATCTGGTGTCTGTTTATCCTGACAGTCTTATTGTGGCTGCAAGTCATTCTGCCATTTGTTTCATCGTTATGGTGATATAAGAAATGGGTAGGATTCAGACATATTTTTAATTCTGCAGTAAAACTTTAGTCTATATACATATTATTGACATATTGAAAGGACCATTCACCCCAAAACATAAAATACATGTTTTTTCCTCTTACCTGTAGTGCTGGTTATCAGTCTAGATTGTTTTGGTGTGAGTTGCATAGTGTTGGAGATATCAGCCGTAGAGATGTCTGCCTTCTTTACAATATAATAGAACTAGATGGCACTTGGCTTGTGTGGCTCAAAGCACCGAAAAATAAATTGATAAAAATACATCCATGACTTTACTGCCTCAAGCGAGGGAGTTCAAGTATATCGGGGTCTTGTTTATGAGTATGGGTAGAATGGAGCGTTAGGTGGATCAATGATTTGGTGCAGCTTCTGCAGTGATTAGGGTGCTGCGCCGGACCATCGTAGTGAAGAGAGAGCTGAGTCTGAAGGCAAAGCTTTTGATTTACTGGTCCATCTACGTCCCAACCCTCACCTATGGTCATGAGCTTTGGGTAGTGACCGAAAGAATGAGATCGCAGATACAAGCGGTTGAAATGATTTTCCTGCGTTGGGTGGCTGGGCTCAGCCTTAGAGATAGGGTAAGGAGCTTGGACATCCAGAGGGAGCTCGGAGTAGAGCCACATCGAAAGGGGTCAGTTGAGGTGGTTCGGGCATCTGATCAGGATGCCTCTTGGGTGCCCCCCGTTAGAGGTGTTCTGGGTACGTCCCACTGGTAGGAGGCCCCGGGGCAGACCCAGGACACGCTGGAGGGATTATATATCTCATCTGGCCTGGGGACACCTTGGGGTCCCCCAGGAGGAGCTGGGAAGCATTGCTGGGGAGAGGGACGTGTGGGGTGCTTTGCTTGGCTTGCTGCCCCCGCGACCCGGCCCTGGAAAAGCAGAAAATTTTTTGAAAAACTCAACAGCAATGTCTCTTTCCAGAAAACATGACCTGGTTACTCAAGATAATCCACAACTCCTGTTAATAGATTCATTTCCATGACAACAGAGGGTTCACCATCCATTCATAAAGAAAGAGTGATATGGTTGAAAAATGAAGTATTGTAATCTGACTTTTAGTTGGGATTGTTTTGTCAAAGTGGCATTGCTTTATTATTTCTCAGTGAGATCTGACACTGCTGTGGTATATATACTTAAAATAGATTGGATCTAATTTTAATTTAGCACTCCTGTATGTGAAGGGAATGTTCCCATCATGCACTGTGTTCCTCTGAGGACTCCTTTATGAATTTATGAGAGCATTAACGCAAGAACAACCCACAGTGTCCGTTTGATTGCAACACAATAAATTGCTTGTTAAAGCTAATTCTCATTCAGCAGATATTGATTTGGTCTGAGTGAAACTGTAATTACATCGTATTACTCACACTGTGATGGACTGTGGGGTGGCACACTTGTCTCCACTAACCTCCTCTCATGCTGCCAATGCAAAGCTATGGTGATAAGCTAAATGTAATGTTGGTTATCTGGCTAGATTTCAAGGTCCACACATGCATTGTAAAACAGTGCAATAAAAGTGGGCTCGAAGCGCTGTGGTAAGCTGTTTGTTAGCAGAGGGGACGGATAAAATCTGGCTGTCCAAACAAACTTCTAGCTTTTAGTACAGGAGCTGTTTCAATGTTCCTTTATATGATTTTATTTGCTCTGTGATTTGCCTCAGAGGTGGGCTGATTCACTGCAGGAACAGAGAGGAGTCTGTTTTTGTGATTCTGGCATCTTCATTGTCAAACTTACATGACTGCGGTGTCTTTGCACTCCATCTCAGGAATCACTGATGAGTTTTCTATAGTCAGGATGAGTGAACCTGAGAGAGGGGCAGCTGATGGGTCAAGAGTGCAGAGGAGCCAAAGGGGGCAAAGGGCCAGACTTGGGGTTCATCCCAATACCTGATCTCGCATCTACGCTTCCCTCACTTGTGTCTCTTCCTTGGGTCTTAGCTCTGCCCTCGTAATACACAGCGGAGAGATGCGAGGAGAAAAGAAACAATGAAATTCGCCTTGAGAGAAATGAGATATCATTTCGTATCGAAAGGGGTCAGTTGAGGTGGCTCGAGCATCTGATCAGGATGCCTCCTGGGTGCCTCCTGTTAGAGGTATTTCGGGCACGTCCCACTGGTAGAGGCCCTGGGCAGACTCAGAACACACTGGAGGGATTACATATCTCATCTGGCTTGGGAACGCCTTGAGGTCTCCCAGGAGGAGCTGGAAAGTGTTGCCGGGGAGAGGGACGTCTGGGGTGCTTTGCTTGGCTTGCTGCCCCCGCGACCCAGCCCGGATAAGCGGATGAAAAGGGATGGATGGATGGATGGATGTCAGTGTTTCCCACAGGACAGGAATCTATTCGTAGTGGTGTGGTCCTGGGGGGGGGGGTATTAAAAATATTTTTCAATACTCATCTGTGTGAAGAAGTGAACATCCAACGTCAGAGTTAATTACTAACGAGCAGAACCACATGGCCGGGCTCCACCGGCTGCAAACCTACGTCACGTCAGCGTAGCGTCGCGGCGTATTCATTTGGGATCCACTGACTGCGTACGGAAGCGACATGTAGAGACGCCAGCGGGGTTGTTTACTGTTTGCCAAGCCGAGAGGCTGCATGTAGGCTGCGTGAAATGTTAAAGCATTTTCCACCTAAGTTATTACATATATTTGAGTTATCTACAAGTTTACTGTACTGTTTGTCATCTACTCGCTTTCAAATGTCCACCACGGACATTTACACAATGTCACGGATAAACATGGGTAAATGCATGGAAAAAATCATCACATATCACCTCTGATAATGGTTTATTCATTTAAAAACACATTGTGCTCGTTTAGCACACTATTTCATATAGTTTTTATCTGCTGGAGGGTCGCGTAGCGCAACAAAAATAGAAGAGCCGCATAAAATAGAGAGTTGTCGTGTGACAGATGGCCTTGCCAGTGGAGCTGCTGTAATTGATTAACAGGGTGGCGAGCTGCTACGGGACTCGCGCTGCAGTTAACACTACTAACAGCGTGAGTTAATGTCTCTGCACATGTTGAGCTTCCAGCTATGTTAATACAGACACAGGCTAATATAACATGATGAGTTAGAGTTGTTCGGACCACTTTTGGACTTGTTTGCCCACATATTTGTACCGAGAGGTCTTTGGATCCGTTCTGCTACTACGTCTGCTTCTTCTTCTTCTGGTGGACCAGGTGCGTTAAGTGCGTCTTTACGATGCATACTGCCACCTATTGCACCGGAATTGTAACGACAAGCTACATTCACAGACACTGACTCCCATTATAATGTGTTTATGAGCGAGGTCGAACACGTAGCACCAAAAGCAGAAAAATCTATATGTGGCGGAGATAATTTATTCGTGGCGCACCGCCACAGATAAATGAATGTATGGGAAACACTGGATGTAATTTCCTCCAAAGTGTCTTGTGAAGTAACGGCAGTTTCTGATGACGTTGGCAGCTTGCTATCAGTAGGCTTAATGCCTGGTTCACACTACATGATATCAGCCCGAATATAGCGACGCAGCAATGTATGGTGTCGGCATGACGGACATAAAGTAAGAAAATTTAAAAATGGCGGGGCTTTTACTCACCACAACTGCAGAGGCTACCAGCTTCATCTGAAACAGACTACATTATAAACGGGCTGTTACTTATTATTCCCTCTGTATTTTTATAGTTTTATTTTTTATCCACTACCGTTCACCTTGATAAATTCAATGCACTGTGCCGTCATTTCAAATTCAACACTTCCTGTATCTGTTTCAAATTAAAAGCCCCTTATAACTTCAGTTGAGAGAATCCCCTCATTTTCTAAAAAGGCTTTTATTGTGAAACATTTGCAGGAACTTGTTGTGGAGGATTCAGTGACTTGCATGTTTGCGTACGGTACTTCAGATGTAGCTCCTGCTATCTGGTGGCGCTTTTTATGTTACTGCAACAACATTTCGGCTGGCACATGAGCTGACTGAAATAATAGTAAAAGTAATAAAAATAGGACAAGAATAACCCGATGACATCACACACGTCATGAAAGACGACTGGGGATAAATTGTGTGGACCATCGTGTAGTGTCATGTCATGGCACGATTTTATGACTCCACAATTGCATAATCTGACCTAGTGACTGTTTGAACGGACAGAAATATTGTGTTGTGTGAACCAGGCATTACAGACTTTATTGACAGCTCTAGAAACTTTTAGAGTTTGTGTCTACACACACATAATGTGTATTCATCAGGGAAAATTGAGCTTTGTACACGACCAGGTGCAATGCAGAAACGAGCCTTCTCACTTCTCTATACCACATTTATCTTTTGTGTGAAAAGTGAAAGACCTCAGCTTTAAGAGTCTGAGTTAAAGAACATTTGATGAATGTTTTGTCTTTCCTTTCCATCTGTACTTTTTCTTTGCTGGAAAAACCCCCTACATTGGTTAAGGCAGACAGAAAAGGCAGAAAATGTCATATGAATAATTTTTGCATCTGTCATTTGTTACGGTTTTGGATGACAAAGAGGATATCGTTCTGCCCCGAGGGCCGTCGGATCAGAAAACACTTACATGTGTCATTTTAGAAAGCAGCGACGAACAGCGTATTTTGTCATGCAGCTTGAAGGACTTGTTGGGGAGTGAAGCCAAAGATTTCCCAAACCTCTAAAAAGCAGCAGAATCACATTACATAATATTATTTCAGTTTTAGTACAGCCCTTTCCTGCTGTATACATTGAACAACCATATGCACTAAAGATGGTTGTTTATCACCATTTTACAGCAGCTACAGGTCCAGTGGTGATAAATGGCTACTTTCAGGAGAGAGGCCAGACATCATATATATGTCAGAGACGACCACGGCTACAATGTACAAGCACGGTATACTGCGTGTGATTCACAACATGTAATTCTTTCAGAGAGCTGTAAAACATATTGGAGCTCTCTGACCTTGTAAATACTCCAGGCGCCACAAGTGTGACAAGCAGCTCAGACGCCAAAACCCAAGAACAGGGATCCATTAGATTGAATTCTGAGTATACAAACAACTCACATACAGCCCTGGAGAACATGTAATTAATGACCTTTGAGTAAATGTCACGAAGTTAACATAGATCTCGAGGATGACATTAAACCGCCAAAGCTAAATAAACACTCAGGATTAACTTCTGTTTTTGTCAGAGAAGGTTAATTAATGTCTCATTCTGGAAAGTTTGCTACAGGAGGAACTGAGAAGTCACCATAGTGATGTGACGGTGCTTCTGATTGGATTATAAAACTTTCAGTTTCTTGTAGTTTTTAAATGAGCAGTAAGAGGCCGAACATCAACCCCTGCCAAGCAGAAAACAAGCACAGCCCAGAGAGGGCACTAATCTGTGATCTGCCTTCCGGGAGGGTTTGTTGAGCAGATAGACGCATGAAAGCGATCTTATTTCATTCACCTGGACACCAGCTGACCAAGCAGATCACTCTGATGGATGACAATTGGGAGACGACTCTCTCCCGCCGCAGAGACTTGGCCGACTGGGCTGCAGCCCGGCTCAGCGGGAGCAAACGACCCCCGCCGGAGCTGTCTGCTCTGCCGCCGCTCATGACTTGCCTTATCTGCCCAGGTAAATGAAATCCAGATGGACTGCTGAGGGAGAGAAAGAGAGTTTAGAGAGTTCTGGCTCCTGTGAATGGATCTCTAAACACAGGGTTCCTCTTTTACTCTGGATTAGACCCAAAAAACACTGCTCTATTCAGAATCCCAATAGGCTAACACTTCTTTTCAACCCTTTGTGTGCAAATTTAACCCATGCCCCCTGAGAAAAAGAAAAAAGGCCAGACATAAAAGCAGCCATAATCAGTAACTTTTGTCATGTTGTTGTTGTCAAACGATATTGAAGATGGTGGAGTTGTTGTCTTTGTTCGATCCAGCTATCAAGCACTGTCGTATGTCATCAAATAATTAAGTAACTTAAAACAAATATGGCGTTTACCTCATTGATCAACTAGCTTGTGTAACTCAGTGGCCATCAGCATGTGATTCTGCACATGCAGAACATAGTACATAGTTAACACCACATCACACCTGTCACATGTCACATGACATACTTATTAATTAAAGGCACTGTGCATGAACGTCCACAACTGACGCCAGAGGGGTACCCAGAGCGTCATAGCTTGAAGCTAGGGATGCACAAAGATATCAGCACATCATCGTCATCGGCCAATATTGGCTTTAAAACGAATTCATCAGAATCAGCCAACATGCTTTTTCTTATGTTGCACAATGAATGAGTACTGAGCGTGACATGCAACGTCTGCAGTGATGCGGACACTGTGCCGGACCGTCGTGGTGAAGAGGGAGCTAAGTCAGAAGGCAAAGCTTTCGATTTACTGGTCCATCTATGTCCCAACCCTCACCTATGGTCATGAGCTCTGGGAAGTGACCGAACCAACAAGGTCGCAGATACAAGCAGCTGAAATGAGTTTCCTCCGTGGGGTGGCTGGGCTCAGCCTTAGAGATAGGGTGAGGGACATCTGGAGGGAGCTCGGAGTAGAGCCCCTGCTTCTCTGTGTCGAAAGGGGTCAGTTGAGGTGGTTCGGGCATCTGATCAGGATGCCTCTTGTTAGAGGTGTTCCCAGGCACGTCCCACTGATAGGAGGCCCCAGGGCAGAGCCAGAACACACTGGAGGGATTACATATCTCATCTGGCCTGGTAACACCTTGGGGTCCCCCAGGAGGAGCCGGAAAGTGTTGCTGGGGAGAGGGGCGTCTGGGGTACTTTGCTTGGCCTGCTGCCCCACAACCTGGCTTCAGATAAGCAGATGAAAATGGATGAATTGATGGATATTACATACACTGAAAAGCAATCAGTTTCATGTCTCCTCAAAAAGTGTATATATCGATATCTGTATCAGTTATTGGTTAAATGAGTTGTTGCATATCGGCATTAGGGATGGGCAGCACAAGCAAAAACACTATTCAAAAATCGTGGCAACTATTCAACAATTTTTCAAGCCACACACACAGAGATCCATTCATCATTAAAGGCCCGAACATACTTGGGCGGAACGTACGCAAAACGGACTCCACGGAGGTCCGTGTGGACTCAAAGCAGACGTCTGCAAGCCCTGTGCGCGCAAAGCTCAGTTTTTACGATTGTGCGGACTCCGCGCCGCGCACCAGTGACTGCTCGGCATGTAATTTTTACATCGCAGGGATTTTTCACGGACATTTTTACAGGAAACTACAACGCAGAAGTGCGCTCGACTATGAAAGCTCGAATGATTGCGGACATTCCTCGCGGAGTAGTAGTCTCTGCATGTTTCTCCTGTTTGTAGAAGAGTATCAAACTAGATGGTAGCCCATCTCACACCGCTGTAGCAATCCTATACTGCCCTCGTGTGGTTAGGAGCTGAATTGCATGTCAAATAAAGCAGGGAAATAAGACGGCGAATAGTAATAGTTGCATTAAAAAATCGATTTTTCAAAAATAAAACGACTATTCGAAATTAGAAAATCGTGACCCATCCCTAATCGGCATATCGGATGATCCAATTTCATGCATCCCTACATGAAGCAGGCCACTAATCAAGCTGCTGGGAGTGAGAACGTGTTGCTCAGTGCAGTCTCTCATTGATCACAGACAGACCCTTATTTATCTTAATTAAATGATTGCAAATCGTCCGTAATGTCATTTACCCTTCCAATGCAGATCAGCTGCTATCTCCAAAGTTGGCGAAGCTCTTCCTCCCCTGATCACATCATATCGTCTGTTCTGCATGGGGCCATTCCTCTGTGTTCACTCAGGCTTCACATATTGCTGGACAGCTTGTAGGGAAACCTGCCTGATAGGCCAGGGTGGCAGCGATACAGCTGTGATGAGAGTCTGATGGGTGATAGACTGTGGCACTTTATTACCTAAAGGGGCGTGTTCAGCTCATCTCAGTGTGCTCAATCAATGTAAATCTGTCCGGCTGGGGAATTTATGTCCTACATGATGAAGTGCTTTGCTTTACTGTGCTGCATTAATTTGACGGGGCTGCAATGTAGTCAATGACACCATTTTCCACTCATTGCCAAGAATAATAAGTGAGACATAAGTCATACAAATACACTACCATTTGTCCAGTCCTCCAGCGTCTATTCTTGGAATATTCTTCTTATGGGTACAGTATTTATTTCCTTTTTTTCCCCCCACTCTCACATTTGCTGAATTAATCTGTCCCCTTGTGTCAGTTCATCAGACCACCACAGCGCTGTGCCAGCGTACTCCTCTTTAAAAAAACAGCCGGCTGACCAAATGCTTTAGCTGAGAAGCAGTTGCTAGGAGACACCTCCTCCCTGCCCAGCGGATGTCTGGGTAGCCCATTGTAAAAGTGTGTGTGATGGAGGGAGAGCGTGAAAGAGGGAGACAGTTTAATTCTGGTTCAGAGGAACAGTAAAATGGCCTTGGCTGATTTACAAGTGCTATATACTGTATACCACTTATTGTATAAATATCAATATCTTATTGCTAAATTGGAGTTTTATAAACAAATAAAACCACAGATGAAATATAATATGCATCACAGGGGGTTAGTTTTGTTTATGCTACTGCAAACGTCTCAAACATTTAGCTTCAGACACTCCCCTCTTCATTTGTAAGAAAATAAACTGCAAAGACACGTCTCGAAATGTGCAAGTAGTTATTCGGAAGCAGGGAGAGCCCAAAACACAAACACAGTGGGTAAAACCTGACTCCACTGCCTTGCTGGAAATCATTCAAGGGAATGCATTGTCAGTGACTTTGACCTTGGTTGCTTGGTTACATTAAGTCAAGAAAATCTGACTGGGATTAAATTAATTTTACTCTCATGGAGGAGGGAAGCTGGCCGTTTTCTTGTTTTATTATGAACCGGTGATTCATCTTGCAACAAATCTCCCAAATCCTGCCTGCAGGAGAACACAATACATGTGCAGAAGACACGGGAGAATTTTAAGATACTTGTACATTAGTAACTCCACAGTACAGAGAGAAATAATGCGCTTTTTATGTTACTACATTTATTTGATAACTTTATAGATTCATATTATTAACACAAAACATTGGAAAATGTGATATATTATTACAGATTAAGGCTGCTTTCAGACCTAGAGTTGTCTTGCTTTGGTCTGAATCAGGGTCTCATTTTGTTACAAAGTTGTATAATTACCAAGAGTTGGTTCATGTTCTCACGGCAGCATTTACCAGCGGACCAGATCAAATGCCATGTGTGAAAAAGCTGCTCTTGATTGGTGAGAATTTCCATGTGGGAAAAATCCAGGAAGTAAACCAAACGTTGAAGAGGAGTACACTTGCAAGTAGGGTTGGGTCGGTCCAATTCGGTTCGGTACTCTGTCTTTTTTTTTTTTTTTTCTGAGACCGACCGGACCGCATACTCAGGCCCGGTAAAAGTGGACGTCCACAAGCCCTGTGCGTGCAAAGCACGACCGCGCGGACTCCGCTCCGCTCACCAGTGTCACACAAAAGACTGTTAGGCATGTATTTTTCACATTGCGGGGATTTTTCACAGACATTTTTACATGGAGTCTGCTCCACTTACAGTACGCCCGAGTCTGTGGGCACCTGTGTCTGCCTCTTCGCCAAGTGCACAGCGAACAGGAGAGAGAGGGGGGTGGGGGTGGGGCGGGTACTGAGCTAGGGGGCTTCGAGTGCACATGCGCCGAGGCCTCTACTGTAGCCTGGAGTTTGTTTAATAGTGATGGGGAGTCGATAATGGCGGACAATTTAGTTTTGAAGAAGTCAAAGAATGTGCCACTATGGCAACACTTTGGCTTTGAGCCAGATGAAGGAGGCAACCCTTGTTTGCACTGATTGAGTAAGCTGCAAAATTTATTTGTAAGGAATAAAAGAAACAACGTGTTACTGTCATTCTGTTGTCCTATGGTCGCTTTTTATTTTAAATGAGTCAATTGCGCCCCCAAGAGGTGAAAATCCGGTATTACCAACTTGATGCGTTTTTTGTTTTTTTTTTTTACAAAAACTGGACAGTTTTTTTTTTTTTCTCATACCGACTCAACCCTACTTGCAAGATAAATGTGACACTTTCTAATGTCACAATGGAGGGACAACTACGCAGCTTGATTGTAGCACTGCTCATCGTAGACTATATTGCTGTCATTAGGGATGTCACGATTATAGATTTTCTTGGTACGATTATTGTCAGAGAAATAATCACGGTTTTATGATTATCACGATTATTAATTTCACACTATAAATGTGTAAAATCACATGAACACTCCTTATAGATCTTTAAGTTTCATTTATTTCCATGCCAACATAACAAAAATAATGTAACAACAAAGAAAAGTAACCAAAAAGTAGTGTGCGGACTCTACTTTCACTACATGCCTCTTTGTGGTCCAGCAGTCTAAGTTTTTTCTAGGATGTGTGTTTCTTTTTGTTCTCTTTAAATTACAACTACACAAATAAATTAAGAGCACATCTCGTGCAGTGTTAATAATAAATGAAACAGACATCGTGCTGGAAGGACAAGTCCAACATTTACTCAGCACCGATGGGAGGAAGCAAAAGGAGGTAATACTAATGCTAAATGTTCACTGACTGAGGACCTTGAGAAGACATTACGTATATCTTCCACATTACACACTGACACTGAAACAGTCTGACGACTAAAAAAAAGTATTTGAACTTGTAACGGTCGAATATATGAAATGTGCCTTTAACATGGTGTATACTGTGTCGCCTAGCAGCAACGTCATCAAGCAATGTCTGTTATGATTTGAGTCTGTTGGGCGCACCCAGCGCTGGTCGGACATATACTTATGTGCTCCTGCTTTTTCTTTTATCTCACAACACAACAGAAATGGTTTTAAGTACGTGTGGCGACTATTTTGTTCATGCATGAAAATGTAGTAGCCGTATAACCGGGCTTGGTAAGCTTGGAGTGTTTATAAGTTGATGTAAAAATAAACGACGAGCATTTGTGAAATGCTCGTGTGGACGTGAGTTTCTGCCTGTCGTCTCACTCCAAAGAGCTACACGGACCCAAAACTGTTACAACCTCATGCAAAACTATCCATCAAAAAAGTTTTTGAGACATGCCTTAGCTTGTCACATTGCACTGCAAGCCCAACTCGTATCATATCACTATGCCATTAATTGCAAATGACACGCTAACATATAATTTTTAATTCAGTGTTACATTAGATAAATCGAGATTGATGTATTTTAACCCAGTTATTGTGCATTTATCTTTACTTGCGCATGTAAAGCCGGGTTGTTGTACCGCAGGTGTTGTATCATGTTGCTTGTGTTTGATCCTTTGGCCGTGACTTTTTTGCGGCATGTTTTACAAACTGGAAAGCCGTCGTCAACAATGACCCCTTGGTCATTTTGCGATAGCCAAAATGATCCCACACGGCTGACTTTATCCGTTTTTTTGGGGGGGGGAAGTCTTCTTCATCCATACTTCATCACTCGGAGACTTTTGTAACTTTGTTTTCGTTCCATGCGAGTTGCGCTGACCTACTGTATATGGTTCCGCGTCCCGGCATAATCTTTGGAGAGTGACGGTGTTGAGGAATCTTTACAAATAATTAACTGTGGCGTTTAAAATCGCAGTTAATAGTGAAATCAAGTAATCGTGACATCCCTAGCTGTCATTGTTCATTTTAGTTAAACCATACGGTTTGAAAACGAGGCGCGGCTCCAACTAGAAAACAATGTTTTGATGCATTGGATGTGTTGAATGTGCATATTAAGGCAGTACAGGAGGAGGTGCACATTAATAATCCTCCAGGACTGTAACATGCTCATGTTTAACCCAAACAATGTGTCATGTGACTGCAGCTGGTTCAGATCCAGGTCGAAACACCTTCTCACCACAAACCAACCGCACCAGAGTTTGTTTGTAACCGGACTGAGACCACCTCTTCAAGAAGGTCTTGTTCCGGTTGTTTTGCTGCGCACCTGAGTGTGATTGCTGTGTTCACACCTGCCCAAATGAGCTGCACTTAGGGGGCAAACGAACTTGAGTTCAAACCAAACAGGGCAGGTGTGAAAGCACCTTGTCACATAGCATATAAGCCTTGTCATATACTCACAGGCCTGAGATGCACCTCTACATGCACTAAATGGAGAGGTGTCAGAGTGAGGGTGCTGCAGTGTCCACGAGGTACCTAGTTACCAGCTACCAGTCCATGCTCCATATTTGGTCCATACCCAAGTCCATATGAACTAAGCTACTGCTGCCCTTATAATACAAAGCAGTTGAAAAGCGGCAAAGTATCCCTTTAATTATCTGAGTACTTCTTCCATCACTGGGTTTGGGGGGCTAAAACTACTTGATTAAGGTTATGGAAAGATGGTGGTCAAAGAATATAGGACAGTGGTTAGCATTGTCGCCTCACAGCAAGAGGGTTTGTGGTTCAAATGTGGGGTGGGGGGTTCAGGGAACATATTGTGGAGGGCTCGAACCCCGGGGAGGAGGAACCCCCCAGTGTGGAGTTTGCATGTCCTCCCTGTGTCAACGTGGGTTTTCTCTGGGTACTCGGGCTTCCTCCCACAGTCCAAAGACATGCAGGTTAATTGGTGTCAGCCCTGTGATAGTCTGGCAACCTGTCCAGGGTGTACCCTGCCTCTTGCCCGATGTCAGCTGGAATAGGCTCCAGCCAAATGCGCCCCCTAACAGGATAACCAGTGACAGAAAATGAATGACTGAATGAATGAAAGTAAGTCAAAGCTGCACTGAGAAAGTGTACAATTCTTCAGTTCACAGCTTCTACACTGTGAGTGTGTGTTATCAGTAATCAAAAACATGTCAGTGTTGTTCGCTGTCTTCGTACTCTCACACATGCATCTCTCTTGTGACTTTTTCCTGTCTGCTGAACTTGATCTTTGTCCCTTGTGCCTCTCTGTACTGCGTGTGTGTTTCTTCTGTTGTGAAGCAGCGCTTTGAAGCGGAGGTTTACTCTAACAAATGGTCTCTGCTGGATCAACTGCAGTAAAAGCTTCCCTGCAGTTTGCGTGGTCTGAAGTCAACTTCCCCAAAGAGTGCATATGGGTAGTAGGAGGAGATGCAGAAGAGTGTGTGGGCTGAGTTGTTGCCGTCATATATGTGACCTTACCCTACAAAGAAACTGATGTTTCCCACCCGCTCACTTCCTCTCTGGCTTTTAGATAATTAAACTGATATAAAATGTGGGACTAGAAAATGTTTTGTTTCTCTTAAATTCTCAATTATTTTGTGTGAGGCCCCGCAGTGCAAATCAAATGACATCCAACCACATATTAGACTAAAACAAGACAAACAGTTGATCTTTGAACATGGTCTGTGGTAGAGGTCATATTTATTTTCACTGTATTCCCACCGCAGCACCTTATCTTGATTACACTGACGGGCGACGAGGGCTGAATTATCTGTTATTTGGTAGAGACACAGCAGAGATTGTTTATGAAATATGTTTGTGATGTAGAGGTCTGAGCTCATAAAAGCCAGAGAGCACCATTATCAAACACACACTTCATAACAGAGATTAAATCACAGTCTCTATGGTGAAGCTCACAGCAACAAAACACTGATTACACTCGCTGTGCCTCACCTTCGCGAACACTCAGATGTTTTTTCAATTATTCAACAAGGAAAAAAACATTTAGCTGTTGGGTTGTGTTTGAACGCAGCCTTCGTGTTCCTGTCAAAAACTGACAAGATTAATCAGAAGACATAGATTAAGATCAACATTGATAATGCATTTACAGTTTAAAGCTGTAATGATGAACATTTTAATCTTAACAATGAATCAAATGACTGTGTAAATGAAGAGTGCTGGTCAAAGTGATGAGCACACAGTGACCTGTTACCCAAAGCTGCAGTTCCACTGTGCCTTTTAGCATCTTTCAGCTCATCGTTTTGGTTTGCAACCCACAAACTTTTGGGCAGAAACATGGTCTACGCAAAAAGGCGTACACAAGTACTTCAAGCTCATGGATGTATCATTAGATCTGGATACTGGACCCTAGATGGCGCCTTTTCCGTTGAGTAAAAATTGCTTACCTGGTTCATACAGCGAAAAAAATATGCGCCATAGTGTTTCTCCGTCTGGCACCGACTGATAGTTCCTGTTAAGCCGATAGACTTTACATGCACAGTTAAGTTGAGCTACGGTTACAGCTCGAGCAAGTCATTTAATTGGACTACTTACCTTGTCCCAGTGTACAAGCACAGGAGGGAATCAATTTGGTGACCAAAGTACGTCCGACTCTGCTACAATAGGTGGCCATATGCCCCCTTTCACCTTGTTAGTAATGGACCTTTTGCCAGTGGACCTATTAGGTTACAGACCAAACAATCGGAAAACAAGTTAGCCACGGTTAACTTCCTTCACAGATATTTGTTTGATACTGTGGTCATGGAAACACTCCTGTTAGCTTGATATCACCCCCTTGGAGGTATACTATGAAGGATTGTTGGTTACTGTTTGTAAGCACATTCGTCAGCCAAAGTGAAAGTAAAACCCAACCCACGTTCACTCTTGTTTGGTGTTACGCCTCTCTATATTATTGTTTTTGTGGCAATGTGTCTCTTGGACGCTTGCTGCTTATGCTCTGGCACCTTACTGCTACCTTTTTATAAAGTCCTGATCTCACCTGAGCGATGTGGGGGTCCACGCCCACAAACGTCCTGAACACAGAAAATAAGAAGAAAACAAGAAAATGCAAGCATCTGCTGAAGTTTGTGACCGCCAGTGGTATCTAAGAGTGCATGTTGAAGTTCACTGGGGTTGTGCATTTGCACCAGCTCAGCCAGTTGTGTTTGCATATTTTCGTAGACCATGTTTCTGCCCTTACTATTTTGGTTCACTCTCACCAGTTTCATCATCAGCATTTCCAGAAGCTGCAGGCAGCTGTTTCAATGATAAAGCTCTGAAAGCTTGCTGTACGCTACTTGCCCAGCACCAAATGGCAAACTTTGTGACCAGCTGGTGAACCAACCCGGTCTCACTCCAAAGTTGTCGGAATCTGGTGCGTGGGCAGTGACTTCCAGTATCAGACACTGACGAAACACGGCGGTACAAGACCGAAAGTTAACTCAGCACTACTCCAAGTAGGGCGGGTTGGCGGGGGTTGGTGGACTTTTACCTGGGAGAGTGGTGTTTGTGTTCAGGTGTGTTAGTTGTTTAGGTAAAAAAAAAAAAAAACATCAACTTGCGGCGTTGTACTGATGTGGTGCGTTTATTTTGACAGAGACTGTATGTAAACAGTAAATTTCCTGTGAAAACCAAAGTGTAATTTGAAAGAAGACAATGCATGTAACAGGGCAGAACTTGACACGGCGTCCCAGAACGTCAACGACCAATGCACCCGGGATACCTTGCACATTGGATCTAGACATGGAAAGTCCATGAACAAACGTCGATATGTGACGAGGTTGGAGTGAGAATGTGTTGGGTGAACATAGTAGAGCATTTAGTGGATTATTCAATCAATGGGACTGAATAATATACTCTTGTTTATTCATTCCTCCTTTGCTGCGCCAGAGATTAGACCGTTGCATTGCTCTCCAGCAGCTGGGTTAAAGTGGGTGTGATCCAGCCAAGAGCTCATTCCTAATTCCAGTTTTGTCATGTCTCTCCAATTCTTTCCGCCTGCCCCTAAGACTACACAGATTAAAGCCTACTTTCTTACCCTGACCCTGAGTGCTGACTCACTCTTTCACAGAGGCTCTTTCACCACTTTCTCCACATTGAAATTTGGACTTTAAACTGAAAGTTTGCTAGATTAGTTAAGTTCAGATCCTCTAGCCTGTATATGTAAAGTTAAACTCTGAAATAATGCAGGCATTTAGAGAACACATTGAACTGTGTGCCACTGGGGTTTGGTTTTGAGCTAGACAATATATTTTATTACAAAATCAGAAGACAGATATTTTCTTGGCAGTGAAATGAAAAATGACAAGGTATTCTTTTTCACCAAGACAAGACAGGAAGTCACACACGGAGTCAACAGATGAATAGATGTTGAAATACAGTGTCCTTGCAGCCCATCTCAGATTTGGTCTCACAAGTTGACAAGCTGTCACCAACCCCATAGTCTCAGATCAATAACACAGCTGTTTGGACTCCATCTCTGTCTGCCCCGTCGTGGTTGATGGACGCTCTGTCTGTCTACCTGTCCATCTTAACTGTGTTGGAGCGTCAGCCTGGGAAAATAAAGCACACATAGCTTGGCAGACAGATGGCGAGACACATCCACAATCAATACTTAATGTGAGGTAGAGGTAGTTAGAATGAAATGATATGGTCGCCTTATTTTTTCCACTTAAAAGTACATGTCATGCTCCTCGGGACTAAACTGTGGGCCGCTGTTGACTTATATAAAAATATGAATAGTCTCTCGTACAATGAGTTATTCACTAGACTCCCTATTTTCTTGAGCTGATCCATCCTGACGTCAGCATTTTTAGGTTTGTGTGAAACAGCAGAGAACTTTAAACATCAAATGCACAGTGACAGCAGCAGTTCCCACAGCACTGCGTTCTGGATGCTTAAGAAGTCAGTATCTTAAATGTGACTAAATCATTTTTAAGGATGCAATGAAAGATGTTTTATATCAGAAACTATGTCAGTAACAACACTGCTGTTTTTGTCAGATGAATAGCTCTCTCATTTTATGGTCTTATGTTCCCGTGAAAAAATGAGGGAATTAGTGTGCTTATTAAAAAGAAATCTGGTGGGAAAAAAAACAGCCACACAAAATATAAATGAAGTTGTAAAAATGCCATGATGGCAACATTTACAAAAACCTTCCCTCCCGTCCTTAGTAATATAGCTTTTGGGTGGAAAGAGAAACTTAATTAACATTTTGCTTTTTAGTTTAATTTTTCACTTCCCAGTCTCTTACATAAAGGAAATGTGGAGCTGTTATTGCCTTAAAAATACCTCATTTATGTAAACTATGGTGAATGAAGTAGTGTAGCCTATAGTTCGGCTTTAGCTTCTAACTATCTTTGTCTTTTTAACCTGTTGTTGCTGCTGAGTCAGTTTGACATCCTGGATATATCCTTCAAACACAGACTGTAGACCCCTCTGTCTGCTTCTCTCTGGAGTCACTATTTAGTTTTCCCAAAAATATGATAATATGTCTTCAGGGAGTGCAGTTAGTTACAGTGTGGGCTCCATGCTTACTCTGACAGCTTGTTGGACCATCATGAAGGGGCGGGGCTTAGCAAAAGGTCAATTGTGATTCACCAAAGTCACACAATAACACAAACAAATTATAATCAAGGCGGTGTCTCTCCATTGACAAAAATTACTAGTTTTGTCAATGGAGAGAAGAGAGCATCGATATGTTTCACTTTAAGTCAGCGCTCGACAGTGCGAGCGTTTCACTCGCATTTGCGACTAAAAATAGGTGTGTGCAAACTGTAAAAAATATTTACGGGCACATGTGCGCATAAAAAAATCAGCCAAAGCAGCCTATATTTTTGTCAATAAAAAAATATGATAATCTAACCGCAAATGTTGGAGGAACTCCAATGCCACCTTCCCTCTTCCCTCTTCCCCGTGTGACACGGTTATGGGCGGTTTTCCAAGCCACTGTTGGCACAATGAATATAAGTCCCACTGTCGGCAGCGTGGAAATAAGTCAAAGTGTGGCGGAGACGAGGGACCGGGTTAAGCGTCGGACCTCCGGGGAAGCCTGCTCCGTTCTCCCTGCAGTTAGGGACCATTCGCCACGGTACCGCTGCTGGGCAGGGTGGAAATAAGTCCTGCAGAGTTTCAGAGGACCTGGAGAATGTTTAGGATAGTAATAACATTATATAAGATAATCATATTGCAAAGATAATATATATAAGATAATAGCATTAAAGACAAAATTAAATTGCAATACTTTTTCAAAACTTGATGATTTTACCTTTCTGTACATTTTGTATACAGATTCATTAAATAATTTTGCTTGTAAATGTCTATTTGCATCACGTTCATTACGGAAAACACATTATTTGATCAATTTACATTGTGCCCCTAAAGTTCTTTGTGCGCTCCTTACTTTTTCAACTTAGGAGCACATGCGTTCCTTGGGAAAAAAGTTAGCGTCCAGCCCCGTAAGTTCACTTCCCCATCCCCATCTGTCTGTTTGGGAAGTACTGAGCATGTGACTGGATAAATATGACTTGGATTATACTGCAGAAGTTGTGTGAGAGTTTGTAACAGCACGTTTTGATGTAAAACCTGGTCGCCTATGACTTCAACTCATCAAGAATTTACTTTGTTTGAATTCTTTGTTCATCTTGGAGGCATACTTGTTACATACAAGTTTTTTTCTCTAGTTCACTGTAACACAAGGTAAATATTTGACATGCAAATTACCATTTGGGGGGTGAAATAATCCTTTAAGACAATCTAAAATTGTAAAACTAAAATCCTGAACATCACACATCTTTCATCATGGTTTCACTGGTTGCTTTGGAATTTCTTTTCACTGTAAGACTTAAAATATCAGTTATCCCAAAACTGGCCAAACAGCTCTCACAGGTAGGTGATTCTGTATTCTGAATCTGATAGTTGATATAATAGAATAAGTCATCCAAAGAAAAGAGAGAAGAATAAATTTGGAGAGAAAGGGGAGAGCTTTTCCTCTTGCCAGCCTCTATTGATTCTCCTCCAGGCCTTCCTGTGAGGATGCCCTGACCAGAAAGTAGTAATGAATAAATCATGGGGCAGCAAAGCATGAAAGAAAAATTGAAATGAGGTCTCAGATGTTTAAAGGTGAGCAGATAGCTCACGATCTCCAAACTTCACTTTATCTACTGTACACACTCCGAAGAATTTCCCCATAAGGCCTTTGCAGTTTTGTTCTCCCTGATTCGATGGGATCACCTGGACAGATCTGTCCATGAGGGATTGATTGAGCAGAGTTGCCTTTAAAGGAATCTTCTTGAGGCAATCCCACCAGGCGCGCTGTATGGTTGTGCTCAACAGGCTTCACTGGGGGCTTTGCTGTGGGGCTGGAGTACGCTGGTGGGTTATTGACATTCAGCTTGGCTACTGCAGCTGACCTTTGCTTCTCCATACGTTATTCTGCTGTTAATAAGGAGGAAGTCGATTTAATCCCATTTCCAGAGCTATGTGTTATTTAAATTGGCGCGTGTCTGCATAACATTGGCCAGAAAGTATGGCCCACAGCCAGTGGTTTGCATCAGCGCACAGTTGGAGATCTCTGACAGCCAGAACAGGTTTATAGTTTGGCGTCCAAACTAAATGCTTGGGTGTAAAAAAAAAATTATGAAAATGATATGGTTAGATGCAATGCAAATATAATAATTTTATGTTAAAATAATGACAAAAACACAGCATTGAGCTATGTATACAACTTCTATCAATCAGTCTCCAATCCAACCCTATGGACAGAATAAATGTTGGCATTATGCGTTTTTGCAAACCATAAATGTTACATTTTTAAGTTTCACATGGAGTGGATATGTTAAAACTTCAGTGTTTCCACTACATTCATTTAGCAGCAGCGGCACGCACATCCTATTTAGGGATGCACCGAATATATTCGGCCGAATATTGCAAAAAAACACATATTCGGTATTCGGTGGAATAAGTGAAAAGCAAGGCCGAATAATAGCGGCGTGTTTTGATAACGCAATCTAACAGTGTGCGGTGACGGACGGAGCAAAATGTTGACAGTGTGGCGATATTTTACTCCGTCCGTCACAGCACTCACATTTGCAACTAAAAATAGTTTTGTGCGGGCAAAATAAATCATTCAGCTCGCTGTGTGAGTACAGATTTCAATCAGCAGCAGAAACGAAACGGCGAAACCCGCCGGTTGTGGGTTGAACGGGGGTCACAGACACGGACAGGAATGCGTATTCCTGTCAAATATGGCGGTGCATTATAACGGCTTACCGGCGACGGAGAAGTTCGGCTCCAGGTGAATAACTTGTTGTCATGACTGCCCAAAAGTACCTGAACAGCCAAACCATGGCGGCACACAGTATGTGGCGTATCAGAGGAGAAACGAGCCGTTCACATTTCTCTCTTTGTGTCCACAAACCTCACTGCACTTTAGGGACTGTTCTTAACTTGTCAGGGGAGGAGGGTGGCTGGTTGATTTTTATTTCATTTATTTATTTTATTTTGATCCCCCTTATGTTCATCACTTAGTGATGCTGTTTTGTAAGTTTAAGTCAATAAGTAATTTATTCCATTGAAATATCATTGATGTATTATAGAAAAGTGATTTATCTTTTTATAAATGACAAAAGGCACATCTGCCTCATTTTCGCTGTGGTATCGTGATACTACTCAGAACCGTGATACTTTCACTGGTATCATACCATGGGCCCCAATTTTGGTACCATGACAACACTAATCTGGAGGGGGTTTATCTGCAAAAAGTAATGAAAAACTAAAAAAACGGCATTCGGTATTCGGTACTCGGTATTCAGCCAAGCGTTTAATATTATTCGGCTTCGGCTTTGGCCACAAATTTTCATTTCGGTGCATCCCTACTCCTATTGGAATTAACGTTATTCGCGGGATCTTAAAAGTGACATCATCACTGGAGCACCAGGTCAGAGTCTGTCGTCTTGAAAAATAGGGCAGTGAACCAGAGAGAAGAAAAAGGTAGATTTTATTAGCTGAAGATAACTTATAATATCAATATTTCAGAGAGAGAGAGACAAAAAGAGAAAAAGAGAGACAGAGACAGTCCGACACAGAAACAACATTCAAACATGTGGTTTATGAGAATCAAACACTTTCGTATTTCACATCCAAACTTTTTCTTTTCATATTTCAATGTAAATTTTAACAAGGTAAATATGCTTTCCATTTTTTCTTCTTGAATGTTTGTATGTTTGGGTATTTCTACTTATCTGCATATGTATGTATGTTTTTCTTTTCAGATTTCAGTGTAAATTTTAACAAGGTAAATATGCTTTCCATTTTTTTGGTGTTTACATATCAGTGCATGTTTTATGAAGGTATGTATGTTTTCATCACTTTTCCCCTATATTTTGATATATGTGTCTTTGTATGTCTTTTCTGTGTTTTTATGTATGGATTGCATTGTTATGTCTCTACTTAGTTTTTACCTATGTATGTTTATAAGTGGGTATGTATTTTTTTGTATGTCTGGTATTATTCATGCAGTATTCATGCATATATGTGTCTAAATATATTTCATGTAAATTTTAACAAGGTAAGTATGTTTTTTCTTCTTGAATGTTTGTCTGTAACCCTGTGGATTTTTGGTGATGCATCAGTGTTACAACTTCACATACTGTTGTGCAGTTTAATCCATAACAATGCACAATATTGACTGTAGCTGAAATTTGAGTGAAATGTATAGTGGAGGGGTATACAGTAACATTAAATGGAAACACTCAAGTACAGGTAACTCAAATTTGTACCCAAGTATAGTATTTCAGTAAATATACTGAGTTTCATTCCCCCATTGTTTGTATTCAAAAAAAACCCCAAAAAAACAGTAGAACTGTCAGTAGAACTAGAACCCATTTCACATTCCGGCCTTTGTGACATCACGGTGCAACACACTAGAGTCAGTAAGTACAAGAGGACACACATGCTCTGATACTTGTTTCATCGCGATGCAACACTAGAGTGTATATATACAGGGGGACACTTTTTCACTTGGATTTCAACAGAAACCCTTTGATAGTTGAGAGAGTTTTTTCAGCAGAGCTATAACTACATTTTTTGCTTGACTTTTTAAGTCCATGCACTTGGGACCTTCTGTAGTTTGACTGACTGATGAAATGTAATGCATTTTTATGTCTCTATGTACTTTATACAGTACTTGCACGTGTGTGTGTGTGTGTGTGTGTGTGTGTGTGTGTGTGTGTGTGTGTGTGTGTGTTTCTCAACTCTTCACTCCCACGCCTGGACAGCTCTGAAGCTCGAGGTGGACCGCGGCAAAGCACCCTCAAAGCTCTGCCCTGGCCTTTGGGAGCCTCTGCATCTGAGTGTTTGGATATGAGTTTAAGGCTCAGTCCTGCTCTTGTACTCCTGCATGGTGACAGATGTCAGTGCAGGAGGCAGGCCATCGCCATCCAGTGGACCTGTTCCTCTGGAGCTTAGGTAGCTCCTATTGGACAGCAGAGTGTAGAGATGATGGGCCGGTCATCTATCGGCTCTGGGTACCCGCTCCACTTCAGCTTCAGAGCTGTCCAGGCGTGGGAGTGAAGAGTTGAGAAACACACACACACACACACACACACACACACACACACACACACACACACATGTGCAAGTACTGTATAAAGTACATAGAGACATAAAAATGTATTGCATTTCATCAGTCAATCAAACTACAGAAGGTCCCAAGTGCATGGACTTAAAAAGTCAAGCAAAAAAGTAAAAGTCCAATTAGTCTCCAAAGTTGCAGGTCAGAGTGGTGAAGTGCGGTGTGTGTGTATCTTACCACAACATCCTACATGGAACACACCGGAAGCCTGAAGTGAGCTCTGAGGCAGACTGGCACCCCTGGCAGCCCATGCTGCCAGGGGGTGGGAAGTCTGTCCTATACTATTGGATTAAGTGATTAATTAGGTGTGCGGCACACCCAGCATACACCTGATTAATCACTTAATCCAATAGTATAGGACAGAGGGCAGACAGAAGCCTGCGTGCCAGTCCGCCTCAGAGCTCACTTCAGGCTGATGAAATGTAATGCATTTTTATGTCTCTATGTACTTTATACAGTACTTGCACGTGTGTGTGTGTGTGTGTGTGTGTGTGTGTGTGTGTGTGTGTGTTTCTCAACTCTTCACTCCCATGCCTGGACAGCTCTGAAGCTCGAGGTGGACCGCGGCAAAGCACCCTCAAAGCTCTGCCCTGGCCTTTGGGAGCCTCTGCATCTGAGTGTTTGGATATGAGTTTAAGGCTCAGTCCCACTCTTGTACTCCTGCATGGTGACAGATGTCAGTGTAGGAGGCAGGCCATCGCCATCCAGTGGACCTGTTCCTCTGGAGCTTAGGTAGCTCCTATTGGACAGCAGAGTGTAGAGATGATGGGCCGGTCTTCTATCGGCTCTGTGCACCTGCTCCACTACTTCCTGAAAGGAAGTAGGCATGAGTATTTCCTGTCCTATACTATTGGATTAAGTGATTAATCAGGTGTGCGGCACACCCAGCATACACCTGATTAATCACTTAATCCAATAGTATAGGACAGACGGCAGACAGAAGTCTGCGTGCCAGTCCGCCTCAGAGCTCACTTCAGGCTTCCGGTGTGTTCCATGTAGGATGTTGTGGTAAGATACACACACCGCACTTCACCACTCTGACCTGCAACTTTGGAGACTAATTGGACTTTTACTTTTTGCTTGACTTTTTAAGTCCATGCACTTGGGACCTTCTGTAGTTTGATTGACTGATGACATGTAATACATAGTCTAGTATAAAGTCTCTATGTACCTTATACAGTCCCTATTGTATGTATGTTTATAATAGGGTATGTATTGTTTTGTATGTCTGGTATTATTCATGCAGTATTCATGCATATATGTTATGTTATATGGGCTGCCAAATGACCACACAGAGCCACCATGCGACACACACCCAGGTCTGATCAGCCTGCGGCGGGCCATCCTTGGTAGAGGGTGTCTTGTGATAAACAGTCGAAACACCCAATGAAGCTGGGGTACACAACTGATGATGTGTCGTACTGCTGGCACCACGTCTGTCTGCTTTTATTCATGCAGTATTCATGCATATATTTTTCTTATATATATGTATTTAAGTGTATTATGTAACAAGGTAAATATGTTTTCCATTTTTTTTCTTGTATGTCAGGTTCTGTTAATGTTTTTATATGTATGTGTTAATCCATGTGTTTCTTCAGGCATTTTTCATGCATGATTCATGTCTATATTTTTCATATTTATATATCAATACACCTTTTAACAGGGTATGTATGCTTTAATTGCTTTTTTTCATATATTTTGTCATGTGTTTGGGTATTTTTATGTCTATGTGCATATGTATGTATGTTTTTCTTTTCATATTTCAATGTAAATTTTAACAAGGTAATTATGTTTTCCATTTTTTCTTCTTGAATGTTTGTATGTCAGAGGCTGTTTGTATTTTTTATGTACTGTAGGTAGTAATCAATGTGTTTTTTCAGACATTTTTTCTTACATATATTTCAATGTGTTGTGTAACAAGGTATGTATGTTTTTCATTTTGGTATATTTAATGTGTGTCTGTGCGTATTTTATATGAATTTTTATGTGTATCTGTGTTTTTCAGAGATTTTTTTGTGTGCTTGTCTGGTCCTCTTTGTGTTTGTTATGTAGGTATTAATCTTTTTTTTAAGGCATTATTCATGTCTACATTTTTCATATTTACATATCAGTGCATGTTTTATGAAGGTATGTATGTTTCCATCACTTTTTCCCTATATTTTGATATATGTGTCTTTGTATGTTTTTTTGTGTGTTTTTATGTATGGATTGCATTGTTCTGTCTCTACTTAGTTTTTACCTATGTATGTTTATAAGTGGGTATGTATTGTTTTGTATGTCTGGTATTATTCATGCAGTATTCATGCATATATGTTATGTTATATGGGCTGCCAAATGACCACACAGAGCCACCATGCGACACACACCCAGGTCTGATCAGCCTGCGACGGGCCATCCTTGGTAGAGGGTGTCTTGTGATAAATGGCCGAAACACCCAATGAAGCTGGGGTACACAACTGACAATGTGTCGTACTGCTGGCACCACGTCTGTCTGCTTTTATTCATGCAGTATTCATGCATATATTTTTCTTATATATATATATATATTTCAGTGTATTATGTAACAAGGTAAATATGTTTTCCATTTTTTTTCTTGTATGTCAGGTTCTGTTAATGTTTTTATATGTATGTATTAATCCATGTGTTTCTTCAGGCATTTTTCATGCATCATTCATGTCTATATTTTTCATATTTATATATCAATACACCTTTTAACAGGGTATGTATGCTTTAATGGAGTTAATTGTTTAACTCAACCACTCCTCTAATCACCTGACTAACATGTATATGCACAGCGCTACCACAGGCCTGTCAGATCTGTCGAACACTGGCGACCCTATGTATCTCAGCAACTGTGTTTTTCATGTACTCACCAAGATGGATCATGTGCTGCAAGTCAACTGGTCCGGGTCCGGGTCCGACTCCGACGACTTGTACGACTCCCTGTTCGAGCCAGGTGATCCTCTGACTCTGTCTCAGCAGTCTGCCGGTAGCTGACACTCTCAGGGGAGCTGGCTGCGCTCTGTGGTCCACATCCAACGGTCTCGCCGTGGTTCTCTGTTGGGCTCCATCAACGAGATCGCCCCGACTCCTAGCAAGTCCCAGGCCTCCTCTCCTCCGTCCTCGCAGGTGGGAAATTGACACACGCGTCCACAACCGCTACCCCCTCCCTTCCCCAACACCCTAATGTTTTTTCCTCTGCTGCCGTCTACACTCTGGCCACAGCCACACCACCAGCTCCACCGACCTCTGCCATCCACCGCCCCTCACCTGTCTCGCACTCACTGCGCCAGCAAATATTGTCCGGTAATTATGTAGACCTAGCCCGGCTCATTCAGTCATCCTTTTTCGACAGTAGTCAACCCAGGGAACTGCAGACTGTCCTCGGTCCAGTTCTACTAAAGCAGTCATTGCCAGCCAGGTCTAAAGACTTAACTCCTGTTGAGTTTGCTCTAGCTTTCTCCCTCTTTCGTGACGTCATCTGCTCTGCTAATCCTTACTGTCGATCAGAGCTGGACGACTATCTGTCCATCGTGTTGGACATGGCTTTGCGTTTCAGGGGGGCGGGATTTTATAGTTACCACGTCCACTTTGCTGCACAAGCAGCTGGCCGGCTGCAGCAGCTAAATCAGGGGACGTACTGGGGGGTCCTCAATTCAGAAATATACTGCCAAATTTTTGCAGTTCGTGCCTCCCTCTCCTGCGACTTATGCGGCGCCCCTTCTCACCCGGCCTCTGCATGCACTATCATGTCTCCTCCACCGCACTCCCGCCCCACTACTCCACGGACGTGGCTCCCTCTGTAGGTTTCGGAGGGTATTACGGGGGGAGGTGGTTTGCTGCTGCTTGGCCCTCTGAGTTCGAGTCCCTCGACTAGGGTTGTCACGATACTAAAATTTCAAACTCGATATCGATACCCAGCAAAATATTAAATACTCGATACCATTTTTGTTACAGCAGCAAAAAATTAAGAGGCATGTCATTTTTAAATTAAAGATCAGAACAGTAACATCAATGATACCACCAAAAATCCCCCCAAAATAAATAACAACCAGCAACAAGATCTGTCCATACAAATGTATTAACTACAGCCCTGTTTATTTTCTGTGCTTCTGGTGAATTGGCACCATATTTTCGTTGCTGATCAAATAGAGTTGATGGTTTAGGCTCAGGATGCTCCTGTTTCTACCTCACTATGTGATCAGAGAACCAGGGGTTATGGGAGAAACCAAACATTTTTTCAGCTTCAATCTGTGACTTTACAGTTAACATAACTTTTCAGACACATATAATTGTGTTGTCCTTTAAACTAACATTGTCTATTAATGTTACAGACGGGCATGACTGATAAAGTTTTCTGGTTAGCTCCCACATTAACGTTAGAAGTTATATTTTAGTTTGATGCTGGCGATACCAGCTGCTCAGCTGCTAGTGACGGGAGGGGCTGTACCTGCCGTCTGCAGCGTGCTGTGTTCACTTCACTAAATATTTCCAAAAAGCGCTTTTTCCTTCATCATTTTTGACTAAAACTGGCTGCTCTGATCCTCCTGCAGCCACGCTGGCCATATTACAGCAACAGAAATGTGTGTATCGATACTTTTGACAACCCTACCATCGACACAGAGTCACGCTCTCCCTCGTCTGCTCTGTACGAGCTGTATTCTGTGATCATCGCCACTCTAATTTGGGGGCACGAATGGTTTAAAAAAGGCATCACTATTCACTCTGACAACACAGCAGTAGTAGATATCATCAATAAAGGTCGTTCCTGTTCCCCAGACATCATGCCATTCACCTGCAGACTCACTCTCATCTCCGCTCAGCATCAGTTCATCCTCCGTGCGTCTCACATTCCCGGTCACCACAACGCCATCGCTGACTCACTTTCCCGCCTCTCTTTCCAGAAATTCAGATGCTCGGCTCCAGACTCGGATGTCCATCCCACACCAATCCCACCGTTTTCACCAACCATATTGTTAAATCCTCATCTGGCAAATCTCACTCGCACCTCCCAGGAAGCCATCCTTAACAGTTTAGCACCAAGCACGCTATCTTCTTACCTCACCGGCTGGAATTCTTTCAAGAATTACCACAGCACTTATCATCTACCATTTCCCTCTCTGGACGCCATGTCCATGTGCAACTTCATCACGCACTGTCACACTGTAACAAAGATCCGGGCCTCCAACATACAAACATATCTGGCTGGTATCACTTTATTCCATAAATTATCCACCGGCCTCCCTTGTCAGTCAATCTTGCACTCTCACATCACCATGCTAATCAAAGGCTTACGAAAGCACGAACCAGCGCTGACAGCCAGGCGCCTTCCTCTCACCTCCGATCTGCTCTGCCGCTGCATACGCACGCATGCACTGGTTACATTTCTCCCACAGTTGACTTAACACTGGAATCAATGTTTCTACTCGCTTTCTTCGGATTTCTGAGGTGCTCTGAATTTGCTCCAACCTCATCTGTCTACGATCCTTCCCGTCATCCCAGTCTATCCGACATCACCACTCACACTTCCGACTCACTCGTATTCACACTCCATAGGAGTAAAACCGATCAGTTTCCGATCTACATCTTTTGCTTCAACTCCTTTCTCAGCCCACACGAGCCACTGACCAGATACATCCACACCCGGTATTCCGCCCGCGCTTTACCACAAGATCCCCTCTTCCTCACCGAAACAGGGAAGATGGCCACCCGTTTCTGGTTCCAGAAACACTTCTATAATATCCTACATCTCTCCGGAATTTCATCAGATCATTACTCTTGCCATTCGTTCCGCATCGGTGCTGCCTCCTCAGCAGCCAGATCGGGAATTTCAGACCAAGTCATCCAGGTCCTCGGCCGCTAGTCTTCACAAGCATATGTTGGGTCTGTGTCTGTGTTTTTGTTTTGTCTGTGAGCTGGCTGAGGCGGGATCTTCTGTCATTCACGGCACCTGCTTCCACTACCCACCTGCTGCTCATCATCCTGACTGCCACTACTCACCTCCTCCAGTATTTAAAGCCGGTTTGCTCATCCAGTCCTCGCCAGTTCCTTTCAGTGGTAAAATTATGTCCCGGCCTCTAGTCGACCATCTAGTAACTTTTTGCTGCGTGTATATTTTGAATCTCTTCGTTTGGACTAATTTACCTCTGTTTTCTCCCAGTATCATCCTGTCGCCTGCTTTTCGTTTCCCTGTTTTTTGGACTCTGCTTGGTGAAAATAAACTCACTCTCCTTTTTTTAACACAAGTCTGCATTGTGGATCCAGTTCTTTACTAAAGCCTAACAGCCTATCAATCCTACATCCACAACAACCTCAATGATCTCCGTCTAGCACACGACAGACTACATCTCACTTAACCAGACTCTTTTGGAGGCTGGTGTGAAATTGCTGTTTTTTTCATATATTTTCTTATGTGTTTAGGTATTTTTATGTCTATGTGCATATGTAGCCTATGTATGTTTTTCTTTTCATATTTCAATGTAAATTTTAACAAGGTAAGTATGTTTTCCATTTTGTCTTCTTCAAAGTTCATATGTCGGTGTCTGTATTTTTTATGTACCAGGGTTCCCGCGGGTCCTTAAAAAGTCTTAAAATGTCTTAAATTAAAATCCGGGTAATTAAGGTCTTAAATTGTCTTAAATTTACAGTAAATTTGCTGTAGGTATTAAATTTTTAGCTGGTGCATTTAATGCCGAGGGGAAAGCACAGTGGCCCACCGTAAAGCATATAATAGTGTGTATTTATGTGATTAATTTAGTATGGTGCCTATATGGTACGGTGTCGTAAATGAGTCTCCGCGATTAATAGCTGTTTTACGGTACGTCTGCTACAGACGCTGACGTCGGGCATCCGCATTTCGCGCAAGACTGTTCAAGAGAAGGCTGAGACACGGGGTCAAACACATAGATGTATATATATAGATGCCGCACCCTTGCTTGTGGGATGCGTCAGTACGGCCGCCATCTTGCCTAGGTGCTCTGACCAGTTCAGACCCATGTCAGACTCGGCAAAAATGCCACATTTTTGCTCTGCATTTGGGTGTACGAACGAAAGAAGTGTTAAAACCAAGCAGAAGGGAATAACATTCCACAGGTAAGAAGTTGTTTTACAATATTTTACTGTTACAAACATGTTTAATGAGATATGTATCTCAAAAAGTGATCCTTCTTTTAAGCTAACGTTAATCAAGTAAAGTAACTGTCCTGATCTGGTCCTAATGCCAAATTAAGCTAACGCTATGTCACACAACTTAAAGAAAAAAGGTTAACATTTAACGTTATATAATATTACTTATAAAATTATGATGCTTTGTCAAACAGCTATGTCGGTGTATGTGTTATTCCAAATTGTCAACTATCTGTTTCATGGCACCAACGTGACATAACGCAGCATAACGTTAGTAGTTAACTTGTGGCCTGAATTATAACTACAAATTATGTGGAACTGCGTTTTTCTGACACACTTATTTTGTGTGTAGTTTCCCAAAAAACACAGATAGGAGGCGGGCACGGGTAGCAGCAGTGAGGAGAAAGGACTTTGTCCCAGTGACTCCTCAGTCATCTGCAGCTGTCACTTCAGACCTGAGGACTTCGACAGGACTGGGCAGACTCCTAAAAATAATACTAGCTACTGTACTCTGTATTTTTTGTAAATATGACCTAATAATGTAAACAGTTCTGTGTCCAGGCTCCCATGAGCACTGTGGTGTTATACATATGAGATTAAAGCAAAATTTTGTGTAAACATGCAGCTCTAAGTCATTTATTTTCACTTGTACAAAACCAACATTTGTTAATCAGAATCTACACTGCAGCTCGGCACAACCCTGCTGATACACTATTTTTTGCACATTGTGTGAAATGTGAATAAACATTTATAGTCAAAATTAATAATTAAATGACATCATGGTGGGCATTGTACATCTAGTAAAAAAAAAAGAATATTTATTACATGGGGAAAGTTTAGTTTAAATGTGTTGTAGAACTATTACTGTTACTTTATCTACATAAGATCAAATATTTTGGTATGAAAAGCTGCATTTTTTATTTAACCAAGTATCCTGTATCATAACTACATGTCTGACAATTGTAACAAACCAAACCGCATGAAAATTGGTTGAGAATTCAGCGAGTAATAATGATTTTAATCATAAATAATCTACTGCCTCAATAGACATACATGCATTAGGCAGCGCGGCTCCACCTGGGCAAGATGGCGGCCACGTTGATGTATCGCTCCAATGAGGAGCACCATTGAATGCATCATCTACGTATATATATCTATGATCGACATCTGTGTTGTGATTCGACCTGTAAGTACCGGTCATATAGAAACTGTAGAATAGAGAAGTTTTGGTACTCCACCCTGTGTGTGTTTGAAGGACACAGTTACTGGTAGAATCAGGCTTTTATTCGCTCTTGTCTTTGATTTGCGTCGCTCAGCTCTCATTTAAAAATCTAAAACAGCAAGGTTTCTATGACCTCATGCAAACTACAGCAGCACTGAAACCCCCGTCAGGTGTAGTGCAAATAAAAAACAAGGTTGCCTGTTTTTATTTATATTTGAATAAAAGTTGAAACCATTTGTACATCGTCTCTGTGATTAAAAAATGACGTTACTGTGATAAAACCATGTACAAGTAAGACTATCATGAGCAGAGTTTCAGATGTTCATGAATGGTAACAGTAGAGAAAAGCACCCCTTATTCCAGTGGCAGTGTCTCTTAAAAACACAAAATATGTCCAGTATAGCACCTTACCTCAGTCAAGTGTGGTCTAAGTGAAATTTTAAAAGAGAAGTCAGAATCAGCATCTGTTTCCAGCATAGTGCTTTCTCAAAACAGCATCTTGAAATTCTTGTAAGTATCAAAATGGACACGTAAGACACAGATTTGAACTCTAAACAAAAAGATTGTTGGTCTTGTTAAAGTGGTATCCAGGTGTTGTGTCAGTAGAAAGAAGTCTTTGGGGTCTTCAGTACGTCTGCACTTCCTGTTGAGCCACTTCTAGAAGGATCTGCAGCTGCTTGCTGCAGTAGTCTGGGAATATTGAAGAGAGTCAGAATTATTTTCAAACAATTCATTCATTCATTCATCTTCTAACTGCTTCATCCTCTTGAGGGTTGCGGGGGGGCTGGAGCCTATCCCAGCTGACATCGGGCAAGAGGCAGGGTACACCCTGGACAGGTCGCCAGACTATCGCAGGGCTGACAAATAGAGACAGACAACCATTCACGCTCACATTCACACCGATGGACAATTTAGAGTCACCAATTAACCTAGTCCCCAATCTACATGTTTTTGGACTGTGGGAGGAAGCCGGAGTGCCCGGAGAGAACCCACGCTGACATGGGGAGAACATGCAAACTCCACACAGAAGGGCTCCCGCACCCGGGATCGAACAGGGAACCCTCTTGCTGTGAGGCGACAGTGCTAACCACCACACCACCGTGCCGCCCTTTCAAACAGTTCATTTTATTTGCCAAAGTAAAATAAAATGGCTAAAGGTGGTTTGAGCTAAATTTGAAGTTGAAAATGAAAACAGTTTTTGTTCCACACCAACACCTGTTTTCTATCACACCAGTCTTGTTAGTCCATCCCTGTTCCCAGAGTCTTCCCTTCACACCTGTTCTGTATTAGTCTTGTTTGCTCCACCCTAGTGTTCCCCTCCGTTCTTTCCTGTGTTCATCACGCTTCTGTGGTTTGTTTCAGTTTATTTTTATATCTCCTTTCTTTTGGACTTTGTGTTTTGTTCCCTACCTGTTTCAAGTTTTTACTTAATCAGCATTAGAGCTTGCTTTTTGTTTTACCTTCAACCTGCCACCTGCATTTGGGACCTTCCTGAACTGATTCCTGACATTCTAAGTGTCTGACAGCATTATGGAAAGGATCCCTACAAAGATAGACATTTTTAAGAGGAGAATACTTTTTGTTTAAAGGGCCAGTGTGTAATATTTGGCAAGGTTTATTGTCAATCTGAATCTGAATCTTCTACCCATTAATATGTTTATGTAAGTGTATAATCGCTATAAAATAAAATTCATTTGGTTTTCGTAGCCTTATAGCTATGCTTATGTATATATATATATATATATATATACAGTACAGGCCAAAAGTTTGGACACACCTTCTCATTCAATGCGTTTTCTTTATTTTCATGACTATTTACATTGTAGATTCTCACTGAAGGCATCAAAACTATGAATGAACACATGTGGAGTTATGTACTTAACAAAAAAAGGTGAAATAACTGAAAACATGTTTTATATTCTAGTTTCTTCAAAATAGCCACCCTTTGCTCTGATTACTGCTTTGCACACTCTTGGCATTCTCTCCATGAGCTTCAAGAGGTAGTCACCTGAAATGGTTTTCCAACAGTCTTGAAGGAGTTCCCAGAGGTGTTTAGCACTTGTTGGCCCCTTTGCCTTCACTCTGCGGTCCAGCTCACCCCAAACCATCTCGATTGGGTTCAGGTCCGGTGACTGTGGAGGCCAGGTCATCTGCCGCAGCACTCCATCACTCTCCTTCTTGGTCAAATAGCCCTTACACAGCCTGGAGGTGTGTTTGGGGTCATTGTCCTGTTGAAAAATAAATGATCGTCCAACTAAACGCAAACCTGATGGGATGGCATGTCGCTGCAGGATGCTGTGGTAGCCATGCTGGTTCAGTGTGCCTTCAATTTTGAATAAATCCCCAACAGTGTCACCAGCAAAACACCCCCACACCATCACACCTCCTCCTCCATGCTTCACAGTGGGAACCAGGCATGTGGAATCCATCCGATCACCTGTTCTGCGACTCACAAAGACACGGCGGTTGGAACCAAAGATCTCAAATTTGGACTCATCAGACCAAAGCACAGATTTCCACTGGTCTAATGTCCATTCCTTGTGTTTCTTGGCCCAAACAAATCTCTTCTGCTTGTTGCCTCTCCTTAGCAGTGGTTTCCTAGCAGCTATTTGACCATGAAGGCCTGATTCGCGCAGTCTCCTCTTAACAGTTGTTCTAGAGATGGGTCTGCTGCTAGAACTCTGTGCGGCATTCATCTGCTCTCTGATCTGAGCTGCTGTTAACTTGCGATTCCTGAGGCTGGTGACTCGGATGAACTTATCCTCAGAAGCAGAGGTGACTCTTGGTCTTCCTTTCCTGGGTCGGTCCTCATGTGTGCCAGTTTCGTTGTAGCGCTTGATGGTTTTTGCGACTCCACTTGGGGACACATTTAAAGTTTTTGCAATTTTCCGGACTGACTGACCTTCATGTCTTAAAGTAATGATGGCCACTCGTTTTTCTTTAGTTAGCTGATTGGTTCTTGCCATAATATGAATTTTAACAGTTGTCCAATAGGGCTGTCGGCTGTGTATTAACCTGACTTCTGCACAACACAACTGATGGTCCCAGCCCCATTGATAAAGCAAGAAATTCCACTAATTAACCCTGATAAGGCACACCTGTGAAGTGGAAACCATTTCAGGTGACTACCTCTTGAAGCTCATGGAGAGAATGCCAAGAGTGTGCAAAGCAGTAATCAGAGCAAAGGGTGGCTATTTTGAAGAAACTAGAATATAAAACATGTTTTCAGTTATTTCACCTTTTTTTTGTTAAGTACATAACTCCACATGTGTTCATTCATAGTTTTGATGCCTTCAGTGAGAATCTACAATGTAAATAGTCATGAAAATAAAGAAAACGCACTGAATGAGAAGGTGTGTCCAAACTTTTGGCCTGTACTGTATATATATATATATATATATATATAGCAAGGACCTTGCTTTAGAGAGGTCGCCATCTTGTACATGTATGTACGGCAGACCGAGCGGACAATCCAGCCAGCCAGAGAACGCGTTTGGCGTGTATAAATGAACCAACGAAGACAGCGGAAGGAAGGAAGAAGGAGGAAGAAACAGCAGAGTGTTAGTAGTTCGTCGATAGAGAGTAGTGAAAAGTTTTTTTAGTTATAAAGTTTGCGAATGGACCACATTTACCACGCAACAGGAGAGAATGAACCCGAACCGTCATCTGCGAGGAAAAGAAGACGCAACTTCACTCCTTGTGATGCACTCTCTGCAGCGCTTTTCCTCCTGGTGATATATCTCCCCCAACGATGGTAGCAGTAGCACCGAATCCCATTCCGTGCATTCAGCCTCTCTTCTCACCCGCTCAGTATCAAACACATGGAGTTCCTCTTCTGTATGCTCCGGCTCAAACAGGTATGGCTCTGGGTCTGTGTCCGCTACAATAAACTCTTCAAAATTGCGTTCAAAAACGTCCATTGCAGCTACTATAGTCCGGAGATATTGCTAGGCTAAATAAACAGCTGAGCTCTGTTTACCGGCTACGCTGTCAGTCAGTGTGTGGGCTGGAGATTGGTGGAGCAGAGAGGGGAGGGGGGTCCCCACTTGGTATGGTAAACGAGTGTTTGTGTAAAGTTATGAAGTGTGTCTGTTACGCTAGAAGAGTCAACGGAGTCTTTTACCCCCTGGAGTGTTACCGGAGTTTCTGGTGTGCTCAAATAAACGGGCCTTTTTCCCGAACGCTCCTCTGGTCTCCTGCTCCTGAGGGATTCATTACAATATGGCTTAGATTTCTAAATAAACATTCACCTCGTCGCTAGATAAACCTACTCCTGAAAAACTCGTGCGCAAGGCTTTTTGTCCCTATGAGGCCGCCGTCATTTACCCGACGGGAGGGGTGAGCGAGTGAGCCCTGCAATCTAAAATTTGGCCACTGATGTCACTGTTTTCAACCCATTTTACACACTGGCCCTTTAACCACAAAGAGTCCTGAAATTACTATAGTCAAACCCCCCAAACTCAATTTGAGTAAATAGTAATTTTATCATCATTTCATTCACAACAAAAGCAAAATAACTCTCAAAAGCTGTCTTGGTTCATTTTCCACTGTTCAACAATCAGTGACTCTGGTTTGGGTGAAATTAACCCTCAATTCACTCAGATGTAAAAACATGCTGGGTATACACACGCTTAAATTACTGTTTATGTAAATGAATTTGGCGAGTTTGCCTTTAGATATTTTGGGTCTGTTTCTGGTCAATCAAAAAGGATCCTTCTCCTTAACAAAAAGGTCTGTGTCTGTAGGGATCCTTTCCCTAATGTTGACAGACACTTACAATAACAACCTGAGCCTGTCAGTGGCAAAAACAAGCACTGTTAATGGATGTTACTCGATGGTTCTCTATAGCTGTGTCTCAATTCAGGGGCTGCAGCCTTCGAAGGCTGCATTTGAAGACTGATTGCGTCACATCAGCTCGACCAAGGCTGTCCCATTTCGAAGGCTCCATCAACCGCGGCCCAGAAATGCAGCCTTCTTTCCCAGAATTTGGAGGATGTGAGGTGTCTGCTCATCCAATGTACATTAATGCTGATTATTTTTGGATGCCTTTAGAGACTGCTGTCCACCTAGACTCTCGTTTTTCTTCACCATCATCTCACCATCGTTTTGTCATTGCAATAAGAAAGTCCTGATAAACTACAGATGTAACAAATGAATCCTTTGTGGCAGGAAAAAGGAAGGAACACCAATGGATCAGGGCAAGAACAACTGTTGTAACCAGGAAATCCTCCGCAGACCGGACCATCCCATTTTGGAGACAATTCGGTTTGGCTGATGCAGTCTTCAAAGGACGTAGCCGTTGTCGACCACGAAGGCCGCATCCTTCAAAGGCTGCAGCCCTTGAATTGTGACACAGCTAATTGCCTGCAGTGATCACATTGGAGCCATTTTGCCACTACTGTACAGAAGATGGAACGACATCTTTCCCCGACATGTTGAACTATAAATCTGACCGTTTTGTGTATTCTCTCATAAAACCCTTAAGAAATGACAAGTTAGCAGATTTTGGTACAACTTACTGATGATGCGGCTGCATCTATTGGGCAAGCGAAAGCGGTAGACGGTCACATAGTAAACTGGGACCCCGGTCAGAGTGAGAGCGAAGCTTTGCCCAGTGTTCCAGGGGTCCGAGTACAGAGACAGGCCCACGATGAAGAAGTTAACCACCGTGAAGATGACTGCGATGGCCAGGGGCACCTTTGGGTCATCAAAAAGAGCAAAAACGCAGTGTGGTGTCATTTTAGTGTACAGTTTATAATGGAGAATGCTGCACAGTTTGACACACTGACCTTGAAAGGTCTTGGGTGGTGGGGGAAGCGATATCGATGGATGAGCAGCCCCAAGATTGCCAAGGCGATGAAGAACCAGCGAGCAAAGGAGACGAAGTTGATGAGCTGGTAGATCTCTCCACTGATTGACATCACAACCACTAAGGGGTACTGGAGACAGACAAAACCACGTCCTAATCATACAATTTCTTGCCAATAAACAATTAGAATTAAATGAAAAGGACACTGCTTTACATTTCACATGAACCAATCTAGTCTGGGGCGGGATTGTTTGCACATGGCTCTCAACATGGAGGTGGCTGTGAGATGCAGTCATGACATTGTCAGATAGCTTTTCTGGTTTATAGTGTGTGGACAGAATTTTACCAGTAACAGCACAGCAGGCATTGGTGTATGTCTGCGGATGTGAATCATGGAAAAGACTGGAGGCCAGTGGCCCTCTCTGGCTCCCACAAACAGCATCCTGCAACACAAACAGTAAGGCTCAGGGTGCTTTCAGACCGAGAGTTGTCTTGCTTTGGTCTGAATCAGGGACTGATTTTGTCACAAAGTTGTATAATTGCCTAGAGTATATTCATGTTCTCACAGCAGCATTTACAAGCGGACCAGATCAAATGCCTTGTGCAAGAAAGCTGCTTTTGATTGGTCAGAATTTCCATGTGGGAAAAATCCAGGAAGTAAAGCAAACATTGAAGAAGAGTACACTTGCAAGATAAATGTGACACTTTCTAATGTCACAATGGAGGGACAACTACGCAGGTTGATTTTAGCGCTGCTCATCGTGGACTATATTGCTGTCATTGTTCATTTTAGTCAAACCATACAGTTTGAAAACGAGGCGCGGCTCCAACTAGAAAACAATGTTTTGATGCATTGGATGTGCTGAATGTGCATATTAAGGCAGTACAGGAGGAGGTGCACATTAATAATCCTCCAGGACTGTAACATGCTCATGTTTAACCCAAACAATGTGTCATGTGACTGCAGTTGGTTCAGATCCAGGTTGGAACACCTTCTCACCACAAATGAACCGCACCAGAGTTTTATAACCTGACCAAGACCACCTCTTCAAGAAGGTCTTGGTCCGGTTGTTTTGGTGCGCACCTGAGTGTGATTGCTGTGTTCACACCTGCTCAAACGAACTGCACTGAGGGGCCAAACAAATTTGAGTACAATTTAACCAAACCAAAAATGGCAGGTGTGAAAGCACTCTTACAAGGCTGTTAGGAGTCTAGGAGGATTCTTGGCTGATTTGAAGCACACACATAGATGACAGTAATAACCTTTCTGTGCTCAGATTACCTGGCTGACCCAAAGAAACCACCGTTAAGTGCTCCAAGGCAGGATAGGGCCACTAGAAAGGGAATCACAGAAGCCAATCCCTGAAGAGCACGGTTCGCAAACGTCTGCAGAGACACAGGATAAGACTGACGTTTAAACACACAGTGCATATTTGTCATGGTTTTCCTTTTAAATGCAATAAAGCACTAACCACAGCCACAGCATCAGATGCCAGCAGCTCAGCCGGAGTCATCATGGTGTAGTAGGCCACATTTACAAGCACATAAAAGACTGTCACTGTCACCAGGGAGAAGGTTATTGCCAGCGGGATGTTTCTGACAAGACAGGTTACACACAGAGAGACATGGTAGTATATTCAAGGCAACAAGGCTTTTAAAAAGAGATTGAGTGGAGAGCAGACGTCGGATGTAAAATACCTGTTTGGGTTTATGACCTCTTCTGTGACAAGGTTCAAGTAAAACCTGAAGGGAAAAGGAAAGCTCATTAACAAAAGCAGACAGTTCTGATGTTTTTATACTACTACTGGTTATTATACGGTAATAGAGTCAGTGAAAAGGTTCCATGTGTGGTACAAGAAGACAACAAAGCTGGTGTTTTTACTATAATAAATGCTTGCTTACCATCCAGCATAGGCATATAGGCCATTATAGAAGGCCAGAGGCAACCTATCTAATGTTAATAAGTCAACCTCAAAACCATTCTGGAAATTCTCAGTTTTTCCTGGAAACACAAAGACACAGAAAGAGAGAGTAACTGAGCATTGTCAACAAACACATGTCAAATGACAGGACCTAACAGCTGTAAAGCCATCTGCATCCTCCCACCTTTAGCCAGTGCAATGACACCAGGGATGATGATGAGGACCAGAGCAAACATCTTAATGAAAGTCAAGGTGACCTGAGTGCGAGAGGCCATGGTCACACTCCAGCAGTTGACTGCCACGACAAATGCTACAGACACAAAGACAAACTACTGGTTAGATGAACATTTATGGATTTGCAGTATGTTTTGCACAATATGGATCTGTAAGGTATAACAATGTAAGGGTAGAACTTTGATTTCAAAGGTGGGAGGGCCGCAGTTAGTCCAGGCACATATCCTCAAAAGGGCTTTAGTTTATCATATAAAAGCACTCACTGAGTCCCAGGATGGAAACAAGTTTGATCAGCACTGTGGGAGCAGCACAAGGTACAAAGAATGGCTCCACCACATAGCGGCCAAAAGCCAGGGACACATAGGAAGCAACAGCAGGCCTGGACATTGAAAACATGCTTGTAGATGCTGTGATTTTATTTTTAGGACAGGACAAACAAGATGAAACAAATCCAGTGAATAACCTGATGAATAAGAACTCAGCCCAGAGTCGTAAAAAGGCAGGCAGTGGCCCCAGTGTCTCCAGTAGGTAAGTGTAGTGGCCCCCTGACTTTTTGAAAGTGGTGCCCAGTTCAGCATAGCACAGGGCCCCTGATAGAACAGAGAGCAGATCAGGGAAAAACATGAAATGTAATTTAAGCTGTAGGTGCTGATAGTTCTTAATCAGTGGTTATATTGGAATTACATTTTCCTGCCATGTCAGTGATGTTGCTTTGTTAGATGGTACTGTCAGCCTGTTGGTTGGTCAGTGCTACAAAATTTGGTAAAGACACGGACTACCATCAAATTGGCACACATATTCATGTCCCCCACAGGATGAAAACTTAACATTCCAATAGCGCTACGCTTTACGGTGTACTCCAAGTGCCAGAGCACACTTGGAATAAGTATTTCCGAACACACCCATAGCGAACATGGTAAAAGGGTTTATCTGCTATACATCAGCATTGTCACTGGAGCTTGTTAGCATGGTGATGTTAGCATTTAGCATAAAGTATTGCCCCACATGGTCACTAGCATGACTGTACACTCTTTGTCTTGTTAATGTGTAATGTATGAATAACTTGCAGCCAAATGAACGGATAAATTCACATCATCTAGTGATTAATTGATAAAGTCAGGATTGTCAGATGAGCTTGTTAGCATGGTGATGTTAGCATTTAGCAGAAAGTACAGCTTCACAGAGCCACACGCAAGGCTGTAGATTCTTTGTTTTGTTATTGTGTAACTTGTGAAAAACTTGCAGTCAAATTCACAGATGAATATACATATTTTAGTCATTGATTATACTATAAATATGTTAGCATTATCATGTGAGCATGTTAGTATGGAGATGTTAGCATTTAGCATGTGGTACAGCCTCACAGAGCCACTAGCATGGCTGTAAAGTCTTTGTGTTGTTATTGTGTAACTTATGAATAATTTGCAGTCAAATGAACGGATAAATACACATCTTCTAGTGATTAATTCTAACAACAATGTTAGCATTGTCATGTTTGCTCGTAAGCATGGTAATGTTACCATTTAGCACAAAGTACAGCCTCACAGAGCCACCAGCATGGCTGTAGATTCTTTGTTTTGTTATTGTGTAACTTGTGGAAAAACTTGCAGCCAAATTCACAGATGAATATACATATGTTAGTAATTGATGATACTATAAATATGTTAGCATTATCATGTAAGCATGTTAGTATGGAGATGTTAGCGTGCTGTAGCCACTAGCATTGCTGCCGTCTCTTAGTCTCATTATTGTGTTGCTTATGAATAACCTAATTCTTACAGTGATTTGACAAAATGATGGATTGAAAAATTGAAATGCAACAATTAATAATCTTATCAGAGGAAATAATGTAATATAGGAAGTTTTAAAGGATTTAAACCTGGTGCAAGGTTGTAAATGTCATTGTCATTTCATATTGTGTTTTAAAACATTTTATTCTGTGCAATATTTTTATTCTGTGTATAAATGTAAAATTCAGTGAAAGTAACACATAGAAATGAACAGTCACAAAGATTTAACGGGACAGCAGAGATTAACTAGACCATGAGGCATCTTACCAAACATGGAGAGGACCCCACACAGCACCCACACCAGCAGAGAGAGCCCCACGCTGCCACTGTTCATCAGGACTCCCTTGGGTGCGATGAAGATCCCACTGCCCACCACTGTGCCAGTGATGAAGCACACTGCAGGCAGCAGGCCTATCTCTCTCCGGAGGCGCACCACGTCCTCTTCCGTCTTCTCCTTGTCAGCCTCCTCCGTCTTCACATGTGTCCTGTCCATGTCTCTGTGGCTGCAGATCCTCCTTGGACACCTCAAACTGACCACACTTAGTTTACTCAATTTTGCTAAACTGAAGTTCACATCATTGTGAATTAGTCCTGCAAACTCAAGTTCTTACCTCTTTTTTTGTATCCGAATTCTTTCCTCTTTTCCGCCTGAGGTGTTTCCCAAAACAGAAATCAACAGTCCTCTCTGTGCTTCCTGTTAACCCTTACGGATACACATTTGCAGGCGACTGGTGAATTCCCATGAACCTGCAGACGGTGGCAAAACACTTGTTTCAACATGTCCTCCCCCGTTCTAACTTACTCTGCATGTTTTTCTCCCCTTATTGGTTCCCACACCACCCCACCCAGCCTGAGCAGGGAACAAAGCCAGCACTCCTCCAGGCTTCAGCAAGTAATTACCGCAGTTTAAAATCTGGACACTTTCCTGCATTGTACTGTGTGTGCATGTGCTCTTGGATGTGTGTACAGCTTGACGGAGGCCTTCGGTCTCCGGGGGGATAAAGGGTCAGGGGCAGGGCCGCCCCTCCCTAAACGCAGAACACGCGCTGTGCGTAGGGCCTCATCTTCCATGGGGGGCCACATTTTGCGCAATGGATGCGCACATGCGCTACCGTGAGGCGCGCGTAGAATCAGCTCGAGGAAGGAGAGAAGAGACCTGACCGCCCATGCGTCACTGCAATGATTGACAGCACTCGACATCTGAACAATAAGAGGAGTGTGCTGGCAGGCACTTGCAGAGCTGCAGCAGGTGAAGACTTGTCGACATGTCGTCCAAAAGAGCCTCAGGAGTATGTGCGGGGACAGGAGGGCAGACGGGCTCCACGAAGGAGGAGACCCGAGCCTCGGGGGTATGTACGGGGGGGAGATCGGATGCTCCTAGAGAGGGGAGAGGGAGAAATATAGCTAAATAAGATGAAAATAGAAAAGAATGTCTCTGTATTTTATTTCTGTTTTCAGTGTTTAATTAAGGTGGGAGAGGCGGAGGGCTGAGGGAGATCGGACGCCTCCAGAGAGGGGAGAGGGAGAAATATAACAAAATAAGATTAAATAGGAAAAACCTGTCTCCCTCTTTTTTTTTTTTTATTTTCAGTGTTTAATCAAGATTGGGGGATTGAGGTGGTGGAAGTTACTTTCTTTTGATGAGTATTTGATGGCTATTTGTGACTCAGATTTGTTTATTTATTTATTTCAGTTTGAAGTTATTTTTATTTAATATGTATTTATTTATTTCAGGTTGAATTTTTTATTTTATTTGACTCATACAGCCAAACTACTGTATCTACAGTACATTTGTTATTGCCAATAAAGGTTGTCAAGTTAAATGGCAAGTTGTTGCATGGTCATTTTGTACCTATGATACATTTGGGATGGGGGCCTCCAAATAAAATTTCGCTTAGGGCCCCAATTTGGTCAGGGGCAGCCCTGCATGTCACTTTAGAATGTTGCGTGTGAGACGTACAAATAAAACACATCAGTGGTCTGTAGAAACATACAGTGCCAACACTTTCTTTTGGCAGCTGTGCTGATCCAGTTATATATGTGGTCTGGTCACTGTGGGACTGGGTGGGAGGCAGAGGGTATAAATCCACTGGAATGAGCCCGACCCCGGTCTAATGTCACCATGGGTCGATAGAGTCTGACCTGCCATGATTAAGTGAGAAATGTTCAGGGCTTTAAAATGCATTTAGCTTTCTTCTCACTGTGTTCCTGGATGCTCTCAAGGGAGCGGCCTTCCACCTCTGGAGGAGATGACTTTGAAGCATATGTTGTCCTCAGGATTCAGCGCTAGGCCTCGATTTGAAATTGCAAATCCATTGCTGGCAATCACAACATTGGAAGCCGTCGCCAATTATTCAAATGCCAGCATTCTGGTTTCTAATTTACTTGTTATTACCCCAGGAGAAAAAGAAAAATTAGTGAGCTTTAGAGGCTTTTTTCTTTACTTTAGGGAGAGCCAGTAAGTCTGTGTGCTAAGCTAAGCCAATTGCCCTCTGGCTCTACATTTTAGCATTATACTTAACGCACAGACATGAGAGTGGGATTGATATTTTCATGTAACTCCTGGCAAGAAAAACAAATAAGCATACTTCCCAAAATGTCAACTTTAAGACTGAATATTACTATTTTTTTTAATGAAATTGTCCTTTTGTGGATCTTCAAAGCAGCCATATTATATTAGACTTTAGCCTCTTTAAAGCAAAACAAAGCCTGCAGACAGTGGCAGGCTCCGTCTTGGTTTCTATTCCAAACGCTTGCTCTTTAAATGCCGCCTCCAGCCTCTGCCACATCGTCCTTCATATACCCAGCTCTCCATTTAATCGCACAGGTGAGAGAAAGAAAAAGAAGGAGAGGAGTGTCTCCTGTGGGAAGGAGACTGAATTAAATGTAGGGGATTGAGATGTGGCTGGTGGGTGTGCATGTGAGGAGGGTGATGCATGTATGTGTCTCATCACGGCATATAATGTTTACCTGATGTTGAATTGCTCAAATGCATCTGTTCCCCTAAAATGAACATATCAGATACAGGCTGCTGTCGCTCCTTCATTACATCTTTCCTCAGAGTTATTGCACCCGTTGGGACACACAGTTTGTGATGTGGTTTTCTGTAGCGCTGTTGAATATGTTCAGTCTCCGTAAACACGGCTGAGCTATTCAGACCCCCCACAGCCACGTTACAGGGATGTATTTTGACGGAGTGTCTGTCTTAAAGGGTATAAAATCACACAGTTGGTTCTAGGTGTGTGCGTGTGATGGGAATTGTTGCTCAAAGTCGATTTCCCTTATTGAATCAAACTCAGAAATTCTTCCCATGGAGCCGCGCCAGGCTGATGGCACAGGGACACTGGGGTTTAGACTGGGAAGTGACTGATAGCGTGGAGTCCTAGGCAGTAATCTGAGCTCAGGGTATCTGTCAGATTCTTGGCACAGACAACAAGGAGAGCTGTAGAGGCAGCTCAGAGAGAGAATCACAGTTGTTGGCCAGACAGTATATATGATGGGGAAAAAACAATGGAGAGTTTGCCCGCTTGTCACAGAATTGTAGATGTTTAAATTTTTTCTGAGCACATTTTATCCATGCTGGATAAAGAGTTTATCTTAATGTAATGTAAAAAATGTAAACACTTGGTACACTATTGTGTCATACATGTTAGTTTAACCTCCTGAGACTCGCACTTATGTTTGGTTTGGTTTGCATTTTCAGTTTCTCCTAGCTATTTGGGATCAGTAGGACCTGATAATTACAAAAAACTAAACACTGTCAACGATAATAAAGTCCCAAAGTCCTCAAACGAGCACTTCCTAATTAACAGTGTCTTAGCATGTTGCTTGTTGCTGTTGCCAAAATTGGTCACATTTGTTCCCATATCAAACTTCGAACATTATTAATCATAAATAGACAGTTTTCAACCATAAAATGTGATCAGGTTTTGGAACTTGTCCAATTTTGTGTCGGGATCGGCTGCAAACTGACTTGGCAGAGATGGCAGCCATCTTGTTTTTACATGTATTAGTGTGTTGTGCTCTTACTACCACTAGATGGCACAGAAAAGTGTCCATGAACCCCAAAAAACCCAAAATGTGACGTCCTCATATGAGGACACAGGGTCACAGTAATTTATATTCATGTATTAGTCATTCAGATGTTATAATCTTTTATTAAAGTCAAGCTGAAGCATAAGAATTGTTCTTAACTCTGTTTGATGCCAAGGAGGTTTGAAATAGGAGAAGTCACAGTGTGATATTAGGTCATATTAATGCTGTACAACATGTGCAGTAAAATCTGGTCCACACTTTCCAAAAGACTCAGTAGCTGGTGCACTATCATATAACATAGGAATGATTGATTAATTTCACTGAGGCATTTGCAGTCAGTCTCAGACCAGATTGTTTTTGTATGAAAAATAAAGATGTGTGAGAATTACAATTATATACAATACAAATACAATTATAATTATTGAAAAAGTCCGTAATAAAAGACCATAAACAAATGCTTTCTATAGACCCTTTTAGGGCTGACGTCATAATGACATCATGGCCTCTAGTTTCCCGGCGCAGCGCAGTGTGGCGAACCCCACGCAGAGCTAGTTTCGAGCAGGGCAACCTGAGGCGCGCTCAGTTTGGTAGTTTGGCAGACCGAGGTGCACTGAGATGGGTGTGGCGGCGCAGCAGGGGGAGGTGTCGACAGATCCAGCTTGGCGCAGTGACAGTTTCGTGCCAAAAGGCTTCGCTGAAGGTGCGCTAAAAGCTCGCCAGCTGAAACCACGTCTACTGTCAGCGCAGGCGGTTTAAGTGGAAGTTTGGCTGACCGGCGGACAGTGCACACACGTCACCAAAACCTCACAGGCAGGTTTCCAGAATATCAGGCACATTAACGATGCAATAAATACCCAAAAACCACTATTCAATGCAACTATCTGCAATCAGCACATAAATGTATCTCTATATCGACTGTCCCGTCACATCTGATGTCAGATCAAAGGGGATTGGCACCGTTTGGCACGCGTAATGGAAACCCAACCTGATTTGATTAACACAGCTGCAAACTAATGAGTTCACATCCCTCTCAGCCAGCCACAAACAGCCACAGCATCAGATAGGGAGTATATATTCAGCATCTGTCATCTTAGAAAAGCCAAAAGAAAAGAAACAGAGTGAGACTGCGAGAGAGAAAGAGAGAGAGCGCGCACGAGAGAAACGCAACATTGATTTACAATTGTGGTGACCTCCTCCCAGGCTACCTTTGCATCATCAGCCCGTGGAGGTCTGCTCACAGTTCCGTATATTCAGACACTGCGAGCTTGGACCTCCCGGACCAAAACATCAGTTTCCTCCTGGGAGGAGTTTGGCCGCCTGACGCTGCTGCTCTCTTCTGCCATGGCGAATTGAGTAAACTCTCATTACGCCTTCGCACGGCGCATTTAAGGGCGAGGAGAGGGGCTCATTTGATTGGTGTGATGTGTGTAAAACCCACTCCACGCCTTCTCTCCTCCCTCTTTCCAACTTGCGCAGGTAGGAGGGACGGAGGTGGGAAAGAGGAGTAGCTGCGCCAGCGCGCACGGTGTGCCAAACTTGCAAAATCCGCCTGGCCGCACTGGGGAGGGATTAAGAGGAATATTGGATTTCTCTGGAACGCTAACTTTTTAGCACATTAGCTAACATTAGCTTTGATAGCAAAACAAACTGGAGGAAACCATTCAGGTGTCGCCCTTCTTTCTAAGATTGGCATAGTAATCAACCACAAAGCTTCCTGTGACATCATCCATCCACTGAGTGAGAGCACACGGGTCAGCCAGTCTGGTCCCGTTGGTCAGTGTTTACTTTTTCAATCATGGTCCCAGAGAGTGAGTGACCTGACATGGTGTGTTCGTAAATTCAGTCTGGTGCTCTCCACTAAAACGAGAGCCCTGTTGGTCGAAGAAATGGAGAGTTATATTTCTGTATGAATTAACAAACGGTTAAGTAAATCACACATACTCATGCTTGGTGCTCTGTTAAGCACCAAAAAACGTGGCACTGTTCACTATTGCTAAAAGCGTCTATATGAAAACATTCCATTGCATATCAGCCACCATCCATTTGAGTGTACCCAAAACTTCTGTCAGGTTGAGCGCGCCCAAAAAGCACCTGAGCGGACATCATCCCTTTATTTCTGGCACTGTCTGATGTAACTCTCCAACACTGCAGCTCTAGTTACACCACACTAACATACCCCATTGCTCCCATGGGGTCTCATCCTTTATTGAGTACCTTTCTTGATGCTGACCACAGACCCCCCTCCCCCACATGATGTCACAGGAATTATGTCATGTGACTGGTCATGTGTGTCCACAGCAAGGCACCAAGTGCTTTGGCTGACACTTTTGAGGGCAGTGCTGTTTTCCTATACCGTCCTGAATTACCCGATGTCCCACTGTACCTTATGATTTTAGCTGTGAGCACCACAAACAAAAATCCATTCACCTACACAGTTGTCTTCATGTGTAGAAACCAGTTGAGTGGACTGACCCTTAAAAAAAACCTCTCAAACCCAAATGAAACAAAATTTGAATAATTGGTCTGATCTCCACTCGGAAGTCTTCAGGGCCGAATAAGCCGAACATCAATAAGCGCTGACTTGCTTGTTTGCTCACTGCCACCACTGATCACCCTCCGCAGTGATATCTCTTGATTACATGTCGACTGCAGTTTTGCATGCATGCATGTACTGAGTCACAGATTGTACAGGGCTTCACTCTCATTTCATGCCTGAAGGCTTTGGCTAATTAGCCTTTCTGTTTAATTCTAAACTTTCCCACTCTCCAGAAGACTTAATCAGCCTGCCTGGGCCGTGTTATTTATACTTCCTCTGAGAGTACTAAATATAAAGTGTCCAGGGCTGCTCATGCTGGAGGAGGGATGCACTTTTTAGGTTCATTGGAGAGGAATGGAAGTTCCTTGGCAGAGGATACATGGAATGCGTCCCTGGCGTTGTGGATGAGTCACAATTATCAGCTTATTAATTAATTCAGTGATTCATTCATTGCTCCGCCAGTGTTCTCTTCATTTTTCTCTGTCTCTCACGCTGTCGGCCAGCTCATTTAAATGTTTAGATATATTGACCCACCTTCATTTAAAACTATGTCGTCCCTCAGAACAGTGAGAGGTAGTTTATATCAGAGGTTTGCTTCTCGTCCACTCATTGCACCTCTTTTCCCTCAAGCAACACTCACATGAAGCAATCACGTTGCTTCAGGCTCCGTTTTCTGTTTGTAGTATCCAACCTGTGCTCCATCCGGGTCTTTAACTCCAGCCGATTACAGCCTCAACTGTAGCCACATCTCTTATTCCATTAATAAACTCCAGAGATCCTTCTCAGTATCATATTCAGCCCAATCCTGCGTCAAAACCTCCCAAAGGCCTCAGAGGAGCACACAGAAGCTTCTTCCCCGGCACCAGCCTAAATAACCAGTCTAGCACTGGTGAGATGTGCTGGTTTCCAGTCTCTCAGGATCCTATGTGTATCCTGCCCTTGCTCCCGCTTGAATTATTTATGTCTGCTGCCTATCTGGCCTCTCAGCAGGCCCAAGACACTTTGCCTTTGAAATAGAGAGCACACAAGATTCAGGAGGAAATAATGCATTGTTCAGAGGACAGTAGGAAGGGGCCGTGAGGGCATTTTATACATGCTATCTGTTGAAAAAGTCATTTCCTGTCAGCTAGATAAACAATCAGGCGGTTTAAGCAGTTTGAGAAGACTCTATAGAGGTCATGTAATATATATTAGAAATTGCATGTTTTTTATTTTATAAACAAAAATAACTATGTCCAGTTACTCACAATCTATGATGTGACTTCAGAGGATAACTATTCATCCCCTTGCTCCATATTCCCATGATAAACCCGACAGGTGGTCCATCACTCCACCGAAACATAGGAATCACCACAGGTGAGAGTACAAGGCCCTTTGACATTAGCCTCATAAAACCTTTATGTGGCCGCCATCAATCAGCCGTCGCCTGGAGAGAGAGCATGAAGACCTTGAGGGGAGGCCTGTATCTATTGAGAGACCCTGCGATCTTGTTTATCCCACATAGCAAGATTCATTGCATATGGAAGATGTCAGACATGATGTGACAAGCTGGGCGTCTGTGGTACAGATTTCTTAACGGGGAGAGAGGACTGGGAAGATGTATGGACAGACACAGTGACGTACAGGAAGATCTTTCATTCTTACTGGAGATTTTCTGACTCTATTATGTAGAGAAAGAGAATAAAATGATAAAAGAATAATAAAGTAAATGAGAAAAAATAAGTGACATGTAGTGAAAGTGCTCTCAGGCATTATTTGAACCTGGGATTATTATGAGTAACCAAAGACAGAGTATTAACGACATTTATTAATGTATCTTTGTATTGCATTTTTATTGAAATGTTAACTCATTTTTATAAACTGCCTTCACTATTTTCTTACTTGGGTTAACATAAATGTGCAGAAACCAAGCAGCAACCTCCAGGGCTAAAAAAAATTAAGCCAACGCAGAAAGGCCAAAAGCTGCAGTTCCTCTCATGGCCACTGGAGGCTGGCTCCAAGAGTGAGTCAATCCCCATTGAGTGCTCCAGGGATGATGTTTCCTGATGACCCACACTGAGGTTAGTGTCAAAAAAAGCTCTGTGGCAAACAAACACTCATGATACTGACATGCATACTTAAATGCAGTCGCCAGAAGTAAAAAGCTAATGTTAGGCTATAAACAAACTACACCACAGTGGCATGATTTAACATCTGTACCACAACAAGACTGTAAATCTGTCTTTCTGTAGTCTAATTTAGCCATTTATTAGCAACTGCCTTTTTTAGACACATAAAAGCTTCAAATTTAACAGGTGGGGTATTGTTGTAACTAAAAACTCATAAAAAAAACAAACCACTGATTTAGAGATGAGGGAACCAGAAAAATGCTAACTCACTGATGGACTCATTCCTGAGGCACTCTGCTGACCTCCATGTTAAAGTCCCCAACCACAGCAGAAATAAACATGTTTAACTGCCTGCTACAAAGCTATTTACCCCCTTCATGACAACTTTAAGAGGAGGGGTTGAATTTTTATTTAACTCAACAGCTGAAATGTTATTAAGGCTTAAAGTTATGCATCATTGAGGATGTGGATGATTTGAGAGAAAGGTGGGTGCTGTTCGTTGACAAATTGCTACCATAGCAACAATGTTGGTTGTCTTAAGGCTTTAAAACTGGAGTCCACAAACCAGTGGGTGACATCACGGTGGCTACGTCATAAGGCTGGGCGATATATCCTTGAGTTGAGTTTGAGTTTGAGTTGAGTTTATTTCAATCAGCAAATAAACAGAACGAAAATATCCACACACACACACACACACACACAAAAAAAAGGGTACATAAGGCTGACCGAAAGGGTTAAGGCTGGAGCTAAGTAGCTTATTAGATGCCCTAACCTGTATACCTTATATATGTAAACATATATACAGTACATATAGATGCATGCATGCACCTACACACATAAATAGTGCACATACTCATACACACACATATATATATATACATATACATATACACATACCTTCCACCTATACATATAAATACACATACACAGCTAATACCAAACATAATACTAGAAATTCAAATCATTTGTCCCATAAGTCATGATTACCTGCCATCATGTCTACACTTCTCCAGAATAATGTTTTTAAACTTTTTTTTTAAATTTTTTTTTTTCTCTGAAAGTTTACTCTGATCTCATCAGGCGACTTATTCCACAGCTTCACCCCATAGACAGATACGCACATGCTTTTCAGAGTAGTATGAACCATCGGTTGTTTGAAATTCCATCTCCCTCTTAGCTCATATCCCCCTTCTCCATCACTAAACATTTTTGGGATATTACCAGTAGGGATGGGTCACGATTTTCGAATTTCAAATAGTCGTTCTATTTTAGAAAAATCGATTTTTTAATGCGACTATTACTATTCGCCGTCTTACCCCCCCCCCCTTATTTGACATGCAGTTCAGCTCCTAACTGCACGAGGGCAGTATAGGATTGCTACAGCGGTGTGAGATGGGCTACCAGCTAGTTTGATGCTCTTCTACAAACAGGAGAAACATGCAGAGACTACTACTCCGCGAGGAATATCCGCAATCATTCGGGCTTTCATAGTCGAGCGCACTTCCACGTTGTAGTTTCCTGTAAAAATGTCCGTGAAAAATCCCCGCGATGTGAAAAATACATGCCGAGCAGTCACCGGTGTGCGAGCACAGGGCTTGTGGACGTCTGCTTTGAGTCTGCGCGGACCTCCATGGAGTCCGTTTCACCTGAGTATGTTCGGGCCTTTAAAGATGAATGGACCTCTGTGTGCGTGGCTCCGGGGGGGCGATTATTCGAAAAATTGTCGAATAGTTGCCACGATTTTCAAATAGTGTTTCTGCTTGTGTTGCCCATAACTAATTACCAGGAAGTAAATTATACCATGGTTTATACAAAATTTGTGCAGTTTTGAACTCTACCAAATCCCAAAATTTCAGTGTCTGTGATTTTAAAAATAGTGCATTTGTGTGTTCATGGTATCCAACATTATTCACTATTCTTATTGCTCTCTTTAGCATGTTGCATATTGTCTGCCCTTAAAATTATGTAATGATAATTTTAGGCTATTTCTCAGTACACCATATTTATCTTGATATTTTTAAATCTCCTGAGAAGCACTTCATTAATACTAGAACTGGGAGCCAATATCGAACATAATATTTCTGACCAAATACCCTCTCTGATGCCACAGAGTTGTAAGGATGACTATTGTTTTTTTTTTGTTTTGTTTTCAGAAGATATGAATACAGTGAGATTTTTAATCCAAAATCATCAATAATTTGGATATAATGTCTAAGCTGGTTAAGGCAAGCGTTAAAACAAATAGAAAACTCTGGTAAAATTATACATTCATATCACCATTTCTGCCATATCACAATGCAACGATGTCCAAAATCTAAGGCGATATATAGTGTCACATCTCAGTAACAATATAATAATGTACAGTCTATGGCAGAAATACATAAGCACTGAAAGAGACATGCAAGAAACTATAGTAGATATCGGATGATAAGCGTTCAGTTGTCAATGTCTTGCATTTTTGGAACAAAACTTTTTGCATCATCTCTACAAATATTTTGCTTGTGGTCTCTCAGCAGTAACAACAACTAGACTTGTGGTGTAAGTCCTTTAGAAAGCTTTCAAACCATTATCCTCACAAAAGTTAACAATCCAGAAAGCCTAAATTTGTCACAGCAATAGCCGGAATTATGAATCAAATGATGCCGTAGTCCTCTCCTCACAACCTGTATTTCATCTTTACACTATCATTCAATCTGTTGCAGTGTGAGGAAAAAAGCTGTTGTACTTTATCTTACAATGGTGAGACTTCAGGCCTACTGTACAGCTCTTTTGTAATTGTTAATGCACAAATCATGTATAAAAAAATCCTGCTGATCTGTCTTGGTTATTTATTATGTGGCTACAGTACAGACTATTAGTATCGACACTGATACCTCTTGAAAACTTGCAGCTAACCAGAACAAATACTCCCTGGCAAAGTGGAAATTACCCAGAGGCCTGAGCTCTGCTCCATTTGCACCACGAACAGGCGAGGCAGCGAGTCGCTGGGGGCCCGACAGCCCAGTGTTGCTGTTCCAGTGGCTGCTAAAGTGCTCTGCAGAGGGACATAGTGAGGCTACATTAAGAGCTCGTGAACGGCGTATTTTCTCAGGCGTCCCGCTGAAATGTGTTACAGCAACATCCAGGGCGTCGAGACAGACAATAAAGAAACAGTAAAGTACAACACTGCGTCATTACAGCAACATTACATGCATGAAATGTCTCGAAGCTTAAAGCAAAACACCAGGGAGCAGTTTTATCTTAAAGCCACCGGTCTGCATAAAAACTCACACACTGCTGGACACGTCCCACTTGGCCAATATTTGTGATTTGACATACTGTAAATTATAGAATAAAACAGAGGTATATTTCTCGTGGATTTCCAGTGTGGCCAAGCAGATTGAGCAGGCCGCTCGCTGCAGGATCTGTATGTGTGACCTGAGCGTGACTCATGCGCAGCAATCAACACTCTGCTCCGTGGCTGTCATGTTTGCGTGGATGCCATCTGTGTCTTTACACCTCTGAGTCCTCCACTTTCCAAAAACCTCTGACATGGCGGAGTGGAAGAGAGACTTTGCTTGCTGAAACCTCCCGAACACGTATAGTGATTACGGATGCCGTTCCTCCCTTCGCTGTGTAAATATTAGTCACTGGGCGATGAGGGGGATGGTGATGGCGATGGCGGAAGAGGTGGGGGCTGTTTAAGACATGATTGCATTCAAGCAGCTGACTCCTGGCCCCTGTGGGAGCACAGCTTCAAACACAGGAAGTAAATGAGTGTGTATACATGTGGGCATCTGTGTGTGTGTGCGTGTGAGGCGTTGTGTGTAGATATAGAGTTATGTACCTGTGTGTAGCAGGACCCCGAGACGTGTGAGGCATGAGAAAGGAGGTCGGATAGCCCTCTTCTGCAGCACGCTCCCTCTACCCGCCGCCCCGGCTTCATTAGCAGCTGTCTGTCAGCTAGGCCCCATACACCGCTGGATGGTTGCCTGGCAACTGGGACCCTGCTCGGCCAATCAGGGCCGGATGCAACAGGAGTTGTCTCCTTGACACATAAAAGAGAGAGGCCGAGTTCTCTCCTCCAATTCAATTGATTTTGCGTCAGTGTCATTCACTTCAAGGGCAGAGCAGACGTGGGGCCATTCCGCCGAGTGAATGAGTCAGCCGAACAAAGTTGTGTTAACAGGGGCTGTTTGGGGGGAATTTTCCAGAGTCACAATCATTGCCGCAACCGTCATGTAGAAATCTTTGAGAAACAGCCCGGCTCTGTCCTAAAAGGCAGACAGGAAAAGCTGCGAGTCCCACCGCTGCTCTTCTCACCAGATGGATGTGAGACACGCACACGAGCAGCCCTGCTCTTCATCAGTGATGTGTGCAGAGGGCAAAACATCCCTGCAGTATTCATCTGTGACTTATGGTAATAAATAAGCGCCTGGGGCCATTTGCTCTAGATAATGCACCTGTAGATAAGACGGTAAAGACGGCCATTAGAGAAACTGTCGCGCTCGGTGAGTCATCTCCAACCTCGGCCTCCAACTAATGGCCCAGGTGGAGGAACACAGGTAATGCATCATTGTTCTGAGGACCGATATCATGACACACTCTTTGGTGCCTTTTTAAGGTTTTCTTGACCTCTCGGTTCATTGATCCAACACAATGTCTTCTCTGCTGTAGTGTTCCTCTCTCTGTCATGCTGCGCTTAAGCACAATGACAGCGGATCTTTATCCAGAGGAGCTACATGATATGTTAGAATTACATACAGAGCAGACTCATGAATCTTCGTTCTGTCTGCTCTGATGTTGCTAAGAGACTGTCACTGGGGTCTACCTGTGTGTCTGAAATGCCTGTGGTACATCATTGCATCGGCTTTTTATCTCATATTGTAGAATTATTTAGCCAGTAAATGAACCAGAGACCCTCTTTACACCTTCCATTAAAATGTGTTTTGAATGATTAGATTGTAGTCAGATAGTGCCTGACCACATTAAAGTCCAGGTGTAAATGCACCCAAAATAACTGTATAACAACCAAAAGAAAGGCGAACTGCCCTTAATTCCAGTGGCCCAAAATTCTGAAGCCCTGTTAGTCCAACATATGTCCCATTGGACTGAAAGCCAATTTCTCTAAAATCTCTTAATCCTAAAAATCAAAAACCCAATGCTCCGAAGTCCAGTTTCTCTGAAAATACACACTCCCTGCAGTTAGACAATCCAATCGCCAGAAAAAATGTTCACATTGTAGGCTTCGGTAAACCATGGATACGTTACATTTGTGCATTAATTTGTAGCACGTTTCTCAACATTGCTGTGGTGAAGGTGTGGTCAGGCTCAGGCAGTGGTTTTCAAAATGTTTGTACCCAAGGCACACCAAAGGGCAAGCCAAAATCTCAAGGCACACATGTATTTATATTGTGCACAACAGACTGCGACGACGCACGACGATAAAAATAAGAAAAAATAAGACAGGTAGCTTTTGTGATACTGTCTACTGACAGTTTTTTGTCTCTTTTCCTTCTGTGGTAGGTCATCTTTGTTGGTGCTTTGTTGTAATTTGTTTCGTACAAGAAAGCGATCCATTGTCCTGCATCCCTCACACTGGCTGCTTATCAGGGCTTTTGATGTGACGAATAAGTTCCCCATAAAGGTTTTTTAAATTAAATTCAATTAAATTACATTTTTAGCTAGAATTTGCCTCTGTATTACAAAATGGGTGCACACAACATACTGATACAGCCAATTAAAAATGAATTCATAACTTTTTGTATAGATCCAGTTGAATATTTCAATAATGTGTGGTTATCACAAAATCCCACAGCCCACCTGGATTGACATCGGCACACCATTTGAGAACCACTGGGCTAAGGCACAAAACCACTTGGTTATGGTGACGAAAAGATCATGTTTTGGCTCAGAAACACCCACGTTTTGTGGCACAAAAGCAGCTGGAAAAGCAGGGATGGGCTGGTGAAATACACCTGGCTATACGCCGCTAAGAATTGCTGTGAAGGGTCGGTAAAAACACCCAGTGGCTCAGATGCCTCCAGGAAAGTGAAACTGACTGCAGGGAATGTGCATTTAAAGTGAAATGGAATTCTGGAGCAATGGGCGTTTGTTTTTGTTTTAACAGGCTGTCAGAGAAATGGACTTTTGGTCCAATAAGACATTTTTCTGACTAATGGGGCTTTGGAATTTTGGGCCATCGAAACAATGACATGGCACCAAAGAAAGCAGCAAGAAAGCTCATGAATATTCAGAACACTTGTGGATGGAGCCAAGATGAAACACCCCTTGCCCCTACCACTTAGTCCTACCCCTTTAATTTGTACATATACGTCCAGAGGTAGGATGTCCCATTTCTTGTTGGTATAGAAGTGTTTGAGCCATGCGGCCCTCCAAACTGATGTTCAGAGGCATACTCCAAACTCAGTGTTGTGTATTTGACATTATGTGTGAATCACAGTCAAGTTGATCCAAAGTAAAGACACATTTTAATGCAAGATGTAAAGGACCTGATAGTTTCTAAGTTGAGAGGATTTTTACATCATTTTTTATCTATTTCTCAGCAGACTCACTGCTGGCAAACATTTAACCAACAACATGGCAGCCTGTGATTGCTTTCAAACATATTAACTGTATCTCCAGAGTCATGAGGTGCAATAATCTACTTGATGAATGGGTTGCTGTTACAAGACCTTTCCTTTATGCCAAAAAATGAAAGAGTAAATAAGATATAAAACCTCATCACTGCAGCGCTTATCTGTGAATGTCAAGGACCTTCTTTAGTCAAAGTATATTTGTAGTATTAGGTGCATTTATACAACTAGATTTCTACATTTTCTAGTGCTTTCAAAGTCGAGTTTTTATAGTATCCAGTATTTATAGACTGCCCTGGCATAAAATTGTATTTTCGCAAGCCTTGAGTCTACAATCAAATGTATGATCTGCGTTAAAGTTCCCTAACTTTGAAGTCCAGGTAAAACCAAGCCAGTGATTTCTTTATAAACAAACATGTACATGTTAGAAAACATTTTTTTTTTAACAGGCCTAAAATCATGACTCGATGACACACTGGCGCCAACCTTAACATATAAAAACTACACTGAACAAAAATATAAACGCAACTTTTGTTTTTGCTCCCATTTTTCATGAGCTGAACTCAAAGATCTAAAACATTTTCTATACACACAAAAGACCATTTCATCACAAATATTGTTCACAAATCTGTCTAAATCTGTGTTAGTGAGCACTTCTCCTTTGCCGAGATAATCCATCCCACCTCACAGGTGTGGCATATCAAGATGCTGATTAGACAGCATGATTATTGCACAGGTGTGCCTTAGGCTGGCCACAATAAAAGGCCACTCTGAACTGCTCAGTTTTGCTTTACTGGGGGGTCAGAAAACCAGTCAGTATCTGGTGTGACCACCATTTGCCTCACGCAGTGCAACACACCTCCTTCACATAGAGTTGATCAGGTTGTTGATTGTGGCCTGTGGTATGTTGGTCCACTCCACTTCAATGGTTGTGCGAAGTTGCAGGAACTGGAACACGCTGTCGTATTCGCCGATCCAGAGCATCCCAAACATGCTCAATGGGTGACATGTCCGGTGAGTATGCTGGCCATGCAAGAACTGGGATGTTTTCAGCTTCCAGGAATTGTGTACAGATCCTTGCAACATGGGGCCGTGCATTATCATGCTGCAACATGAGGTGATGGTCGTGGATGAATGGCACAACAATGGGCCTCAGGATCTCGTCACGGTATCTCTGTACATTCAAAATGCCATCAATAAAATGCACCTGTGTTCGTTGTCCATAACATATGCCTGCCCATACCATAACCCCTCCGCCACCATAGGCCACTCAATCTACAACGCTGACATCAGCAAACCGCCCCCCCCACACGACGCCACACACGCTGTCTGCCACCTGCCCTGAACAGTGAAAACCAGGATTCATCTGTGAAGAGAACACCTCTCCAACGTGCCAGACACCATCGAATGTGAGCATTTGCCCACTCAAGTCGGTTACGACGACGAACTGCAGCCAGGTCGAGACCCCGATGAGGACGACGAGCATGCAGATGAGCTTCGCTGAGACGGTTTCTGACAGTTTGTGCAGAAATTCTTTGGTTATGCAAACCGATTGTTGCACCAGCTGTCCGGGTGGCTGGTCTCAGACGATCTTGGAGGTGAACATGCTGGATGTGGAGGTCCTGGGCTGGTGTGGTTACACGTGGTCTGTGGTTGTGAGGCCGGTTGAATGTACTGCCAAATTGTCTGAAACGCCTTTGGAGACGGCTTATGGTAGAGAAATGAACATTCAATTCACAGGCAACAGCTCATGTCTGTCATTCCTGTAGTCAGCATGCCAATTGTACGCTCCCTCAAAACTTGCCACATCTGTGACATTGTGCTGTGTGATAAAACTGAACAGTGTAGAGTGGCCTTTTAATGTGGCCAGCCTAAGGCACACCTGTGCAATAATCATGCTGTCTAATCAGCATCTTGATATGCCACACCTGTGAGGTGGGATGGATTATCTCGGCAAAGGAGAAGTGCTCACTAACACAGATTTAGACAGATTTGTGAACAACATTTGTGAGAAATGATCTTTTGTGTGTCTAGAAAATGTTTTAGATCTTTGAGTTAAGCTCATGAAAAATGGGAGCAAAAACAAAAGTGTTGCGTTTATATTTTTGTTCAGTGTATGTCACTACTTGCAACGATATGAGATCTTCATGGTACGAGAACCATCTCAGAAGATATCGCGTTTTCACGGTATCGTGGTGTTACAGAAATATCATCAGTCAGAATGATCCTTGAAGGAATGAAAACAGAAGGGTTGTTGATGGTTAAAGAAACATTTTATTGCTATAATCAGAACTTGAAACCATTTTGTCAGTGTAAGTATGTGTAAAAAGTCTCCCCTTTGAAAATAACTCAAATAAAGGGGAGATTCTCCATCCAGTTGCTTTTGTTTTTTTAAATATGGTAGATAAGCAAATGTACATGGTGTGATAACTGTCAACTTTGATATCTTGTTATCCCTTGAAACCAGTATATTGCTGCGACCCTACGACTAACCTTAGAGTGCATAGTGTCAGTGTCGCTTTGTTCGCTCCCTGTGTGCGCAACAAGTTTGCCACATTCAACAAACTTTCATAGCTCTTTTAGTCGAATAACTACATGAATGAACATCTCTTTTAAATGCAATAGCAATATAAACACAAGCAAAACAGCCATCACTTTTGTGTACTGCTCTAGTTTGGAGAACGTGAGACAACAGTCTCCAGTCCTCTGTGAGATAATGTGGCGTTACAGTTATACATGAATCCGCTGATCTTGAAGTCCAGGCATCACAAGTTAACTCCACCCTTCCTGCTGTACTCAAAGATTCCTCAACTTTAGGCTTCCCGTCTCTGTAGAGCTTAACTACGGCTGTGTTGGTGAAAAAACGTGGGGCGAAGTGTTTTTAGCATGAAACCAAAGCCTTTGTTTTCGACAACGCTGTATGGACGCAGATCTTTGCACATGAAGTCGGTGATGGACTGTGTTATTTTCTTCGCTCTCTCGCAGTTGGATGGTAGTTTTGTCAAGCTAAGTGTTTCCAGTGTTTTTCAGCAGGACATGTTTAGCTTAAGCTTGGCCGTCAGCGGCCCAGTGTATTTTATTCTAATTTGACATTACTTGCAAATCGCATGTGTTATATCCGAGTCCTCCTTTTTTCCGTGTCAAAAAATCCAAAATAAATCCAGATGTTTGATTTAAACACCAACGGCACATTTCTGATTTCTTCCTCCGGTGCCTCCATCTTTGTTCTGATGACCTCTGCTGACCTCACCAGCAAAAACAACATCAGCACCATCTAGTGGATCGAAAAAGCAATTGATTTTATTTAGGGGTGTCCCCGACTAAGAATTTTCATAGTCGAATCTGATTTGACAGATTTTTCCTTTAGCCAACTAATCGTCGAATCATGTTGTTTCCCCCATCATTGATTCATGAGCTCATTTGCGTCAGTTTCCATTCCAGAGAAAAGAGCTAAAACACCCAAATAAACAAATTTAATTCTTCAGTTGGCATAATAAGATAATAATAATAATAATAATAATAATAATAAAAGTAAAAGTAAAACAGTTTTCCTTCTTTCTGACTTCAAGTTACTTCATTAATCAACTCAGGTTCATAAAAGTTCATCCACACGGACCGTGCGTCACCGCTCTCAATCGTCGGACAAAAAGTAGCCAAATAAAAATTCAGAGTCTATCAAGAAAACAATCAGCGGTGAAATTCGTTTCAAGACACTTCAGGTAAACGAATAATCCTTCAAAAAAGTTTGATTTGAGAGCACATACCTCCTCCAAACTTCAGCACTGAGCTGAGGACAGTGACACAAGGGAGCCACACCAGTGCACTGGCGGCGGCGTCCTCAATGCCGCAGAAAAGCGCTGAAACGGAGATAAAGGTAAACCCGTTTTTTGCTTATTTTAACTGGCCCATCCAGTTTTCTGGAGGCCCATTCACAATCAAAATCCTGGCGCCACTATTGCTGTGTTTGTTTATGCGCTCCGCCACCGTAAATCATCACCACATGATTCCCAAGCGCGGCACCGCTGCTCACCGCTCCCTCAGGGGATGGGTCAAATGCGGAGAACAAATTTCACACACTCAGGTGTGTGGCAATCAGTGGGACTTTAACTTTAACTTGAAATCACCGCAGGCCTCGATGCTGCTCTGATGGTCCTGCAGCACACTCACTCACCTCAGCTTATTTGGATCGAGCAACTGGGTGATTTATTCATGCATAGTAATGATTATGCCTACTGATTAAACGCATGCGTCATTTTCAGTTTTTTATTAACAGAAATTAGGCTGATGTTTGTATCAAAATAGGCTATATATCATGTATTACTAGAAAACAAATACATTCTGTGTCAAATCAAGATGTTCAGCAGCAGTGAGCACCCCCATATAGTCAGAATGGTACAGTCATGTTTCACATTTTGCGACAATTCGACGGCGAGACTGGCAGTCGAATCAGACTTCTCCAAATCGAATCACCGAATCATCGACTATTTGGGGTCACCCCTAATTTTACTATTCTAGCACCAAAAGTTGTATTTAGATGTGTATTTGCAGAAACTAATAATGTATAGAAGACAGATACTTGGGGTCCGTGTATCGATACAATATCACTACGCAAAATATCGCGATACTATGCTTGATCGATTTTTTTCTCCCACCCCTAGTATAAATTGATATTTTCATAAATATCTTCATGTATACTTTGAGATATTTTTTTTCCCTGGTAGATTTTCCTTTGACGTAATGTTTCTTTCTCTCATGGCTCATCACTGCTGAATTCATGACAAGACATGGAAATGTGTAGAATACTTAATTAAACTAACAGCAGGTAACTTGTAAGCACAGAAGATGTTATGATCTATGTGCATATGTATGAATGAGCGTATTATGAGCATATATGCATGTGTGTATATAATGGAAACAGTATCTGGAACAATGGCCACCTTCTTAATATGTTTCTATTTTCATGCTACCAATTTTATTTACTCCATATTTATGCTAATGCCTTTCAAAATAAATCAGGATGCTCTACAGAAATCTATTATACCAAAATGTATTCTATAATGAAGTGTCAAAGAGATGGTTTTAATAAGATACCTTTTGTTTGGACTGATGCACCTGTGGTACCTTGTCTGGCAGAGTTGGCGACAGGGCCACAGATTCAGCAGCAGCATGTGAATCTTACTCTTGTTTGCTCTTTTTTATTCCATTTGAAAGATTATTTAAAGCCCTCTCCTTTTCTGATATACAGCCACTCCCTGCATGGTTCACAGCATCTTCTGTGGCGCGTCTGTAGATATGAACAGTAACTTCATCGCATCAACACGATGCATCAACGTCAAAAGCCCAGCAGCATTAAAAATAGATAAGAGTTTGAGCAGAAATGCGGTGGCATATGAGACTGTAATTGCTCCCGGCGAACACTACATCACGCCAGGGGTTGCTGTCGTCTCAGAGCTCCACTGATCTCTGCTGCAGTTCAAGGCGCAGCTATCTCTCCCAACAGCCAGCGCTGCCTCCGCCTCCCTCTCCCTGCCACCCCGCTACAAAAAGTCAATTGGATTTCAAATTGCGGAGGAGCACACTCGATTAATACTTAATGGCTACAGCAGCCGTGCTTGTCTTTCTGTCCGTGCGAGGTATGATGAGAGCAGCATGTGTGGCCTCGGAGCTCTGATGCCGACCTCTGACACGTGGCCTCGCCGAGGTCTGAGCTGAATTTTCTGATGCTATCATTTCCATGCCGTCAGACTGGGTGGATTTCCCCCTTCGTCTCATAAAGACAGAGACATAAAGAAGATGTCAGAAGGAAAAAAGAATCATGCAGGGTTAAAGGGATGCTCAAGAGTTCACAGTGAAGTTTTGGACAGTCTCCAGCGAGGTTTCGACAAAGAAAAAGTATCTTTCTTCCCTTTTCATTGAGCCTTCAAACAGATACTGTAATGTTTTTCTACAGTAAGACTGGCCTTTGGAGGCACTAAGAGCCAGTGAAAGGTTGTTGAAGATATTAAACTTTTTCCTACATCTTTTAAAGTTGGTTTCCAGAACTTAACAAAGCACACTGTACATTAATGTTCAAAATACGCAACTTTTATTTTGGGGGATTGACCACTGAAGAAATCAAGTTGTAGGCTGACAGCTGACATACATGAGACCCAGCCACGAAACGTCACATAGCTGGAGTGCGGCAAGAATTTTTCCGCCTTTGCAGCGTGTGGTTGCTGCCACTCTCACGGTGTGTGTATTGAGTTTATGGAGGGTTTTGAAGCGTAGGCTCGTGTGCTGATGAGGACCAGAGAGAGAGAGAGCACACATTACACCAATTTTAAAGTCTCTGCAGTGACTTCCTGCATGCTTCAGAATTGATTTTAAGATCCTTTTATTGGGTTATAAAGCTCTTAATGGTCTTTGTCCATGAATTTAAGACATAGGAGGCTGCATTTAACAACAGCTTATCAGAACATCTGTTTATAAACTTTCACACAAATCGTGCAGTATGATCCAACCCTCATTTATCCAGTCACACCCTCAGCAATCTGGAAATCCATCTGTTAAAAAAAAAAAAAAAAAAAGAAAAAGAAATAAATAATTTTTTTTTTCTTCCAGAGTTTTTCGACTAACGGAAGTGCAGGGGTCTCGGTGATCGCTCACGCCCTTCACTTCCAGCGGTGCCCCCAGGGAATCGCCGTGTTGTTTACAAATACTTTGGGTAGAAAACCAGCAGAGTTTAGCTATATATCACATTTTTCACGTCACTATATCACCATGTAGACTAATCTGATGTTTGTTAAGTCTATAAACACAATGGTTGAACAAACATTACTATGTTACCATGTGTGCACGTTTTGTAATTAATAACATGGTTATCGTAGATTAGCTGGGCTAACCATTAGCTGTTAACGTTAGCCGTTAGCTGTTAACGTTAGCCATAACGTATAAAAATAAGGTAATAACTCATTAAATGGTCTGTGAATAAAATATTTTTTTCAGCGGATATCTTAGCTACAACATGATTGAGCTAGCAAAGCAGTTTTGTGCTGCTATGTGAGGTATTTATTCAGTTATGGGAAATCACGATGTCTAGAAAGCATCAGTGGCTGCAGCTGACAGGGACAGTTAGCAAAGCTAACATCAGGATGTCATCTGTTAAAAGCCTCCCGTTGTCGGATACGACATGAAACTACTCCAGTTAGCTCAATCATGTTGTAACTAAGACATCCGCTGGGTGGAGCAGTTGCTATGGACGTGGAGCTTGCTGTTTCTGTAGGTACACACTTCCTGGGGATGCGGGCACGTCTCGGCCACGCCCCCTCCATTGTGATTGGCTAAAGCGCAGCATCATTCAAACTCAAAGCCCCACCGTTCGTCGTCTTTCACACAGGGCTGCCGACAGATTCTACAATGTAAACTGCAGAATCTGTCTTGAGAGATTACACCCTCAGTACTTCGCAAACAGACAGCCCTTTCTGACAGGAATCTGAAAGGAAAGTGAAACTTATCTATGCTCTCTTCAAAACCAGACTCCATTGACAAAACTAATAATTTTACCTCACTGAACTCAGGAGTTGCTGGTCTGCTGCTGCCTCGATCAGTCGGTTAGTTTGTAGTTTGTGTGACTCTGGTGTTTCAGAGGGTTAGTTCAGATTCACCAAAGTCACACAATAACACAAACAAAATACGGATCAAGGAAGTGGTAGACCAGCAGCTCCCATGTTTAGCTGTTTTAAAATGGCTGTTTTTGTCAATGGAGTCTGGCTGTGAAGAGAGAATAGATAAGTACTGAGCATACAACTGGATAAATGAGACTTGGTTTCCACTTCACGACTTGTGTGAGAGTTTGAAAGCAGGTTGCTGTAGTTTTGCTGTTGTTGAACATGGACCCCTATGTCTTCAATTCATCAAGATTTTTCTCTGTTTTTGGATTCTTCGTTCACCATGGTAGCATGTGAGGAAAACAAAGTTTTCTTTACACACTCTACACAACACGGGGTGACTAGTGATACACAAAAGATGATTTGGGGGGGTGATGTGTTCCTTTAATTTCTTTCTTCTAAGTGACTGGTGGGAGTGTAAATGTGTGTGTACCTTGCATCACTGTCCTCTATTACTGGCTGTACTTGACAAATTAAAAACATTTCCATCAGCTGCAGCTAGACTTTATATTTTTGTGACTGTGAGCACGTTAGCACGCTGAGGTTCAGCCACATAAAAGCTGTTTTAGATTTCGCTATGCAGCATGTTAATGGAGCTTTAATAAGGTCATTTATGAATAGTAGTGATTCATCCATTGCTTCACCAGATCAGGTGGTTTCTTATTTTACAAACACACATTCACACTCATGCTCACGCTGTGTCTTGGAGCAAAAACTCTTTCCTCTCTGAATACACACATTAGTCCTGAGATGTGACAATTTTCATCTGAATATAGGCTTGTGGATGAGGACAAAGATCCGTCAGTGTCGGGGTCGAGAGGGGTGCAGAGAGGTTTTTAGAGGTGGATAAATGAATGAAATGTACAGGTTGGTTGAAGGCGAATGGTTACGTCTGTCAGGGTTGTGTTAAATGTTTGAGCTCTACAAACAGGCCTCGTCTAATGCTGAAGCTTTAGTTAACTCTGACTGCCAGCTCTCCCTCTCATTTCCTTTCTCCCTGTGAAGTTTCTTTACTTTCATTCTTCCTTCCCCGCTCTCTCCACTTTCTTCTTTCACATGTTATTTCAGTGACTCAAACACTTGACCTTCACTCATCCCTGCCCATGCAGAAACAAACCTCCACTCACGCACAGATACAAGCTGCACCTATACACCCTCGCTGAGACTTCACCTGCTTCGTCAGCAGCCCATTTATCCTCAGATACTCCCCCACCCAGCCTGTCCTCTCTTTATTCCAACAGGTTAACGTCCCTGTGAGACACATTTTCCTATATTGTCCCCAGCACGAAGAGTGTTTGTCATAAAACATCAAAGGCCACCCATGACGGTAGTAAATGGAAATGTGAACATGGCCGTAACTTCGCTCTCTCCCAATTAGATAAACGGCGAATGCTAATGAGATGAATACCATAACCTGTCAAGAAACAGGGAGCATATGGTCGTGGTGTAATAATTGTTATGGCACGAGGTGTTATACAGCAGAGAGCACAGGTCAGGTCTGAATGCGGCATGAATCACTGGAGGCTGTGAGGAAATATGGCGATGTCAGATGTTACAGTACATTTGTCAGATTAACAGACTTAAAGAGAAGAGTAGAAGTCATTTTGCAACAGGAAGTGACTTTTATTTTTAATCTATCAACATTTTTCCAAATATTCCACATACTAAATTCCGGATAATAAAAAAACTTTATCATTTTTTTTTTTTTAAATGCATGTGTCCCTGTGTGTCATTCTGTGTCCCCTCTCTAAATTCAGATGTTTTTTTGGGTCCATGAACGCAGCACAGATGAAGCTCTCCATGAGTTTGTTTTTCCTCAGCAGTAGGTACCAGCCCTGGAAATTAACCTGACTCCTGTCTGACTGCTGAGCGTGGACACTTCCTGTGTCTGTCCTTTCAAATTAAATTCCCTCATGGTCCAGTCATATAGGTTTAGATTTATTTTGACAAGGCGCAGCTCCTAATAGAGTTTCACTAAGCAACCAATGAAATCTTGCCGACGAATGACCTTTCTTGTCGACTAACGTTTGGTCAACTATTAGAGGGCAGCCCTAAGGGTCAAAATCTGATAATTCTGAGATGTGGATGAATATCTGTGGGCTTATGATATGAAACACAATAAACAAATAATGCTGAGGTTAGCACAACAAATTAAATGGCGTGCGATCAAGTCACTGGTGAGCGCAAATGAAAACACCGAAGCTGGAAGATCCACCTACTGGCTGCCGGTGTAGAGAGCGTTATCAGAACGGGACAGTGTGCCGACGTTGCTCTGCAGTTGTCGGGGATGTGAATGGAAACATCCGACATAAACTTACATCACCCACATGTGCCGATCACCAGGATATGGAAAAAACAATCAGGAGGCCAGTTACTTATCCACGCTGCTTTCAAGCAGCTTTAGGACGCAAAATGCAGAACAGGATACTGTGTAGGTGTCTGAACAGAAACACACTGGACATGATAACACACACAGTCACTGGCACCCCTCTATAATGTAGCGTATAATGACATGACAACACACAACAACCATTGAGGGAGGTTTTCTGGTGGTCAGAAGTGGAGTGGTGTGGATAAACAGTCAATTTCGGGTGGTAACGTGTTACATGACATTGTAAATGTAATAATATTACTGAAATCCTGTTCATAATGTGTCATATTACTTTGTTACTGCTGTTAATGGCAGTAAAAAAAATCACTAACCCTAACCCTAACCCTAACCCTATGATTTATATCTGCTCTAAAATTTAATGGGTGCCTACTTGGCTCATGATGCTCCCCTCCACCAAGTTTCATGGAAATCTGGCTAGTAGTTTTACTGTAATCCTACAGACAGACAAACAAGCCAAACTGAAAACATAACCTCCTTGACAGAGGTAATAAGAAGCACTTTAACCAGTTAAGAGGTGTTTCCAATTCAGCCCTGAACCTCACTGTCCCAGAGCTTTAAAATAGACCATTAACACTGTTTAACGTGAGGATATGACTTGTGTGTTTCACGCTGACAGACGGAGGAGACGTGTGTTAAGGTGCAATAACATTGCTTTCTCAGGGGGTGGGCCCGACAGATAAAAAGATTTACAGGAGTCCAGACACCTGTAATCCCTCTCAGTTCTGTCTCTCTAAAGCTTCTCTCACCCCGGCCCGAGCTCATCTCTGTTATCGCTGTATCAAGCGGCGAGAGGTTGGCAGCCTGCTTCATTTATGATTCCAGCCAGGCCTTAAAAACACAGGTTCAAGAAAGTCATACAGATAGCAGGCCTCTGGCAGCTCTGTCTCTGTGCAGGCTGGGACTGATATATGTCCATGTGTGTTTTTTGGGGTAGGAGGCTTTTTTATCCTCCGCAGGGCAGGAGGAACGGAGGCTGAGATGACGGACTTTCAAACAGGGCTGCCTGCCAAAAGCATGTTAACAGATGTGGAAAATGTCAGCCATGATAATACACATTTTCTTTGATCTTCTGTGAAACAACCTGGAGAGGCGGTGGCGTCCTGCCAGGCAGCTCTCCCTCGAGTTCACGGGAGCATTTTCTCAGCTGTCACATCATATGCACGGCTGTTTGCATTAACATTTATTCATTAATATTAGCCGCCGCGCAAAGTCCCTCCGTCATCCTGGGCAAACACTTGCATCAGCATTTCTGTAGCCCGGTGAGTGAGTGTGTGTGTCTTTTTAATTGGCCGTGAGGAGCTCAACTGCTTAGCCTTTTGAGATCATTGAGATTTTGATGTGAGATTTGCATGCGCTAACCCCGCGCATGAAAAGAGGGCCATTTGCATGACGAAAGGGGGGAGGGTGACTCGCTGTAATGACATTCACACATTTAGCGTGTCGAGCTGCGAGGAGGAGGAGGATTGGGTTTGAGCAGCGTCACAGGTCTCTTTTTCTTTTTATAGGTGTCTTTTTATAGCTTCCTCTTGATTCCTTTATCGCTTTGATCATTGCCTTTTAACTGGCACCCGTTTTAGAATAATTTCCACTGATGGAGCAGTCAAAAGATCCACTGTACAAATCCCACGTTCAAGCTTTGCCGGTTCGGCTGTCTCTGAGACAAACCAGTCAATATGAGTGACTTTTTAGCCTCGAGGCGTTCAGATATGAGTGGGCTTTCATCACCTGGCTGCGTTACAGCCATTCATATGCAAAGGCTCATACTGACTCCTCCAGGGAAATTAATATGGAACGTCAGGAGCGATATGACACTGTAGTAGCAGAGCAGGCACACTGTAGGTCAGTACAGTGGGTGCGATGGTAAAGGAGCACCCAGCTGCATTATAAACAGGCAATTAAAATGAGGTTATTGTCACTGTCATATTCATGAGGAAAAATCAGGGCGTTTTGTTGGTCCAGTCCGGTGTATGAGCCTAAACCAGTTTGATTTTATGAAGTGGCTGAACTGGCATTATGACATGTTCTGGCTTAGGATGTCAACCAGTCAACTGCTAGAGGGTATTTTTGACCGATTATGAATGTTGATCTACATGTCAGCTCTGCTACTCTTCAGTTTACTGCTCTGCGCACCACCCGAATATGGGGGGAGACAGACAAACAGCTAGCTGGTAGCTGGTGAGCTAGCTTTGGCTGCTCAGCACTGTGCACCAGCTCGGCATTCGGCAATCGCTGCTGGTAATGCTGTCCCGACCCAACAACATTGCTGTAAAAACATTGTGCCCACCCCCCTCGTGGTGGTCTCAGTAGGAAGCGACTCAGTGTTGAGTAGCAATCCCCCTTTAGCATCACTGTTATCTCTGTTAGCATCGTTTTAGCAGTGTCAGCATGGCTAGTGGTGCTAACATAGGTTACAATGCTAAAGGGGTTTTCCCACCACCGGGACGGTGTTACCAGCAGTCATCACAAATAAGTAGCGCGGTTAGCTAACTTAGCTCTAGTCTCGCTCACCAGACCTTTCTCAAGAAAAGAAAGGTCTGGCTGGGCCGACTCTCACTTTAAGATTGGAGAAAAAAACGCCCCGGCTGCTTGTACTTCTTTCAACCAATCACAAATATTCCCGGGGGGAAACAGGTTTTGGTGTAACACGCCCACAAAAATATCGCCTACAGGACGCGAACCATGGCAGAAAAATGGCTACATCCCTGCAAGATCAAACACCGCAAAAGTTAGTAAAGGACGTGTTGAAAACGGTTGGTAGGGCGGGACTTAAGCGGTTGGCTCGTTCCACCCAATGAGAGGCTGATCTATGCAGCAAACTTCCGCCCACTCAGACTAGCTTAGCTCCCGCCTGACGAAGGTGGTGCGCAGCAAAGCAGCCAAGGCTAATGTTAGCAACCCAGTTGAGACTGGAGGGTGGGCAGTGGGCACTATGCTTCTGCACGTTAACGTGGCTAGCTGGTTGTCTGTCATCTAAGCTAACCAAAAAGAAAATAAAAGGCTTTTACACCACAAAACATTAACATTTCACCACCTCTAAATGGATAGCACTTGAAAATGTTGTGCTAAAGCTCACAGAGTCAATGAAGCACCGAACTACAAGGAGAGGGTGTTGGGCAACATTAACCAAAACGTACATCCTGTGTCCTGGCAAATAAAAAGGAGCCTACGTCAGCAATCTGTGCTGATGGCGTCACTGCGCTAAATCCAACTTTTATTGCATTAGTTATGAGCAATATGACAACTTGATGAACATAATATGTTTGCAATTAACCAGACAAGCGGAGCCACCAGTGTCTGACAGGCTATTAGCTGAGGCCGGCAACATGAAGGAGATCCAATTTCAGTAAAGGCGGACATTGTGTTTGTTTACCAGACAGTCCATGTGTTTTTTGGGGGTGACGAGATGAGACATGGGAGAGTCATTCTCTCAAGAAAACTAAAACTGAACCAGTATGGAAACATTTGGTTTTGAAGACGACAAAAGAGGTGTGCTAACTGGCCGCAAGCGATGAGGCGCACTGTTTTGAGGTGAACTTCTGTTGGATGCCCCGTTTCTTTTACGTTGAAAGCATTGCAGTGGACGAGGACCAGCTGATTCATAAAGTAGAAATGAGGAATTATCTATACCAGTGGTTCCCAACTGGTCCCTCCACGGGGTCCAGATTTCTCCGTAGTCATTAGTTCACGGTCCGCAGAGTTTAATACATTCAGTGTCATACTTGTGTTCGGCCATGTCTTCATGCTAGTGTGCTGTCTCTGTCAAGAAGCTTTCCGTCAGTCACTCAATCTACCGCAGGAAACAGCACTTCAAAATAAAAGCTCTGTGTTGGAATATCACTGTAATTAAAAAATATAGTGTGTTTTTTACAAATGTAATGACCTACTGTTGAACTGCAACCCACCAGTTGGAGACCACTGATCTATACGATGCCTCCTTTTTTCCAAAAACCTAAAAAAAACCCAGCCCTAGACACTTAGTGGTTAAATTCAGTGTAACGGTTTGGTCAAGTGTTTGGCTTAATATCAAACCAGTTGGATATTTTTACACCAGCCCATCCTTTGTGTCTTTCATTAATCCTTACATAAAAGAAACCAAATCTGTTTAAAAAAACCCACCAGAATTAGTCACCATTCACTGTTTCATCCTGGAAATGTCAGCGGTCCCACTGCTCTTAGCGTCAAGTTCTGGGCGTGTCAGTGCCGACCCAGTGTCTTCAAACAGACTTTATAGCCCACTAGCAGAGTATTTTCTCACTTGAGAGGAGAGCCAGCACTCCACTTCACCACTTAGCACCGCGTTTGTTTTGGTAATTTATCAGACAAGAGGAAAAGAACAGGGGGGAACTGAGCTGGGACTGCAACACAGAGAAGAGGCATCTGAGAGCTTGTTCCCAGGTGGGATTCAGTCCCTGCTAAAGAGAGGAATGAAACAGCAAACACCAAACTAGTGCATAATGTGTGTTAATTAAGTATCTCAGCCGATGGCAGGCAGCAGGAACATACATCCAACAGAGTGGAAGAAGGGAGGGGGGAGTAGATTCCTGCGACAGTAGTCCACAAATCCTTGATGATATGATTAAAATAAACAAATGTAATGTTCCTGCGTTGCGGCACAAAACAGCTGGCTGCACTGGTGTAATGTTAATATTTTCAACACACCTTCCTCAGTGAGCTGCAGTGCAGCACATACACAAAGCATACAGCATTCAGCACCATGGACAGTGACATCAATCGCTGGTCAGTTCTCAGGCAAGTTTGTCACGAGCCCTCAGTGCTGCAGCCGAGACAGACGGAGGACAGGGGGACAGACAGAGGTGCTCAGAGGCAGATGAAAGAGAGACATTGGGTCTTTTAATCAAGCTTCAGTGATCGCAAAATATGTAATAAAAATTTGAATTGAAATGTGATGAAATAGTGACAAATGCCCTATCTGTAAGCACGGAGTGATGTTTTCAAGTTGCTTGTTTTGTCTGACCAAAAGTCCAAAACACAAGAATATTCAGTTTACAGTGATATGAAACTGAATGAAACAGTGACTTCTCATATTTGAGGAGGTGAAAGCAACACTTGGCCTTTGTGTTAAGTTCTTGTTTGGTCTTTGTTGGGAATTTTAGCTTGCAGCCTGGAGAAAAACAGACACATCAAGACAGATGAATCTGGAACAGAATTTCAAAAATGTCAGAGAGATAACCCAGTCGCCAGAGTACAAGTGTAGGCATTGTCTGTTTCTGCAAACCATGAACACGTTACATTTCCATGTTTCATATGCTACTTATTAATGTTTCTAAAGTGATGTAGTATATAGGCTGACTTTGTGATTGGGAGGTGGAAGGGATGTGTGTCCGCCCAAGGTGCAGACCACTGTTCATGACCAACAAACCGGGTGTTTTTTAGTGAGTCATTCCTGTTTTTCCAGCGGATTTTTGGCCCCCAAACGTAGATGTTTCTCAGTGACCCGTGGCTGCTTTGCCAGCGACTTTTTAAGTTTCGAACCAAGGTTAATTTTTAGTGACCAGTGGCTGTTTTCCACTGGATTTTTAGCTTCAAAATTGTGGTTGTTTTTAGTGACCAATGACTGTTTTTCCAGCAGCTTTTCAGCCTTAAAATATAGGTCTTTTTTTAAGGACCCGTTGCTGTTTTTCCCAGCGGATTTTGGGCCCCCAAATGTGCATGTTTCTCAGTGATCCATGGCTGTTTTGCCAGCGTCTTTTTTTAGCTTCACACCAAGGTTAATTTTTAGTGGCCAGTGGCTGTTTTCCACTGGATTTTTAGCTTCAAAATGTGGGTGTCTTCCAGTGACCTGTTGCTGTTTTTCCAGTGGATTTTCAGCCTTAAAACATGGGTGTTTTTCAGTAACCCATGGCTGTTTTTGCAGCAATATTTAGCTTTAAAATATGGGTGTTTTTAGTGACCAATGGCTGTTTTGCCAGCGGCTTTTTTTTTAGCCTCCAATTTTGATTGTTTTTTAGTGATCCGTGGCTGTTTTTCCAGCAGTTTTTCAGCCTTAAAATATAGGTCTTTTTTAACAACCCATTGCCCCAAAAGTGGATGTTTTTCAGTGACCCGTGGCTGTTTTGCCAGCGGCTTTTTAAGTTTCGAACCAAGGTTAATTTTTAGTGACCAGTGGCTGTTATGCCAGCGTCATTTTTTAGCTTCACACCAAGGTTAATTTTTAGTGGCCAGTGGCTGTTTTCCAGTGGATTTTTAGCTTCAAAATGTGGGTGTCTTCCAGTGACCTGTTGCTGTTTTTCCAGCAGATTTTTAGCCTTAAAACATGGGTGTTTTTCAGTAACCCATGGCTGTTTTTGCAGCAATATTTAGCTTTAAAATATGGTTGTTTTTTAAGGACCTGTTGCTGTTTTTCCTGTGGATTTGCAGCCCCAAATGTGTGTGTGTGTTTTTTTAGGAACCTGTCAGGTTTTCTAGCGGGGATGGTACCATGCAGGTTTTTTTCCTTATATATTGCTGCTTTTCCAGCAGGGATTGTGACCCCAGAATGGTGTATTGTAAGCCAAAACAGTATTTTCCGACCCATAACCAAGTGGTTTTGTGTCTCAACTTTACCACACATTAACCACAGTGTTGCTGTACCAAGTCTGCTACATAATAACGTGCAAATGTAACACATCCGCATTTTGCAGAAAGGTGCAATGCCAACATTTTTTTCTGGCGCTTGGAACATGCAGTAAAACAGAGATAAAAACAAATTTTGTCCAACTTGTACTTGATAAACTGTATCTTTTTTTAAAATATGCCCACTTCCTGTTGCACTTCTGAAATAAGAACCCAGTCATTTATTCACTTAACTTCCCGGAGCAGACAGGCTGCTCTAAAACATTTATGCCTTTCTTTGAGAAAACTCGAGTCTTATAAATCGAAATAATACCGAGCTCAGTGACACCCAGACACAACTTACTCAAGTTCTTTAATATTTGATGAGCAGAAAAAGGGTGTTATTCTTACAGTGATCACACTCCTGCAGAGTCATACGGTGATATTTCACTGTGGGTCGATTGCTGCAACAAACATTCATGTTGTAAAAGTGACCATTAGAGCAACTAAATAATGTAATATTTAACTTCATTTAATATAAAAAGAATCAAGAATCAAGATGTCAGTGTTTGTTCCTTAGTTTATTACAATGTTTAAAATATGTATTATAGATTCTGCACATTCAAACTGACTTGTATGTTTTCAATTACAAGAAATCTAAACAAACTTCCAGGGAAGATTTTTAAGGACAACATTAAATACGGACTCACTGACATTTCAGTGTTTTATTGCCTATGGGCCAAAGTAGTCTAATTAGAAAGTAGAAGATGAAGTACATGCAGTGAATCAGAGCTGTGGTGTAAATGGTCAATATGAATGAAAATATGTGTGAGGTGAGTAATCATCTCTCGCTTTAACTGCAGGAGAGTCACAGCTTTTCTTACGTCATACAAAGGAAAACAAAAAGAGCTTTATTTCTTGATGCTACATGTGCTTGATGTCTATTGCAAGGTGACAACTCAGTGTTGGTAGCACAGCTGTTAGCCACGGGAAGCTCTGGTGGTTCTAAAGGTGGCTTCAACAACACTATGGTTAATGTGTGGTTAAGTTTAGGCACAAAACCACTTGGTTATGGTTTGGAAAAGATCATGTGGCTGAAAATACATGGTTCTGTTTGCACAATCCCCGCTGGAAAAGCAGGTGAAAAACAACTGCTTTTCATGTAACTGTCCCCTCTGGAAACACTTTGACGGATTGCTAAAAACACATCCACAAGTGGGGGCTGAAAAGCCACTGGAAAAACAACAAACATTTCACCCAAGAGAGCGATGGTCGCATCCTGTAAGTTTCTAAAGCCAAACCCTGTTCTCTTTTCCTAAAGCCAACCACATTTTTTTTTTTTGCCTAAACCCAACCAGGTGTTTTTGTTGGCTAAACCCAACCAGATGTTTTTAGTACCTAACCCTAACCAGGTGTTTTTGTTGGCTAAACCCAACCAGGTGTTTTTAGTACCTAACCCTAACCAGGTGTTTTTGTTGGCTAAACCCAACCAGGTGTTTTTGTTGCCTAAACCCAACCAGGTGTTTTTGTTGCCTAAACCCAACCAGGTGTTTTTGTTGGCTAACCCTAACCAGGTGTTTTTGTTGGCTAACCCTAACCCAGGTGTTTTTGTTGCTTAAACCCAACCGGGTGTTTTTGTTGCTTAAACCCAACCAGGTGTTTTTGTTGGCTAACCCTAACCCAGGTGTTTTTGTTGCTTAAACCCAACCGGGTGTTTTTGTTGCTTAAACCCAACCAGGTGTTTTTGTTGGCTAACCCTAACCCAGGTGTTTTTGTTGCTTAAACCCAACCGGGTGTTTTTGTTGCTTAAACCCAACCAGGTGTTTTTGTTGCTTGAACCCAACCAGGTGTTTTTGTTGCCTAACCCTAACCCAGGTGTTTTTGTTGCTTAAACCCAACCAGGTGTTTTTGTTGCTTAAACCCAACCGGGTGTTTTTGTTGCTTAAACCCAACCAGGTGTTTTTGTTGCTTGAACCCAACCAGGTGTTTTTGTTGCCTAACCCTAACCCAGGTGTTTTTGTTGCCTCAACCCAACCAGGTGTTTTCATTGGCTAAACCCAACCAGGTGTTTTTGTTGCTTAAACCCTAACCCAGGTGTTTTTGTTGCCTAAACCCAACCAGGTGTTTTTGTTGCTTAAACCCAACCAGGTGTTTTTGTTGCCTAACCCTAACCCAGGTGTTTTTGTTGCTTAAACCCAACCAGGTGTTTTTGTTGCCTCAACCCAACCAGGTGTTTTTGTTGCTTAAACCCAACCAGGTGTTTTTGTTGCCTAAACCCAACCAGGTGTTTTTGTTGGCTAAACCCAACCAGGTGTTTTTGTTGCCTCAACCCAACCAGGTGTTTTTGTTGGCTAAACCCAACCAGGTGTTTTTGTTGCCTCAACCCAACCAGGTGTTTTTGTTGCCTAAACCCAACCAGGTGTTTTTGTTGCCTAGGGTACCTTTCACGTCGTATGTGGACGTGGAAAATCCATGACCAAACGTCGATATGTGAGGTCAGAGTGAGAATGTGTTGAAAATTCATGCAGCGTTTAAATGAAAAAAATCCCATGACTTTTAGATTTGTTGCATTATTTGTAATTTAGTTTTTGCCCAACAATATTCAGGGTATCAGTTGTATAGCCTACTTCATAACACACTTGTGACTGTTAAGTTAAACCCATCGTCCCCATATGAGGACTTTTTTTTTGTTTGTCCAAAACTACTTCCTGTTCAAAGACAGTGTTTAGTTTTTCATATTTCTCAGGTCTTACTGATGGAGACATTAAAGATGTATACCAAACGGAAGCTGAGGTCTCAGGAGGACACAGTCACTGTTGTATTTTTTTTTTTAAAAAATATATATTATACCTAATAAATTACTAAATTGGGATAAATATTAGAAAATATACGTTATGAAAATATTATTTTATTATTAGCATTATTATTATTATAAAAGGTCCACACACACACACACAGAGGGGGGAAGAATTGCACAGCTGCAACTTTAAGACTCCACACGCCTCCCCTCCGCCAGCTCCGACAATGGTCTTTTCCAGCTCCGCTTATCACAGCAGAATTTGTAACATGCCATAATTTCTCCACCGGTGTGTGTACAGCCCCGGAAATCAAATGTCATTACCCGACGCGGCTAATTTGGCGATTATTCCTGCTCTTTTGCTTTTGGACAATGCCAGCGGCGGGGAGCAGCCGCACCTTCCCGATCGGATCCTCGGCGTCGCTGCTTGTTTGCACTGAAGAAGCCTCCTAGGATTGTCCGCTCGCTTGATGGTATAGCTCGCAGAGACTGCAGTTGTCATTGATCCGCTGCCAGAGCCTGCACTCATAGTAGAGGGACTAAAATGTGAGTATGCACACACACTGTTGCCGCCGGTGTTGCGGTGACCTACATTGCCCCGCTCCTGCAGGCTCAAGGTGATTTTCCGCGGTGCCCTCTTCACATCCTCAACTCTGGGTGCTGATGGAGAGGGAGGGGGGTGGGGTGGGGGGGGTGGAGGATGGATACGCGGTGTATATGAGCTATACGTGCGGTGTGTGTGGTTGACATTGCGAGGCTCTCTGCAGGGGAGAGAAACACAGCCGGCTGTCACAGTGGAGAGACAGAGAGAGAGTTAAAGGGGGGCGGGATGCAGACTGAGAGGCTGGCATGATGTAATGCACTTGAGACAATAGCCAAGGATTCTCCCCAATTATCATTTCAGAGAATGAGGAGGAGATGTAAAGACGCTGCAGTCAGGCGGCCTCACTGTGTGTGTGTGTGTGTGTGTGTGTGTGTGTGTGTGTGGTTAATAACAGTAAAAAGAGGAGCTGTCATAGGGGGAACAGCTGCCCCTCCTATAAACAATATTATCACCGGCTATTATAGAGATGCAAGCAGGGGGAGAGCATGAATAGCCTCTCTGTCATCCATCCGCACACACACGCTCACACACTTGTCATTCTGGAGATGAATGAATGAATGAAAAAGAAGGCACACGCAGGTGGCTTAATTTGATGCTAGAAGGCTAATCGCCGCAGGCAGAGCTGTGATCCTCTCTGGTTAATATTTGCCACCAACATGACAACATTTGCATCGGTCGCTGAAGTTGTGGCACAAGTGGGATGCATTATGCAGAAGCGGTAATTTTGCATTAAAGAGTGTGACTTAATAGTCATGCAAATACACTCCACTGGCTAATATGTCTGGTGTGCAGGCGAGGCTTTTACTACCTGGTGGCTTTAATGTCTGTAAACTGATGGTTTAAGGGCACCTTAATGGGCATGGTTTGACTGAAAGCAAACCTTCTGTTAATGAGGAAATGCAGCTGAAATGTTGGCGGCGGCGGCAGCAGTGTGAGGCGGCACGGTTCAAATCAACCCGAGCTTTATTGCTTTTTTTGTTCACCTCGATCCGTGCTCTTATTCAGTTTCTATCGATTGACGGTTTGCGTGACCTTGCTGCAGGGGACTGTGGGCGATGTTAAAGGCTACACGCTGTCCTTCCATGCTTTCATGTGCATGCAGACTTGTTTTCAGTTGAACGCCCAGCCGGTGAAAGACACACACACTCCTTTCCCCCTCTCGCAGATGCTCACACACAGGTAGAGGTAAAGCGCGCTCAGACAAATGGACACACACATACACACACTTGATGCACAGCGTCCTCTCCCTTTCCCGCCTCCCTAATGGCAGCAGGCTGGGTGTAACTCTACACCCGTGCCATCCTCTTCATCCCGTCTCTGTCTCATTCACTTTTTACTGCTCAGTGTGTCAGCGTTCACACGAGGCTGTCAGTCGACGCAGAACACATGAAAGAAATATTTTGTGGTAGAATTTTACACACGCACAAGATATTCGTTATTTATTTTTATCTGCTTAATCTGTTTTAATGTTCCACTGCATGGATGTCATTATGTGGTTTGTGATTTTGCGCTGATAATAACTGATATTCAAGGAAACAAAGCAACAGTTGTTGGTAGATTTTGGGTCCATGATGAAGACTGTAAATCTGTGGAGAGAGGCAGATGGGATTTTATTGATGGATCGTACATCATAGAGATGTCAGCCTCGGTTAATTTTGCTTGTGGTAGCAGTGACTACTGGTTAATTTTTAAGGGGGGAGAGGGAGCTTTCCTTTTAGTCTGGCACTCCATTGATACATTGAGCTTTAGCGCCATATTTGAAAGCACTGTCCATTATGAGGTGGTGAAATTTTAATGTTTTGTGATGTAAATGTCTTTCATTTTATTTTCTGTTAGCTTTGCCAGCTGCGTTAACATGTGGAAACATGGTGCCCACTGCCCACCTTTCGGTCTCCACAGTCTTGGCCACTCTACAATCATACGACCTGGGCAAGGTGGGTGCTAACGTTAGCTAGCAGCGCTGCTCATTTCCCACTGTGAACGTAAACATGGTGGCCACTCTCTGGTCTCCCCCAGGTAGGCTCGTCGAGTAAGCGCATTCATTTTGAGGCAAAAATCCCTTTAACATTGTTAACCATGTTAGCACCACTAGCCGTGCCGACACTGCTAACAGTGCTAACAAAGCTAATATTGATAATAGTAAAATGCTAAAGGGTGGCTGCAGCTCAAAATCGCTTACTCACTGGGGCAACCTGGGGGGAGACTGGAGGGTGGCCACCATCTTCCCATAGCAACACTGTTGGGTTAGGATGGTGGTAAACTACTAGCTGTAAACGCTAAATGAGCAGCACTGCTAGCTAACATTATCTCCCACTAGACTGGGGCAGTGTGCAGCGCAGTAAACTGAACAGTAGCAAAAAAGAATGTCAAGCTCGTCAAGTTTATGCGTAAGGAGAATAACTTGTTAAGCAGGCGCTTCAGTCTTGCCTTTCTCCAAGTTAACAGTGTCTTCCACGTTGCTTATACGCTGCTCCACCTCATACAAGTCGCGCACATCCCTCTTAACATCACAGGTTCCATCCAGAACCTTACCAGTTGTCACTTCTCATCAAGTAAAGTTTTTGCATAACATCCACATTTAGAATATATTAGTCACCTGTCTTTTCTAAGTGTCGGGTCGGGCTAATTCCTGGCGAGCTAGTGCTAGCATGGCTGCCAGTATCCGACTCGTCATCCTGCTACACAGAGAGAATCTCTAAACTCGATCTTTGCCTTTTTCGGTGGCATGACACAAGATTTATACTCTGGAATAAAAAAATACAATATGATATAATAAAAAATGTAGGATCCCACACACTGCCAAAAAATGTGGTCACTTCAAATCAAATTATTATTATTATTATTATTATTATTATTATTAATCAAATTAATTCTATTTTGTTCTTTTGATTAATTGTCATTGCCCTTGGATTAAATTTAAATCAAATTACTTTCTCCTCCTGCCTCCTGACCAGGACTCTGTTTTATATGTCTGCTTATTGTCACTTGCTAAATGAAACACAAAGACGAAATCGATTGCACCAAAAATAAGAGCTCACAGATTGTTGGATATTCATTTATCAAAATTCCTCTCAAGGTTTCCCCACATGTGCTGTTCAAATGTTGTTTCCCAACAACCTTCTGCACATTGCAGGAATCAAATTCTTGCCGAGAATACTGAATAAAACTTCTAATTTACTTTTTTTTTTACCTTGGCATACACATGGTAAAAAATGAAATGAAAATATTAGATAAATGAAGCTATCTGCGAAATACTGCCATCCCACCATGTCATGTCATTTGGTGATAACCTCAGTGATAGTTTTCATATTTTTAACATTTATTCTAAACCCCAACTGGCAAAGGTCAGTCCAATATTCACTCTCCTTTTAGCTTTGTTTTTGGTCTCTACCAACTCCTCTTTAGCAGCTAAATGCTCCACTGTGTTCAGCTGCTAGTAGCTAATTTCATCTGTCTGACTGACATGATTGTCACTCGGTGGCTCTGATTGGTTTTTTTTGCAAATGCCGTTCGAGGCACCACAAGGAGGCGGAGGAACAGGATTGTTTTTTCACAGATCATCTGTCTTATATGCTTCTGTGTGAATATAGTGACAGTTTTCGTGAAGTTATTTTTATAAAACTCCTGTTTTTACATGCACCTCAGGTCACTAAAATGCCCCAGATTCCAAGGACATGACCGTAATGTCATAGCTGCTGCCCTGCCTTAAACTAGTCACATGACATTGTGGCCATCATGGCTTAATGCAACACTTTTCCTTTGAGAACATGCCCAGCTGTTAATACTCCTCCGGTATCCGAGAGCCTTGCACTGTGTTGCAGTGACAGCGCTTTTCATCCAAACCACATCAATTAGCATCAATATTATGTTTCATCATCCATGACTGTTGCATCACCCCAGATTGTCACAGCCCAGTCGCCAGGAGAAAATGTTGGCAAATGTTTCTGCAGACCATGAATATGTTGGATTGGCATGTTTCATACAAATCAACATTTCTGTCATGAACGTGATGTCTTATAAGCTGACTTTGTCATCGGGAGGTGGAGGTGGAGGTGGATGGTGTGACACCTTGGTGAGGGGGCTACCAAGCTGCAGACGATTGGTCAAGACCGACAAATAACAAAACTGTTTGCTATTTAGCGAGTCATTGCTGTGTTTCCAGTGGTGTTTTGTAGTACCCCATCGCTGTTGTTCTTTCCAGGATAGTGTCACAAAAAGTGATTGTATTTACAGAGGCATACTTGGTTTCCTGCTGGGATAGTGTCCCGAAAAGCGCTTGTTTTTTACAGAGACATTGCAGTGTTTCCTGCCGGGATAGTGCCACAAAAAGCAGCTGTTTTTTACCGAGACATCTCTGCGTTTCCTGCCAGGACGCTGCCATGAAAAGCAGTTGTATTTACAGAGGCATAGTTGGTTTTCTGTCGGGTTAGTGCCACAGAAAGTGGCTATTTTCTTTACAGAGACGTTGTTGCGTTTCCTGCCGGGATAATGTGTTCAAAAGCGGTTGTTTTTTTCTTACAGAAACATTGCTGGTTCCCCACCTGGATAGCGCCATCAAAAGCAGTTGTATTTACAGAGGCATAGTTGGTTTTCTGCCGGGTTAGTGTCATGAGAAATGCAAGAAACACATAGCCGTGTTTCTTGCTGGGATAGTGCCCTGAAAAGTGGTTGTTTTTTACTGAGGAATCTGAGCAAGCTTTTCCTAATGATAACCAAGTGGTTTTTCAGCCTGAATCTAACCATATGTTAACTGCAGTGCTGTTGTTGATGGTTTACAGAAACATACAATGCCAAAATGTTTTTCTGGCAACTGGGTTGACACTGCAGGTCACAGATCAGCTTTGTGTGGCCTTGAAGTGTTGGAGATGAGTTAATAGTTTGCTCCATCCGCTCAGTAGAGTCCCATCTGAGTGCCATTGTATGTTCCTGTGGCTGTGATTAAATTGAATGGACTTGAATTGTTTTCTTGGCAGGCTGTCTCTTGGTTGTCAGAAGTCTCTGTGGTGCAAGGAGCCATATGAATGGGATTTCTCGGCACTATGAGTGTATCATGCAATCTGGTCTGTTCCATTCACAAAAATGCTGTGTCACACTTTTCCCACCTGTCGGCCTGATATGGATGCCAAAGTGGGGGAAGAACGGTGTGCAGCAGTTTTGCCATTACCCTTTGTGCTCATCATTGCAGTCTGTAGATGCACTTTGCGCTCAACGGCAGGCCAAGAAATCAAACACAGACATTATTTAAAAGTGGAATTTCCCAGTAGTCAGCTCCCTTGACGACCGCAAAGCGACGTGTGTAATCAGCCCAGTGCTCCTGGTACTGATGTAAGTGAAGTGCATTATCATCAAAACAATCGGGTCTAACACTCTTCTTCATGTCGTGAGGAGCTGAGCCTAATAGGGTGTTACAAATGTTTGAAAAGATGACCTCGTATTTCATAAAAGATCGGCCCCTTAATGGGCTTTTTCGGGCCTAATTTGTTTTTTAAATCATTTCTAAATGACCATCTCTTTACTTATGAATTCCATGCTTGATGATAACAAAGCTTTAAACACACTATTAAATAATGCCGGTCCTATTTTAACGTCTCCAAAGTCAGCTCAACAAGCATACAGTAGTTCAGCTTATCTACAAAGCCACAGAGTGTCGTGTTCAGTCCTCTGCTTGTTCTGCACACGCTCGCTCCTCTGCATGCCTTTTGATGTTTCCCAGGTGGCGAATAGTGCTGAATTTGCCTCACACGGCCATATATTGCTCGGGAACATACTGCTGTTTTGTGTAGCTGCTCCTTATCTGCTCACACAATTGTTTCCATTAATTAGATTAACTGAAGACATTCAGGAAATTAGCCGCAGCTTGCTGATTTGTTCTTCCCAAAATGGAGTGGTTCTACATAAGTGGTAAAATTTACATCTGTCCCATATAGATAGCTCACTGCCTGCTTCAGTTAAACTCAGGGGAACTCTCAAGCACCAGGGGTTTATTGTTCATTTTGTCACATTTGTCTGATTTACAGTTTTTAAAGTGTAGATAATCATCTTGAAGATATCTCTGCAGTTGCTGCCCTGACCATGTGGATGGCTAATATAGAGGCAAATATTATTCGAGGTCACCGTCAACACGTTCTCATTTACAACTTGTCAGATACTACAGCTTGGTTTGTGGCCCTACGCTTCAATTTATGACGCTCAAGGAGCCCCTCTAGCATCAGTTTTGGACACTTCAGTTTCCACTTGTTACGTACAGGGTATTAATTATTAAATGATATATTTTGGGCAGGGCAACACAATGGTTTGAGTTGAAGGTGTGAGAAAGAATAGTATCAGTAACATTGTTCACACTGTACTACATTACAGAGAAATACAAAACCGTACTAATGAACCTTCATTAATATAGGCCTGTGGAATAACACTTTGTCGCCTTGCTCAGTGTCCCGCCCACAGCACTGTCTGATTGGTTACATGTCATATGTAATGATGAAGGCTGCTGTGCCACAGATGGCAAAGACACAGATTAGAGTTGCTGCTCTGGTGAGCAAGCAGACCTGGAACTGTGTGTGGAACATAAGGCAGCAGATAGTACTGAAATTGTATTAAGCATCACACACTGAAGTTGCAAGTGTTTCCACTACGGTTTACCGTGGTAGTTACTGCATGTAACTAAGAAGGAGAGGAAGAGGAAATGAGACGGCGCCTTGGCGTGATGAGAGATGTGACGAGTATCATAGTTTATGAAAATGCAAAACAGCGAAGATACAGACATTTTACACACCAGACATATTTACCACAGACGTGCCAATGTGCATTCAAACCTCGTTGGACCCATTTATATGAGTCAGCCGTCCTGTCACTCTGTTTGTCACTGTGAAGAGGGGGGCACTGGCAGTACACCACCAAACCGTGGTGATACGTTGCTGTTCAGGTTTAGGAAACGATGCTGATTTGGGTTAGAATTATGTTTACTTTTGGTTTTACACGGGACACAAATCAGCGGTCTCCTACATGATTTATTTTTCTCGCTGTGTCACTCTCGCTTGCTACTCTTAAAACTGCTTACGTGCAACGACTACAAGGAGATGCAAAACAACAACAAAAAGAGCCTAAACAGCTATGAAGTTTGTGCGTCTTTCTCCAGTGTAAGAGAGATGGCAGGGCCTTTTTCATGTCTGTGCCCAGGGGCTCATTGTCCCGTAATCCGCCCATGCTTTTTTGTAGTGATCCATAATTAAGTAAACAGATGTGGCTCTTGTACAGGTCCCTTTTCTCCTGTACTTCATCGCCAAAATGCTTTCATATCCCAACTTTTAAATCAGGTGGTATCCATCGATTGCTACTTATAGGTCACACTACCTCCTGTGTTGGCACAAAGCCCTGGCATCGAACTTAAATTGTGAGGTGCTGCGTTGTCCACTGTAGATGTGATCCTGGGCTGCAGCAGTTTGTCAGTGTGGCTTTTGGAGTGGGTTTTACAAACTTAGAGCCAGTGGTTCAGGTTTTGCTGTGATCTCATCAGTTTTCGATTTGAAGTCAGCCATCGCTTCTGCCTTTTTTTCTTGAGTTTGCTCAGCAACTTCCTGCTGCCAGCTCGACGTCAGCCTGGAGCCAGGTGTCTGAGCTTAGATGAGGCTGCTAGGCAGAAAAAAGGGCTATGGATTTGTTGCACTGATTGGGAAGAAAACCTCACTCCTACCCCCCTGAATAATTCATTGATTGGCATATGGCATGGAGAGAAAAGCCCAATGATCCCTGCCTGTCTGTCTGTGCGCATTTCTTACTGCATCTGCGGCCCACAATGTGCTCAATTGAGCGCGTTGCTGTTCCTCCCTCCCGTGATTCCTGCATAATTTCAGACTCGCATTTAACATCTTTAACCAGCCGCGCTAAATTCACTCACTTAAGCTCCATCTTGTTTATACAACATTCTTAGTCTATTGCTACAAATACCAATTTCTCTCTGTGAGTATCATTCCAACAGATAAAATCGTACATACTCATTATTAGACATGCATTTATGCTAAGCCAAACGTCTGACACGCTAGTGGAATTTGAGGGCAGATTTCCTGGTGTGTATTATCATAATGTGCCATGATGTTGCACTGCGGAGGAGATGTGCAAAGAACGACACTCCATCAGTCGTCGTCCTATTTCGGGCTCTGCGAATATCTGTCGAGCAAATGGTTATTGTAATGAGGGTCAAATTGGCGGTGCACTTGTGAGGAAGTAGTATTGTTACTGCTAGTGAGACAACATCTGCATCCCGGCTGGCAAGTAGAGCTCCCAGACCACACATTGTTCACACTGCCCACTGTAGGTGATTAGCGTTTATCTTTCCAAGAGGATCACACTTGCTCTTACCTGTCATCACTACTGCCTCCTCGCTTCACACAAGAGAGAGACACACGACTCAAACATGCACTCTGCTGACAGTATATGGCAAATATTGAGCAGTAGAGGAGCCGAATTTCCCCACTTAAGAGAGAATTTTAGGAAAAGCAGTGGGTGTTTATCACTGCATTCGAGATATATTCCTCTGTCCCTTTTCCTGGATCTCCATTTTAACTAAAGAGGCAGGCCCGACGCCTTTTGAATGACACAATTAAGTGGATAAATGTTTAATTGAGTGACATGGTTTGCTTTCGGTTTTCAGGGAGGCTGCTTAATACGTCTATGGGCGCAGACAAAAGCAGATCAGTCAGTGCACTTTCCCTCCATGTCTATTGATTTTCCATAGACAGTAGAAATGATTTAAGGGGCAGTCACGGTGAGATCAAAGCATAAGGTGCAGGAACAGGACAAAAGGGGATCGTATGTGCCATGAAGCAGAAAAACATCCTCAATACACTTTGCTTCCTGCACAGCTTAAAGGGCAAATAAAACGCCATTACACAACAGAAATGGGCCTATTTGTTGGTGCACTGTGGAGACCACAGCAGAGTGGGATCACTGAGGAGTTATGAGCGATGTAGAAGATTACAAGTAAAGGTCAGGTTTTGGAGTTAACCCCTCAGAATGTGGAAACAGGAGCTGCCATTTTGCTTTTCAGAGCTGCCATTTTGCATTTTGCAGAACTAGACTAGAGCAGTAGTTCTCAACTTGGACTTCAGAGACCTCCAGGGTAGGCTTGTCACGATACTGGAATTTCAGTAGTTGATACCGATACCAGTGAATTTCCACGATTCTCGTTACTCATTCGATACCACGATAAAAAAAAAAAAACAACAACAGAAAGTGATGCAGGCGCTTAACCGTTCCGTTGTGGTGAAGAGGGAGCTTAGCCAGAAAGCGAAGCTCTCGATTTACCGGTTGATCTACGTTCCAACCCTCACCTATGTTCACGAGCTCTGGGTAGTGACCGAAAGAATGAGATCGCGAATACAAGCGGCCGAAATGAGTTTCCTCCGCAGGGTGGCTGGGCTCAGCCTTAGGGATAGGGTGAGGAGCTCAGACATTCGGGAGGGACTCGGAGTAGAGCCGCTGCTCCTCCGCATCGAGAGGAGCCAGTTGAGGTGGTTTGGGCATCTGGTAAGGATGCCTTCCCCGGACCTCGGGGCTGCCCCAGAACACGCTGGAGGGATTACATCACCCGGCTGGCCTGGGAATGCCTCGGGGTTCCCGCAGAGGAGCTGACGGAAGTGGCGGGGGAGAGGACTGTCTGGGCCTCTTTGCTGAGGCTGCTGCCCCCGCGACCCGGACCTGGAAAAGCGGAGGACGACGAGTACGAGTACGAGTACGAGAAAGACGAATGTCAGCCTTCAATGTCCACGTTTGTATCCTTAAAAAAAGTCAGTTTAAACCGGGCTCGGGCTCATAATTACAGGGACGGGCCAGGCCGGGCTTGGACAGAACATGCACAGGCTCAGGTGGGGTTGGGCTGGATTTTTTGGGCCCGATCTAAGATCTAGCACTTGTAGAAGCCATTGTTTCTAGCAAAGACGATGGAGAACATCTTCTTTGGTGCTTGTCCTCGGCACAGACTGACGCGCTTATACTGCCCCCGTCAGCTCCGACAGGAATCGACAGGGGCACAACACTAGGGCAAAATTGCATCCGGTACTTACGGTACTGAGAAAAAAACAGGTACCAACATATTTTTTGGATGTTGGCATCGACTTGGTACCAAAGTATCGGTTCTCATGACAACCCTAGTCTAGGGAGTTCCAGGGGGTCCTCATAAAAACGCTACTTAATGCACTATAGAAGTGAACCTGATGTGAGTCAAGGCTGTTTTAAAGTCGTGTTCTATGCAGAGCCTACGTCGTACCCTACACAACTGGTCTCCACTGCTCTGAGCATTTATACTTATATGGTGGTATGTCTGTGTCGCTCTACAATTACTCATTCAAAACGCTAGCTAACGGTGGTGTTTCTACACTGTGTTGAGTGCTGCCAAGTTTGATAGATTAGATCAGCACACATAAAACACACTTAAAACATGAGTTTATAGAGTGGTGCAGGAATGAGTCCAAAACCCGGAAATGAGTTAGCATTTTTGCACTCCCAGTTCACTCGTCTCAGAGTCAGTGGGTTTTTCCAAATCGGTTTTTGGTTAGATGCCTGAAATAAGGTCTGTGGTGGACACAAGCTCAAAGAGACTTTCACATTTTCTTCTATGATATAAAACACTATGTGTGTCATTTCAGAAGTTAGCATAGGAGCTAGCAGACTTTCCCCTGCTACACCAATGTTGAAATTTTAGTAAATAAAAGCCTCATTTGCACTGAGGGAAATGGTTTTTAGTTTACAAAAATAAACATGAGGTCTGCGTTGCTGTGACGTGTACTCACCTGTGATAGTTACATTTCTGGGGATGTTCATGCCAGGTCACGACCTAAGAGTGTGACTGTTCTTATCACAGGTTTTACTTCCTCCAGGCTTGTCTCCTTAACTGTGGTTCACAACTAGGCTATAGAATTCTGGTCTTAATCATATCTAACAACCTGAGGCCACATCCTATCAAAGGGGGGTCTGTGACCTAAAGTGTATCAGTTGAGGGTCCTTGACATGATAAAGGTGAATGAATTGAACCAACGACATTAAATTTTGCAGATAAATTGTAGGAAATCCCAAACTAAAATAGGCATATACAAGTTAGTTTGTTGGAAACTGGAAACGGCACAAGTACCAAGAAAACAACATCACATGAACATTTTTCATAGTGGATTACTGGAGGGTGGATTTTTCTTTTGTCACAAGGAACACAAACTTACAATCAGCATCAATACTCTGCCTTCAGCCTGTTTTGATATTCCCTGCCAGATGCCGTATTTGTATGGATTTTTATGCAACCAGCACCTTCCTCCCTGCGCTCAGCTAACACGTATTGAGCCAGAGTCAGGAATAAATCACTACCTTCTACTTAAAATGCACCACCGGTGTCCCAGTCTGTCCGCCGGCTGGCCTGCTCTCCAAGCGAAAGGCTGGCATGTGCTGGAGCGTCCAGCCAAGCAGCACACAGGCTCGGTCTCTCAGGTCTAAACGGCAGCGGATGGTGAACTGGTGAGAGTCTGGCCGGGTGCCTGGAGAAGATTTGGGAGACCCCATATTACTGCCAGAACATGCTGAGATACAGACCTGCCATTATAACCCACCCAGAGGGGACCAAGTCTGGGCAGTGGGATATTGAAAGCTTACTGAATAAACCTGGCCTGGGTCAACACACTGAGTAACTGCAGTATACATGCAGCTAACATTCAATCGAAGTGATTAACCTGTATGTATAGAGTGGTGTAGGAATGAGTTTGGAGACCTGGACATCAGTTAGTGTTTTTTACACATTAGTTCCCTGGTTTTAAAGTCAAAGGGGTTTTTGAATGTGTTTTTGGAAGGGGTGGGTTCTGCTCACTTATATATCGATACCGGCGTGGTACCCAACGCTACCCTTGTCTGGTACTTTACTTTCTCTGTAATGGCAAAAATGTAATTTTTGAACAGGCTGCAGAGGTGATGTAGTAGACAAAAATGCAGTCCTGCTCCTCTGCTTTTTTATACTCATACATATTCTGTCTCTGCTTGTGTGTGTGTCTGTGCATGAATGTGTCTCTGCTTGTTTAGTTTTGGTACTAGGCTGTTACTAAAATAATATAGAAAAGAAAATAGACCAAACACTGAAGCTGTCGTGACAGATTGGTGTTGCAGTGATAGTTTTGGTTCGCTGAAAAGTCTACAGAGCTGTTGTGGAGCTCTGTGGTTGGCTTCCTGGCTCCAAGGTGCTTCCACCTCCTGTCTGAAGTCAACCCTGGCAGCTCCATTGTCAGCCGCTGAGGTCTTTGCCTGGTTTCCAGGGTTTGGTGCACTTTGCGACACTTTGGCCTCTTGTCTAGACCCGGCCCTCCCACCCAGATGTGCTTTCAGGTACCGCAATTTAGCACTGATGGATTTAACGTGATACATATCATACCAACGTCATTCAGTTTGTACCCTCAGATGTACTGAGCTCCATACCTAACCCCAGGTTTTGGCTAGATCCCTGAAATAAGGTGTGTGTGCAACACCAGCTTAAGGCAATTTCACATATTGTTCTACAACATACCCCACTCCTAAATCTTAAGCATTTACATGTCTTAAAAAGGCGGTTGCTATCAAGCAGCTAAATCAAACTGTAGAGGTTGTCTGAGACATTAAACGACCATGCGACCATGGTGTAGTTTAATTTAAAGCCCAATGTTAGCTTTTTACATCTGGTGATGGTATCTACACTTCAGAAATCTTGTTTGAAGACGCTTGTTTGCCAAAAAGATTATTTTGTGCAGGAATCCAGTGGAAAAAACCCATGGACTTTTCGTCGAGGGAACCAGGGCGATGCTAACTTCCGCGTCAGCCTACAAAACAGCATCATCCCTGCACTACTCTATTAAGGGCCAGTGTTAGACTTTCAAATTATAGTTTGTAGACTGAGCTCTTGACACCTTTTAATATTTTTGTGGAAACTGAAAAATCAGTCAAAATATGTTTGGCTGTGCTTTTGACATTAGCATCAATCGTGATTTTTGTCAGTATTTGTTGTTCCAGGGCCTGCAAAAAATAACCAGCTAATCAGAAATGTAATACTCAACATTAGATGAATACATTGAAGCTTATTTTCTGTGCTGGAAGTTAGAAGATTTAGCCTAGAACGATTTCATACCTACGAACAGTGGAGCGATTGGTCCAAGATGAACTAACCTAGCTTAGCTTGCTTGGCGAAATAGTTAGCTCAGCTTTGGGCTTTCGATGAACTTGAAAACTATATACACATTATATCTGGTGTGTTACATTTGTAGAAATTATAAAGTATGACACGGTGGTTTAATGACTATACCAAACAGCTGGTTCCAGTGACTGTGAGTGTAGGATGACTGAAGATGCTAGCTTTGCACAATTTCACAACTCTGAATGAAACCCTGAGGATTCTTAGATGTATTAATAACTGGCTTGCTTGTTGAATAAGATATACCAAGTGACAATGACAATTTTATTGCTTTTGGAAGGTGTACTTCTGTCTTTTTTGACAGAGGCTAACTGTTTCCCCTTGCTCTTAGGCTTTGAGGTAAGCTAACGATAAGCTAAACATGTCTAGGTATCTATTTGTACTCAATGCACAGATTAAACCGATATTAAATCAGTAAGAATGTGAAGAATATTTTCCAGTGTTACTTGTACCAATGGAGTATCCTAAATGTCTCTTCTGTTTACCTCACCCTGTTAAATCATTGTAACCCACAGTTATTTGTAGCTTAGCTAGCTTACATCATAACACAACTCTGACGCGTGATGATGTAAGCCCAGTTTTAACCCTTTAACTATCCCATCAGTTGTGACGACTCCAGAGGCTTCCTGAAGCCCCTCAGGGAAGCTGGAATATGGTTTCACATATCCACTATAGCATAGATGTGGTGTATTATGCAACTCGATCTGGGCTGGATCATTAAACAGCACAAGCGTGAAATCTAGGGCAGAACGCCCAGCCTCCCAAGACGTCTCTGCAGCTTTGCAACGCTGGGGTGACGCTGAGCCGAGCTCCAACTGTGTCAGGCCCAGACTCATACTCACCAGCCATACAAGCAGAAATAGTGGGTATTCACACGTGTAGCAGGCACTGACGTAGACACAGAGTTGTCAACAGTGCTTCCAAACCTGGTGGTTGAGACCATTCAGTGGATCACAAGATAAACCTGAGGTGTCGTGAATAATAAACATGATAGAAACATTGCAGAAGTTGCAAAATTTGACCACTTTTATTGACCTTGCGATGGACCAGTGAGCTGTCCGTCCATCACTATGATGTATGGTAGGATATGTGCAGCCCGATGTAACTCTGAAAGGGTTCAGGGTTGTGGAAGTTGAATCCTTATTCCCACCTCAAATACAGAACAATACAGCCTGCAGTTCAGATTTGTTTGCAGTGCCCGGTGACATTTATTCTGAAAAGGTTGCTGTGATAGTTATTGGCACCTTTTAATAACAAAGCTAAAGAGCGTCCTCCTTATTAAACTGCTTCAGGTATGACCCAAGTGAGCTGATATTTATTGATGTTGCCATCTATTGCGTAATGCTGCCTCTTGCTGTTGAACGTTTTTGTTAAATGGCTTCCTGGGTCAAATTTTACTGAGGTTCGTGGGTTACTTCGTATGAGGCGATCAAATGGAAGCTAATTTCACCAGGATAGTAAAAGGAAAGTAGAGAGTGTACATGAAGTTATCATTAAGATGCAAGCATCTCGAAAATTGTATTGCTTGAGTAGAGATGTCAGGGGTTAACTGCTAATCAATTAACAGCCAATAATATTTTTGACTGGTTACATACTCTGTAGGTTAAATATGATACTCTTCAGTTTACAGCGCACCAACCGGGTCTGGTGCAGCAGTGCTGCTCATTCGACAATTACCGCTAGTAACACCGTTCTCACGCAACAGCACTGCTATAGGAACATTGTGCCCACTCACATTGTGAGTAAGCATCTCAATTTTTACCGCAAACCCTCTTTAGCATAATGTTAATAATGTTATCTCTGTTTGCACTATCAGCAGTGTCAGCAAGGATAGTGGTGCTAACGTGGTTAACAATGCTAAAGGAGTTTTGTGGCTCTAAATCTATTTGGCGATGGGATGGCATTATCAGTGGTCATCGCCAAATAAGCGCCGCCGCCAGCTAGCTCCCACCTGACCCAAGTGGTGCACAGTGCAGAGTGGCTAAGGCTTACATTAGCTAATCAGTGGAGACCAGAAGGTGGGCAGTGGGCACTGTGTTTCCACATGTGCATGGCGTTAACAGACTGTCTGTCACCAAAGCCAACAAATTAAGAACTGAACGTGACATCCCTATGCTTGATATATGTAACAAACATTTTATTCAAGATACCTGAATCTATGAAAGGACGTACAAGAGGAAATTCCATCAAGGTCAATGGTCTAACAGTTGTATAAATAAATTACTTTTCTATGTTTGATGTTTCGCCATCAGAAATAAATCTAACACAACACTCTCTCATCTCCCCGGCAGCGCCAGGATGATGTGCGAGGTGATGCCCACCATCAGCGAGGACACGGCGCTGAGTCAGCGTGGCTCTCAGAGCAGCGCCTCGGACCCAGACTCCCACTTTGAGCAGCTGATGGTCAACATGCTGGACGAGAGGGACCGGCTGCTGGACACGCTGAGGGAGACCCAGGAGAGCCTCGGCCTGGCTCAGCAGCACCTGCAGGACGTCATCTATGACCGTGACTCTCTGCAGCGCCAGCTCAGCTCCGCCCTGCCACAGGTGAGCCACGACAATGTTGCTTCTGGCGTCTTTTTAAATGTTATTTTCATGTCGTTTTGGCCTTTAGTGTCTGTTTGATAGTGCAGATGTGGACAGGAAAGATGGGAAGACATGCAATAAAGGTGCACAGCTGGAATTGAACCCTGGCATTGGATAGTCCAAATTAAAACACAGTTGCATATTGTTTTCCTAATGTACAGTATTTGCTGTGTTAAACCAACTCAAATGTCAGATTTCAGACATCCCCAAACAAAACCTGATAAGTAGTTGGTATTTAAAATCCCAGGCCTAATTCACATTCAGTGTGCATTCATCCATGTTGTTTGTATGACACTGCAGGCCTGCCTTTGTTTGCAGTCAAATCACTGAAATAACTGAAATATTGAGCTTGACATTTCGGGTTGCCGCTTGTTCATTTTTGTAGCAATATGTGAAGAAAAAAAAGAGAAATCTTTGGTAATAAGTCCTACAGCAAGCGGAGATTAGCACTTTCTCAAACTGTGTCAGTAATTCTAGTCACACGCTCTCCCCACTCTGTTTCCAGAAGACTCTGGAGGTTTGCTGGCGGTGGTTGGAGAGAGGAGGACTTTGTTCGATAGCACAGTAATCCGCATGGTTTCCGAGACACAGGCGAGGCACACACTGTGTCTGTATTAGCTTTGGTGTGATCTCATATTACTGCTTTAAAGAGGTTTGAAGTGTTCAAGCAATACTTCATATTTTGAATTAATTCAGCCAGAAAACCATTTCAACATCTGCTTTTTTTTCTTCGTCTCATGCTTTGGCCTGTAGAATAATTTGAATTAACCCACTTACACTTCTTCATTCGATCGTTGGGTGTCTGGGTGTCGAGATGTTACAAATATACCTCTACCAGAGTCTGTCTTTTCAAGGTTTTCATCTCGGATTCATCTTAGACTGTAGGTTTGAACTCAGGGTTAGGTGCTTTCCAGCTCATACTTTAGCCTCAGGGCTTTTTATTTTCTTCAGAAGTTACACAGAGGACGTAATATACAGTTGAGAGTACAAGACAAGAAAGGGAGAACTTGAGCACTACAGAATGCTGTTCATAGATTTCACCCAGAGAAAATAAAAAAGACGTCTTTCCCCATTCTTGTTGGAATAGCAACCGTCTTCCTCTCCTGTCCAAACGTCCGCTTCATTTCAGGAGAAAGCATCCAGGGCTGCCAAAGTGAAATAACTTTCCATTATCAGACAATTTCATTGATGTCCACCGGCAGTGGAGGTTGTATGGTGGCGCTGTGGTGATGTATTGGTTGTCATTGTGTAATGACAGAGCTGACATAGTGTTCTGGTGCTTTTCCCATCACCCGGCTTAAATTAGATGTCACTCCTGCGATTGGGATCCTCCCAGCGACGTCCTGGCACAAACGATTCCATTAATTAATCTGATGGCGTCTTATTGGCCTGTATGATTATCAACATTACTCTAATGGTTTATGAAGAGGTTTGTTAGGCCTTGGTAATTATACAGAGGCATTTAGTGACGGGAAAAGTGGCTCTGTTGTTCTGCTGTTTAAAATGCAGGAGATAAGAGTTTTTGGACAATAAGAGAAAGCTTATTTCAAAGAAGCTACCGCCACATTTTGTGCTGGTGTGTTATGAAGGTCTTTGCTCTTGATTAGGCTGTCATAAGTTTGCCTGCATCGGACACTTCTAAAGGAGCTCTGCGTACGATTTAGGGGGATTTAGTGGCGTCTAGCAGTGAGGATTGCAGATTGCAACCAGCTGAAACTTCTCCTGGTTAGAATTCTTTCAGTGGTCATTGTTCATGAAGTTTTAACCGGGAGCTGAATTTTCCGCAGAGGTGTCCTCCTCTCTAAATCAAACAGACCAGGTGATTATAACCAGTGAAAACTCTGAATGAAGCAGTGTTTTTCTAATGCAGTTTGGCATATCAGAGATGTGCTGCTAGCCCAGCGTCAGCGTATTTGTGCTCGTAACTTAAATTAAGATCCAGACATCCAGTAGGTTTATACCGGGAGCAGAATTATCCGCAAAGGTCTCTTCCTCTCTTCCTGTTTCTCCGATACTGTTTGGCATGTCAGAGATGTACCGCTAGCCCAGCATCTGCTAATGTGTGCTCAATTTTCTTTTGTTGATAATTTAAGATCTAGACCAGGGTGTCAAACACATGGCCCGCCAAAGGGTCCAATCTGACCCACTAGACAGCCAGACTAAGAGGTGCCAGGTCTCAGGAGCAAGTTAAACAACACGTTGCCTACTTCATGTAAAATTCTTTTTCCACCCTGACCAGAATACAGATCTCTGATATATCAATGAATACATACTGTGACCATGTTTAAAGATATTGCACACTGTGCAAAATATTTTTGATCAGCAGCTTCAGTTCAAAAGAATCTGTATCAGGAAATGTGTGGATAAATGCACATGTGATGACAGTGACAAGCAGACTGAGTGAATGAAACTGAGACATACTGTTGTAATTGCAGTTATTTTTCTTAAGACATCTCAGGCTGTTCATCTGTTTTAAATAATGGCCGTCTACAGAATATACCTGTAATTATTTACACAAAAAAGGGAAAATATTGGAGCTGATGGTACTTCTAGGTTATTGTACGATGGTTTTATTGGTCCAGCCCATCTGAGATTAAATTGGGCTGTATGTGGACCATCAACTAAAATGAGTTTTAAACCACTGACGTTAGACGTTCAGGAGTTTTTACCATCAGCCAAATTATCCACAGAGGTTTCTTCCTCTCCAAAACAAACAGACCAGATGATTTAAATCAATAAAAACATTGAATAAAGCAGTTTAACATTACAAATCAGCGTTTTTCCGACGCTGCTTGTTGCGGAGGGGCTGCTAACTACAGTCGCTGACGTGAAAATGCAAATGGCCTTATCTAGAGTTTTGTTTTGTTTGTCTGTTCTGGGCTACTGTAGAAATATGGCAGTGCAAAATGGTAATCTCTTTAGATGAGGACCCGCTCCCTATGTAGATAAAAACGGTTTATTCTAGGGGTAACAAAAACACTACAGTTCTTATTTGTAGGCGATTATACACAAATGAAAACACCAGGGCTTCTCCTGAAGACATTCTCTAGCTATATTATATTATATATATTTTTTTATATCTGCCAATAAATGCTCCTAATTGCTGCAATTTCTTTCAGAAACATTGGAAAAAAAGGCAATAAGCAACTTTGTGAGAGATGTCTCACAAATTGCAAAAAGAGAAAAGATTTATTTATTTATTTATTTTTAGAAAAAAGAAAAAAGCTAGAGAAAAAATATTCTTATTCTTATTCTTATTAAATATTATTATTATTACATATTTAAAATTATGGCACAGAATTATTGTAAGTTTTTCGGGTCATTTACTTGTTTTATTCTGTTTTATTTTTTAACTGTTTTTCTCATTTTTAATTTTTTTCTTTTTACTCATTTTTACTAATTTTTTCTAATATTTTTTTGCTAATTTTTGGGTCATTCTTCTCTTATTGCTCCTTGCCTTCTCTCCACATTTTTGAAAGCACTCAAGCCAGTTAACTCAGGTTTCAAAGGGTTAATACAGATCTAATTTCGCAGCAGTTGTAGGGGAGCAGCACTGTGGGACGATGCTCTGATAATCATGTAGTAGGATCCTTAAAGAGGGCAATAGGTAGCTCGCAGGTCTTTCTCCAGCCAGTGATTACAGAGGAGGTGGTGACTGAGAAAAGAAGCAGCAGAGTTTCTTTTTAAAGACAGAAGTGGCCTCATTTAGGCGATAGGCAGGCTGAGAATGTGTCTTTACTGATATCACTCCTCTGTTCCTGAAGCCCGGAGCGCTGGCAGGATTTGGCGTCGGCCCACCACAAACTTCCCTCCCTCTTGTTCTTATTCCCCCTTTCCCCTCTCTCTGTCTCTCTCTGACTGTTTCTGCTGTCACTGCCTTTTCTGTTATGTTGTGCTTTGCCTTGTGTCTCCCTCTTCTCCTCTACTTCTCCCCTCTCCCCATCAGAGGTCACGGCTCCACTACTCGTCATGACACTTTCGACTGATCGGAGTGACATTCGCCGTCCCCACTCGACGCTTCCAGGCAACACCGCACCCCCCCCCTTACATGCATAACAATCCAACAGTGCCCCTGTCCCTCCCCTGATATGCGTCCCCTCCTCACCCACTGTCCCTTGTCTTCTCCTTCTGCATTTCATCAGGCCATTTTGTTGCAGAGCGGAGGAATGGCAGAGGCAACCATTAGCTGTATATGTGTCATACGCCCATCGCTGCATGACATGCCCTGTATATATAAAATTGACGCCGAAATGCCTCTGCCTTGTATTTGAAGTAATATTTTGAAGGCTTGGAAGAAAGGCGGCTCTGAAAAGTCTCAGTCTCAGCGAAAAAAGTCATAAACATAGCAATACGCCCTGAGAAACTTCTTACATCAATCCTGCATATTATTCCTTTTCTCTACTGATTCAAGTACGTTCCAAACACTTGTAGTTGTTGCCACAAAATTGCTGACTTGTACTCGTGAGGCTTCACTGGATGTATGTTTAATATCTCATTAAAAATCCATATCGTGATGCTCGCAATATTGTGGCTCGTTGATATATCGATGTCATACTGTTACCCACGGCAACAACAAGCATGGCTGAAAACGACGTTATTACTGACTCTGCAGTGGATCCAAAAAGAGGAGCAGCTTCAGTAGTGTGGAATAAACTGCGGCGTCCTGAATGTTTCATGAACAGCCCCGGACTTCTCAGACTGCTTTATAAGTTACCGCTCAGAGGGAACTCATTCAGCGGCTCCTCTGGCAGCAGCTCAGCGTCACTCCCTCTCCTCTCTTGCCACGTGCACGCAGGAGTCGGTGTCTTCAAGTGGTTCAAACCTTTGGTAATGTAAACCTACGTAACGCTCACAGCTCGACAGAAAACTCCATATATGTGAATGTGTGATAGTTGTGGTATCATAACAGCCTGTCACAGGTTACAGCGTGATGATTAGAGGAGAAATGGCAGAGCATAAAGGTCCAGGTGGGAAAACAACTCAATCATTTAGGATTTTACCAAAAGAAGGAAATCACCTGTTGATTTATATATATAGATCCTAGGGGACATTTTTTGTATTTGGGAACTGTTTAAGTGTGTAATTTGTGTTAGATTTTTTTTATTTTCTATTTTCTTAAATTGATAATAAAATGTATTCTGTTAACTAATTTATCATATCGTCAAGACTATCGTTATCGCAGAAATGCCCTAAAATATTGTGATATTATTTTAGGGCCATATCGCCCAGCCCTAGTATAGATACGATTACAGTTATTACAGTGTTTTATACTCATGTCAGAATCCAAACCTCTTGAAAGTAATCATCTTATTTTTTAAGGGGGTCATTAGGGAGCTATTTCAACCACAAAATGACCATTTGTATATAATTTACTCACCCAGTGTTACCTTGAATTTGTGAAGAAAACTTTGTTTTTCTCACATACCTCTGGTGAACGAATAATCCAAAAATGGAAAAAAATTCTTGAGGAATTGAAGTCATAAGGGTCCGCATTTAACAACAGCAAAATTGCATCAGAACATTTGTTTACAAACTCTCACACAGCTCGTGCAGTATAATCTAGGTCTCATTTATCCAGTCATATGCTCAGTACTTCCCAAACAGACAGCACTTTCCAAGGGCGAACTGAACTGAAAGGGAAACTTACTTATGCCAGACTCCATTAACAAAAATAGTAATTTTACCTCACTGAACACAAGAGCTGTAGGTCTGCCACTGCCTTGACTAATTAGTTAGGTTGTGTTAATTTGTGATTTTGGGGTTTTAAAGAGTTAGTTCACCTTCACTTAAGTCACACAATAACACAAACTAACTCACTGATCAAGGCAGCAGTAGACCAGCAGCTCTTATGTTCAGTGCGGTAAAACTACTGTTTTTGTTAATGGAGTCTGGCTTTGTAGAAAGAATCGTCAGAAAGGGCTGTCTGTTTGGGACGTACTGAGCATACGACTGGATAAACGAGACTTGGATTATACTGCACGAGTTGTGTGAGAGTTTGTAAACGAGTATTTTGATATAATATTGCTGTTGTTAAACACCCTAAATGGACCCCTTTACTTCAATTCATCAAGAATGGTGGCTGTTTGGATTCTACGATCACCGGGGAGACATATAAGAAAAGAAGGTTTTCTTTACAAGATCAAGGTAACGTGGGGTGAGTCACTGATTAAAAAAAAAACAAAAAAAAACCAAGATGGTCATCTTTGGCTGAAATCTTCTTAAAGTGTTGTTTTTGAGCAGCAACATTGGGCAACTTGAGGAACAGTGAAAAAAGTTTCCACAGATACATAGTATAGCTGAGACGATTAAATGATTAGCTTATTAAGATCATAGGTTTGGTTTATTTAGGTTTGGGGGTCCTCCGCCAGAGGATTTTGAGCATCAAACACTTAATAACTTACATTTTTTATGCACCAGTTTCCTGCATAATTGTAGATGTGCATGTCTTTAATTATGTCAAGTAGAAGTCCTTTGCTGCTTAATCGGCAACTATTTTGAATAATTGTCAGCAAAAATGCAAAAACGTCATCGGTTCTTGCTTTTTAATCGTCAGGGTTTTGTGCTTTCCTGTGATTTCTGTTTACGTTATTGCAAGTTGAATATCTCTGGGTTTGGAAAGTTGGTTGTTGAAGACATCACCTTGGGCTTGAGGAAACTGTGATGGTCATTTTTCTCTATTTTTTGACATTTTATCAACAAAAAAAAAAAAAAAAAAAAATCGCTTATGAAAATAATTGTTACTTCCCAGCCCTAACAGATAGGTAGACTTAAACATTCCCAAAGAGGACTGTTTTTCCACAGTGTGTGAATTATCCATTCAATACATTAAATAATAAATATAATAAATAGATGTTTTTCTCAATAACCACCATCAGTTTGATACAATTTAGTGTGATATACATTCTGAGTGTTTTATTTTACCCTATAACAGGTGGTAAAGTCTATTCAGCAAATAAAGCGACAGATTTACCCTCGACTTCATCTCTGCTGCTGATGCAACATGCATTTCGTTGCACAGGGTGAGCAATTTGTTCTTGCCTCTAACTATAAGCCTCTCTGGGAAATGAGGGGCACCGCTGTCATCCGAAAGCCTGGTGTTTTTCCGTGTCTTGCATTATTCTGGCTTGTTTCCTCTGCTACAGTGTATCTGGAGTCACTCTGCTCGCACAAAGACTCCCCGCTTGTCCTCGATAAACTCAGTTTAGAGAAAGAGATAGGGAAAGACACAAAGAGTGTGGAGACAACCCAAAGCCCGCAGCGCCGCGCACATGTGACCCTCCTCCCATCCCCCAACGCCCCCTGTATCGTGACACAGGCAGGCGAGCTGGCAGACAGGCAGCGTTTCCCCGTAGCGCTCAGCTGTGCGTTACTGTACTCGGAGGGCCCTGAGGGGGCCGCGGGAGCCTTCTCCCCATGCTGTTTATTTACTGTTGCCAAGCATGGTCTCTTGTGAAAGCTGCTGCAGATGATGTTCTCAACAGCAGCTTCCGCTCCTGCTGATCCTGGTCATTGGCACCATGCTGTAGTCTTCCACAAACACAGACTCAAGATGTAGTCATACAGATGCTTCTTAGAGGAGGAGATCCTCTGGAGGCAGGAAGATGTTCCTATGTTTGATTGTCTTTAAGTGAATGGAGCCTAGGGCTGTAGTCAACCAAAGAAAATCTTGGTCGACTAGAGTCGCACATAATGTAATTAATTGATTAGTCGTGGAAAAAAAAAATCTGCACGTTACTATTACTTCCACAGTGGTGTGTCTGTGTCACTCTGCAGTTAAACCTCCAAAACACTAGTCAGCGGTGGAGGACTGTGTTAAGTGCTGTAAAGTTTAGTTCAAATCAAACTTTATTTATATAGTTAGTTCAAAACACACATTAAACATGGCTTAATAGAGACAGTTTCAAACACAAGTACACAAAGTGGCTTCACTATAAAACGCAGAACTGACAGACAAACACTTGTCTTTATCTGGACACATTTCCCCCACCAGTACGACATGCTAACGTTATTAGCACAAGCCTATGGCATTTTACATTGTATAAATTAGCCTAGCATCTAGTGATCTTGTCCTCATCTCATACGAAACCAGGGACAACAGCAACATGTAACAAAGGTAACAGCACACAGTTTGGCTTCATTACAACTCACAAGATTCACCGACAAAACAACTGTCTTATACTAAACACGTTTTCCAAACAAATACAACATGCTAGCGTTATTAGCGCCAGCCTATGGCATTTTATATGGTATACATTAGCCTAGCAGCTAGCAGAGATTTCCTCTGCTCATATGAAGCCAGGATAAAGCACACACAAGACTTAAAATGCTATTTTAGTGGAGGCTTTATTGTCTTCACAATTTATTGTTTCTTATCTGTGAAATACAAGTAAATACAAGCTTCGTTTCCACTGAAAGAAATGATTTCAGCTTACAGAAAAAGACAGGAGGTCTGCGTCACCGCAACGCTGAGCGTGAGGGTGGGCGAGTCCAACTTTCTGTCAACAAGTTTTCACAGGTAACTTAGCCTGTCCCCCCGCTGCAGGAATAATGGATTAATCCTGGAAAGCTATTGATGTAGCGCTTTTCTCCTTATTAAAGTAATACGGCGATTATTCAACCAATGAGAATTTGGTTGGATGAGAGCATAGCGACCAAATAATCGACTAGTCGACCAGGAGACTACAGCCCTAATGGAGCCAAAGTTGTTTTTTTTTACCTGGCAAAAAAGAGAGTGATCAAGAACAAATCCTGGTTCACATGCTGTATGATGGTGCTGGATTCTGATTATCTTTGATTATGGCCTTTGTGTTTGTGATTGCAGATGGCCAATCGCCAGAATAAATGTACGTTTGTGTAAATTCGTTTCATTTGTACGTTATCAGTGTTGGGCAGTAGCATCACTACAAGTAGCGACGTTACGAATTTAACTGTATTTCTCAGTTATGTCACAACTTTGTGAGTCAAATGTCTTTTCGGTAGTGAAGTTAACTAATTGATCGAGTAGCACAGGAGCGTCCACAAAATTTATAAGTTATTTTTCCCAGGGAAACGTCCAAAGTGCAGTGGACTGTTTTTCTGCAGAGGTCTGGATAAAGTAAGGAAAAAAAAAACTGAGGATAAGTAATGTGACTGACACCAGTGCCACACCGAGGCGTGTAGACGAGGTGAAGCATTTGACATCACATACGAATCCTCTGTTTGCTGCTTCTGCTATTGGCTTTTCTTGCCTCTGATTGGCTACATTGCACTTCTTGATGCATCTCTCATGTGTCTTGCCCACAGACTGTATATATTTAGTGGATTTGCAGTGGAAACAAGGGCAAAGAAAAGAGCCAGAGAGATGGAGAACAGTATTAAGAAGGAAAGAGGAGATAGAGACATACTGATGTCATGTGTTTATTTGCAGGACATGTTCATGATCTAATGTCCCCAAAAAAGAAAAGCTTTAATTTAGGTCTGTTATTTTTATAGTTTATATTACTGTCTTTTTTTTATGATGGTTTTATTGACTGAATAATATATATTGCAATTCTGTTTAAGAATTACTGACAGAGAGCCGACTGAAAGAGGCCAAGACAGAGAAATGCATTAAGTAGGACGAGAAGAGAAAAAGGCCGAGAGCAATAGGCTGACTGATGATGTCATGTTATTGGAGGACACGTTCACGGTCATAAAGTCTTCAAAAAAGTTTCTAGAGTCTGTTATTGTTGCCCGCCTATTTTTCCTATCTTTATTGCTGAGAAAATGCTGCTTTGATATAAAGTAAAATAAATAAATAAAAGTAGCTTTGAAGGAAAAAACTACTTTAGATATTTTCTGGTAGCTTAGCTTGCTACATTTCTCTGGTGATAGCTTCAGGGTAGTGAAACATTAATGCTGTGGTTAATGCGTGGTTATATTCAGGTACAAAAACCACTTGGTTATGGTTAGAAAGAGATTGCTTTGGTTTAAAATACCTAGTTTGGTGGCACAACCCTACCTTGAAATGCAACGATTTCTCAGCAAAAAACAACCCCTTTTCATTGCACTATCCCAGCAGGAAACAAAATGATGTTCCAGTAAAAAACACCTGCTTTTTGTGGCACTATCCCTGCGGCAAACACAGCCACTTTTCTTGGCATTATACTGGCAGGAAATGCAGTGAAGCCTTGGTAAAAATCAACAAGTTTTCGTGGCACTATCTTGGCAGGATACGTAGCGATGCCTCAGTAGAAACAGCTGCTTTTCATGGCTTCCACATTCCCAGTGGAAAAACAGGGATAGATTGCCAAAAAAACAACCAGTTTTGTCATTTGTTTGCCTGCAGTGGTCTGCAGCTTGGCAGCTGTCTCGCCTAAGTGCCACACCATCCATCATTCCCTCCACCTCCCAATTACAAAATCAACTCATGCACTACCTCATTTTAGAAATGTTGATATAATTCATATGAAACCTGCAAATGAACAGTATCAGCATTTTTGTCTTGAGACTAAGCCGTCTAGCCCTCATGGTCGGCAGGTGTACTTAAGCTCATGGGAAACCCCAGAAGCACAGCTGACCTTTAGATGTAGTTAAGAAAGGAAAATTGCATGAAATGACAATTTAACAAGCTCTGTAAGGGTGTGGATGTGAAGCAGGGAGCCATTTGTGTTTTTAAAATACACAAGGGAATGTCCACGAGACATGTGACTTTGCTAGTTGTTGGTTTGCGCTGCATCACAGTCACCGCTCTGTGATTTACAGCTGCGTTTTAGTCGTACACACAGCCACGTTTAAACAGTGTAATCGCTCTGTTGTGGGGTTGATACAGTGTGATTATCATATCTTTATCATAAAACATTTATCTTATGACAATTCTTATCATCACTGTTTTCATTCAGATTTAGATTCACAAATGTATTAATAAAGAATCTAGTAATAACATTAAATCATGAATAAATGTGTCGGCCACTGTGGAGGTGTAAATCTCGACTATTGGACACTGAGGAGCAGCAGCGCGGCCTCAGCTCCCCAGACGTTGATCCGAGCGCTCTCTCTGCCCGGCCAGGCAGTAATGAGATACCAGCCCATTGATCACTCGCACACCGATGTTGTAATGAAAGCTAAGACTGCACTAGATTACTGTACAGAGCAGCCAATTGATCTGTGGTTTGCTCATTCATGACTGTCATACTGGCCTCGGTAGAAATTACAACAGTGTCTTTCGTGCAGTGTCTTTCATACCACAGGGTGATTGAGCTCGGAGACATGATTTGATTTCACTCGGCAATTACAGGTTCATTTAAAGATTAATAATTAGGGCGGTTGTGGATTTATCTAAAAGGTAAGCACTATGTACATCTGTGGTGTCTGGTCATTAGCGCCCTGCTTTAAGTCAATGATCCACCGCTCCACCTCCCTGTTTATTAATCATACATGACACGGCCATTCGTCAAAGAGTCTGGCCACAGGCGCACGACCATGTCCACCCATCCTTCTTAAAGCTTCAGCCGATATCGCCAAATGAGTGTTTGTAGTCATGGAACGTACCACTCTGTGGACCTCCGTGGGGGTGAGTGAGGATGCCATGGTTGTGGGAGGAGGGAGAGGAGATGGTGAAGCTCCCTGACAAGGGCAGAATGTGGAAGCGAAGATGACTAAGCTTGTCGAGGCGAGGGGATGGGAGGTGAATCCTTCTCCTCTTTGCTTTCTGATGGTTTTTTTCTCCTCTCCTCTCCTCACCGCTTCCCTCCTTCCACCCCCTCCCTGTCTTTCTGTTGCTTGTACAGGAGCGCCTCTGGGCTCCAACAGTCAGCCAGTCAGCTGGTTTCCTCCGCCAGAGCACCACATGATTTTCCATGATTACTGTTATTGTTTGTGCCCCAGTTCACGCCGCCTGCAGGCTAGATGTGCAGTGGATGCGTGGCAAGAAGAGAGGAAGAAACTGTGCAAAGACAAGCAAGAGTGGGTTGTACAGGACTTTACCAGTAATGACGGCTCTTAAGTAACAATTTCTCAGTTTCAGAATACATGATAATACATCATAAATAACATAATCGTGTGTGGAAACTTTCATAAAAGAATACTCAAAAACAACCCAGTCGCTACAATTAATGTTGTCATTTCTCTAAACCATAGATATGTGCGAGTTGTGCGTTATTATGTAGTGCATATTTTAATGTGGTTAATGTGTGGTTATGTTAGGGCAAAAAGGCTGCAATGTGTTACTAAAAATCACAAAGGTTTGGTGACACAAACATTGCTAGAAATGCTGTGTTGTGTCTCTGAAAGACACCCAGATTTGGTGGCACAAACGCCACTGGAAATACTGTTATGTGTCGCAAAAAATCACCAAGACTTGATGACACTGTTGGAAATGCTGTGCTGTGTAGCTAAAGACACCCAGGTTTGATGGCAAAAAGACTGCAATGTGTTACTTAAAAAAAACAAAAACAGGTTTTGTGGCACAAATACCTTTGGAAATGCTGTAATGTGTTGCAAAAAATTACCATGGTTTTGTGGCACAAACGCCACTGGAAATGCTGTGTTTTGACACTGACAGAAACCCAGGTTTGGTGGCAGAAATGCTGCAATGTGTTGCTAAAAAAAGCAGGTTTTGTGGCACAAACACAGCTGAAAATGCCATGATGTATTGATAAAAAACACCCAGGTATGATGGCACAAACACAGCGAGAAATGCTGCCATGTGTCGCTAAAAAAAAGGTTTTGGTGGTACAAATGCCACTGGATGTGCTGTGATGAATTGCTAAAAAATGAACCAGGTTTAGTGGCATAAACACCGATCGAAATGCCGCGGTGTCCCTAAAAAATACCTAGCTTTGGAAGCACAAACGCGCCATGTGTCACTAAAAGAGACCCAGATTTGCTGGCACAAACACCACTGGAAATGCTGGGAAATGAAGCCAGAAAACATCCAAGTTGAGTGGCACAAACTGTTGCAAATGCTGTTTTGCTAATGAGCAACAGATTTTGTTGCTTTTTGGACTCTGAACACTAGTCTGCAGCTTGGCAGCCATCTTGCCTAGGTATCATACCATCCATCATCTCCACCTCTTGATGACAAAGTCAGCTCTTATATATGAAACCAGAACTACATCACTTTGGAAAGTATTATATGATGTGTATGAAACTTATCCGTGGCTTGCAGAATGGTGCATTGCCAGTATTTTTCTCTGGTGACTGGGCTGTGAAAAATGTAGTAGTTCATTTCTTTATGTCCTTGGCCATCTTTCGTCTAATATACTAACGCTGATCGACAGTGGTAGAGTATTTTCCAATTTTCCTGTCTTGCAGGCGTTGATTCGCAAACTAAAGCCTCTCTCGTTTTTTCTGCTCAATTTACCCCCAAAGCCTTGTTTTTCCTCTCCTCCCTTAATTCTTTTCTCCCTTTAATCTTCTCCACATTGACAGAAGCAGGGATGGGCCCTTGGCACACAGCGTATGCATCAAGTGTCTGTAATGGCTCTGACAGGGATGCTTGATCAATACCCTTGAAAGTTTAGTTGAGTCTGATTAGGGAGACGGATCTCAGCCTCCTCCGGATGAATCATCACTGCCGGTGTCGACGCTGAGCGCCGGGCGTTGGTTGACCGGTGTCTGACAGTGAAACAGAAGAAGGGGATGAGGTGGGGGTTCTGATCAGACATGCGGAGGTGACAAGACAGTGCAGAAGGATCTCCTGCAGATGTAATTATCTCTCTAATGAACAGCACAGTAGGGCACCGGAGTGGTGTAAAGTCAGGAAGTTGCAAGAACAGTAGATCAGCTTAACAAGGAGACAGCAGCTGCTCGCATACAATGTCGTCTTTTGGGTTATTCAGTCTGTGTACTCAAAGATCACTCTCAGAATTTAAAAAGTTAAAGTCAAAATATTGAAATGATGTTTTCACTTTGCATTGATGATACTGGATCACTGATCATTGAATCCAGATCGATGGATCGTTACACCACTAATATTCAGCAGTGTCAGTAGTGAATATAAAATAACACAAAAAAGATGCATAGGATACTACTACTCCTTCAATTAAACACAACCAATGACGTAAAAAACACTCTTGCCCTCATGACTCCCTACAAAAAGATCTACATGATCCTGAGGATGCGTTCCCTTCTCTGGACACAATATGCAACATCTTACAGCAGCAGTAAATACGCCATTGTGTGAGTCGACCTATGGGAAGCAGAAAAAGGTAGTGGGCTTGTAAATAGCATGATCAATCACTAATTATTGGTTAGCATGGTTACCACTTGACATAACTGATTCCAATGAAGTGTTAGTGTAGTGCTTATTTCAACAGACCATGGAAAATAATTATGACTGTCAAACTAGAGCATTAATTTTGATGAAATATTCACAGAAAAATAAAGCGTTTAAAAAAAGATAACGCTGATTAATTCCATTCCATGGTGCCCTTTGACCCAGTGCGTCATTGAAGGCCACAGTGGCTTTGTCACATGATGGAGGCAGACGAGATGACGCTGCTCAGCTATGTGAATAGAGTGTGCCAGTAAACCCGGAACTCCGTTAGCGCTAGTAGCACTTCCAGTTCTCTCGTCTAAAGGTCAATACGTTTTTTGAATGGGATTTTGGTAAAATGCCTCAAATAAGGTCTGTGGTTAACAAAAGCTTAAGTGAGCTTCAGGTTTTGTTCTACGACATAAAACACGTCAGTAAATACCCTACTTGTGAATTTTGAAGCTTTTACATGTCGTAAAAAATGCGGTTGCTAACAAGTTGCTCAATACGACTACAAACCCTGTCGGGGACATTAAACGTCATCACCCCCGAACAGGCGAGAGTGCTGGCAGTCCACCATTACAGCTTCTTATTTAGCTTAAACAGTTCGATTTCCCCATTATACAATGTTTTTAAAATAAAGCGGCCGAAGTCAGTTGAAAGCTTAGTGGTGGTGACGTCAAGAGTCATGCGACCGTGGAGTAGCCATGTAGTCCGTTAAAGCCTAACGTTAGCTTTTTACTTCTGGTGATCGCATTTAAGCTTCAAATGCGGTATGAAAGGTGTTCATATGTGAAGATTATCTCGCTGAACAAAACCTGTAAGTATCATGAACTTGTGTTAGCCACAGAGCTTATTTTCTGACATATTCCAAAACGCAATGCAAACATCACATTCACTTTCTCTTCCAGGAACCAGCGCAATGCTAAACTTCTGGGTTTTAATGTCAGCCCTGGCACACTCTATGGAACATTTACATTAAAAACACCCAGATGGAACTGTTGATAGGAGCACCGTTCTCTGCAGTTTCTGCAGTAAGGAATTTTTGTACCATCGGAGCACTTCAAGCCCTAAATATCACCTCAACACAAAGCATTTAGCAGTGAACCCGAAGGTCCGAGCTAGCACAGCCTCTGATGCTAGCGCTAGCAGCTAGCCTTGTCAAGCCACACTTGACCAGGCGTTCAGACAGACCGACTAACTAACTACCTTACAAAATGGATTGCAATGGAATGCTGACCAGTTTTGGTGGTAGAGGACAGGGGGACAATTTTGTCCGAAATCCAGCAGCTTTACTACGACACAGCTGTCAAAATTCATTTGAAATTCATTTAAATTTTTGAAATATTGTCACAGCAAAAGTTGATATATGCGATTAGTTTAGATTAATTAATTGCAGAGCATGTGATTGGTTATATTAATTTTCTAATGGCTTGACAGCCCTGAAAATAATAACAATACTTATTTTTTTTAATTTATTTAAATGTGGAAATATTATTTTATTTTATTTATTTTTTATTTTTCTATTATTTTATTTTATTTTATAAGGGTTTGTGTAAATGTGCCAGGGTTTCAACTGCCGTCCTTTGGCAAGATGTTTTGAAACCAAATTGAAAACTAATTTGAGTTTTAGAATATTATACAACTATAAAATTGAAGAAAACACACAAAAAATATTATTTTGCACAAACATGTCAGAATGCGAATGTGCCCATGCTCTGCGTAGATTCTGTTCTTACCTGAATACAAATCCCAAATCAGAAATCATTGGTGAATGTCACAATCTTCATGAAAACTGCATCACAGAATTTAAGAAGACATTTCTTCTTAGGAACAGTTAAGAACAAGGCATTTTGTTTGTGAATGATCCCTTACAAACCTGAATCAGTGTTGATGCTACAGATCAATAATGAGGGTTGATGGCGAGGGAACTGTCTCGTTCCTAGATGGCAATGAATCGTCCTGTGTTCACTGTTTAATATTAGCTTTAAGTGTTCTTGTTGGGGACGAAGGCAGAGCCGCAGCACCCATCGCTCAGGCTGTCTGCAGCATTGTGGAGATGGCTCCACAGACAGGAAGTAATTACTCAAGCATGACAGACCCAGTTGTAGGATGAAATATTTGTTACTGCTAAGCTGCAGCTTTTAGTCGGCAATTGTAAGGTATTCATTTTTAATCTGGGGCTCTTCCCATACGGCATTTATTTTAAAAAGAGGCTTCTTCCACGTTTGATAACACATAGTAGAAATAAACATTTGAAGCAAATGTAGGGGGTTACAGAAATCTTAACTCTTTCAGTGTAATCGATCCATCCAGTCCAACATTTATCCTGCGATGAATCTTAATACAATATTTATATATCAAGGCTTTTGTCGGTCCATAGTGTCCAATATGAAGCGGAGAAGTGGAAAGAGAAGTTGGGAATGTGAGTGAAGATATTGCAGGATATATTGGTTTCAAATTTGATGCTATTGACTGAACACCTAATTTACAATAGTTGCTTTGGCTTTAAGAGTGAAGACTACGCTCCACCATTGCTGTGTTCCAGTGGTTATCCCATAGATGCCGATGGCACAGATATTCATCTATAGTTCAGAGCTGGATTCAGTCAACTGGCTGTTCGTGATGAAATATGTGTACTTTATGATGTCATCTTGATCCATTGTAGGTTGAAACTGTGGAGCTGTGCGGAGAGTGTGGGACAGTGTGAGAGGTGAGGGGCAACTTGTAACGTAACTTGACCCTACAGTATATCGTGTTGTCTAAATTTATATCTTGCTTGAAAATATATCAATATATCGTATATAGTTGTTATATCGCCCAGCCATAATTTTAAGTCATTCCTCCTGTCGTCCTATCCTGCTCCCTCTCTGCTGATGTATTTCACTGTGTGCAGGTAACATTAGTGCTGGTAGAGAGAGGAGGGGCTGTTTGTCTCAGCCAGCAGCTAAGTTTTAGAGTATCTGCCCAATTTTAAGATCTCAAACCAAGTTACAGGGTTTTCCCTGGGTTTTTCGAGACCAAGGTGGCAAAGGCCTGTAGCAGGGGGCATCTTGACAGCTGTACTTTTAGATACTCTATTTAATATGAAAGGAGGCCCCCACATGTTTGAGCTTTACACTGCTGACTTGTATAATCAGAACAGACATGTCCTGTGATTTTCAGCCTTCTATGATTATATTTACCCTTTACAGCAGGCACATCCTGACAGCTGAGAATATTACTGTCAGGTATTGTCCCCCCTCTATTAAATATGAAAGGAGGCTGAAAATCACAGGACATGTCTGTTCTGATGATAAAAGTCAGTGGTCCTGAAATGTGTGTTTCTCTTCTATAATACACATTCTACATCTCGGAGGCGCCGTCTTTCCACATACGGGCTTCCTTCGCCTTTCAAACGGGGCAGAGCTCCGTGGGAAACAGTAGGAGAGACAGCCCGAGGGGGAACCGGGATCTGACACAACATCGAAGGGACAAGCAGGTCCGTGGAGCTGTGCACCGGACGAAAAACAGGCATCCAAACACCCCCCATGCACACACACACGCACGCTTTAACCAAGGCGGCGGCCGCCTTTGTCTTAGATAGGCAGGGAAAAACCCTGAATTCATCTACATACAGACAGCTGTCATTTCAGCTTATTAGTAACAATTCACTATCAGCTGAACTAGCGTGCTGTCCTTGTGTAAGACATAACGTTAGTGACGGTGGATAATCAATCAATCAATCAATCATCAATCAATTTTATTTATAAAGCCTAATATCACAAATCACAATTTGCCTCACAGGGCTTTACAGCATACGACATCCCTCTGTCCTTTGGACCCTCACAGTGGATAAGGAAAAACTCCCCAAAAAAACCCCTTTAACGGGGAAAAAATGGTAGAAACCTCAGGAAGGGGAGGGATCGCTCTTCCAGGACGGACAGACGTGCAATAGATGTCGTACAGAACAGAGCAACATGATAAATGAACAGTAATCCTCATGACACAATGAGATAGAAAGAGAGAGAGAGAGAGATGCAGGACAGACGGTAATGACAGTAGCTTACAACAACATTAATGAAAGTAATAATATTATAATTATAGTTCTGGCTACTGTGGTACAATATGTTGAAAGTATATATTAATATCTGGCAGTATACATGTGTGACAATAATCATATGTGTGTAATAACAGTAGAAGTATGACTAATGACTAATGATAACAGCAGCAGCAGGAGGCATCCGGCAGGACCACGGCAGCAGCACAACCACACACGTCATGCTATACAGGCACCGCTGTGATACGAGTTAACCTGAGAGACAGTGGAGCACAAAGGCTCCAGAGAAGAAGCCGAGTTAGTGACATCCAGAATGGCCGAGTTAGTAAGATGCAGTAATAGGACACGAGTGAGAGAGAGAGAGAGAGAGAGAGAGAGAGAGAGAGAGAGAGAGAAGGAGAGAAGGTGCCCTGTGTATTATAGGGGGGTCCTCCGGCAGACTAGGCCTAAGTCAGCCTAACTAGGGGCTGGTACAAGGCAAACCTGAGCCAGCCCTAACTATAAGCTTTATCAAAGAGGAAAGTCTTAAGAGACTGTGGACGGAGCATATTGAATATCACTGTCTCCATGTCTACATGTTCATGCTTGCTGAACACATGTATTGATAAAGTACTGGCTTCTTACTCGCTACGGTTTAATTGCACTTACAGTAACGAGCGTAGCTGCCATCAGCTCAAGTAATTTTTTAGTCATCTTGACTTTGTTTCCTCCGCGGCTGCTCGGCTGTTAACGGACTTTATGCCGTGTCCTGTAGGTGTGTGTGTATGTGGAGGAGTTTGGCCCCGGCGCAAACCCCAGGTGAGAGGCTGCAGGATGATAATACAGTAAATCAAAATGTTTAAAAGTACTGACAAAAGAACCAGTAACGCCAGAGCTCATCAATACGTTCTTTGATAATTTAGCCCCAGGGTTCGTTTAATACTGGGTTTCCGTACCAATCCCTACACACTGCAGAGATATACAACTGCCAGGCTATACATCTGATTGATTTTTTAACTTTAAAGTACTTGAAGAGTCGGTAGTGGTATTGGATGGGGACTCGGTATCAGAAGATTCTCAATCATTGGGCACGTTTAGCCTGTGTGAATATGATGATGTACCTTTATACGTCTCTTTATCACGTCTTAATGAAGCAGTGAGATCCATTGCAGCACCTCAAGGTGTTCTTTCTTTTCTCTTCTTCAAATGTCCCCAAAAAACACTTGATGAATCATTTGCGTTTAGGAAATGACAGTGCGTAGGCAGACACGCTCTGAACACTTTGATGTCATCTCCTCCAGTGAGCGAAAGTGCACGAGTGTGAGCGTGCATTTGTGTGGGTGGGATGGAAGTAGGAGAGGGCGGGGTGTGTGTGTCTGTGTAAGAGTTTGCATCACTGTGGGTAGAACTTGGGCATGACTCAGACCCCGAGGCAAGAAATACAGAAATTCTCAAATCTTACTTAATACACACACACACATACAGGCACACACACACACTCACAGACAGGCAGTCCCATCCTCAGGAACACACACCCAAATACACACTCCATGCACAAACTCATGCTGCTTGCTGGCTTTGCCCGAATGAATTAGAGAACTGGTCCCTTGAGAGCCACTTAAGTGAGCCGAGTGAAATGAGGTTATGACCAATACTTAGTTCTCCTCGCTGTGCCGACCTGGAAATGTAATCCTCCCTCCAAAACCACTACATTTGTTTATTCTGCCTCACCATTGATGATTATTACCTCCTCAGTTTCACCAGCTGCTCTGTGAGAACACTGAGAACCTCAAATCACCTGGTTTCCCCTTTAATAGCTAATAATTTAGCATGTCACACACCGCTGCAGATGTAGGCCGACTGATGAGGAAATAGACTGACGATCCTTTCTGACACGATATCCTGAAGACACGTAGCAGTAATGTGATTTTTTTCACGGGTTTGGCAGCTGCACTTGACTCCTGAGAGCAGGTCTCTGGTACGGACTGGTGTTTTTTCCGTGCAGCTGGTCCCCATTAATGGATACCTTTTAGCTTCTGAATGCTCCACTTGAAAGCCAGAAATAGAGCATGATGTCACTGGCTCTTGGCGCCGGCTGAGAATCTTGTTCAAGGACTCCTAAGAGAGTCGATGCCATGATGTCCTGCCTGCTCTGCTCCAGCCCATAATGTGCTGTGATGAACTGGGTCTTCAGCGTTACACATCTGCAAAATCATTGCACTCATTACTGCTAAATACAACGTTAGCATTTATCTGTGATTAGTTGTTTGGTTTATAAGCTGTCAGAAAATGGTGAAAACCTTCGACCCAGAGACATTCAGTTTACTGTTATGAAGGAACAATGAAAGAAGAATCTGGAATCAGAGAAGTTTTACTCTTTTAAAGTACTTTAACTGATTATCAGATTTTTGCGATTGATTTGATTTAATAGTTGAAAACCAATCAATTAATCATTGCATCTCGATTAGCCATACTGCTATTTCTGATTTCGGGAATGCACACATAGTGAAGGACAGATCAGTCTTCGGGCCTGTCCCAATACCCACACTTCCCCTAGAAATACCCACTTGCACTTGGTTGTGCACGTTCACGTTTAGGCTAGTGGTGTCCCAGAACGGAGTTGAGGTAGTGGAAGTGGTTTCCGACCGACCCGCCCTAGATTCTAAGGGAGCCCTGACCCACACTTTCAATGAAGTGGAAGATGGAATTTCCCAGAACACCTTGCAAAGTCAGCAACTTCGGCATATTTTGGAAAACAATTTGTTACTGTACAATTGGAATGTAGGCTGTACAAACAACAGATGGTTGGACCAGCATGAACTCATCAGCAATTCGGTTGAACACAGCGTCAAAATATTTAAACAAATCAACTTACCCGAACAAAATCGATCAGAAGCAGAGGACGTCGTAGGTAGGGTTGGGTCGGTATGAGAAAAAAAAAAGGTCCGGTTTTTGTGAAAAAAAAACAAACAAAAAAAAAACCGCATCAAGTCGGTAATACTGGGTTTTTGCCACTTGGGGCGTAATTTATTCATTTAAAATAAAAATGACCATAGGACAACAGAGTGACAGTAACATGTTGTTTCTTTTAAATTTGCAGCTTTAGCTTACTCAATCAGTGCAAACAAGGGTTGCCTCCTTCGTCTAGCTCAAAGCCAAAGTGTTGCCATATTGGCGCATTCTTTGATTTCTTCGAGACTAAATTGTCCGCCGTTATCGAATCCCCGTCACTGTTAAACAAACTCCAGGCTACAGTAGAAGCCCCCTAGCTCAGTCCCCGCCCCCACCCCCACCTCCCTCTCTCTCCTGCTCTCTGTGCGCTTGGCGAAGAAGCAAACACAGGTGCTCACAGACTCGGGCGTACTATAAGCGGAGCGGACTCCGCAAGGAATGTCCGCAGTCATTCGGGCTTCCATAGTCGAGCGCACTTCCGCGTTGTAGAAATGTCCGTGAAAAATCCCTGCGATGTGAAAAATACATGCCGAGCAGTCTTTTGTGTGACACTGGTGCACGGAGCGGAGTCCGTATGGTCATAAAATCTGAGCTTTGCGCGCACATGGCTTGCGGATGTCCGCTTTTAGTCCGGGTGGACCTCCTCCACATCCGTTCCGCCCGAGTACAGGCTGTAAATTGACATATGTGGTCCGGTCAGCCTCAAAAAAAAAAAAAACACCCGGTCCAAGACGGAGTACCGAAACGAATTGGTATTACCGAGAACCGACCCAACCCTAGTCGTAGGCGCCTCCTGTTTTTAGCATTTCTTCTCCATTGATTCGTCAGACGGAATAAATAATAAAAAAGAATAAACATAGCACACACCACAACACAAGCGCTGGAGCCAGCATTCTCATTGCGTCGCTACTGTGCGTGACGCATGCCTGCACGTCGGCCACGCCGATTTGCATGAAGGGAAAGATCTCTACCCTAATATTTCTCACTTCCCTCATCAAGGGTTTTCTCGCATGGGGCACTCAATACCAAGTGGAAAATTTAAGGGGTAGAAATGGGACAGGACCTTAAGCCTCAACATAAATGCAACAAAATAAATCAGGAGTTTTCTGACAATGATCAAATTGGTTCTTGTGACATCCCTGAACAAGAAATGCAGAGATGTCACCTCAAGCTGTAGGAAATTGGCATATTAGGAATATTATATTGACATATTAGGAATGTAATGGTAGGATAGCATGGAAGCATAATGCATTTACTCAGTGGTGTAAGGTCGTTATGCCACTGCGCACTGGTTACTAGTTACGAGGCGCACACACTCTACTGGCAGCTGCTTATACAAAATTCAAAGGAACCTAATTTAGGGAGCTTTTCCTCTTTTTCCTCCCATTTGTTTCTGTCTTTTCTTTCTGCTGCTTTTATGTTTGAAAGACATGACCGCTCCCTGGACTTGATGTGCTCAGCTTGTCAGTCTTGACAGATTTTGCACCTAAAGTAGCTACTGTATTGAATCATGTCACATGATCAAATAGAGAACTGACATTTGACATTAACATATGTCACCCAACAGGATGATTGCATACCTGTATATGACAAAAACATCATCACATCTCATTTAATTGAATAATTTTTCTGTGTGTATTTGTTAGTGTATTCAGAGTTTTTTGTAGAATGAGCATTTAATTTTTGTTGTGGATTGTTACTGACTTTTTTACCCACAAATGAAATGAATAAAATAAATAAAATAAAAAAATAATAAAATTATAACGAAGACGGGTTTGCATTTTATAGCAAACAGCACCATTTTTAATAAAAAAAAAATATTTATTTATTTATTTATTTATTTTAAACACAGGTGTAGTATAGTTTCAAGGTGGCAGTTTGAATCAGGGGCACCAGTGCAACTGCTCTGCCTGCACTGTTTATATTTATGCCCCTGTATTTACTGGAGAAGAAACATCTGCTTTGTTTTTCAGAATTAACAAGATAATCTTGTGATTAATATCTTTTTAGTTCAGAAAAACAAGCAGTATTTCTCCATTTAACTTTTTCTAGATTTCTGAAATAATAATCTCATTAAATAAAAAATAGGGCAATTGTTTTTTTCTCATGTGAATGAATTAGTTTTCTGTAAGATAGCCAAAAACCTTAAGGTATAAAGCATGATGACCTGTAGCACTGAGCTGTAAAACTTGTTTAATGTTGATTCCTAATACTGCCAACATTATTGTGGAAGTGCAGTCATCACATCAGTGGTACGAGTTTCTAAGAGCAGATGACTCTTTCTGCTCACAGCTTTCCTCCAAGGCCACATACACATTCTCTCACTGAGCTTTTTGTAGCATCAACAAACGACCTATATATCAATTCTTCCCACATCTAAAGTAACGTGTGACAAGGACAGGAATGAAACTCCTCGGTTTTCAAGGTGAAATATAATGACTAGCTCACACTCTCAGAGGAGTTGGTCCTCTGGGTCTCTCCATGACGGCGTCTTACGAAACTGTCAGCGCCGTACTGGAACTTCCTCCTCTCTGCGGCAGAGATGGCAGCTTCCCATTGCTCCCCTGCAGAGATCCCACATCTAGCCCACTGATGTGACTCAGGTGCATCGCAGCGTCGCACTTTATAATGTCACTACTAATCACGTGTCCGGTGTTAGGTAATACAGTGTGATGGCCCAGTAGGCAGTGTTGCAGGGGTTTGTGGGGGGATGGACGGGCGTACATCTGATATTGTTATGCAGTCAATGAGCCAGAGATGCTTGATGTAATTAAGTCATGGCTTGGTATGTCACAGTTGGTAATTACTTTCACATGATATAATACAACCCAGCTGTGCAGTAGCACTGCTTTGTCAATGCCATTGTGGGACACTGAACTTCTGACCGTCTGGTACCATGACCTAAAAACAAAGCTACACAGACAAAACCCCTTAAGAAAACACTTAGAGGAAAAGGCATTAAATGTGCTTCCTTTATGCCTCCAGGTCAGGACAGCTGTGGCCAGAGGCATTATGTTTGTGGGTAGTCCATCTGTCCGTTGTACTCTCATGAACATGATATCTCAAGGACACCTTGAGAGATTTTTTTATTTATTTTTTTCAAATTCGGCACAAACGTTCACTTGGATTTAAGAATTAACTGATTGGATTTCAGTGGTGATATGTGAAGGTCACCGTGGCCTTGCATGCATCTCATTCTCGTTATTGCAGTATCTCAAGAACACTTAAAGGGAATTTCTTGAGATTTGGAACAAACATCCACTTGAATTCAAGAATGAACTGATAAGAATTTGGTGGTCGAAAGTCAAAGGTCAAGGTCTCTTTTACCTCGTCTGTCTCGTTCTCATTAACGCAATATCTCATGAACACCTTGAGGAAAATTTTTCAAATTTGGCACAAATGTCTACTTGGACTCGTCAATGAACTGATTAGATTTTGGTGGTCAAATGTAAAGGTCACTGACCTTGCATGCATCTCATTCTTGTTAATACAATATCTCAATAACACTTTGGGGGAATTTATTTATTTGATTATTGATTTGGCACAAACTTTCACTTGGACCCGCGATGAAATGATTAGAATTTGGTTGAAGGTCAAGGTCACCATAACCTTGCATCTGTCTCGTTCTTGTAAATGCAGTATCTCAAGAGGGCCTTGAGAGAGTTTTCTTGTATTAAGCACAAACGTCTGTCGGTGATGAACTGATAAGAATTTGGTGATCAAAGGTCAAGGTCACTGTGACCTTCTATGCATCTCATTATCCTGAGCGCAGTATCTCAAGAAGTCTTTGAGGGATTTCCCTCAAAATTGGCACAAACATCCACTTGAATTCAAGAATAAACTGATCAGAATTTGGCGCTTGAAGGTCACTGTGACCCAGACGTTGCGCTAGACTTTTTCATCACCGGTCATTTTGACCGACAGGGTCATAAAAATCCAGTCATAATCTATTTTTACCGGTCATTTTAATTTTAATTTTTAAATGATAATAAAGATATTCAAAGACATTTAGTTTTCATTTGTTCGTTTTTAATAAATCCATCAAGCAAGTTATAAAGTGTGCATTAATAAGGACATGAACGAAAAGATTAACAGATATCCACACACCCGTGCCATTAGGCTTCGCCTAGGCTTCGGCGTTACGTAGTTATGCCTGTAGGCTCGGTGACACAAAATTAAAATTGTAATGAAGTGATTAGGGTATTGAAAAATGTGTTCAGTTATGCACTGTTATGTTATTTTAAATTATAAACACGGTATTTTCTCCTCACGTTCCTCAGTGCGTGCTGTTGTTATTTTATTTTGAAAATTGGTTGGATTCTCTTGTCTTTTCTGTGTCCGACTTGCTGTTCGGTACAATCCGCTCTATCCAGCTTGACAGAAGCGCTCACGGCTCGCGTGAAAAATAGACCAGATGCCGAAGTGAAGCGCTGCCTCTGCGGGTTAACATGGGTGGCGATTGAAAACTGCCTCCGCTGCTGGGTGCTGCGCTTCGGTTCCGCGTCCGGTGTGTCCAGGGCGTTATATCAACAACGCTACGTGAAGCAGATGAATGACTTTTTCTCTGCACTGTGAAAACGGCAGCCACTTAAACCACTGACTGTGCACTCTGCCACCAAGTGGGCAGGGGTGGTAATTGCAACCAGTCAAAATGACCGACGGCCTTCAGATTTTCCCGTCATTGTTGTAAAAAAACGGTCAATGACCGAGAACATCCGGTTAACGCAACCCCTGCTGTGACCTTACAAAATATGGGTTTGTCTGTAACTCACTGGTGACACCAATCTTTGGTGTCCACCTTGAAACTGATTGTATAGATCTTCTGAGCTGCCGGGATGAAGATGTGTGTGAAGTATCCATGTTTTCACAGACAGATCTTAAGGGCACCTTGAGGGGTTTGTGGAGGCATACAACTGCCTAATTCCTCACAATTCTAGTTACTGGTTGTTTTTATCTCATAGGCTTCCTGTAAATAACTGCACAAATGCAAACATTCTGACATCACTTCAGATATTTGCAGAGCCTGACACCAGAAAATCTTCCTGCTATGTTAAACAAAACTGTGAATGTCTTCTAGATAACTGTTAATGGCGTTCTGGTGTCAGCCTCTCCAACAATCAAACAGCTAGCGCATCCTTCCACACCGTTTTGCACTCATATTCAGGGTGTTGAAAGAAATCACAGAAGCAGCAGAGATATCCGTTTCTCAGCAGACAGCAGCCTCAACACACAAGAACACTGTGGAGTTTTTCGTGACTGGATGTGTCTGGCTTTTTCTATTGATATCACTTTAGCTGTCTATACGTGTTATTTACAGCTGATGTAGCAAGTCAGAGGAATTCTGGGACCTGTGGGAAACCAAAGAAAAGTTGAAGACATAAAAGATGGCGTTTCATCAGAGAACACCTTGAGTCCTTTCAAATACAAACAAACACGGATGAATCCTCTGTCCACTGACGCTGCCATTATTACGTGGCAGAGCTCAGAACACATTTACTCTGACAGTGGAAGCATGCACCTCCTCTGTCCTTTCAAAGTGTGGATATAAAAATGCTGTGGAGTTTTTAAACCCAGCAGCATTTACTTGGCCTATAATTATAATTCAGTGAGCTTGCAATGCATGAATTCTGGTAGGCACATGTAACACCCAAGACTTATAAAAAAGTCTCTTGGAGCCATAACCTAAACCCAACAGGAAGTCAGCCATTTTGAATTTAATGTGTAATTCTGATGCATTATTTTGGCCTTTTCCAGTGATCATACTTTTACGAACACTTCCCACAGATTAGATCCGATTGACTTAATCTTAAGCAACTTTTGATGTCCTAGGTAAAACTTAAGGCCCGTTTCCACCGCAGGAACTTTGGGGTAATTTTACGGGGCTAGTGGCCGCAGGAACCACCCCCGAAGGACAGAGTTCTGGAACTTTTACAGGGGCTAAACAAGTCCCTGCCTCGGAGTAGATACTCAGAACGGCCCCGAAAAACTCCTGGGTGTGGGCTTGGTGTTTACTTGGTGCTGATTGGATATACTCAAGGCGGGATGTGACGTCAACAGAAAGCGACAAAATAGCCGGCATTTACCCAGTCAAAATGGTCGCGCAACTACTCCGCCCTCTCAGTGGAGACACGGCGGTTGAGAGGGCCGAGCGAGAGGACGTTCCTGTAAACTTCCTGCCCCCCAAATACTACCAGGAACTTCTTCAGTGGAAACGGGCCTTGTGAGTGTTCGTCAAACCATGTAATCGTGGGAAGGTGTCAGATTTCCATGTTTCGTGACCAAACAGGAAGTGGTTTGTAACTCCAGCATACATGGTTCAATCTGGCCCAAACTTCACATGTGTCATGAGGCTCCAGGCCTGAAGCAAACTACATGCACCTAAGGTGTCACTGTGATTGCGCCACCTACTGGCACCACGAAGTAGAACATGTCAGATAGTTATCTTTTGATCTATCTGAAATTTACATAGTGTGGTCAACAACTGATTTACAGCAACAAGATGTATACTTTGTGTGTGATTGAATTTGTGCCCATTCAAATGAAAGACTGAACTGCTTTCAAACAGTTGTTGTTTTTTATAATGATGATGTCTTTGTTTCTCCAGCATAAAAAAGGGAATAAATAACAACAAAAACAAAATAGGCAACAACAACAACAACAAAAAAAACATCGGTGACGGCTACGGCCAAATTGTTACTTTCAACATCGGTATTGGCCCAGAATTTCACAATTAGTGCATCACGACTTAAGTTACTGTTGGGATGACTATTATGTATTTTCCTCCTTTGGACTATCATTCAATTTGTTGGCCTGTACTTTTTTCTTCCATTGGCTGAGGCTGAGTAGATAGAGTGGGTTGTCCACTATTCGGAAGATCGGCGGATCAATCCCTGGCTCCTCCAGCCCATCTGTTGAGCAAGATACTGAACCCCAAATTGCTCTCAGTAGCTGTTCCTTTGGTGTACAAGTGAATGGTTACTGAATAGCAGGTGGCACCTTGTATGGTAGCCTCTGTAGTGTATGAATATATGTGTGCATGGGTGAATATGACATGTAGAGCTCTAGTTTCGCAGACCGGGCAAGGCGGAGGCGTAGTGCACCTGCGCTTCGCTAACTGGGTGTGGCCAGGTGGATTTTGCAAGTTTGGCACACCGTGCGCGCTGGCGCAGCTACTCCTCTTTCCCACCTCCGTCCCTCCTACCTGCGCAAGTTGGAAAGAGGGAGGAGAGAAGGCGTGGAGTGGGTTTTACACACATCACACCAATCAAATGAGCCCCTCTCCTCGCCCTTAAATGCGCCGCGCGAAGGTGTAATGAGAGTTTACTCAATTCGCCACAGCAGAAGGGAGCAGCAGCGTCAGACGGCCAAACTCCTCCCAGGAGGAAACTGATGTTTTGGTCCGGGAGGTCCAAGCTCGCAGTGTCCGAATATACGGAACTGCGAGCAGACCTCCACGGGCTGATGATGCAAAGGTAGCCTGGGAGGAGGTCACCACAAATGTAAATCAATGTTGCATTTCTCTCGTGCGCGCACTCTCTCTCCTTCTCTCTCGCAATCTCACTCTGTTTCTTTTCTTTTGACTTTTCTAAGATGACAGATGCTGAATATATACTCCCTATCTGATGCTGTGGCTGTTTGTGGCTGGCTGAGAGGGATGTGAACTCATTAGTTTGCAGCTGTGTTAATCAAATCAGGTTGGGTTTCCATTACACGTGCCAAATGTGCCAAACGGTGCCAATCCCCTTTGATCTGACATTAGATGTGACGGGACAGTCGATATAGAGATACTTTTATGTGCTGATTGCAGATAGTTGCATTGAATAGTGTTTTTTTGGGGGGGTATTTATTGCATCGTTAATGTGCCTGATATTCTGGAAACCTGCCTGTGAGGTTTTGGTGACGTGTGTGCACTGTCCGCCGGTCAGCCAAACTTTGGCTTACACTGGCTGCGCTCCTCCTGCGCTGACAGTCGATCTGGTTTCAGATGACGAGCTTTTAGCGCACTTTCGGCGAAGCCTTTTGGCACGAAACTGTCACTGCGCCAAGCTGGATCTGTCGACACCTCCCCCTGCTGCGCCACCACACCCATCTCAGCGCATCTCGGTCTGCCAAACTACCAAACTGAGTGCGCCTCGGGTTGCCCTGCTCGAAACTAGCTCTGCGTGGGGTTCGCCACCCTGCGCTGCGCTGGGAAACTAGAGCCCATTGTGTTTAAGCGTTTTGAGTGGCCGTAAGATTGGAAAAGCACTATACAACTGCAGTCCATTTACCATCAAAAGCTACACAGGCACAAGTGTATTTGTATCTTTGCAAATATGAACCATTTTCTTGCAGTTGTTTTTGAACGTTTTGTCACTTATACTTTTCATTTAACACTCCAGAGTTGTTTAAGTGAATTAAATATTGACAAAATGTTTTCTGCTTTTCTGTATTTTTTTTCTTCATGTTCTACAGAAATATTTGACCAACAAAATGATCTTTTGTTCATCAATTCCGTGTAATGCTGAACTTGTGAAGAAAACTGTTTTTCTCGTATGCCTCTATGGTGAGCGAACTGTATACTCAGTACTTCTCAAACACATGCATTTTTGTTAAAATCTGACTATTTAAAACACTTCTGCATAAACAGCCTCACGCATGGCCAGCTGGATAAGTGCGTGGGCAGTGCATGTGCTGCTAATCATATTCAGAAGTGTTTTGAATAGTAATGTTTTAGGGAAGTACTGAGCATACAACTGCATAACGGAGACTTGAGTTATACTGCACAAGTTGTGAGAGAGCTTGTTAACAGCTGTTTTGATATAGCTTTGCTGTTGTTGAATGTGGACCCCTATGACTCTAATTCATTAAGAATTTTCTCTGTTTTTTGGATTCTTCGTTCACTGTGGAGGCATATGAGAAAAACAAATCAGGGTGTGAGTCACTGGTAAACATATGGTCATTTTGTGGGTGAAGTTCTTCTTTAACGTCCTCCTTAAAAATAAGATGATTCATCTCAAGAGGTCTGGATTCTGACATGAGTATATAATAGTGTAATAAGTATATAAAACATAACCATAGCATTGTTGGAACAGATTGATGGCTCATTCGGCGTTAGGATTAGTATTAAGCTGTAAGTTGCAGATGGCAGTGGTTAATTAGCATCAAGTGTTAGCTAGCTGGCCTGCTTATGTTAACAACACTTTGTGGCCCCGCTTTGCACTGTGATAATCATAGCCTGGCTTCCTTTAAAGACAGGGCCAACCCACCCACCGCTCCCACAGCTGCTTGTTTTGTTCCCAGGGCTGAGAACAGTCATCTGGTGCCGGCCTCCTGTTGCCAGCTGCTGCCCGGCCAGCTTCTATCACAGGTATCCAATAGGGCACATCATGTATTGTAGCAGGGCCATGTCCGCTGCACTGGAGCTGCCAAACTCTCATAAGCACCATTGAAATAATCAACCAGATGAAACCCAGAGGTGCTGTTCTCTTTGTTGCATTTATTACTGGTTTGAAAATGTGTCCAGCGTGTTGGCAGTTCAGAGTCCCAAATCGGGTGGGAGAAGCAGCAACCCTTGCACACCCTTATTTCTGCTGAAGTACCCTAAAGCCAGGCATTTATGGAGTGTTGCTTTAAAGAGACAGTTAACCCCTTGTGATCTGTAGTGCTATTTATCAATCTAGATTGTTTTGGTGTGAGTCGCTGAGTGTTGGAATTGTCAGCCAAGGAGATGTCTGCCTTCTCTCCAGTATAAAGGAATATAGTATGAGACTCTTAATCTCAGGGTTGTGGGTTCAAGCCCCACATTGGGCAAAGGTGTTATAGACTAAGACTTAAGCTGACATAAAAAGTGTTATAATATACCATTTTCTGAAAATGGTTCAGTCATCAAATCAGTTTCTTATGGATGTTTAGCCCAGAAGACACAATGTCCATGATTTCCAAAATTGGGTGGCTGCAGTTCAGAGGTAGGTAGACCAAGTCATCCACTAATTGGAAAATTGGCGGTTGATCCCTGGCTTCCAGTTCCATCAGTGTGTGAGTGTGTTAAAACTGAGTAGCAGGTAGCCTCGGCTACCAGTGTGCGAATGGGTCAATGTGACATGTAGTGTAAAAAGCACTTTGAGGGATAGGAAGACTAGAAAGGCGCAATACAAGTGCAGTCCATTTAGATGGCACTCAGCTTGTGGTACTTCTCAAGATGATCCACAGACTTTGTTTTCGGCAGTTTCATGTATTTTCTTTTTACAAACTGCACCCGCCAACCATTTCCCCATGCACAAAGAAGCATGTATCCACTGCTAGCTCACCTAGCACCACTAAGCTAACTAACGTAACAGCTCAGCCGAATAGGACACCATTAATGTTTACGTCTCGCACCTTCAAGGTCTGTGGATTATCTTGAGTAACCAGGTCATGATTTCTGGAAAGAGACATTGCTGTTGAGTTTTTCAAATGTAGTTTTAAGTGCTTTGAGCACCACAAGCTGAGTGCCATCTAGTTCCATTATATTGGAGAGAAGGCAGACATCTCTACAGCTGATATCTCCAACACTCTGCAACTCACACGAGAACGAACTAGACTGATAAACAGCACTACAGGTAAGAGGAGAAATATGTATTTTTGATTTTAGTGTGAACTGACCCTTTAACTTTGGTCTTCTTTGTAATTATAATGAGTGTTTTAACACCTGGTTATTGACAACAGAAGGTAATTAGCCTTAGCTAATTTTAAGACAGCATATTTACAGTTTCATGGTGATTAATGGGGATTGTCCCTGACAAATAAACAAATTAAACTAAACAGTACAAGACTGTGTTTACCCTGGATAGCTGAGAAGGTGTGAATCTAATGCATACTCTTGTTGGAAAACAAAAGATGGAAAAAGCCAGTTTAGTCCACTTTTGCTTTAAAACATCAAAGTAATGAAATGGGTGTGAAGAATGCTTAATTTGTTGTGTGACTCATTGTTTTTTTTGCTCTAACCAGCATCTGGCTAAAAGCGTCCATGTGCACAGAGCATCTTGTAACAGTGTTAGCAGGAGCCTGACATAAAATGAGGCACAGGAGGCTGGATAATCATTTTTAAAGGATAGTTTAGTGCAGGCAGGCAGGCGCTCACTCGGGACGTAAAATCAGAGACATTGTCAGGAAACAGGTGGTAGGCATCATTTCTCTTCACATGTTGCGTATGTCAGTGAGCTGTGAGCAGCTCCACCACAGCGGGGATTTTCTGTGTAACCCACTAGGTTTATTTGATTTGAATAATTTTAGGAGGTAAAACTACCTAGTATTCCACAAGGAAAAAGATAAAAATATTGTAGCAGTCGTTTGAGATTTCCGTCATTTTCAGGCTGGTTTTGTGGATTTGGAGCTAAATGTTGTGCCTGGGGCACGTCGTGTATTAATGATACTCGTTACCTGGAGAGGCTGGAAAAAGATATACGTTTCTTCCCTGTTCCAAAACCAAAATCAGACCCTGAAAAGTGTAGGGTTAGCTAGCTAGCTACTGAAGATATAGCCTACTGAATGTATACACATGCTGCTTTTGCTTTGAAATGATTATAACAGGGAAACAAAGACCGACCCTGCTGTACAGGAACCAGTGAAGGGAAGCAGGAAACTTTGCTGATATTCCACCAGCTGTGTGTCATCGCAGTGTGTGCACATAAAGGTTGTTTGACTTCCGCTGGAGCTCCCCGACCCATCAGGCAGTGGCGCCCATCAGGCGCTGGCAGCTTAACCCCGTTCATCTGCACACACTGTGATGCCACACAGCTGGTTCAATATCAGCAAAGTTTCCCTTTATATTCATTGTCTTGTGTGGCGATCAGCAGTGATGTGGTGGTTCACTTTTACACTGTGATCTGTAGCCTATAGTTCGGCTTTAGCTTCTAACTATCTTTGTCTTTTTAATCTGTTGTTGCTGCTGAGTCAGTTTGACATCCTGGATATATCCTTCAAACACAGACTGTAGACCCCTCTGTCTGCTTCTCTCTGGAATCACTCTTTCATTTTGCCAAAAATATGATCATATATCTTCAGGGAGTGCAGTTAGTTACAGTGTGGGCTCCATTACTCCATTACAGCTTGACGGACCATCACAAAGGGGCGGGGCCTAGCGAAAAATCAATTTCCTTGTTAACTCATTGTAAATCATGCTTCATTCAAACTCATCAGAAACAAAATACAACTCACCAAAACCATCTCAGTTAGTCTTGTTAGTTATCCAATTTGTCCACTGTTCCAACAATCACCAACTGTAGTTTAGTTGAAATATATCCCTTAATTCACAGAGTTAGATGTGACCGTCTCTCTCTGCCTTTCAGCTGTCCGCTAAGCAGCATCTTTTCCTTGTTCTTCAGAGGCAGCTACAGTAATGTTACATGTTCAACAAACATGCAATTAATAGCAACAAAAGAAACATAGTAGTTACTGTGATCTGCTTGTTTGGTCGTTCTTACAAAACCTCACCTCAGTGAGTTTGTGACTTGTCAGTTTGTGTATATGGAAGGTTATACAGAAGTTAGCCTGCTGAAATAATTGCAGTGGCAACAGTGTATATCCTCCTTAGTGTCCTCAAACAAGTACTTCCTAAATAACAGCCTCATATTTTGTTACTTTTGCTAAAATTGGTCAAATTTGTTGCCATATGAAACTACAAACATTATTAATCACAAATAAACAAGTTTCAACCATTAAATGTGATCAGGTTTTGGACCATGTTCACTTTTGTGTTGGGATCGGCTGACGAATGACTTGGCAGAGATGGCTGCCATCTTGTTTTTACATGGATTAGTGTATTGTGCTCTTACTACCACTAGATGGCACAAAAGTGTCCACAAACAAGAATAACAGGTCTAAGTTAAGAAGACTAAAGTATAAGGTCAAGTACACCCAAAATGTGATGTTCTCATACACAGGGTCTCAGGAGGATATAAAAATGGCCGCCGCTCTGACCAGCCTGCACTGATTAGAACAGGAATGTCCGTTTACTCTGATTCTATTTCTATGGTTCATGCATTTAAGCTTCTCTTTGCTTTAATTGTTGTCTGTGGGCCTCTGTAAAGCCCGCCAGTAAAAAATTCTCAGCAGCAACAGTAACTAACCTTGATCTGTGTCTTAACCTTGACCATGTTGGGTCCTTGAATTTGAAGGAACTGGGCCTGGAAATTGGATGTTTAAGAAGGTGTGGGAATCCTGTTAAACACTGTTGCATATCCTCATTCAGGTTTGATTTAAGGATCTTTTATAAATGTTTTACTACAGTATATTTGGTATGAATTTAAAAGGTACTTTTTTGGCTTTCATCCAGGCTCTGTTATTATTCTGTCTGACAAAGATAGGGGTCTCTTGAGCTCGATATACTCTTTTTCTTTTTTTTATAATTTCCATCTGAACCAACAAATTTATTTCAGCACTGTGGCAACTAGGAACATCACAGACAAGAAAAACCCCTGAATAATCACGAAGTGCACAAGTGTAATTTAGGTTGAGAATGAGGTATATTTCTTGTTTTGCTGTCCTCTATATGAGGATATAAGGAGGGTACCTCTCACTAAAATTACCTTTATCTATACTGATTTCTTTTGGTTGGATGATTATGAAAAAATTGGGTTTTGTTTCAGAAAGTCCAGAAACAGAACACTTTACCTTCTATCCCAGGCCTGGCAAAGAAATTTAGCCACAAAAATGGTTCCCTGAGCAGTCAAATTGCATCATTACTGCAACGTCGTTGTAATGGTATCTTGTAAACCCATGAGGGTTGGGCACATGTAAGTGTGCATGACACAAAATTAAAAACAAATCAATCCATCCATCATGGGGTGATTATTATTAGATCATGTAAATCATGTCACAACCCCTCAGCTTTATCTTAAGACCCTTCAGAGAGATCAACACCACCAGGTTTGAACTTCTTGTATTACACTTGTTTTACTGGGAGTTAACGGTGGCCAACACACAGACACACTCCATAGACTAAATTGCATGTACTTCCATGTACCAGTAAGTAAATTCCAACAATTACTGCTCTGCATTCTCTGCTGCGTCACGGATAGAGGAAAGAGCAGATGTGCACCCAATCAAAGCCAATTTTACCCCTGTTAGTTCTCGGTGAATCAATTCCACATTTGTGCCTCTTTTAGAAAATTCAGGGAAATTGTAATGGCATGGTGTTGTCTAAACTGCCTTATCATTACACTAGCTCTGTGCAGATTTCTCCACGTTATAGCGGGCTATGTAGTGTGTTGAAACGGTGCTGCAATGCTGCAGAATCTAAAGCTATTCATACAGCACACCGCTAACTGAATTACTCAGACTGTCTCTCTGTATGGCAAAATGTTTCCATTATCTCCAACAAAGAAGCGTTTGACTGAAGCCATTAGGCTCGACTCTGACTGGGAGGCCGTCGCTGCACCGCTGCAGCATGTGAGGATCACAGGTCTCATGCTTTATGGATGCCTTTAAATGACTGATGGCTTCAGGGGTCAGTAAACTGGTTTTTATTAGAGCCTTTTCATTTTTGAGAGTTTATAACTCTGTGTATATTATTATTATTCCCCAACTCTGAAAATGCACACGGAATATAGATTAGCCGCCGCTCCTTTTTTAAGCTGCTGCCTTTGGCTCCGGCTCGCCGCTGAAATGCCTAATGCAGCTAATTAGCATCTTGATTGGCCAATCTGAAGCAATCTCCCTCCATCTCTGACAGCATTAGTCATGTAATATGCAGACAAATGCACGGCTGATCACAGATCCCCTGGAGTTTGGATTAATAACCAAGTATGTTCCATGTCAGTCCCTTTGTCCATATCATGAGCTATATTACAGGCATGTTTATGGCCGCCTTGCGTTCAGATCGTAATCAGTTCTCTGCTGCTTGCTTGACAGATTCTGTCTGCTCGGTTTTCATCTTCTCCAGCCTTGTGAAGAACACACTTTGATAAGTTGATTGATTCATAATTAGATTTTTTTGTAGTCTGATTAATGACACTCTCAGTTTATTGACACTGGATTAAAAAATCAGATTTCATAAGTGTAGCAGTGCGACGATGCAACCATCAGATAAGCATTTCTCTCTGGCTGAATCGATGCAGTCAGACTCTCGGCCAGACCTCAGAACTCAATGACCGACTCGATTACTTCGGCTCTTTACGGAGATAAAACATAGGCTGACCTCTGACCTGCTTGTGAACACAATAGAAGCAGCTGATTGGTCACGTTTTTCATCAGGAGGCCTCCAGAGGCTGAGGATGTTTGTGTCGCATGAAAGAAAGTGATGAAACAAGCTTGGCACGAGGCTGTTTGTACACACACACAACAATAATGTAATCTATATTCAAAGGTCATCAGGGAGCTGGAGGGTTTTGATCCAGTGTAGTGAGTGTGTTCATGAATGTGTGGGTGGCTGGATAAATAAATGGTGAGCAGATGTGTACTGTACGCACATAAATCTGTGACTGTTTGATTTCACACAGGCTGTGTTTCATCATGCTAACATGTCTCCTTGCTTCCCTCACTCACTTCTTTTCCTCACGTCCTAGTCCAGCCCACAGGAGATGTGAGTGGAGGGGGCAAGGGAGAGATGTGAGGACGCAGGAATGAAAGCTGAAAAGAGAAATCCTTTGTTTGATAATGTTAATCTGAAGCGATGGCTGATTTATAGCTGTGCCTAGGCACGTGGTCTACTTCGCTGTGAGCATTTATACTTGTGTTGTGGTGTGTCTGCGTCACTCTGCAATTACAACTCCCAAACACTAGTTGTCAGTGAGGTTTCTATGCCACTGTGTTTGAGTTTTATGGATTCAACGACTAAAACACACATAAAACAACTCACAGGGTTCACAGACAAAACAATTGTCTGTTGGTAGACACTTTCTCCCCACAAATACAACATGCTTAGCATAGCAGCTAGCGGAGTTTTCCACTTTACATATGAAGCCAGAAACAACAGCAACATTTAACAAAGGTAACGTTACAAAATTCGGCCTTATTTTTCACGGACAAAACATCTGTCTTATACTTGACACATTTTCCAAACAAATACAACATCCTAACATTATTAGCACAAGCCTATGGCATTTTACATTGCATAAATTAGCTTAGCGGCTAGCAGAGTTATCCTCTACTCATATGAAGCCAGAAACAACAGCAACATTTAACAAAGGTAGTGTTACAAAATTCGGCCTTATTTTTCACGGACAAAACATCTGTCTTATACTCGACACATTTTCCAAACAAATACAACATGCTAACATTATTAGCACAAGCCTATGGCATTTTACATTGCATAAATTCGCTTAGCAGCTAGCAGAGTTTTCCTCCATTCACATAAAGCCAGGAACAGCAACATTTAACAAAGGTATTGTTACAAATTTTGGCTCCATTACAACTCACAAGGTTCACCAACAAAATACTTGTCTTATACTAGACATGTTTCACCACATATTCAACATGCTAACATTATTAACATAGGCTCGTGACATTTCTCGTTGCATGAATTAGGCTAGCCGCTAGCGGACTTTCCTCTACTCATATGAAGCCAGGATAAATCACACACAGGACTTAAGAATGGAATTTAGTGGAGGCTAAATTGTCCTCACAATTTATTGTTTCCTGTATGTGAAATAAAAGTAAATCAAAACCTAGTTTCAACTGAGGGAATGGTTTTTAGTTCACAAAAATAAACAGGAGGTCTGTGTCGCTGTGCCATGTAGTGACAATTCTTGGTAGGTGCATGTCAGGCTACAGTAGAGGTACGGCAAGAGTATTAACTGCTGACTTATGATGTGCTGCACAGCTGTATCACTCGTGTGACTGGTGCAGACTTCTACAGAAGCCCTTAAAGAACAATTTCAAAACCCTGCAGTGTCTTTCCTAGATAGATAGGACATTATCTTATAGGCCTTTAAAAGTCTTGCATACACAAGAGGCCTTTATTAGTTTATATATGCACATTTTATCATCAATAATCAACATAACCAATTATTATTAATGTTATGACTATTGTTGATTTTAATTATTTTAATTATTTTCTTTTAAAATCTTCTAATTTGTGCACGGATAAATGTCATTTGTTGTGATAATTAAGACTGTTTATTTAGTAAGATTATTGTTATCTGTAAAAAGAAGAATAAGATTATTTATCACGAGGGGGAAATTCACCTTTTTCACTCTGTTGTCATACACACACAGGCCTGAAATACACACACCCAGCAAGTCCTTGTGAACTGAGCTACTGCTGCTTAACAATTAAATTATCCTAAATATTCTTCAGTGTTAAATTTATCACACACAAGGTGACGGCGCATTTTATTGCATCTCACCATGTAACTGTGTATCTATCACAGTTACTATCTCCTCTCTCCTTGTCTCCTTGAAGTGCATTTAAGGGATTGGAAGATCCTCCATGATGGTGGACGGGACATGAAATCTGGGTCATGGGAGGAGAAAGGAAGCAAGGAAGCATAAGGTGCCATGATGGAAAGGACCCGAGGCACTTTATGATTATATAGTGTGTTACTAGCTAATATCACATTTGAATAATAACATGAATATAAATATAATAGAAAAACCCCCACTAAAGAATAAAATAATGTTGATATTAGTGGTTTTACACCGCCTGTAAACTGAACACCTTAGCTTAAATTGTAGCTAAGGCTGCAAAATCAAACTGCTGCAGTATTCAAATGCGACTATATCTTAATGAAATAATCATGTGATGATGCCCAGAGTAAAACACACACACACGCTCTCCTGGGCTGTGGTAAAAATCCACCATGGCCGGGCGACTGTATCAGCATTTTTATCAGCTCTCCAAACAAAAAATGTTTTCTTTTCATCTTCGCAGTTCAAATAACATTTTCCCAGCCACAATACATCAGCAGTTGTCTAAGAATACAATTAGCCCCCGAGATGACTAATTGTGTTCTCATTTTGTCATTGAGCATGATGTGCAGTTGTTATGACACATATCGCCGTGGCTGCGATGCCTGTCTATATTTGGCCACCATTGTGACAGTGCTAATTGATGATTTCCTTCTTGGTTGTGGAGCGTGGTTCACTTTCACATGAAGAGAGGAGATAAAACAGATGTAAGGAGGGATGGAAAGAAAGGAAAGGAAAGAAGAGGAATGAACGCAGAGGGAGAGACATGATTGCGATGAACATAAAGCGCAACGAGGGAGTGATGTGCTCTAAGTGACAGAGGGGTCACACTTTTATCATCTGGTGCTCAGACACACACTAATCCAGCCCGTAACTCACTCTGCAACCTCCCAGTACTCGTCTCCGTCTCCCATTCACGCTGCTTATTCAAAGAAAGTGACCAGCATTCATGCACATACTGTACTCCCACGTACATACTCCCACAAACAAACAGTCCTCACCCAGGGTTAAAGTGAATGAATATTTGTTTCCAGTCTGTGTTTTACTGCTCAAAGGTAGAAATCTTCTTGGCTTGCAGCAGCTGGATACAAGAAGCATAAAAACCTATTGACTTTTTGTACACTTCAAACAGTGAAATAAGTCTGCTTCACTCTGTGATTTTTGGGGTATTCAATCCGTAACAGCTCCCTATAAAGGTTCTCTCAGGTAATGGAGGAAATTAAAGGTATTTGTGGGGAAGGATGAACCTCAAACTGAGGCCTGTGTAGACTTTTAGACACTGAATCCCCGCTGACGCTGTTTTGTGACTGTGTTACTCAATATTCGGCTTTTAGATGTATTCATTGAGTGATTTATGTGTTGTGCTCCCAAGCGAGGTCTCTCGTGATATACTGAAACTAAATGCAGTTTCACCGACTGTGAAAGCTATTATGATCAATGTCAGCAAACTACAAATGTGGTTTGAAATAAATCCTTTTCATACTACAGTAGACAGTGTTATTACAGCTGCCATCACTGCAGTGGCATCTCACTTGTAGGTGCTGCTGGGGTCTTGAGATTATCTTGTTTTTGCCATTTTAAACAGAGCACTTTTCTTATTTTCTGTCATATATATAATGTTAAAATGTTAGATGTTCATATTAAACGTGGCCAGCGTTTTAGATAATGTTGTAAATGTATGTATAAGTAATCCCGTGAGCAAAAACCTCAGGCTTCATACTCTGTTTCCAAAATGTTTTCTCTACTTTCAAGACAAGCTGACATCAGCTTTTGAGAGATGTCTTCATATGGTCATCTGTTCCAGGCATGCTACTGCAAGTGATCATAATCCACTACATGTAGCTACATGCTGACACCAAGGAAACGTCTAATCTTGGTTTCTCCCCTATTTTATTTCCCGTTCTTACTGGAAGATGTCCGATTGTGAAGATTTTGGTTTAGAAGCTTTCATTGGCAATTTTAATGGTAGAAACTAGGGATGTCCCGATCCAGCTTTTTCACTTCCGATCCGATACCGATATTACAGCCTTGAGTTTTGGCCGATACCAAGCGCATATTATACACATTCACTTATTTTGTTGTCAGTCATGTTAGAAAAGGTTTGATCAAGCGATATTACTCTAACAAGAACAACTACTTAATCGAGTTAGTTAGAATGATCCACAACAGTTGGTATGAGAAACTGACCTGTTTATTGTTAACAGGGTTAAATAAACAAACTTGAAACTTGAACATTAACATTAAATAAAAAATATAGCTGGTTTGCTTTGGCCGCTTTGGCCCCCTAATAAATAGAAAATAAATCAACACAAGAAATCTTTAAAATGTCTAATATTGAAATTAAAATAGCAGCAAGACTCCACACACTTGTGCTTTGCCCCCCATATTAAATAAAAAATAGATTAACACCACAAGACATTGTTGGCATTTAACAAACAATGCAGCCTTTCCTTTTCAGTGATTTTTGTAGTGTCAGTGCCAGCCTGGTGCTGCTGTTTCCTGTGTGTCTGCATGCTGGCCAGGTGGATTGATAGTAAGTGCTGGAGCGGATCACTGGATTGGACTGCTTGAATCGCGGAGTGCTGGGCTTGTCGGAAAACCTGGATCAGATTCCATGAAAAACTGGATCAGAGTTCTTGGATTGGCATTTTTGCATGCAGTCCGATCCGATGCTGATGCACGTTTTTTGCAGCCGATACCGATCCAAATATCGGATTGCGACATCCCTAGTAAAAAGTGCCTCTATACTCTGTTACAGACATTGGAACCACTCTCTACCGTCCCCATTTTTGGTCCCCCCTCTATTGGGGTAACTAGCAAACAGATCTGGTGCTAAAAGGTGGAGCTGTGAACACTGCAGTCTGTTGATTGGTCAATAGAGGGTGGTCACTCTGCTCAGGGCTGAGTTGTGGCTGGTTTTAGTGATGAGCGGATCTTCAAAAATATCTACTAATTTCGACTGGGAAATGTGAACTGTATATATTCTAATCCTCACTCGGAGAAAAAAAAGCATCGTGGATCATCGTTCCTGTGGGCTACAGCAACACTAAACCCCTGAGCTTGCCTGAGAAGGACTAAATGCACAAACCAGGTATTTTAAGTTATCCCACGGAAAGAGACTCTCACTGCAGCCTGTTTTATTTTGTTCTGAAAATGCTGATGACAATAAACGAGGTGCAGACTGATAAAGGAGGAAATACAGTGAGTGCTGGACGGTGCAGTGAGTGACAACAGCCCCGCCCACATTTAAGAGAACTGTTTGTGTTGGAAACACTAGGGTCCAGGTACCATGTCTGAAGGGTTACTGTTGGTTCCAAAGGTACCATACTGAAAATGATGATGGAAACTGGGCTTATGATTATATATTGCCCTGGCATTAGCATGTAGCTACATCTAGCAGTGTGCTTGCAGCAGGGGGAATGACCATAACAGAGAGTAGCGACACTTTCTATGTTAAAAAAAATCACCAATAAAAGCTTCTAAACCCAACTGGACATGTTTCAACAGGAATATAATCCAAAAATGTGAAGAGATTACCAACATCGGCAACCGAGATTACATGTTTCCCTGATGTTAGCATGTAGCTACATGTAGCAGTGTAGGTAACGAATGTAAACACTTGCAGTAGTAGCCTGGAGAAGATGACCATATAAAGAAATCTTGTAGCCAGGGTGGAACAACATTGGAAACAAAGTATTGAGAACGGTCTGAAGCCTGAAGTTTTTGCTCAAACAAACATTTACCTTATTATTTGAAACTTTGGTCTCCTTTAATATGAACATCCAACATTGTGACACTTCTAAGACACAAAATATGGAAAAGCATACTAGGTCTCCTTTTATATTCCAGTTGGTTGTGATGTTTCAGCCTTGGAATCATTGACAATTCATAGAGTCTACCATTTATCCTTCCTGACCTTCCCTCTGCTTTATCCCTTTCTTGGTAGTTGTTCAGTAGTTCTAAAGAAGTGCACGGTTTGTTCTCGAGCTTGATTGAGACAATAATGAGTCCACTGACGTAAATGCAGCTGTAGGTAAAAGTAATGTTGAGCTGATGCCATCTCCTGCCAACCAGATCCTGTTTAGTTAATGGATCGGCAGTCGTTCCCAGAGTTGATGCTCTCAATAATTCAGCCGTCACTTATTCCGGGCTAATGGATGTAAACGCCACCTTCCTGCGCTAATGGAGCCACTGGACATGAAGGAGGCCTGAATCATCTTTTACCTACGAGGAGCCACTTGATGATCGCCAGACATCCTGCGTGGAGCATTACGCAACAGCTACTGGATTTTAAGAAAGACTTCCGCTCCTCATTTCTTGTTTATTGACGAAGAGAGCAGGAGGAGGGGAGAAGGGGTAGGAAGCTGGAAATATCATCTGTGGTGGAAGCTTGTAGCGGTGGTGGTGGTGGTGGTGAGGAAAGCGGGCCAGAGTGAGGCAGCAGTATCCTCTCAGCGGCTGGTAAGGCGATGTGACGCACAGCTGCATGACTGACAGCTCCAGTTCTGCTTCGCAAAGTAGGTCGCAGCCAACTACCCCCTCTGGTGAGACGCTGGCAGATAGACAGACATGGGGAAGGAGATAGAGAGGAGGTACACCAATGAAGGCAGACAGAGTAGATTAGTACACAGCACATTGGTCTGAGTAACCTGAATTGTACACTGGTGCAGGTGTGAACAGGTATGAGCGATGATACTCTGTGAAACCCAACTGCTTTTGTTTATATCATAAAACCACACCACCCTGGAAACAATTTAATATGTTTTGAACGTCATTTGTTCGGCTGGTGTCCGCATCAGTCGCAAATTAGGTAATGAGTCACCTAATCATGACACACAAGGCCCAGTCAAATGACCCAGTCACTAAACAGAGTCCTGTTATCGTCCTAAATGATAGGCATTAGATGTAAAAGCGGCTGCTCGCCTGTGTTCTCCGGTGATGAACCTACATTTGAAGCAGAGCGTCGACTCCATTCGTCCCCTCTTGACCTCCACACGCTGCACACACCATGTGATCACCATTATCCTCGAGGCTTGAAAGACCAAAGAGATATTTTGAGATGCATGATGAAGTGAGGGAGGAACGAAGACAAAGGACTCTTTACATGAAGCGTATACGGTTGTCTGTCTCTATGTGTCAGCTAGGATAGGCTCCAGCACCACCACAACCCCTAACAGGATAAACAGTTACAGAAATTAGTGCTAATGGTGCAAACAGTGCAGACAGAGCTAACAGTAACCCTTCTACACAGCATGCTCAAGGCAGGAATGTCATGTTTTTATGCCGCCTCACCGATCTGGATACGATAGCTGAACTGAGAGGCGGAGTTGTCTCGCTTACAAGCTGGGAATAGAGATACAGTAGTAAGAAACAACAGCGTCTGTATGGAAGGGCCAGCCTAGAGGATGGGTGTGATATTTTGGATACGTGTTATACCTGCGACCCACCGTGGAATACTTAAAAAGCAGCTAATAGCAGTTAGCAGCTAACTCAAAGAAGAAGAACAGTGTCCTTAAACATCCACAAATTGGAAAACCTGTTGTGTTACATGTCACACCTGTCATTTCTCATTTGATCCCACGATGCTTGGATGCAGTCTATAATCAAACACAGGAGTGGCATGATGCCTCGGGCATTTTGTTCTGTGTAAAAATGCAAAGGCAGCATGAAGAAGCAGCATGAAGAAGTGACCCTAAAGAGCAATCTCTGTATACCAGCTCACCAGTGGGATACTGATGTAGGACTCACACATGCACTGACATGCACCCTCAGTCTGTCAGATTACATATGAAGGTGGTGTGAATTCATTCTGTGCTCAGGATGTAATATCTTTACATAGCAAATAGTGTGTTGCTGCTATATTAAGTCTCTGAATGTCGTCTAAGGAAAACACAGAGAAAACTTCCCAGAATCAGCAGATAAACTTAAAAACTGTCAATCTCTGCACATATATAGTTTTATACAGTGAAGGTCAAAACGAAATAACAGAAAGCAGAACACATTATTGAGCAGCAGCAGCAGTGAGGGGCTGTAACTCTGCTGCCTCTGCTGAACAGCTGATCACACCTCTCCTGGCTGACAACACCGAGCTTTGTTAAAACAGCAGGCAAACTGGAAGTAATCAGTTTCACACCGTATTTGTATTATGGTGCTTTGGAATCAGATGCCCGATGGAATTCATTGTACCAGATGATGTCAAAGTGTCTCACTCATTCCACACAGTGGAATTGATAATTGATCATTTTTTGTGCGATACACGGCAGACTGGTGACGTTTGAGCCCGAGGTATAAACAAAACATCTCATCAGTGTGCGTTTAAGCCTCAAGGAATGCAAGTTTCAATACAACTCCCTGGTTAATAATTATTTTAATTTCCATTGAGGATAATTTCAGGAAAAGCGAAAGGAAAGAAGTATTAATCTGTCAGATGTCATTATTTCAAATATAAAGGCAAAAGTAAACATTGACTGATTCTTTTTTTATCTACAGAAACCAAAACATTAAGTCACAAAAAAGAATAATTTGTATGCCTCCGCACCAGTGACAGCTGTTGCCAGAGGCATAATTTTTTTGGTTGTCCATACGTTTGTATGTCTGTACATATGTCCATACATATGTTCATCCACTCAATTCTTGTGAACATGATATCTTAAGACCTTAAGGGAACTTATCCAGCTTGGTACAAACGTCCTCTTGGATTCAACGATAAACTGATTAGATTTTGGTGGTCAAAGGTCAAGGTCACTGTGACCTCATTTGCCTCATTCTCGTGCGGTATATAAGGAACACCTTATGGAATGTTAATCAAATCTGGCACGGCTGCCTACTTGGACTCAATGATAAACTGGTCACATGTCACTGTGACCTTGTATTCCAGTCACTCTTGTAAACGTGATATCTTAAGAAGACCTTGAGAGAATTTCGTCAAATCTGGCACAAACTTCCAGTTGGATTCATCGACAAACTAATTCGATTTTGGTGGTCAAAGGTCAAGGTCACTGTGACCTTACCTGTCTCATTCTCGTGCGATGTCTCAGGAACATGTGAGGGAATTTCATCAAATTATGGTCAAAGGTCAAGGTCAGTGTGACTTTGTGTCCCGCTCACTCCTGAACATGATATCCTAAGATATCTTAAGAAGACCTTGACGAAATTTTTTCAAATTTGCCACAAACGTCAACTTGCACTCAATGATGAACTGATATGAATTCGGTGGTCGTAGGTTCATGGTCACTGTGACCTCCTCTGTCTTATTCTTGTGTGATATCTCAGGAAAACCGTGAGGGAATTTCATCAAATGTGGCACAAACATCCTCTTCGATTCAGTGATGAACTTACTTGAATTTGGTGGTCAACAGTCAGGGTCACTGTGACCTTGTGTCCTGCTCACTCTCTTAAACGTCATAATCAGAATGTTCTGCATGTAAATCTTTTCTGGCCATTATTCAATGTCATATCTCAGGAGGACATTTGGTCAGATGCTGGATTGGTGACACTAATCTTGGGTGTTGACCTTGAAGCTGTGCTGACTGTATAGATCTTCTGTGCTGCTGAATGAAGATGTGTAAATCATCCATTTTTTCTCAGACATGGGTGTAAACTGTAACTGCAACTTGACTTGTTTGCGAAGGCATACAACCGTGAGGTGGTAATTCTAGTTAATATGGTGTTACATTGGTCTTAATTGAACTAAATGTAAGAGACATTTTTTTTTATCACCTAGACACATTTTAGAGTGTGGGAGGCTAAATTAAGCAAATAATTAAGTATTCGTCTAAACGAACTGTGTAACACAAAATATTTGTACATGCTGCAGAACAAGCAGACAACAGATTTCACGAACGCTGAGAAACAAATAAAAATGTTTGCATATTAAAAAGCAAATTTTTGTCAGGGTTATCATAATTGCTTCAAATGAGTATCCAAAGCCACTGAAGTGAAGGCAAAGGACACTGGGAATATTTTTAGAAGAAATAAATGTTTTTTTTCCCAGGTGTTTATATATATACATAACCCTGCCCAGCGTGGCATGAAATTATCATACTGATAATAGCTCTTGTTCTGTCATAACTCCTCTCATCTAACATGTCTTGAGTGGAGTGTCTAAAAATAGCTGTTTCCCACACACAGATGGGTTTTGAACTGACTTCATCTCTCACAGCTTTAAATCTTGAAATCTTTTATTTGTAAGCTGTCAGAGATGTTTAGAGGCATCTGAGGCACAGTTTAACATGTCTTTTTTTTTTAAAGATACTCTTCAGTCATGGCTGTGTTTCTTTTTTTGGTTTCACAGACCTTTATTTTCGTGTGGCTGGTCAGTTTTCTGAGCTCCATTCAAGAGAAAGATGCCGTTTTCACACCTTTTTTTTCTCACTAGTTTAAAAGTGAGATCACGTAAATGGAAGAGTGAGGTGTGGGGATCTGAGGCTCACACTCGGCTTTATTTAAGGCCTGTATGATTTCAGAGTGATTTTACAGACATGTTGGATCATAGCTGAAGTATTAATGGTTTGAATACAAAGTCCTGGAGGAGGCTTCAGGCTTTGTTTCCTATATCTGCTGTGTTTTCCTTGCTCTCAGTCACCTTGAGAGACACACCTGGGGTCCCTGAGAGCACCTGAAGGTTACCACAAGACGTGGAAGGCGCTCGGTGGGGCGGAGAGAGTCTGGGTTTCCATGGTGATGGTGAACGTATGGGGGATGTAGAAGAGGATGATTGAGGAGATTTGTTGGGAAAAGGGCTCAAGGGAAGAAAGCAAGGCAACATTATTATGCTATTATGGTAATTTAGGACTATTTTTTAATTTGCTGCAACTGTACTGTGTTTGTCAATGGGTGGTCTTTTATGTTAGCTCTAGAGTGGCACCGAGCAGTGGTGTAAGGTAGTTACAATAGGCCCCGGTGCACGCTATTATGACGGGCCCTTGTGCACGCTATTGTGCACATTGACATTGTATAACATTAACATGCATATTACCCAGCAGTCATCATTCCATATCTGTATATAACAAAAAATATCAAAGAAAATAAGAAATTATTAATTTAACACTTTTGATTGTTGATGTAGTTATAGAATAAGAATATAATTTGTTATAGACGGAGATGGGTTTTCCTTTTTCAAGAGCATATATAGCAAATGGCACAGTTTTGATTGTAATAGTGTAATGTTTTTAATGCATTCCCCACCCAATGCATTATTAGACAGCCCACTTTCTGAAGTCCTGTGTTTGATTCATTCCATTCATTCCTTCATGTGAGTAGAGAGAAACTCTGCTAGCCACTAGGCTAATTCATGCAATGTAAAATGTCATAGGCTTATGCTAATAATGTTAGCATATTGTATTTGCAGGAGAAAACATGTCTAGTATAGGACAGTTAATTTTTCAGTGAACTTTATGAGTTGTAATGGAGCCTAATTTTGTAACGTTACCTTTGTTAAATGTCACTGTTGTTCCTGGCTTCATATGAGCGGAGGAAAACTCCACTAGCTGCTAGGCTAATTTACACAATGTTAAATACCATAGGCTTGTGCTAATGATGTTAGCATGCTGTATTTGTGGGGAAAACATGTTTAGGGTTAATGTTTTAGAGGTGTAACTACAGAGCAACGCCACCACACAAATTCAATTTGAAAGAAGTTAACGTTAATTTCTTTGTATTTATTTGATTGCTAATCAAGACACTCTGGTAAGAATTGCTTCACCTTGCCAATATGGACTTCAAAGCTTTTTAGAAATGCAAACTAGGGGAATTCTAAACATGGGATTAAGAATGTGATTATTTATAAAGCAAAGTGCCCCACAATATGATTAGAGTTTGATTATATCTTTTATTTTGTTGGTAATTGTTGTATAATCACCCTCTGTTCACTGTTCACTCACTGGAATCAGGCCACTTCTCACAACAAATATGGACACCTGTGAAATGTGGGAAAAAAGTTATTTGTGAGCACCAGAAACTCATAACTGTACAAGTTTAACCAACTAAAGCGGAGTAATTCTGATAACCAAATATTGTTAATACTATTGTATTGATAGGCAAAAGGTATGCTGAAACAAATTACGTTAAAGGTTTAGTTGTTCCCCGTTATTGATCATTCTAAGTAAGTGCAGTGCTGCAGGAACAACACTACATTGTAAGTTATTCTTTATGTACTAAAACGCACACATTGATTTTACCCAGGGCTTAAATGTTCAGAGCTCCATACTAATCATCATAATGAGAAATCATTGGACATTGTGTCGACTGATCGAGCCACCGCAGGGAGGGGGATGACTCCAGGGAAGTTTAGACTTGGTTACAGATCACACGTAAAGGTAGCAGTGTACGGATGGCTGCGTGTGTGATGGATGCACTGACAAAACAGGTAGAAAGGAAAATAATAAAATGTTCAACTGTCTGCTTTGATGGAGGATGTGTGTCGAGCTTTGTGGAGCTGTTGAGGGAGCTCAGTGGAGTGTCTCAGGAAAGTCTTTAAAGCTGCGCTGATCGATATTTTTTAGATCAACAATGGAATAAAATTACTACGTCTGTGAGAGGAGTCGCTCACAGTGATGAGTCCTCAGTGAGTTATCACCCATGCCTGCTGTTTCCTTCAGCTCTGTAAACAGTTGTAGCTTTTAGCTCCTTGTTTTTGTCTTTGATATTCTGTTTTCATCAACCTTGCTCTGATTAACCATTTTGAGTTACCTGCTCAGTTCCTAACGACTGACAGACAAAATTAGCAACGAGTTAGCAACAGAAGCTAATCTACATGGGGTATCAACAGTTAACCCTTAATCCATTAACCCCCGAAAACTATTTAGATGTGTCACTCATGTAAGTCTATAGGGTTAATTTTGCCACTCTTCAGTTTACTACACTGTGAACCACTCAGGTCTGGTGGAAGCTAGCTAGTGGCCTTGCTCATTCAGTGATTAACGTCACTGTTACTGACGTCTTGATCCAACAGCGGTGCAGTGGAAACATTGTGCCCACCCTTTAGTCTCTGCGCAGGTAGCCCCATGGTGTAAGCAGCTAAATTGTGAACCACAGACCCCCTTTAGCTTTGTTAATGATATTATCACTGTTAGCTTTGTTGGCACCATTAGCAGTGTCAGCATGACTAGCAGTACTAACATAGTTAACAGTGCTAATGGGTTTTTGCAGCTCAAATGAGGGAGCTGGAGGGTGGCCACCATGATTTTGCAGCAACAGCATCTTGGTCCCATGGTAGTCACCAAATGAGCGGTCGACTTGGGTGATGTGCAGTGCAGAACAGCCAAGGCTAACTTTAGCTAACAAGTGGAAAATGGAGGGTGGGCAGTGAGCACTATGGTTCCGCATGTTAATGCAGCTAGCTGGCTATTTGCCAGCAAAGCCGACAGAATATTAAAAACAGACAAGAAATTTACATCACAAAATAGAAAAATTTTACCACTTCTTAATAGATAGCACCAAAAGGAAGGGCCTCTTGTCTTTCACACCATTTTGCATTTTCTTCCCTCTTAAAAATGCACTGTTTTGTTACCAGTTAATGGTTGTCCAGCTATTGAAAGCAAAATTAACCAAAGGTAACACCCCTGTATTGAATATAGTAAAGCTTTTTACAGCTACAGAGCCGAATATACTCGGGGTGGAGACCAAAGACAGAGCATTAGATTATCAATTTTCTAAGGCAGTAATAATTGTACTTACCTTAAGCCAAACCATGATGGGTTTTTTTTTGTTAAACAATGTGCTTTTGTTGCCTAAATCTGAGGAAGTACACCAAAAAACAACGGTTTTTACCAACGTTCTAAGTTCACTTTGAAAAGAGACTGTTAGCATGTAGCGAGCGGAAAGAGTACATGGCCTGTAAAACGTATATTTTGAAAATAGATAATGCATGTAATTACTTGAATTGACAAGCCGTGCCTAAACGTCCAAAAGTGATGCTGGAGGGGAACCGAGTGCTTTGTATTTTGACGCGACAGGCCAGTGACCAAGCGTCGGTATTGGACGAGTTCAGAGTGAGAACAGAGCCTACACACAAAGCTCAAACATTAATTTAATTATTGATTATTTTCTTAATATATAAATATATTTATCATTTAACACCCACAAACTGACTGGCATGTTCTTTGTTTAAGCCAGAACCATAACCAGAAATAAAATTACAACAAAATAGCCCCTGTAAATCACCTATTTTGTGGGTCATCTGCTGGGTACCCAGGTATCCGACCCAATGCAGGCTTCATATAAGCCATCACACTTGATGTGGGTGACCCTAGACAGTATCAGATTAGTTATAAAACAGGCCAATATTTCTCAATGGATTTATTTACCGTCGTTTGGAGGACATTATTTATTGTGTTGCAGCTCAGACTATCGTACTATATGCATGTTCTGACACCTCAGTGTCCTTTCTCTAACACGGTGGTGCTCCTGTCTGGCTCCAGAGTGGTAACACTTCGAAGATGTGATGTCTTTTTTTTTTTTTTTAGACTGTGTGAGTTTTACATGGTCAGTAGAGAAAAGCCGAGAGACACTGGGGCACAGATGGCCAGTGGGTAACTGATGAGAGAGAGGGGGAGAGACGGCGAGTTTGTCCTTGACCTTCACACACTGGCTCGATGTCGATGTGGAGCCCACCATAAGGAAGCGTCCCAAACACTCCTCCTGCCACACTCTGATGTATATTTATGTACATGCACATGCACTGTGTCTAATCTAACCAATCTTACTTCACATAAATCTCCTCTCCTCTGTTTAGCTCTCCTCCGTTTCTTTATTTCATTCACAGTTTCCCGCTGCAGTGAGCTCACGTCCTCACGAAGCTGCGATCAAACCTGATTCATCATTTGGTTTCATTTGTGTTGCCATGGCCCTATTTCATGTGCATCCAATCTGTGCTTCTGCTGGATGAAATCAATGGAGGAGAAAATCATTTGCGCTGTTTCAGGCTTTTATTGTTCAGATGACGTATTTAAAACACCGACAGCTAATGTAGCCAGCTTGATTAATACAATACGACATCTGATTTGACTAAAGGACACAGTTTCCACTCACAATTATTTGATTTAAAACCAACAAACTTCTGTTGTGCAGACAGCAGATGTCGTGTTGGATGCAATTAGAGTCGGAGAGTTACTGTACACATTCTCTGAGTAAACACTGGACTCTGCTGTATGGAGATGAGTCATATTGAAAGGCTAATGAGCTCCACTAATCCACTGTGTCTTTCATATCTCTGATGTCATGCTGAGCCATCGCACCTCATGGGAAATGAGAATTTGTGAAGTGTTGTAGACGGAGTGATGTAATGGGACATTAACTCGGTACAGCATGTGACAAAGAATGGTGTCAGTGTGTGTGCGTGGTGGTATTAAGGTGAGTGAGACGTGTGCAAGAGCTAATTTGGGGGCCAAACTGCAAAAGAGAGGCAGAGAAATGTAAAAAATAGAGATATCAGGGTTACATTTTCAAATCTAACATAAAAAGCAGCATGAAATACGCTAAACTACCGTTTTCTTTTTCCTCCACATGTTAATAAAAGTGTGTTTAATCTCTGTAGTACAAAAACTGTGAATCACGTCCATGTCATTTGTTCCCTCGACCCCAAATGAACTGTTTTCTTAAGTAGTGCAGTCCATTAGTGACTGGCGTGGGCTGATGTATAACGCCTCTTATTATTTCCGAACTTAACCAGAATCTGAAATATGTTTTTCTCTGTGAAGTTTAAATGTATGTTGAATGAGAATGCAGTTTCATATCCCTGCTTGATGTCTAAGGGGTCAAACATCAGGTAGTCCTAAAATTTATTAGCTTTTATCTTTGCTGAATGAGGGCTGTTGATTTCAGAGGTCGTCCTCTCAAACATGGTGGGTCATGTTATTCTCTTATATCACCTGAAAATATATCACCACAGAAAGGTTCGTGCTCTGGACTGATGTTAGTGTAAATGGTGCCTATTCTGCTCATTTTCAGGTTCATATTTATATTTAGGTTTCTACTAGAACATGTTTACATGCTTTAATGTTCAAAAAACACTTTATTTCCCTCACACTCTGTGCTGGAACACCTTTCTTCACCCTGTGTCTGAAATGCTCTGTTTTATGATCTGTCTCTGATGAGCCCAGTCTTGCTCTGAAGTTGTTGAAATCTGGCGCTTGGGCAGTGACTTACGGCGTCAGAAACCTACGGAAAAAGGCATCCTTTAACACCAGCATGATATAGTTTAATGGCACCCGGTAGCGTCAGGGGGAAAAGTGGCGAGACCAGGACGAAAGTTAAGGCGGTGAAAGTCCGAGTGGAGCGGGTGGGAGGGGTGGTGGATGGGTCCAACGAACACCGACTTTGGTCTTTGGTTGATTTTTCAGCTGAGCTAGTTTAGCGTTAGCTTGGCCGTTAGCGGCAGACGTTATCTCTGGATGGTGGAGTGTAAGGTGAGCCCTCATGTTCGTAGTATTCTAAGAGTATTTTGTTCTCTTATGGCACTGCACATGTCATGCCTACGTCCATCTTTCCTGCTGTCTTAAAAAAATCCAAAATAAGTCCAGACGTTTGATTTAAACACAGACGACACATTCCTGATTTATTTCTCCGCTGCCTCCATCTTTGTTTTGGTGAACTTCCTGCCAAATGCTGACTGATGATTGTGTTTGTTTTGTACTCAGAGGTCGGAAGTCAGAAGTGGGAATCACGTCACCTCCAAGTTGACAGTTTTTGCATTCTAGTTGACAACGGTGGACAAGTCGGAAAAAAACATGGACGTTACCGTTCTACCGTTGGGCTAGCCATAGCCACTGTGGTATTTTGCACATACAGACAGTGTAGCAATACGCTCACAGATAAAAATTGAACAGTACTATGGGTATGGCTGACCTAACACAAAACAAATAAGATAAAATTGCTTTTAACAGTACTTTAGCAGAGTGTTTACTCACTATGTACGTGACCGGCAGCCATCTTGAATTCGTAAGTCGGGGTTGATGCGGTTGCTCTGAGTTTCCGAGTTGGAAATCCGATCTCAGGGTGCGTTCGAGTTTAAACTTCCGACTGGGAACTGGGAATTTCCGACCTCTGAATACAAAATGAACACACGAACGCTCTGCTGACCTCACCAGGAGAAAAACATCAGCACCATCTAGTGGACAGAAAAAGCAATTGATTTTACTGTTTTAGTTCCAAAAGTTTTATTAAAATGTGTATTTGCAAAAATGAATAATGTATATAAAACAGATCGAGAATTGGCATCTGTGTATCGATACAATATTGTCACGCAAAATATCGCGATACTATGCTGTATTGATATTCCCCCCCGCCCACCCCTAATTCAATATTTACTCTAGATGATTGTGATTTCTTCTATCTGAGCATTAGCAAAAGTTTTTACTCTCCAGCTTTGCCAGAGTTCAAACGAAGGCCAGGGTACACTCAAAATTTGGACAGAATTTTGCACAAACGTATTATCTCCTGGATAAGTAACCTCACTTCAAACAAACCGTTACCAGTGTTCCTTTCTCAGTTTCTCAAACGCAGCACACAACACTGACCTGTAAATTACATAAGGCAACATGACCCAGCTTCCCCCTGCTTTTATTCTTCCCTTACTCTGCTTTGTCTTTATCCTTTTCACCTTACCGCCAGCACTATCTCTCTCTGTCTCCCTCACACACACACATCAGGCTCTTTCCATCGCTTTCACTTCCCTGCACACACACATATACACACACACACTCACTCTCAGACCTTCACTGTGTCTCTCGCACTTGCACCTCAAATGCTCTTCTTAAAATCTTTCCCAACTGGCTCTTTTTTCCCCTCGCTGGTCCATTTCTGTCTCGCACGTACACACACACACTTTTCTCTTGTACATGTGTATACACTCACTCACAGGTGGAGACACGTAAACACCGTATATATCACTTTTTTACTTACTGACATACAGAAAAGCGCACACACCAGCTCTGCTCTTTGTTTTTGCCGTTAGAAAACACACGTCAGCACACACAGAAACACACACTGTACTCCCATTACTTCTTGTGGGTTGACCTCCCTCTGTTTGATTAAGGACTAGCTATGGGAGGTATGTGCTGACTGACCTGGCCACAGCATGCCACACACACACACTCACACTCACACTCACACAGATACAGTGGCTCATTTTGTGATTGGATGAGCGCATGTCCCTGGCCCAGGCACCACGGTCTCCCTGGAGCCGCCTGCCAAGAAGTGATGTCACCATCTCTGTTTAGACACATCTCATCTCTCCCTTCAACAAGGGCAAAGCACAAAGCACTTTGTCTCTCCCGCTCTCTCTGCCACACACACATACATTCACACACTAGGATCAGAGTCTATACGTGGATGCTGACGTGTGAGAACACTGGCCGGACTGTGTCCTTCCTCTCGTGCTTATGTGGTCACCGTAGTGATGTCGTTTCAATTCTAAACCACACATTGCCCGTCCAAGCTTCACCTCCAGCTGTGCCTTCAGGTTAACACCAAACCACTCGAGCTGCTGCTAACAAGAGTCTGAGGGTGCAGTGGGAGCGTAGTGGTCAGAGGAGTGACCTTGCAGCTGAAGGGTCTTTGGTTTGACCGACTGGTACAATGTTGGTGGGCAAAATCTTCAACACTCAGCGACTGCAGCATGCTCTGATAGAGGTGCTCAATACACCACACACAAGCTAGCCTTCATTGATGCTCTGCAACCTTGACTTAGCATGAGAGTTTTGACACTTTTCATACAGTCAGAGAGATACATAGATCTGCCTATAAAAGCCTGCTTGTGCAGCAGAGCAGAGCTTAGATTGGGCCCAAAAAATCCAGCCCGACCCCGCCTGAGCCCGGCCCGGCCCGGCCCGGCCCGGCCCGTCCCGTCCCTTTAACTGTAGTTATGAGCAAACAAACGTGGATATTGAAGGCTGACTCTCGTCTTTCTTTCCATGGCAAGCCTTCGTCATGTGCCTCTTAAGTGTCGAGGTCCCCGTCTTTTTGCTGTCATATACCAGCATTGCGCTGCACTTGGTACACTTGACGAAGCCAACACACGTTGTCACCGTCGACAACTCATATGTGCGCAGCCAGTGGCGCCGCCAAGGGGGGGCTGTCCCATGGGTCGGGTCAGATCTGGGTCTGGTTCGGGCTCGGGGAGAGAATATAAGCTCTAGCAGCAGTGAGCTACAAAAGCCAATATCAAACCTATTGGGATGTCTTTATCTTAAATAAATCTGTAATACAGCTGTAGTGCTACATACACATTCTCACTCCCAATAAGTCATATACCAACGTTTGTTGAGTGACACTACATGTCAAAATATCATGCATTAGGTATTCCGTCTGTGTAGGTTTTGGACATTTCAGTTTTCAGTCAGGACCACTTTAGTCAAAGAAAACTTAATTTCCATTTGCAGTATTATATTTGGCGGTGTGGCTCTGTACTGGGGCCTCTCTGCCTTTCCTCAGGCCTATGGAGAAAGCCTCTTCAGGGAGAGCACACCTCTCTGCCCTTCCATGCGCCTACATGGAGAGCCTAAGGCAGAGAGAGCAGCAGCAAAGACCCCCCCGGGAACAGAACAAAGCAGCATCAATGACAAACAGACATGACACTGATAAGTCAGACACAGCATGAAAAGGAGGAGCTGGGGTGGAGGCAGGTTGCAAATGTAAGGTTTTTTAAGTTCTGTAGTCTTCAGGCTTGACTCCGCTGTTATTGTCACATGCCTTACTCTACTCACTGCAGCAAACTTCTTACTGCTGTTATTGCCTGCTACTGCTGAGTGTATGTTCTGTAGCATTTCATCCTGGCATCCACCTGTAGGCTCTGACCATTGGACGGGCTTTGGGGACGTTATCTGTGCTGAAGTTCAAGGTCTGTTACGTTGGTTTGGATTAGGATCAATTTATTTTTGGTTGCTCTTTGGTTTGATTTAGCTTCATGTCAAAACACTGCCCGATCTACATGGTTTGCTCTTGTTCTTGTCCTGCAGCTTTTAGCTCACAAGTCCTCATTAGTCATATTTACAGTAGAAACTACAGCTGCCACGATAGTTCACTGGTGTCAGTGGAGTTGTTAAATGGCAATTAATGAAGTAATGTAAACAGTTCAGTCTGTTTCTGTAGCCTCACTCAGATAGACTGAAAGGGCAGAGCGGCTTACAGCAGCTTCTCTAGATAAATAAAGGATAAATGTCCACCTCTCATGTCATATACTTTATGCGTGGTAACCTCTGACCCACTGCAGCTCGCTCCTACTGTACCACACTCTACTATCTTTCATACGAACTCTGCATCTTAAACACCTGCGAGCCAAGACTCGGTTATGTGCTCCTACATTGATATTTAAATGCCAAACGGTGCAGCATATGTGAAGAGATGTATCTGCGAGGAGGCTGACATTTCTGAGGAGGAGAGAGGGGGTAATGAGAGGAAGAGGAGGAGGGGGGTGGGGGGGGGGTGGGGGGGTAAAGAGTAGAGAGATGCAGCGAGGAGGTCGACTGTTATCAGCGGGAATTAAGCAGACGTGCAGAAGTGTTTTATATGTTTTATGTGAGTGTGTGAGCGTTTATACAGTATGAGTCTTTGCATGTGAAGTCCCAGCTCTGTGCAAGTGACTAAGAGGGCTCGTCATGTGACAGAGCAGTAGAAATAGAGGTCATCAGTGAGGGGAGTCACGCATGTCGTGTCTGAGTGACTGGAGAACACACTCGGTTTGTGTGAGGCTGACAGTTTGCTGCCTTTTCTTCCAAGTCTGCTTCTTCAAGGCAAAACCTCCCCTAAAAAGACATGTATAAGGCAACTGCATGTTCACTGTATAATTGCTAGTGAGGTACTGACTGAAATAAGCCAATACCAAATGGTATCAAAGTTTCTCCAGTCAAACAAAACCTGCATTTGATTCTTTTTGCATCAAATATGTGCTAGGCCTCCCTGCGTGGTGTTGGTGTCATTATAACAGGATACTGACCTCAGTAACAGACGTGCTGCTCACAACCATGTCTCAAAAAAAGGATCCTGCAGCCTTTCTGCAATAACTTGCCCTTATCTCTACCAATGTAGGGCTGCAACTAACAATTGTTTTCATTGTTAATTTATCTCATTTTTGCAATTCATTGATGAATTGTTGGTCTATAAAATGTCGGAGAAAAATGTTGATCAGTGTTTCCCAAAGCCAGACTTCAAATGTCTCTTGTCCACAACCCAAATATATTCTTTTACTGTCAGAGAGGAGAGTATAGAAACCAGAAAATACTCACATTTAAGAAGCTAGAATAAGAGAATTATGACTTTTTTTTTTCCTTAAAAATAATCACTCATATCCGGGGTGCCCATTAGCTCACCTGGTAGAGCAGACGCCCCCTGTACAAAGGCTTTATCCTTGCCATTGGGCTGGGCGATATGACAACTATGTACGATATATCAATGTGTTTTCAAGCAAGATATACATTTAGACAACACCGTTTATAAAATGTGTAGGCTACGGTGTAGGCTCTGCACAGAGCTGATGCAGTGCGCTACAGACACAGAGCTGCTACTCTGTTAAATCTGTCTGTTAATCAGTCTACAGTACGTGCGTTTACATGGAGCCATGTATTCCTTTTGCATTCAGGTTGGAAGCCCTACCCGAATAGAAATGCTCCTTGTAAACACCTCAACCCGCATGAAAACAGCCAACCCGAAAATAAATCTAATCGGGTAAACAGGGGTGGAATATTCCTTTTCAGAACCTGAATGGAAGAATTTTTCTGTCTTGTATACGGGAACTGCCCATTGTTCCGACCATATTAAACCCATTGTTCCAAAGTCCATTCCGAAATCATCATGATGCCCTGTGGTTAAGGTCTGGTTAGGTTTAGACACAAAAACCACTTGGTTAGGGTCAGGAAAAGATCATGGTGTGGGTTAAAATGAAAAAGAAAGTGACAAACTCATAAGCCGTGAGCCTGCTCTGCCTCAAGCCGGTCGCGGCGCACCATACGCCCACCGCGAGCCGTTCAGCACCGCGGACAGTTGGACTAATGGGATGTCGAACCAATGGGCTGTCGAACCAATGACATGGACCCCTTGTATACACCTCCTACCCGATTCCAGCCATTCCGGTCTTTCTGCACATGCTTGTTTCCTTGCCCTTCTGGCGCGATGACGTATATAGCGCACATAGCAACGGGCTGAGATAGAGCAGTTGGACTTGTGGCACTCACCGGTTTCCACTCGCCAAAGCACAGTCTTCTATTTCCCTTCTTCGACCTTCTACCTCGCCTTCTCCTCCTCAACAGACGAAGCATTAGCAGAACAAGGTTGTTGTACCGCTGCTTCAAGAATATAAGCAAAACAAGCCCGAAAAAGGCACTAAGAATGGTGGCGTCAAGCATCTTGTTATCCGGAGCGAGGACTACAGTGTTTTCTTCCGGTGAACGTAAACACGTAACATCCGCCCCGGCCCCTATCCAATCAGAAACCATCCCTGCCCCAAACCTTGCACAGACCCAAATAAAGGCGATTAAACTGATCTCCTGTGTAAGCCCTCATTTAGAATGAATATTTCTCATGTAAACTACCTGGAAAGACTTTAATTCCAAATGATTTCATTCAGATTTATTTCATTCTGAATGAGAAGCCATCATGTAACCGCACCCAGTGTGACATCATCCATATGTTGCAAGTGCTACGCTAAACCAGTTTGTGAGATGAAATTGCTGCAGTAGCACATGTGCAATCCAGCGCATGTGCACTGTTTGTGTGTGAAGTGGATCACAGAACATTGCAATTCTTCTTGGTAGTTGTAGTCTATTTTGTGACATTGAGGCAGCGCCTGAATGCAGGCGACGGATCTGTTAAAAATGGTGCATGCAGCAAAAACCAACAAATGCAGCAACAAAACAGACGTTTCATATACAAGACGTACAGTACAGGCCAAAAGTTTGGACACACCTTCTCATTCAATGCGTTTTTGTTTATTTTCATGACTATTTACATTGTAGATTCTCACTGAAGGCATCAAAACTATGAATGAACACATGTGGAGTTATGTACTTAACAAAAAAAGGTGAAATAACTGAAAACATGTTTTATATTCTAGTTTCTTCAAAATAGCCACCCTTTGCTCTGATTACTGCTTTGCACACTCTTGGCATTCTCTCCATGAGCTTCAAGAGGTAGTCACCTGAAATGGTTTTCAACAGTCTTGAAGGAGTTCCCAGAGGAGTTTAGCACTTGTTGGCCCCTTTGCCTTCACTCTGCGGTCCAGCTCACCCCAAACCATCTCGATTGGGTTCAGGTCCGGTGACTGTGGAGGCCAGGTCATCTGCCGCAGCACTCCATCACTCTCCTTCTTGGTCAAATAGCCCTTACACAGCCTGGAGGTGTGTTTGGGGTCATTGTCCTGTTGAAAAATAAATGATCGTCCAACTAAACGCAAACCGGATGGGATGGCATGTCACTGCAGGATGCTGTGGTAGCCATGCTGGTTCAGTGTGCCTTCAATTTTGAATAAATCCCCAACAGTGTCACCAGCAAAACACCCCACACCATCACACCTCCTCCTCCATGCTTCACAGTGGGAACCAGGCATGTGGAATCCATCCGCTTCACCTTTTCTGCGTCTCACAAAGACACGTGTTGGAACCAAAGATCTCAAATTTGGACTCATCAGACCAAAGCACAGATTTCCACTGGTCTAATGTCCATTCCTTGTGTTTCTTGGCCCAAACAAATCTCTTCTGCTTGTTGCCTCTCCTTAGCAGTGGTTTCCTAGCAGCTATTTGACCATGAAGGCCTGATTCGCGTAGTCTCCTCTTAACAGTTGTTCTAGAGATGGGTCTGCTGCTAGAACTCTGTGTGGCATTCATCTGGTCTCTGATCTGAGCTGCTGTTAACTTGCGATTTCTGAGGCTGGTGACTCGGATGAACTTATCCTCAGAAGCAGAGGTGACTCTTGGTCTTCCTTTCCTGGGTCGGTCCTCATGTGTGCCAGTTTCGTTGTAGCGCTTGATGGTTTTTGCGACTCACTTGGGGACACATTTAAAGTTTTTGTAATTTCCCGACTGACTGACCTTCATTTCTTAAAGTAATGATGGCCACTCGTTTTTCTTTAGTTAGCTGATTGGTTCTTGCCATAATATGAATTTTAACAGTTGTCCAATAGGGCTGTCGGCTGTGTATTAACCTGACTTCTGCACAACACAACTGATGGTCCCAACCCCATTGATAAAGCAAGAAATTCCACTAATTAACCCTGATAAGGCACACCTGTGAAGTGGAAACCATTTCAGGTGACTACCTCTTGAAGCTCATGGAGAGAATGCCAAGAGTGTGCAAAGCAGTAATCAGAGCAAAGGGTGGCTATTTTGAAGAAACTAGAATATAAAACATGTTTTCAGTTATTTCACCTTTTTTTGTTAAGTACATAACTCCACATGTGTTCATTCATAGTTTTGATGCCTTCAGTGAGAATCTACAATGTAAATAGTCATGAAAATAAAGAAAACGCATTGAATGAGAAGGTGTGTCCAAACTTTTGGCCTGTACTGTATATAACGAAGACAAAGTGTCTTTTGCTCCTTCCCTCCCCCGACCTCTTGGTTGATTATCTGTGCATAAATATGATTAATAGCATAAATATGATTAATAGCCTAATAAATAAAAATATTTAAAACGTTTTCCCGCACCAGATAAGACAAAGATTTTTAATTGTTCCAGACTACAGTGGATTTAAATCTACTTGATACCTTTATACTCATGTTGTAGTTCAGTGTCCTGTGCTGCAAACCTTTAAACCTCTGGAGCTCCATTGCTATGCGCAGAAAGTCAATGTACAGCTCTGCTATTTATTTTATATCATTGTTCATGTACATGTTGTGCAGCTGTATATTTGCAAACAGGGACAAAAATCCCTGTCTTTGCATTTTATTTTGATCACAGTCTGTTTTTATAAAAGTGCTTGTGACATCTCAAATGTGGCTTTGAGTTGAAGCTGAACACATGTCGCCCATTTTGTAGAAAATACTGAGATATATATTGTGTATCGCTAGTCAGTCTGTAAATACTGAGATATGAATTTATGTCCATATCACCTCAGCCTTACGTTACCGCAGTGACCACGGGTTTGCTTGTTGCAACATGCTTGTTGCATGTCATCCCGTGTCTCTCTCCCCCTTTCCCCTTTCATTTACAATCAAAAAAGCCCTTAAAAATAACTCAAACTGCTTAATCGATTATCAAATTACTTGGCAATTAATTTAATAGTTGACAACTAACCGACTGATCATTGCAGCACTACTCTGGAGGTTACTCAAGGTCACTGTGGAAAGAAGAGGAAAGAGGTTAACATAAAATAATTTACACAACCTTGTGATTTCCAAAAATACAGCCCTCTTAGCGACCTGTATCACCTAATATGCAAATATTAGTGTCTATAAAAACAAATACTGCATTTGCAAGCACTGATTACATTTTTTTTCTAAAAATGGTTGTACTTAAAGATATTAAAACTATTAAATATTGATGCAAAGTGTGAGCAGTATGAATCGCCTCCAACCAAAAATGTTATCATCAAATAACCGTAATATATATTCAACTGACAGCAGAGATGAGAGGGAGTGGATATTAGGACGCAGCACAGGATGTGTACAGTATATTTGGTCTCTGTCCTCCTCTGCCTCTCCCAAATTCCCAAAACATCCAGTAAGAGATGAGATGAGTGGAGGAGGAAGAGGAGGAGGAGGATGGTTGGCTGTGGGTGGGGGTTGTTGCGTGACAAACAGCAGCTCAAAAACCGCATGTCCGTGTCTTTGCCCTTAGAGGTGAATTGGGTTTGTGCTTTTCTTCCGCTGGCTGATTCTGTCCTCTCCATCCTTTTCCATCTCCCCACTCTCGTCCCCTGTGGATGGGCCGCTCTCGTCCACCATCACATACAAGCACTTACTGGACACAAATTTACTGAGGAGGAGGAGGAGGAGGAGGAGGAGGAGAAGGAAGGGGGGGGACTGTCTTTGGAAAACAGAGTGCAAAGTTTACTGCGCTAGAAGAAGCAATTTGGTTGTCAAAAACAAACGCAGAAGACTCTCTCTCTCTCTCTGTGTCTAACATCTCTGAGCTGAGAGTTATTTTAAGAATCCATAGCAACCTCTCAGCTGATCCCTCCGGTGCTGGTGGCATCGCGGCACTCCGCCACAGCAAAACGGATCTTCATGAGATCCATTCACGTGCCGGGCCTCTAAAGAAAAGAGGGAAAGGGATGAGGAGGGAGAGAAAGAGGCAGAAGCGCAGATGGATGAGAGAAATAAAGATATCGCTCAGTCAAAGCTCGAAGGAGCCGCACGGCAGCACAACGCTCTTTGAAGTGTTTGATGCTCACGAACGCTGGCAGCTCTACATGTGCATTTGGTGTATGTGTCATTTCATTCATTCATGTCTGTGTATGTTGGTAGTGGTGGTGGTGGTGGGTGGGGGGTAGGTTTGGGCCTTGAGTCTTCTAATAGCAGCGGTTTCTTTCGCCCAGCCAGAAGACAAGTGCGTGGGTGTTGTTAAAAACCTGTCGACACGTCTCCATGAGCAACAACAGCTGGTTTAGCACATAACCCGAGAAACACATTGTCATTCAAAAGAGATCAGCGGAGCGTCCTCAATTTAGCCGTCTTAGCACAGGCGGTGCTGCGGTTTTGTTTGTGCCTCCACACTGCAATTATTAACCCCATCTGTCAGTGTGTTGATTTAATTTGTGTCATTGTAGGCAAAGTCTTAAATGTTTACCTGATCTCATGTGTTGTGTCTTTTCTCTTTCTCTCCCTCTCTCTGTGCTCGCTGCCTCTTCTCATCGGATCATGGCCCCTTTCGCTCGCTCCCACTCCCGCACCACAGGTAAATAACTTTCCACTTTGATTCCTGTCGAGTGTGAAGATGCCACACAGAGTCGGACCTCTTATGCAGAGTTGTTTTTGTTCTGTGGTCTGTGTTTTGAGCGCAGTATGGGTGTCGAGACTTAAAGCTCTTGTCTATTTGGTTTGTTTGAGTTAGACGGTCCTGCTCTACTACCTGATCTTAAGGGCTTTTCTTCAAGAGGGTCTAAAGTGTTTCAGATATTAGGGTTCAGCAAAATGCACATTTTTGAAACACTGAGCATCCGACTGGATAAGTAAGACCAGACTCCACAGACAAAAACAGTAATTTCACCTTGCTGAACACAGGAGCTGCTGGTCAACCACTGCCCCGATCTGAAGTTTTTCTGTTGTTGTGTGACTTTGCTCTTTCCTAATCACATATTGGGAAAGACGAATCGAATCTTCCGTCTGTCTGAATGTCTGCTCGTGTGTGTGCACGTGTCCACTTGTCCAGTAGTAATACTAGGCTATTACTAAAATAATATAGAAAGGAAAATAGACCAGACTGTCTCAGCACTGTGGTGATAGTTTTGACTGGTGCATCTGGTTTTGGTGAAGCCAACGAGGCGACCGTGGAGCTCTGTGTCGCTGCTTCGGCCTCCTGTCTGAAATTAAACCAGGGGCCGTATTCACAAACATTCTGAGAACACTCTCAGAGAGCTCCTAACTTAGTTGAAATTTTTTTGTAAGATGTCCTAGCTTGGGAGTGATTTAGGAAAGTTCTCAGAGCAACTCTGAGCAAAGAAGGGACAGAAACTTTTACCTTAGTGAGGAGGTGTGGTTGACCCCCATTTTAACAGATGCAATTGGTTGTCACAGACGCACCCTTTTGTGAGCCTGCAAGGTGTGGACACCCAGTGGATCACTGGGTCATAACTGCTGCACTGTTGCATTTTTCCAGTTTTCCAAATATCTTAGTGATGCAATCATTTTATTTCTGGTGTCATAGTGTTATTATGTTAGGTGTGAAATGTGTACGTATCCCTAATGAGACTGATCACAAATATTATCCCTGCACGCTGCAGTCTGTAGCATTTCATTTACTCAGTGTCATCCAACGTTGGGAGAATATTTCTCGGACCTCTTTGTGTTTTCGCCATTTTCTCCTCTGGTTAAGAAACTCTTAAGCCTCTTAAAAGTCCTCCTCTCTGCTCCTAACAGTTTTCTCACCGTAGGAGCTCTTTTAAAGGCTAAGAGGTTTTGTGAATAACTTCCGTCTTTACAAGGACCTAGTCTTAACTCTAAGGGGAAATTCTAAGAAAATGTCACAACAAGAATTACTAAGAATTTTCTTAGAATTTTGTCACTAGGAACAACACTTAGCACGAGGAAGCTTTATGAATACAGCCCCTGGTCGCTCCAAGGAGCTCTGTTGCTGGCCTTGGAACTAGGGATGCACCGAATATTCGGTAACTGAATATATTCGGCCGAATATTGCAAAAAAACACACATTCTGTATTCGGTGGAATAAGTGAAAAGCAAGGCCGAATAATAGCGGTGTGTTTTGATGACGCAATCAAACAGCGTGATTTGTTTTCCACAGTGCAAGCATTTTGCTCGCATTTGCGACTAAAAATAGTTTTGTGCAGGCAAAATAAATCATTCAGCACGCTGTGTGAGTACAGATTTCAACCAGCAGCAGAAACGAAAGTCGAATCCTGCCAGTTGTGGGTTGAACGGGGGTCACGGACACAGACAGGAATACATATTCCTGTCAAATACGGCGCCCATAGTGCTCCACAGCGCAAGATAACAGCTTACCGGCAATGGAGAAGCCTGGCTCCAGGTCAAATAATTTCCTCTTCTTGGTGTCATGACTGCCCAGTAGTACCTGAACAGCCGAGCCGTGGCGGCACACAGGTATGTGACGTGTCAGAGGAGAAATGAGCGGTTCACATCTCTCTTTGTGGCAGGTAACGGTCCACAAACCTCACCGCAATTTAGGGACTGTTCCTTACTTATGGAGGGACTGTTCTTAACTTGTCAGGGGAGGAGGGTGACTGGTTGATTCTTGTTTTATTTATTTATTTTATTTTGATCCCCCCTATGTTCATCACTTATTGATGCTGTTTTTGAAGTATGAATAAGTCAATAAGTAATTTATTCCACTGAAATATCATAGATGTATTATAGAAAAGTGATTTATCTTTTTATAAATGACAAAAGGCACATCTGCCTCATTTTCGTTGTGGTATCCTGATACTACTCAGAACCGTGATACTTTCACTGGTATCGTACAGTGGGTCCCAATTTTGGTACCATGACAACACTAATCTGGAGGGGGTTCATCTGCAAAAACGAATGAAAAACTAAACAACGGTATTCAGTATTCAGTATTCGGTATTCGGCCAAGCGTTTAATTTTATTCGGCTTCGGCCACAAATTTTCATTTCGGTGCATCCCTACTTGGAACTCCATGACTGACTTCCGGGCTCCGGGATGCTTCGTTTCACTGCTGTCTTTTTTCTCGGGTAATGGATTTACGTCAATCTACTTAGTAGCACCAGGGCTCGAAAACAGGTGTGTGCGAACTGTAAAAAATATTCAGGGGCACATGTGCGCATAAAAAAATCAGCTGAAGCAGCCTGTATTTTTGTCAATAAAAAAATATGATAATCTAACCACAAATGTTGGAGGAACTCCAACGCCACCTTCCCTCTTCCCTCTTCCCTGTGTGACATGGTTATGGCTGGTTTTCCAAGCCACTGTTGGCACAATGAATCTAAGTCCCACTGTTGGCAGCGTGGAAATAAGTCAAAGTGTGGCGGAGACGAGGGACCGGGAAAAGCAGTGGACCTCCGGGGAAGCCTGCTCCGTTCTCCCTGCAGTTAGGGACCGTTCGCCACGGTACCGCTGCTGGGCAGGGTGGAAATAAGTCCTGCAGAGTTTCAGAGGACCTGGAGAATGTTTAGGATAGTAATAACATTATATAAGATAATCATATTGCAAAGATAATATATATAAGATAATAACATTAAAGACAAAATTAAATTGCAATACTTTTTCAAAACTTGATGATTTTACCTTTCTGTACATTTTGTATACAGATTCATTAAATAATTTTGCTTGTAAATGTCTATTTGCATCACGTTCATTACGGAAAACACATTATTTGATCAATTTACATTGTGCCCCTAAAGTTCTTTGTGCGCTCCTTACTTTTTCAACTTAGGAGCACATGTGCTCCTTGGGAAAAAAGTTAACGTCAAGCCCCGAGCACCATTGTAATTCGATCTTGACGCTCAAGTACCGAGTTCAGTTTCCAACCTTAAGGCTATTTAATGTAAACTCTTGCAGAAGCGTGCCTGGAGCAGATGACTTCCTAGAAAAACCCGTCGTGAGCTGATGTCGGCTCGTCTCGAAAGTCGAAAACACTTTGGAAAGAGTATTCAGAACAGTCTGAAGCCTGAGGTTTTTGCTTTTACAAACATTTACCTCTTTATTTGAAGTGTGGCCACATTGAATAAGAACATCTGACACTGTCATATTATATTTATAAGAAAATAAGAAAAAGCACAATAGGTTCCCTTTAAGGTAAGGTTGCTTTTTTAAGTTGCTGTTTTCAAAGTCAAGAATGAACTTTGAAGCTCAACTTCTTTGATTCAGTTTCATGCTTTTATTTTGTGTTCTCCTAAATGTATGTGTTTAATCAAATGACCACACTGCACACTGGTGCTATTCAAGCATAGAAGAACTTTATACATCACACACAGGACTGCATCTCAGTTTTACTCAGGTTAATTCAGCCCTGGTTTTGTGGTTCACCATTCAGTAAAATATGGTTCATAGATTCAGTGACACACATTTAAAGATGCACTTGCACTTTTGCTCGCCATCATTCACTGTGCACATAGAAAAGTACCTGTTCAAGCCAAAGCCTCACCTATTTGCTCAGTCGCTCTTTCCACAAGCCCACAGACGCCCCGTGGAGACACTTTAATTTGGGATATCGAGTGCAGTGGGCTCGGCATCTCATTACCATCTTAGCTTCAAGTGGGGTGGGAACCTGGGCTTCGCTTCCTTATCCATTATCAAGTGCAGTTTTAGCCTTTAAAGACCACAGAGCTGTGTGTATCAGACTGGAGATGAGCCACTGCTGCCGCGTACAGGTCTGCATTACACTGTGAAGGATGTTCAGCAGTAAATAAAACACGACCGTCTGTAACGGCAGCCAATATCCCCCAAAAAGATGAAGAGAAACTGGCGAGGGCAGTGAAGGAAACCTGGCTGTGCTATTTCCCAGAGCTGTTTTTAAGTCTTGGAGATAAAGTCTCGTGTCAAGTCTAGGAGGACAAATGACAAGTTGCGTCTCAGGTCTACAAGTCGAGATGCAATCTTCTCTGGTTTATGAATTCATTGATCAAGGTTATTAAAGAAATTCGTCACCCTGCAGACGACCTTACACTGTATGAATAACTCACTCAGTGTTACATTGAATTCGTGAGGGAAAGTTTGTTTTTCTCACATGCCTCCACGGTGAATTAAGAATCCAAAAACGGAGGAAATTCTTGATGAATTTTAGTCAAAGGGGTCCACGTTTAACAACAGTAAAATTTAAAGTTACAAACTCTCACACGAGTCAGGCAGTAGTTAGTCTCATGTATCCAGTCGTATGCACAGTACTTCTCAAACAGACAGCCCTTTCCAACGGGGAACGAAACTGAGAGTGAAACGTATCTATTCTCTCTTTCATTTATGAATAATAATGTTTGTAGTTTGATATGGCAACAAATTTGATCAATTTAAGCAACTGTAACAAGCTTGTTTGAGGACATTGGGGCTTTCTTGTCGTCTCATTTGAGGACATTGGGACTAGTGCTGCACGATTAATTAATCTAAACGTGTGTGCCTGTGAACATGGGTGCCTCTCCTGTAGTGTGTGGAGTTTGTTGACATCACGCCCACAAGCTATCCTGGTGCGTGCACCCAGCGTGCAGCAGTGACCAACACAGACGCTGAAGAAGAGCATGAGCACGACCATGAACAGGCCGAGTTGGTGGCGAACAAAACGTCTGTTACATGGTGATACTTTGGATTCAGGTACGGCGACGTTGAACAGAAAGACGTGCTGTGTAAGTGTAAAAGTTAAAGTTGCCACGTCCCGCGGCAACACGACCAATCTATATCAGCACTCGAGACGAGACGTGGCGACTTTAACTTTTAAATTTTTACACAGCAGGTCTTTCTGTCCAACGTCGCCGTACCTGCAAGACGTGCTGTGTAAAGTTTAAAAGTTAAAGTCGCCACGTCACGCGGCAACATGATCAATCTATATCAGCACTCGAGACAGCACAGGGAAAAGTAGGAAGAGTGCATGCGAGAGAAAGCCGAGCCGTGTAACGTTAAAAACAAAGAGACAACTGAAAGCCGCCAGAGCCTCATAAAACAACATCCAAGCACAGTTATGCAAACATTTGTAAGTGTCACAGGGAAATCATGGACTCCATAACAAATGAAAAATTGAGCAATTTTGCTCAGTTTCGGCCCACTTGACATGCTGCTGTGTTGTGCTATGGCGCTGGAATTTGTCACTTACGTGACAACGCCTGAACGCAACACAGGCTCGCCCCGCTGTGTGTACAGTTTGTGTTTATGTTTATTTAAAAAGAGACAGTGCACATTAATGAACATAATCACTTAAGTCACGTAAATGTGCCAAATTTAGCCATACAGGCTAATTTTCATCTGCAGATGTGCTGCGCTGCTGTGTGAGCAGCGTGTTTGACTGTGCTCAGTCTGTTGATGGTCATTGACACACTGTCCATAACAATAACTATGTCAGGTCAGTTCCTCCCTGATATAATGTAGGGGAAACATTGAATCAAACAAAAAGACTCATGATACCATTTATTTATTACATTTTATTGTAATTATATTGTAATCGCAATCGCAAATCGCGATATTGTCCACCATAATCGCAATCGCACATTTTTACCAAATCATGCAGCACTAATTGGGACTTTATTGTCATCTCGTTTGAGGACAGCGGGACTTGATTATTGTTGACAATGTTTAGTTTTTTACACTTATCAGGTCCTACTGATCCCAAATAGCCAGGAGAAATTTAATGCATACTAAACAAAAGTTCGGGTCTCAGGAGGATATGTGTGAGAGTTTGTATACCAATGTTTTGATGAAGTTTTTCTGTTGTTAAACGTGGACCCCAATGACGAACATTAATGAAAAATTTTCTCCATTTTTGGATTCTTCGTTCACAGTGGTGGCATATGAGAAAAGCTAAATTTTTCCTTACGATTTCAGCACAACATGGGTTGAGTAACTGATACGCAAATGATCATAACGGGGGTGAAGTGTTCCTTTAATGGCTGAATCCAAGTCCTTTCCTCAGTGCATTTCATTGGAGCTTAAGTTAAAGTGAATGGGTGTGAAAGTGTGATTAAAGCTGCCTATTTTGACTAATTCACACTAAGGAACACATTGGGATTAACAGCCGTGTTTAGTCTACATCATATGTGCGAATGTGTAAATCTCGATAGAAAGACATTTAATACCATCCAGGGGAATACAAGATCAGCACCCCACAGCTCCTCTCAGAACATTTTGCTCATGCTGTACAATAGCAGGAGCTGTGAAATGTCACACAGCTAAAGGTTATTTCCTACTTCATTAGTGCCCGGGGAAAAACAGCCATGCCTGTGTTCTGACTGAGCAAGTTGCAGTGGTCAGTGGGCCAAGGACAGTGTTAGTCTGAGATAAGGTGAGAGGGATGCTAAGTGCTCCACTGTTTAATTACAGCAGTAGGTAATGTGGTGGGATTGTAGAGTGGGCCATTTGTTGAGGAGGAAGTGAAGTTGCACGCAGGATAAACATTCACATTATTTACAGCCTTAAGTTAAAGTAACAACACAACAAAAGTCCTGCAGAGCTCTGGTCATATTTTATTGGCTTGTTTCAGATTACACAGCCCCAACCAGTGTGTCTCAACCCCCACACTCTCAGAGAATGACCAGTCATTACTGGAGCTAATTTTTGCACCCTGGGTTTATGATTGGAAGTACCAGCTGCAGCCAGCTCCAAGCAGCCCCCGCCGTGAGGGGATTATAGTAGCTGCTGTAATTTGCTGCTCTGATAGGGCGCTGCTTCCTCAAGAGCGGCTCATGCGGATTGTGTGCTCGAGTGTGGGAGGATGCTTCAGTCTGATGGCCGGCACGAAGCCGTGCGATGCCTGGTGTGTATCGATCGCAGAGGCTTTACTGTAGATGCGTGCAGACAGCGCCGTTTCCTGTCTGGATGAAAGTGCAAAGCTTGTGGCCTGACTCCTGGCATGAGTAATGATACAGAGCAACAATGAAAGTACACTGAGGTACAGCTACCTGTTATTAAAGCCATTACAACAGAAATGTAGGTGAAAAGAACAGATGAAGATGCGTCTTTAATGAGGTGTACTTCTCTAGATTTAAATGTGATGAAATCTTTGCTGATCCTCATATAGAAATGTGTTTTTATCCATTATTTTCCCCCTTTTTCCTTCATGAAATCTAAAAAATCTAAATATTCCCACTGAAAAAATCTATTGTTATTATATTTTACTTTCTTTATATATTTATTTAATATTGAATTTTGATATTATATTGTTCTAAAAAAACAAATGAATGGCAACAAAATCTGCGTGGAGGCCAGGTCAGTTCAGGCAAGATCATTTAAGGAACCCAGTGTCCCTATCGTCTGTAGGTTACCTGCTGCAGCGGCATCATTTTTCTCTTGTTGTGAGAGTCTGCCATCTTGTGGCCAAGCCAGGTAGCGCAGTCAACAGGATTAATATTAAAGGAAAAATAGAATCAGAAATACTTCATTATAATAGATATAGAAGATGAGTTCTGGAATAATTTAAAGGACTCTGTGACATCAGCTGGTTTTACTGGCTCATGGGGGCTATTTGTTGTCGATGTTTAAGCTCTAAAAAACATTTTTTAATTTGGGGTGGGTGATATGGATAATATTCTCTATCACTCTTTAGGCAATTTTATATTTTGATGTTGTTTTAAATTGCGATATAATTAATTTCCTGGAAGTTCAACATGTGGGGAACTGTGACAACAAAATTAGGTGCTGTGTCACAGTGGTGCAAAATCCTGTCAGTGCAACACTGTTGAAGAGAGTGTTCAGTAGGGGTGGGGGAAAAATAGATACAGCATTGTATCTAGATGTTTTTGTGTGGCAATATCACATCGACACACAGACACCAAGTATAGATTTTTTTTATTATTTAAATTATTAATATCACAAGTACAAATTAAACTTTTGGTGGCTTACTAGAATAATAAAATCGATTACATTTTCAGTTCATAAGATACACTTTGCTGCAATAAAAATCATCCAAGTGAGATTAGAGTTGTACCGATACCGATACCAGTATCGGAAATGCCTCTGATACTGCCTAAAATGTAGTCTTGGGTATCGGCGAGTACAGCCTATGACCAATCCGATACCACGTAATGCCTCACGTCATTACGCATACACACGCTACAGGCAAACAAAACGGAGCGGAGTTTAAAAAGCATTCTACTGTAGCCTTTAAAATGTCTTTTTTACCAAATTGTTTGGCTGCACTTTAACCTGTGTCATGATCTGTGGATAATAACTGGATAATAATAAAAAAAAAGTTTTAAGGCATTCATTCTACTATTATGTTTTTATTTCTTAATATTTTACACAGATTTTTAGGAGTTGAGACATACAACAATTCATATCCAATCCATTTTTATTTTACGTGCTAGTATCGGATCGGTATTTGGTATCTAAGGTTCAGGGATCGGAATTGGTATCGGGAAGGAAAAAGTGGTGTCGGTACATCTCTAAGTGAGATGGACGGACTGAAAACTTTTCATTTTATTACATAAAAACAGATGTTGATAAAGTTTTCCTCTTGGGACACAATTTATAGTTGAATAAAGGAAAATTTTGTAATTTATCGCAAAATATTTTAGCGCAATACTCAGTACTTATAATACATATGCCAGCATTTTAACTATCGCGGATCACAATAAGAAATACTCACATTAAGGTGATCATAGTGACTTTCTACTATCAGGATTATCATGAATATTGTGCCTAGCAGCGCCCAAAGATACTGCTCTGTTCACTGAAATAATTTCCGTGTCCTATGTGTGATGCAACAATGTTATTTAGAAGAAGAAGGTATACTTTGTTAATCCCCAAGGGATTTTTTCACTCTGTTGTCATATACACAGGCCCAAAAAACATGCAGCTCGAGCAGTTGCTCTGGGGCACCGCTGCAGCACCCAGGAGGTGAACTGGTGCTTCTCCAGCTACCAGTCCATGCTCTTGAACTGGCAACTCTCCGGTTCCCAAGCCAAGTCTCAAGTTTTAAGACTATTTAATTGACTATCGGGATAATATTGTGAATCACAGTTATTTTAACCAAGATAATCGTAACACTTCCCAAGTCTAAAAGTCAATATTCAACATAATCTCATTTCCTCCACTCAGTTAACATTTCTTCCTTGGAAAAAATAGATTATGAATCTAGGACAAAAACCTGACTGAGGAGTTCCTCTCATGTTGAGTGTAACACCTGCCTTTGTCCAGCAGATGGAGCCATATCTACTGAATTTCATTAACCTCCACTTTGCCAGCTCATGCTACAAATCCTCATTATTTACCTCCTCATGTCTCCTCATCCACCGCTGCACGAAGACCTCTGCTCATATATCTCCTCCAATATCTCCCAGCATGTCTCAAGCAGTCATTAAACTAATCCATTGATCTCTGCAAATCGATGTTGAAGCTGTGATAATTTCTGGGACTATTTATCTCGATACCTCCACTAGCAGAATATGAATTGGCTTTCCAGCGCAGGGACGAATCAAAGCGATAAATCACAAGTCATTTGTGTCAGCGGACTCCTTCAGACTTCATAATGGTCTTTATCGGGCTGAAAGCTGCAGCACGCGCTAATAAATATGGAGACTGGCAGTTTTCTGCTGCTTGCGTCCTCACTGGGGGACACTGTATTTTCTGCCTGCGGAAGTTGTGTCTCATGAATGCAGTTTGACTGTTCTGACCTTGGCGGTACAGATTTAACACTCTTTTTTCATGCCAAATTGAAGATGATGTGTCAGATCCTCGACAGGTCGCACGTGTGTTAACTTGTCTTCTGAAGCTTCATTTGCTTGCGCCTCCGTATGAGTGTGTTTGCACTGTCAGGAGGCCAATTAAGGCGTGTGATCAAGTGCAGGTCTCTGCTGGTTGCCGGCGACAGGCCAGAAGACGTAGTGCTCTGTGTCCACATCGCGGAGGATGGATGGCGCGTTCGGGGACAGTGTGTGTTCTCTGGGTAAACCAGTTGGGACAGCTTTCATTTCCATCCATCACCTCCGCCGTGATGATTTGGCCTTTGGAGAAGCGGGCCGTCTGTCCGCCCTGTTAATGAGGTTTTGAGGGATTCTGTTGGACAAAAACTTTCTTAAGTTGATGCCAGAGTGTCGTTCTTTGCAGCCTAATTGTTCTATAAACTAAAAAAAACATCTCCTGGTCTTAATTCAACAAGATTAGTAAGAATATCTTGGTGCATGATGTGGATTTATACTCCTGATTTTTTTTTTTTTACCCAGTACCCTAAATGTGCTCAGTTTCAGCCTTTTTTTCATTATCATGAGAACTTTAACCTTATTTCCTTTGCCCCTTTATTGGATTACTTAATGAGTTTCAGAGTCAGAAAGCAAAACTGCTGCAGAAATGGTATTTCGTGTCCCAAAAGCAAGGTTTGTTGTTATCTGTGAGCAGCAGCGGTATTCTTCATGCGGCCGGGGCGGTAATGAGAAAGTTATGAGATTGTTCCTTGCCCCCATTCGCGCCGCTGGAGAAGACTGATGAGCCTGAACTTGCAAATAAAGTAAAAACAATCAGGGGAGAGGGCGGGAAGGGGGACGACGCACGCGCTCGCACGCACATACCAAATAAAAAGAGATGTGCTCGTATACTGCGGGAAGATTGATCGTGTCAATATACACTTCATTTCTGTGGTGCAATATGTCTCCTCTTAGATTTCCTCCTTCACACTCAGCCCTCAGCTACAGGAAGGAAACTCCACTGCTGATTGAAACTTGTCCATGTTCTTATCAAATTGCGGTACTAATAGGACAAGTTAAGATTTACTGCAATAAAATGTTCTTAAAATCTAATTAGAGTGTCGATTAGATTTTATGTTGATCTCACGCATCTCAGTCGTATTAGCCCCGTCTGTGCCCCTCAGCATTTATTACTCTGTGACTTGGACACATTAAGTTCTCCACACAAACTTTAAAAGATAATATTTAGGAATTGACCCTTCGCTAAGTCCCACCCCCAGACACACACTGGCCAGTCATAACATAGCATTGGGCGGCTCAGACCAGGGTCCGACAGCAACACAGCTCCATTGACTCTGATGCAGTGGTTTCAGATTTCCTTCATTTTCAGGCTGGTTTTGGAGCTAAATGTTGTGCCTGGGGCACGTCATGTATTAATGATACTCGTTACCTGGAGAGGTTGGAAAAAGATGTACGTTTCTTCCCTGTAGGGCTGCAACTAACGATTATTTTCACTGTCGACTAATCTGTCGATTATTTCTTCGATTAGTCGACTAATCATTTTATTGAAAAATGTGTTAAAATGTTGAAAAATGTCGGTCTGTCTCTCCCAAACCCCAAAATTATGTCATCTAATGTCTTGTTTCCTACTCACGCCGAAGGGTTTTAGTTCACCGTCATGGGAGAGTGTGTAAAGCTGCCAATATTTGAACTAAGAAGCTGCAATAAGAGTATTTTGGGGTACTTTTATAGTACTTTTCTATGAAAAATGACTCAAACCGATTAGTTGACTACTAAAATAGTCACCGATTATTTTAATAGTCGATTAGTCGACTAATCGTGGCAGCCCTACTTCCCTGTTCCAAAACCAAAATCAAACCCGGGGTTTTTTCGGACCTAATTGTATTGCGGAGTTTTGCACAGCGGCGACCGGGTCTTTGCTCTCAAACCACAATTTTTACGTTGGCTAGTCATCCTGTTTAATTTGTCTTCTGATTAAATCGGAACCGTTAAAACAAGTTGTAGGAAGCCTCTGCAAGTAATTGGTTGCTGGCAGACACTCTGTGCTGCAATAAAATGGTTAATCAGCAGTGCCGTGCACTGTAGAGCCGATGGTTCTGCCGGCCTGAATAGAATATAATGTCTATAGCCTTACTGTTGTGTACAGCCTTTATAGACTGAGCTGAGTAGTGATGCGCGGGTCGACCCGTAACCCGCAGGACCCGTAAATGGACCTGCGGGTCGGGCAGCAGTCATCGTCTGTTAAATCGGTCTGTAAAATTTTCATAAGGAATACCTACCCATAGAAATGAATATTCGAATATCCGAATATTTGGGTACAGCCCTAGGCGAAAGCAAACACCGTTCATCTGCGCTCTCGCGAAAATATTGCTGTCCACTTTTGTATGACGTCAAAGCAAGTAGGGATGATGTCAGACACAAAACTAACCAGCATGCATTGTGCAGCGATTGCCAGTGGTTGAATCTGCGCAAGCCTGGCTCATCTCGATTGAGCCTATTGTTTTCATCTTGCGAGTTTTTTGTGTGTGGGTTATCTTGGTGGAATGTGGTCCAGCTAACGCCAACTGTAACAGGAACTACCACAGAAATGGTTTGAATGTATTTTTGCATGTTTACTGTTTGCCCAGAATGACTATATTTAAATCCAGTAGTTCAGACACTGTGCCACCCTGATCTGCTCTTCCCCATTTCTTGTAGTATGTTAAGTCCACTGCGCTAGCTACAAAAATATTTGGAAATATTTGACATCGAGCAAAGCACAGCACAGGAGACACCTGTGGCATCACAAAAATACATTTTCAGATGCTGTCCGCAGCTGTGTAACAGGTAAAAATAACGTGTGCACAGAGAGCTGGGGTCATAAATGGAGCTGAGTCACCACTTGCTGTATGAAAACATTTGCTTTTTCTAATATGAAATATCAGAAAATGGCCACTCTGCACTGGTGTTTAAAAGCATGCTGGCCATGATGCCTGTTGCTAGGTTGTTCCTTGACAACACCACATATTACAGTTTTCATTCTGACAAACCGGTTTATACTCACAGATTCAAAGCTCCGTCCCAACATCAAGAGCAGCACTGGGGACTCAATCGAGCCCGGGTGTTGAGATTATCGCTAATCATGGAAAGTCCACTTCTGACAGCCCCTTGGATCCACTGCTGTATTAACATTGTTTAGTGTTATAATACCATGGACACATGCGTGCATAGACAGTGGCTCTTCATAATTTTGCTCTGGACTCCATTTAGGAGGCATCAGCCACCCACTCAGAGCTCTGTGGACTGTCAGCAGTGTGTGTGTGTGTGTGTGTTTGTGCATGTTTAAGTGCTCATTAAAGCTTCAAAATGACTCCTGTTGACCTGTCAGCCAGCCCACATCTTTATGGATGTTCCCAGAGCTGACACAGGACGGGCATTTTGGATATTGATAGCATTGTTGTCGAGTGTCGAGTGGGGTGGCTTTCTGCGTATTATATGAAGGATTTTAATTTCAGTGTAATATAGAGGCTTGGTTCACTGTCACAGCTTTTTTAAAGAATCATGAGTTATCACTCTGTGGTAAAGGGAGTGTAATCCCAGTCTGTGTGACTGCAGCAGAATCCTGCAGATCCCCAGAGGCTGTGTAAGCTGCCATCTTGTCTCTGCTCTGAGCTTCACTCAGCCAGAATCGGTCAAGTCTGGTTTTTCAATCCATATCAGTGCACAGAAAAAAAAGTTTGTCTCTGTCCTACAAGATTTAGTTGTGTCCCCAGGAGAGTGAGACGGAGTTGTGACCTGTTTGTCAAAATGTGTCTCCGTTCCCCAACCCAAACAAAGATGGCAGGTGGAAGTGATAGTTGCTTACTCATCCACTTTCCAGCTCTGTTTGGGTGAAGATAAAACAGGCACCTCAAGAGATCTGGTCACAGCTCTACTTCCCTGTACACTGGAGGCAATTTAATTTGTGCAAACAGAACATCCTGTGTATCTTTAACACACTGCAGGCCAGCTAACAACTCTGTGAGGCTCAGCTGGGGTTGATGGAGATGGCATTAGTTTTGCATGCTTAAAGGGATAGTTCGGATTTCTTTAAGTAGGTTTGTATGAGGTACTTATCCATTGTCAGTGTATTACCAACAGTAGATGTCAGTTGGCACACCCTAAGTTTGGAGAAGCAGGCAGGAGAACTGACATGGAAACTAGGCAAAGTACTGCTGTGCACGGGGGCAGCAAAGTGACTTGTAGCCTCCTCGATCTTCTAGATCTTAAAATTATTCACTGAATAAGTGAAAAGTTTAACCTGCTGGTGGCACTAGAGTAGAAAGTATCATCACCGGCATTAGAAGAGGAGTTTAAATATCTCTTGCAAATTCCATGGCAATCCATCAGATAGTTAGAGATATTTCGGTCTGGCACAAAGTGATGCCTCAAGCGAGGGAGTTCAAGTATCTCTGGGTCTTGTTCATGAGTGAGGGTAGGATGGATCGTGAGGTGGATCAGCGGTTTGGTGTGGTCTCTGCAGTGATGCTGCACCGTGCTGGAGAAGGACATTAGCCAGAGGGCAAAGCTTTCGATTTACTGATCCATCTACGTCCCAACCCTCAGCTATGGTCATGAGCTCTGGGTAGTGACGTTGAAAGGGGTCAGTTGAGGTGGTTCGGGCATCTGATCAGGATCTGATCCGTCTGGGGTGCTTTGCTTGGCCTGCTGCCCCCGCCACCCAGCCTCGGATAAGCAGATGAAAATGGATGGATGGATGGATCAAGTGATGGGCTGACAGACCAGCATTCTTAGAGACATTCCTGGAGCTACGCTGCTGCTTATTCTGTGATGTAACTGTATGAAAATGTCTCAGAAGTATATGGCCCAATCCCATTTCTCATTTTCGCCCCTACCCCTACCCCTCTTTTTCGAGTGCCCCTTGCCCCTTGTAACAAAGTTACAAGGGGTAGGGATTGAAATATTCCCCTATGAAATGGGACAACCCTTCATACCCGGAAACGTCATCATTAGTCGTCAGTGACATCATAAAAAGACGGGACGAGTATGTTGCCGGGGAAACCTCACAACTAGCCTTTTTTTTTTTTTGTTATGTTTGTTAGAACAAACGTATATAATACATTGAAACAACATTTCCGATGGTTATCACAGTCTTTAAATCTTTAGTTACGAAGAAAATACTTACATTTATGGTTTTCTTTCATTGCCTCTGAAGCCTTCCCTGCCATCTTGCCAGTGATTCATTCAAGGCATTCTGGGAGATTTCTCGTAGCGCTCGCTTTGAAGTGTGCCTCTGAAATAACACCGTTTGGAGGGCCATATAGCCCTAGCACTCCGCCCTTCCCCTCTGCCTCAATGAGAATCGGGACATCCCTACCCCTATGCGTGAACACGCAAAACGGAGGGGTAGGGGCAAGTGGTAGGGTCAAGGGGTGTATTGGGATTGGGCCCAAGACATGGGGTCTGGGGGTCAGTGCAGTATCCCTGTTATATGCATTGCAAGAGGTGCCAAGACATGCTGCATGCAAAAATAAGATAAGGATGTCATCAAAATGTCATGTGGCCCATAAATCACAGAGGAGTGCGTTGTACATTTTGGGATGCACCTCTTGTTTTCAACGTTTTGATTGTGTTATGTGCATGGAGCTTGACGGTTCAATGTAACTGCATCTTCGTGTAAGTCAGAGCAACATCAGGAGATATACATGAACCTGGTATTGGAAAAACATGGAACCAAGCTGCAGGCAGTCTCACTGTAACTCCCAGCAGGAGCCATGCAATACTGTTCTAGATTATACACAGGGCCAAATATCCTACTGACAACACTGACCTAACAGCAGGTTCGGGGCTTCAAAGCGTAGTGATACTCAGCATGAGCGGATGCAACATGAATGATGCAATGTTTGACATTACCTTTTTTCCTGTTCTCGAACCGTTGGTGGTGTTTGCAGATTGTAATTCTCGTCACATTTATCAAGATTTCTGGATGATACATTAATGCAGTGTAACATAAAGATTGTATCCAAGTCACACAAATGAGCAAATATTAACCAGTTGGTCGTAGTTTTACAATGTCGCCTCTCATGTGTGGTTACTAAGCTATTTGTGCATCCAGAAGAAAGCTTCATGACATTCTGATGAGACTGCAGAGCCAACTTGCAAGAATGAGATGTGGGCGGTTTCACATCCAAGCTCTTCATTTTATGACTCAGCCATTATGTATGACTTTCACATTTGATTATTATTTTTTTTTTTTTTATCATGCACAAACATCAAAATAGCAGCTTCAAGTAGGAGTGTTTTGGTGCTTAAAACATTTCCAGAAGTTTTTTTATTCTTCTATAGTGTCATCAACAGATATACATGTTCATTCTTATGCATTCTCAAGTATAGATGCACTGATATTAAAGCAGTATATAACAGCGTTGAACCTCACAGACAGTGTTGGCCGTAATCAAGAACAGTTAGCTCCAACACCTTTATGTAATCATATATTTTTACATTTTTATTTATTTTTTAGGATCCTGTAGTTTGTTTTTTTTTTAAATATAGTCTTCTGCCAAAGGGTTGAGATGTCATTTTATAGTAACGGTGCTCTCATGGTTATCCTCTGTTTCCCCCGAAAAAATCTGTTTTTAGGCTATGTTGCTCTTTTCCCCTCTTCTTATGGAGCAGTTGTTTAGAAAATGAGCTTGTTGAGGATACGTCCTCATCATCCATGGATTCAGTAGTCTCCGGTTTCTTCGTCTTGTGTGGGCTGATAATCCGGATCCTCTGTTTGGTCATTGTCGTCACTTAGATCAGCATCAGAGTCTTGAGGACTTTATGGTATAAGGGCCATAAAAGTGCGTGACCTTGCACTGTAACATGTTTAAGTCACCACCTGTTAGTTGTAAAATAGAAAGTCAAAGAAAACTTTATTTCCATTTGCAGTATTATATTTGGTGGTATGACTCTGTTCTGGGGACTCTCTGCCTTTCCTAGGTTTACACAGAAAGCTTCTTCCACGTGCCTATGTGGAAAGCCTTGAGGCAGAGAGAGCACGCGTCTCTGCCCTTCCATGCGCAGCCAAGGAAAGCCTGGCGGGTTGCAAAGCAGCTTGCAGAGGAAGCAGCAACAGTAGGCAGGCCAGAGCAGGTTAAATAGGACACCCTGAATGAGATTCACCAGTTGGTTGCATAGAAAGGAATCATGTGATCTATCAGCTGACTCCCTTTCATCAGTCAGCTGCTCCATCAGCTGATTGGGCTGTTTGAGATCAGCTGATGTAGCTGGGATGTGAGCTGAGCTTGACATCGTGTCCTGCCTGAACTAACACTATGCTCAATTAATGTTAGGTTATCAACATGTATCAGTTTGCTACCTTGGAATAAGCAGTATTTCCAGTTCAGGTATTTCGTTTTAGCTATTCATCATATTTATAGTGCTTTGAAAACATCCCAGAAATAGTGAAAAATAATGCTGTTATTATTTTTTTTTTTTTTTGTTAAATTGACTCTTGAATAACATTAAATGTATATGATATTAACATTTTGTTTGTCATGAAAAATTTTACATTAATTACCTTAACACATCAGCACATTAGCTGATAGAGCATGTTTTTAGACAGTAAAAAGTAGGCATATAAGGCATATTATGAAATAAAGTAACATAAACATATATCATATATTGAACATTCAACATATGATATTGACAACAGTGAATGTTTATAAGTTATTTTATTTCATAAAAACTGTAAATTAATTATATTAGCAGTACTGCCTTTACCATAAAATGACAAACAAGTATATTAATATAATTAATTACATTAACTGTATCATATTAACAACATTGAATTATCTGAGATTTTCTTTTTTAAGAATAAATTGAAAATATATTGTCTCAGCTTCACTACATTTACCATAAATGACAACTGACATATTTGGTAGAGCATGTTTTTAGACAGTAAAAAGTCAGAGTTATAGATTTTTCTAGCATATATATGTATATATTATTGAATATTATGAAATATCTAGTATTTACGACAGCGAATGTTAATCTTATTTCAGGAAAATTATAAATTTATTATCATCACTGCCCTTATAAAATGACAAACAAATAATTTGGCAGGGCATGTTTTTAGATGGTTAGTTAAAAAAATCGCACTTATTTCAGCATATATCTAATTATATATAATGGAAAAACGTTTATTATATTATATTTACCACAATAAATGAGAACAAGTTATTTTATTTTGTAACAAAAAGTCTATTTTAAATACATTAACTTAGCTTCACTGCCTTTACTATAAAATGACAAACCGTTTCTTGTTTTTGGAAAATGATTTGACCCTTATTAGACTTTTTGTTTTTGTATCAAGTTACATAAATCTGTTCAGTAAGACCTCTGAAACTTTAATATGTCAAAAAATATGCCTACCAGTGTCCTTATGTCGGGAGTGCCATTTTTGTTGCTAACTGTATGAGTTGACCTGAAAAATTTGAACACACAGCGACATCTAGTGGAATTTTTTTGCGTAACATACCTGAGCGGTGGAGATAGTTCAGTCAGGTGGAGTTAAGTTCAACACATTTTTTAGTAAGATATAGTGTTTTAAAATATGCTCGACCAAACAGCTGAGCCAAACATAAGGAGCATTTACAGTTAGTTATTGATCAGTGAGCAGATTTATTTACATGTAAAATGCAGCGAAGGAGAAAGAAGCTTGTCAATCTGGAGTTCTGACTTCCTCTGCTTCTTTTGTCAGGTTCTATTTCCATGAAGGAAATAGCAGTCAGCGTATGCACATGAATAACTACACTGAAAATAATGATTGACAGCTGATATACCCGAATCAGCATGTTTCTTTTAGAACTGCTGAGCACGCCAGCGCTCGCCATCGGGACAGTCAGAAGCCACATGTTTATAATGCAGCGTTAGTTCACTCGGGGATGATTGAAAACCTGCTCCGGCGCTCTCTGCTCGCTTTGGGTTTGATTACTTTCCCCGATGGACTCTTCAACTGCATCCTGAAATCGGCTCTGTCTGTGTTATTTTATGTATGAGTAAACAAATAACTGTCACCAGTGGTAGTGTTCAAAGAGCTAAATATACAGTACGAGGTGCGGCGGGCCAACGGCAGAACGGCCATCCTTTGATATTGAACAAGAACTGTTTCTTTGTTGTGACAAAATATCATATTGTTCCTCTGGAATATGAATTTAAATCTTTAATATTGAGCTTGTTTTTCAGCACTGGCTTTTAATACCTATTTTCACCAAAACAAATATCTATGTGCAGTCAGTAAATCATTGTCAGCTGCACATCCATGATGTGAATCTCCCGTTGCACCACATCCCAAAGGTGCTCTATTGGACTGAGATCTGGTGACTGTGGAGGCCATTGGAGTACAGTGAACTCATTGTCATGTTTGAGATGATGTGAGCTTTGTGACATGGTGCGTTATCCTGCTGGAAGTAGCCATCAGAAGATGGGTACACTGTGGTCATAAAGGGATGGACACGGTCAGCAACAATACTCAGGTAGGCTGTGGTGTTTAAACCATGCTCAGTTGGTACTAAGAAAATCTCCCCCACACCATTACACCACCAGCAGCAGCCTGAACCATTGATACAAGGCAGGATGGATCCATTACACCAAATTCTGACTCTACCATCTGAATGTGGCAGCAGAAATCCAGACTCATCAGACCAGGCAACGTTTTTCCAATCTTCTATTGTCCAGTTTTGGTGAGCCTGTGTGAACTGTAGCCTCAGTTTCCTGTTGTTAGCTGACAGGAGTGGCACCTGGTGTGGTCTTCTGCTGCTGTAGCCCATCTGCTTCAAGGTTGGACGTGTTGTTGCTTCAGAGATGGTCTTCTGCAGACCTTGGTTGTAACCAGTGGTTATTTGACTTCCTGTTGCCTTTCTATCATCTTGAACCAGTCTGGCCATTCTCCTCTGACCTCTGGCATCAACAAGGCATTTTCACCCAGAGAACTGCTGCTCACTGGATACTTTCCCTTTGTCGAAACATCCTCTGTAAACCCTAGAGATGGTTGTGTGTGAAAATCGCAGTAGATCAGCAGTTACTGAAAACTCAGACCAGGCCGTCTGGCACCAACAAGGAAAAAAGCAGTTTCGTAGTACAAATCAGTGTTTCTCCTACGCTGTTTTGACTGGTCGCTTGCCCGGTGCCTTATGTGTTGTTCGGGAGGTATTTACCAGGAGCAGAATTGTCCCCAGGGGTCCTCCTCTCCAAAACAAATGGACTAGGTGATTAAAACACTAAATAAAGCAGTATCACATTAAGAATCAGTGTTTTTCTAAAGCTATCCTCCAAGAGTGGCTGCTAACTTCGGTGCCTGACGCAAATGTCCCGATCTAGAGTCAGTGTTTGGTTTGTTTGTTCTGAGCTTCTGTAGAAACATAGTGGTTAATATTAAGACGAGGACCCGCTCCCTATGTAGATATAAACGGCTTATCCGAAGGTTTACAAGAATTCAAGGATTTGTCTTTTCAGGTGATTATACATATTACTGAGAGAATGTCAAAGAGCTTGAAGAGGGTGAGGCAAGAATGGAAGAAAATAGGGCTGTCTGTGGTCAAGATATTAGGCTCTTCTTTTGTGTCCTGTCAGGAATTATAGAACGGGGATTGAGAGGTCAGCCAACCACAACGGGGAAACCTCAAGTCCTTTCTGCACTTGAGAGCTGAGAGGAGCTGGGAGCTCCATTTCCTGTCTTTATATTAGCTATACCATATCATAAGAGCATTTTCAAGGCAACAGACTCCGAGGACTAGAACATGAAAGATGCAGACAGAAGGAGTGTTGGAAAGTTAAAGTGGGCAGATAAAGAGATACAGAAGGAGTCTTTATGCTTCAAAGTTGTATCATTCAAAATCTTTATGTAAAAATATCTTGAAATTAAAAATATGACTCGCCAGAAAACATTGACTGTATCTGTAAGGCAAAACAGTCTAGTCTACTACTACTACTACTACTACTGTCTACTTTTCTTGGAGTGTTACCACCGCTTGTCGATCAGTGGAATATTCAGTGCTGGACCTAGCTCATTCACCTCCCAAGGCACGTGTATGTCCCCCTTGGGACAGAAGGGCAACATAGGCATTTTAGGTAGTTACCTATGTTGCCTTTGGGGGATTTGACAATGGCAATAGCGTGACACCATTGGCAGGACTGTGAATTGTGTGGCCCACAGGAACATCCTTGGCACCTGCCTAAGATACAAATAAAGCGAGACATGTTCATGAAAACCATAGACGGTAAAAGTAATGGATGTAGCTACCGTGACGTCACCCATTGGTCTGTGGTCTACTGTTTTAAAGCCTCGAGTGTGGCATTTCTGCTGTCGCCATCTTGTTTTTTTGGAGCCAGTTAACTGAAGCTAACTTTCCTTTTTTGTCCGTGTGCGGCCCTTTGTATCATTCTGCCTACTCTTTAAATTCAAATGCCTTTGCTGGTCTGTGAATGCAGCACAGGTGGAACGCGTCACAAGTTCTTTTTTTGACTCAGGGGTGGATAATTGATCAGTCGAGGTGATCAGATCAGGTCTGTGGATGAGAGGAGCAGCTGCTGAGGAGGCGAGTAAAAGCAAACTTACAGACCCAGTGCAGCAGTTAAGGGTGCTTTCACACCTGCCCGGTTTGGTTCGTTTACATCGAACTCAAGTTCGTTTGCCCCTTAAGTGCGGTTCCTTTGGGCATAGTGTGAACACAGCAATCACACTCGGGTGCGCACCAAAACAACTGGACTCAAACTCGGTGCGGTTCGTTTGTGGTGAGAACGTGTTCTGACCTCGATCTGAACCAACTGCAGTCACATGACACATTGTTTGGGTTAAACATGAGCATGTTACAGTCCTGGAGGATTATTAATGTGCACCTCCTCCTAGTCCTTGTTTCCATTTCCTCTGGTCACAAAGCACTGATTTCAAATGTCTTTATACTGCAAAGTAAAGGGAGAAAAATTACAATAAAAATACTCCAAATAGTCAAATCCAAATGTTCTCAAGCCAAAATATTGCAGCGTGACTCCAGAAGTTGACTTCTTTGGGTCCATTTTCTGTGACATCTCTATTTAAAAGTGAACTCTAAGAGCAGCAATCAGATTATTTTCCTTTGGCATAAAGCAACACTGACTCTGCATTTAGTAACAAATCAGCGTGCTGTACGCAGTTAAGTACCTTACATGATGTGATAATAACCACATACTAGAAACACTTACCTGCTGTATCACTGCTGTTTAAACCTGCTGTTGCACGAAGTCTTTCGTGTTTGTATGTGTACAGTTAATTTGCTGTACTGAGCTTTTGCAAACCTACGTATGCAGCAAACAGCCAAACCTATACTTCTCTCCATAATCATGCCAGCATCCACCTCCTCCTGTTCTGCTGGCTTATTCTCCCACTGTACAGTACTGTGCACTCTACGGCCTCAGGGCAGAGCGTTTTTCTGTGTGCACATGCATACATAAGCAGAGTTCTGGGGGCTTTTATTCTGGGATATAATGATTGCAACATATTTTAGAACAGCACGGCTGCTTGTAGAATAGAAAGTAGAATTTGTTTCTCTTTTTCACATTCTCCAAGCATGTTTAGAAGTTACAGGGAGTTCAGACAAGAACCAACACATTCATAGATGTTAATTTACAACTTCTAAATCAGATATGCAATTTGCAAATCATTGATTATCATATTGAATTACTATAAACATAGTTATTCGACAGGCTTTTGTCACAGCTGCTTAAACCCGCCCTCCTTTTTGTCCTCTCTAACATCATTTTGTTCCTTGGGTCGCATCTTATCGACTGGTTGAGGTTCCACACACTCTCACTGTACCTCTGACAATAGCTCTCTAATGTTTCAGCAGTGACAGGGCCGGGGCAACGTCCATTACGGCTGTCTGCCCACACATGACTGTTGACACGATCAATATGCCTCTGCTGCTGCTGCCGCCGCCTCAGACCTTCGTTTTCCAAGAAACCTCAGTGAAGGTAGCGACGCACGACCTTTCCTGACACCTGCAGATCTAGTGGGAGTGTTACCTGGTAATCTTGTGAGATGCTTCAGCTGGCTGATATTAAGACAAGCCAGTTAAGACACTTGCTGTCTAGGTGCAAATTGTGCGAGCAAAAGCAATCTGGAAAACACTCAATAGCAATCAAAAGCTCAGTTGTTTGAGAGTGCTTGAAGGAACGAGTATTCTGCTTATAAGGACGGAGCAGTTACAGAATTTATGGGACTCATTTGTGAGAATTAAAGCCACAAACATTCATATTCTAATAACTGGCAGTTGTTGCAGGCAGCAGAGAAAGACCCAATTAGGCGGCGACAAGTCTGATAATGAAGGTGGCAGTGTTGTGGAGCCTCGAGGGGCCCTTCAGCTGGAGACGGAGCTATCATACAGGAAGTAGCACAGAAATAAGAAAGAAAACCTCGAGCTTTCTTCACCAAACTTTCAGGAAACCTGCACTCCTTTGTCTTCAGTGATTTGTCCTCAAAAATGTCCTACTTCCTCCCAGTATTTGGAGAATCAGTGAAGCCCATTCCTGATGCTCATACATCCTTGTCTCTCTCTGTAATCTGACTCCACACCCAGAGGACGAGCGCAGATTTGCCACTTGCTTCATGTGACAGTTGAGCTCTTTGGGGAGCTCTGGAATACAGTAGGTACTACAGTACATGACAACACAGCCTCAGCGCCTTAAAGGGCCGCGTCTCTAGTCAGCTTGTTAAGAGTGTGTTTGACACTGTGTGCCAGGCATGGTGACAACAGAGTATGCTAATTCAAACATGCCACTATCCTCCCAATCCTGCAGTCCCACAGTGATTTATCATGTGCTGCATATCAAATGTGCGCCTCAGCGAGTAGCCAAAGCAGAGAAGGACTCTCTGGAGCAGTGCTATTTAAAGCAACACCAACTGGTGATGGCGTGGAATGACAGTCATGTATTATCTACTGTATGTCAGTGATCTATTTTTAGTGCATTTCATGATCCATGTCATAAAAATATGTCACATTAATATTGCAATATTGCCTATAATTTCAAGTGCAGTTTGTGCCTAAATGGATCAGTTGTTTGGTTAAAAAAAAAATTAATCTAGGTTTTGGACCCTTTTTGGTTGATTACCAAGAACAACACCTGCAATTCTGAAGACTACCCTGAGTGTTACATTAGAAGTTGTTACGGTTCTCTGCTATATTTCTGTAAAAAAATATGTTGCTAAGTAAAATACTCAAGAAACTTTAGACCTTCAAACACATCAAGAACTCCAGCGGGCGTCGGTGGCTTAGTTGTAGAGCAGGCGCCCCATGTACAAGGCTGTTGCAGCAGCGGCCCGGATTTGAGTCCAGCCTGTGGCCATTTGCTGCATGTCATCCCCTCTCTCTCTCTCCCCCTTTCACACTTAACTGTCCTGTCCATTAAAGGCACAAAATGCCCCCCAAAAAAGAAGAACTCCAGCCTCACTCTGATGACATGTTCAGGTAAAATGGGACACTCATGTTTGTTTGTTTTCTAAATGGTTACATTTTATTTAAAAGAATATATATTTCCATAGCATTTCAAATGGCCTTTTTGCATGTGAAGAAAAACAACCAATCAGAGCTGTGGAGTCTCTAACAGTCATGTCAGTCAGTGCTCGTGATTGACATAATTGCCACACAATCATGGATCAACTTTCTCATTTTACAGCTAAACAGTACACTGAAATATGTTCCTGAAAACATTTAAGGCAAGAAATAGGCAACGCAGTAACGGAATTTTGATTCATATTTGATCAGCACTGCTTAGTTTGACCCGCAGACCAGTGGTCCTCAAATGGTGTGCAGTTGGATTTTGTGATAACTACACATTATGATGGCAACATTCAACTGGGCAAACACAAAAAGTTATGAGTGGATTTTTAATTGACTCTATCAATATGTTGTGCACACACACATTTCCTAATGAAGAGGCAAACTCTAGCTAAAAAAAAATTAATTTTAAATTTAATTTAAAAAAAAAAACCTTAAAGAAAGGAACCTATTTGTCACTGTTCGAGCGTGGGAATTATGAATGTGTGACACATCACAAGCCCTGACTGGCAGGGATGATAACTAGGGTTGGGTCGGTTCTTGGTAATACCAATTCGGTTCGGTACTCCATCTTGGACCGGGTTTTTTTTTTTTTTTTTGGAGACCGACCGAACCGCGTACGTCAGGCCCAAACATATGCGGAGCGGACTCTTGTGAAGGTCTGCCTGGACTAAAAGCGGACGTCCGCAAGCCCTGTGCACACAAAGCTCAGATTTTACGACCACGCAGACTCCGCTCCACGCACCAGTCACACAAAAGACTGCTCGGCATGTATTTTTCACATCGCAGGGATTTTTCACGGACATTTCTACAGGAAACTACAACGCGGAAGTGTGCTCGACTATGGAAGCCCGAATGACTGCCGACATTCCTCACGTAGTCCGCTCCGCCTATAGTACACCTGAGTCTGTGAACACCTGTGTCTGCCTCTTCGCCAAGCGCACAGCAAGCAGGGGAGAGAGAGGGGGGTGGGGGTGGGGCGGGGACTGAGCTAGGGGGCTTTGAGTGTGCATGCACCGAGGCCTCTACTGTAGCCTGGAGTTTGTTTAATAGTGATGGGGAGTCGATAATGGCGGACAATTTAGTCTCGAAGAAATCAAAGAATGTGCCACTATGGCAACACTTTGGCTTTGAGCCAGACGAAGGAGGCAACCCTCGTTTGCACTGATTGAGTAAGCTGCAAAATTTATTTGTAAGGAATAAAAGAAACAACGTGTTACTGTCACTCTGTTGTCCTATGGTCGCTTTTTATTTTTTATTTTTTTATTTTTTATTTTGTCTCATACCAACCCAACCCTAATGATAACATTGAAATGGAGAAACCACTACCACAGACTGCATAAATAATGGGTGTGGCTATCATGGTATCTCCCATTGGTTGGTTGGTTGGTCATTGGTTGGTACTGAAGCCTCAAGTTTAGCATTTCGGTTGTTAGCATCTTGTTTTTTGGAGCCAAAAGTGACCATATTTTGATGAGAGGGTGGAGCTGTGGAGGAGCAAGCAGTGGATCCGACTCCTCGTAGACAGCCTGTCACTCAAGCTGCCCTGCCCTTAAATAGGCGTAACTTTGGGCCCAAACAGGGGAGTTATATCATAACATCAGCAATATTGTCTATAGTTTTACATGACTAGTGGTTCCATGTTGCACTGAAACAGCTGCTTAATCATTCGAGCAGTTAACAGACAGAAAATGCTGCTTTTGTATTGTATCGTGCATCATCATTGATCGAACGTGTTTTGGTTTTACTGGACAAAACAAGCACCTTGATGTTGTCACCTGGGCTGTGGGGACTTGCAGTAGACATTTTTCACTTTTTTCTGATATTTGATTGACTAAATGATCAGTCAACCCTTTGAAACCTGGATTGCCGTCACTTTTCTTGTGCTGCTTTCAGATGCCTTTCGCAAGTATTTAACTAATGCTAGAAATAACTGGTATAATGAGTGGTGGAGATAATCATAAGTTGCAGCCCTAGTTTCCATGAATGGTTGTTTTGTCCTTTGGATGAGGATAACCATTAAAATTCAGGCAGAGGGGCATTCAAGCATTTTTTTTAAGACAGCATCCTCATCTTGCTGAAGGATTGTTTTAAATAAATTGCCATATTTACCCCCAGCTTCTTCCCATTTGACAGTTTCAGTTTTTGTGTTTTTGCTCTGCACGTCAGGACAGACCGTCATGACTCTTGTTCCAGAAATAATTGCCTCCTGTCATCTCATTTGTCCCCAGTATTCCATGTAACTAATTAATTTGACTTCTCTGTTGTGTTTGCTGCTTAAAAAAAGAGAGGCTTGTTTCCAGTGATGTTTTGTTGGTGCAATATGATTTGAACACTGCTTTATCTTCATTTACAGCGTCTTCCAAGATGAAGATGCAAAAGCCGAATCGTCTTTGCACAGAGTGTTACTGTGCTGTACCTTGTTTGCAGCTCATTTGCAGTTTAAGTGGTTGTTTGGCCATACAGGCCTGCGGCAAAGTAATCTGTCAGAAGCTTACATTGTGTGTTGGAGACACACAGTGCGCACACACACATGCAGGGTGAATGAAAATGTGCGATTTACATACATATCCTCAGGTTAGCGCAGCCCTGCTAGTGTGGCCTCGTACTCCCACTATTATAGCCGAGGGTCACTGCTTAGTGCTTTATGTGTTTTCACTCAACAGCTGGGGCTTTACAGGGAATTCATATCGTCCCTTAACAAGACCTCTCAGAGAAGCGTTACACATTCCTGCACTCTTAGAAATAAACGTGCTAATGAGAGCCATGCAAGGTTCTTTGGCTTGTTGCCATAGGAGAACCCTCTGTGGTTCCTGGAACCCTTTCATACACCTTTTTCCACGACGTTAGCTCTTGCTCTTAACCCGTGTTTCCACCAGATTTGAGTGGAACCACTGTAATCAAGGATGTGTCATCAGCAGAGGGCGTTACACAATGCACATCGTAGCAATGGGGCAGATTGCACTGATCACCTGAGAGCATTTGTTCTGTTATTACAGATATTTGATTTTTCATGAGACCACTGGACACTGTTTTCCTGACGATTTCTCCAGTAACGTCTCAACTATAGCCTTCACCATCTTCTCTTTCCTGTCTGTAGTATACGACACACCCACTGATGTTGTCATGGTTCTCACCTCAGGTTATGAAAGGCTTACTGTTATTTGGTTCCAACTGCGAACCAAATTTTCAGCTTCCGAACAAATTTATTTTTGAAAATGCTCTAACGGTTCAAAATTAGGTACAGGAACCAGAGCAGAACCTGTTCCATGTTGGTGCAAAAGGGGTATCAGAGGGTTCTACCTGGAACCCAACATAAAGGGTTATACCTAGAACAATCTGTGTCAGGCACTACCCAGAACCTCTCATGGGAGGTGCTACAGAACCCTTTTATGGTGTAATGGTTCCACACAGACCCGTCAGATGCCTCTTTTCCACCAACATGGAGCAGGTTCTGTTCCAATTCCTGCACCTAGTCTTGAACTGTTCTGAGCATTTCGACCACAAATGAAGTGGTTCGGAACCCGTAAAGTTGGTTCTTAGCTGGATCAAAAAAAAAAAAAGTTGGTTTCTTTTTCCTGAGGTGTGAACCATGATAACATAAGTGGGTGTATCACATTCTACAGGTTGGAAAGAGATGATGAAGAGATGTTAAATAAGATATCATTGGATAAAACAAAGTCTGCACTTGATCCATGCTTGTGTTTTGGATAAAAACAAATATCCTTGATAACAAAACGAATGTTCTCAGGTAATCTGCTGTTTTACTCTATCTATCTACTTCTGTTGTGCAACGCCCTCTGTTGATGACACCTCCTTGATTACAATGGATTATAATGGCAAGATCTCAACAAGGTTCCAAGATTCCTGAAGAGAACTGGTTTAAGAACGCACCCAGAGGGGCTCTAGAAATAGCAGTGACTGCATTAACCATGGATCTCTCTCAGATAGGTTAGCCAGGGGTCAGGCAACCACATCCTGCAGCTTTAGGCTTGATTGGTGCAACCCACAACACTCATGGTTCATCTTTTTAGCAGATGGGGATTTCACAAAATCACAACTGTTACTACAGCCTTTACTATTGTAGTGGTGCAGTAGGGCTGAGAACCGAAATGTGGTTGTAAATTAGAACCACCAAATGCACCTGAACAGAACAACATCTGAAGTTTGTATTAGGTCATAAAAACATCGATACTTAATGATCGGTGTCTGAGCCCCATCACATTTTGCTGCCACATTGCTAAGCTAAATGACGCAGCACCACAGCAAGAAAAAGAAACATATCATTGGTTGATGCTTCAGCGCGTAATTGGAGTAGGGTTGCAGCTGTATACTGGTTTCAAGGTAAACTGTGATATTAAAATTGATGTTTATCATACCATGTACATTTGCTTATCTACAATACTGAAATACAGCTGGAGAGAAAATCTTAACTTTAAGTCATATTCAAAGGGCAGACTTTTTACACATACTTCCTTTAAAAAATGGTTTCAAGTTTCAAATATAGTAATAAAACGTTTGTTTAACCAAACATAACCCTTCCATTTGAATTCCTTTAAGGATCTTTCTGACTGATAATAATAATTCTGTAATACTGTGAAACCGCAATATTTTCTGAGACGATTATTGTACTATGAAAATCTCATACTGCGCAACCCTACATTGAGTGCTAAAAAAAGTTTAGGCCATCTCATCTATCGCCCCTTGGCAGCGACCACTGCTGGGCGCCACTTTGTAGCTTCACACACACAGGCTTCCATTTGAAAATGAATTGTAGCCTGTTGCTGTGTCGCTCATAGTGTGAACGCAGCATAAGTCTTAACAACGCTTGAAGAATGCATTCTTCAAAAAAGGGTTCTCAATGAAAACCTAAAGCCCAGCTCAGAGCAAAGATTCATGACGAGACGAGTTGAAGCTTGCAGCTACTTGCAACGGACCGTTCTGCAACGTTCTAAAAACCTGCCAGTTCACACCAATGCAGCTAGATAAGATGGTGTATCATCTCTATGCAACACCTCTGTTCTCATTTGCAGCTTGTGGCTGAATATAATTTGTCGCTTCTAAAATTTGAATGAGGATAGTGAGTGATAGTGAGATACTGGCTACAGCTGCATTTGTAGTAGTGATGGAATGGTGAAAAACATTAAACGAGCATCAGATGGACTGTGTTCATAATAAAAACACCACAATAATATAAGTAAGCAGCGCCAATTAATGGCTGGGGGACAGAGCACGTTCCGCAGCACGTTAACATGCCATCTGTGTTCATTTTGACTTCACTACAAGCCAACTGGCCGTAGAAACAAGTGACGTGCTTTATGTTCTAAAACCAGACACCGACAGTTTGACCAGCTGAGTTGCAGGTGACACCATCAGCCGGCTTGAGTCGAGCTCAGACCGGCCTGTTCGCACCGCTGCAACTTTCTGCAACGTTCTTAAAGGGCGTGTCTCGTCGCAAATCTTTGATCTGACCTGAGCTTTAGTCTACAAAGAACCCTAGAAGAACCTGTTCTTCAAAAAAATTGGTTCCTCAGAAGCAGATGCTTCTGGGTAGACCCTCAGCCCGACAGCAGGAACCCTTGTGGAACCCTTATTTCTAAGAGTGTACCTAAATGCACATTAGCTCTCCCAGATACCCCCCTCTATGTATCATCACAGCTTCTATCTGATACACTGTGTCTGTCGGAGGCTGTAGCTGGCCTCATAGATTAGGAGCGCGGACTGATCAAACACAGGCTTTCAAACCAAAAATCAATTTGTTTGAGCTCTTTGATTGATGAAAAAGGACTGTGTGTGTTTTTCTCCTTAAGGGATTTAGATGGAGACAGGGATGCATTTGAGGAGTTGTGCATGAAAGCACATGAACACAGAAACACACACACACACGCTTTCTCACTCAGGTGTTGGTTTAATGAACACAGTTTCTGCGTTTGCACAAACTGCCTCAGTGGGGCCCTGTGAATAAGCACTTTGATGAAATATTAATTAAAAATATTACTTTTTAAACACCATACTTTGATCAGAAATTCTAGTAGCTGTTTAATTTGTTCAACAATAACGTGCTTTAATTAATTGGAAATCATTCTGTAAGAGTATTGGCCTCTTGACTCGGATATGATGGTCCATCCGTGATGATTTGGCAGCTTTGAAAATGCTGAAAGACAAAGAGCGGTGTCAATCAGAGCCGGAGAAACCACAGAGAGGATTGAGAGGCTCCAGCCAATGAGAGCTCAGAAGCACTAAGCCATGCCCACTGCACATCTGTACAATGACGTCAGAGTCCAGTGCACTGCAGCACACAGGGCTTAGTTGCCTCTGATGGCAAAGATCCTGCACGTCCACAGTGTGTAGTGATGCTGCAGCAGGTCGGGCAGTTTGTTACAAGTGAGGACACAGAGCAGCAGAGAAGTGAAACGCTGGTCTTTTATTCCTTTGAAACCCTAACTTCTCAAATAATAATAGCTCCAATTTGTCCCAGTGTTGAACTGTAGCGATGTTTTTTTTTAAAAACTGAACATCATTATCCCTGCCAGTCTGGAAAACTGAACACTTTGACCACATTGATTGATTTTATGCAACACAAAAGCGCTTTTGCAAGTTTTAGCTCCTTAATAATTAAAGTTTGAATGTCTTTTTCGAATGTTCCAGGCAGCCATTGATTTCTGTTCTCCTCTTTGTGGAGATCAGTTATCAGACTGAACATGGTGAGCCCAGCAGGATCACAGGACACATCCAGACTGGATGATTTTGCGCCTCATGATTTCAGTTCAGTGCCAGTAGGGCTGCTCCTGATGAAGAATTTTCCTCGTCGACCAACAGTCGTCATTTAGGCCCATTAGTCGACTAGTCTCCTGCATGTTTACTATATTAATTTAATTATTAAATGATATATTTTGGAGGTTTGAGTTGAAGGTGTGAGAAAGAATAGTATCAGTAACATTGTTAACACTGTGCTACATTACAGAGAAATACAAAACCGTACTAATGACCCTTCATTAATATAGGCCTATATTTTATCTCCAAGTGCACGTCACACACTGAGCGAGCCGCCTGTTAATGACGCTGTGGGCTAATGGGCATGTAGCTACTTCCATGTTTCAGATGATACGTCATGTTTGTAGTCGACCAATGGAGATGAGTTTACATATCACCTTGGGTTCGTCCTTCACCTTCTCAAAATGATCCCACACTTTGGATTTCCTGCCCGACATGTTAATAACTAGCCTGTGGAATAACCGCAGGTACCAGTCCTGGAAATTAGAGGCTGTACACATGCTGCGTCTTGAACCGCCAGGAAAACACAAAGTCAGGCACTGGGTGCTACTCTTGTGCCTATTTTGTGCCAGCTTTCAAGAGCACGGCGGCAGGTTGTGTCTGAGATTGCTAGCAGCCTTAACAAGCACTGTGTAGCCTATTTACCTGAAATCCTGAGAGCACAGCTGATCTTCTTCCAGGAGCTGTTTGTAAGTGTGTAGGCCTATCGTCTGTGGGACAGATGTAAAGCTCTGGGTAGCCCTGCGCTAACATGATCAACTTTTCCATATTCATCACCGACTGAGGGAAGAAGGGAAAGATATCTGTCAGCCCTGACTTGCTGACCAGATCCGCAAACTTTCTGTTGCTGCCTTTACACAGCTTAGACCTGGTGCTACCGCTGGACACCAGCCTGCTGTGACACCCAGTGCATCACAGAAATCTGTGACCTGTCAGATACTATGACCCAGTACCAGACTTTGGGAAGTTATTAGCTAGTTGGGGTTTATGGGCTGGGTCACAGACTCTGATGGGTCACAGATTTCAGTGTAACACCAGCTGTGGAGGGTTTGCGTTGGCTAAATTCAAGCTTCTACAGCCACCATTTGAAGGTTGGTTTATAGAGCTGCTGACAGCTCTCCTCCTTTCGAAGCAGTGAACAGCAGTGGGAGCGAGGCGGAGTGACTGTGGGGTGGCTAACTAGCTAATCGTTGTCTCATTTGGCGAGGTATGACAAGCGTAAAAATAAGGTAGTCATTGAATGTTACGTTTGGTTTCAGCAGATGAGACTGAAGCTTCCCTCCCACTGTGCCCAGGTTTTGTCAGCCAATCAGATGCCTGGACTGTAGACCCCATCTGGAGCGTCTCTGCCCGGCTCTCTCCTGACACCGCTCTGGGTAGATCAGGAGGTAGTGATCTAGTCCCAACATCCATTTCTCTGAAAAAGATGGAAGATGATTTTTGACACCTTTGTGCTCCCATCTTTAATTTTGTACATATCATTGTTCCTAAGTGTCTTTTCTTCGGCTTTTACTTTATCGTCACAGTGTAGGGGTGAGCCCACACTGGATACCTGGTATTACAGCACAGTGTGAGCTTGAGGAGCAGTCTGAATTATTTTTGGGTCAGGAGTGCAAACTCAGCTCAGGCTGGTTAATGGGATCCGCTGCTCCACAGCTGGAAATGCTGTTAACCTGCGATGTAAAGAGCAAACACTTTGAAGTTTCCCAGAACCAAATCCCTCCTAAGAGTGTGAGGCTCGCTGTGAGTTCAACCCACTCAGCTTAATCAAGCTCACTGAGCTGTGTCTAACAGTACCAAATCAGGCCAGAGCACCGACCGCTTGGGTCGTTCCTATAGTGACTAAACTGGATTTGATCACTGAAGAAAAGCTGAACACTTTGCTTTTTGATCCAATTATCACATTCCACCTCATCAGGATACACGTTCACTTGAATGCTTTCACATAGTTCAGCGGAACAAAGAAAATAATGTCATTTTTAAGGTGTTTTTTTTTTCTCCTCAAGATGGCTCTTGGTAGTTAGGATAGAGAGTTGGATCAAACCATTCAGCAAATGTGGATTACTCTCATGAAAAGACCACTTGACGAGAAAAAAAAAAATGGATGAAAAGTGGAGATGTGTCACTGCTGGTTGGAAGTCTGTAGAAGGGGAAGTGATTTTCTTCATGTAAAATTGCAGATAAAAGCCGCTTCTAGGCAGTGTGCTTGTCTTAAATTGGCTGAGGCAGTTGTATTTCATAAAAACTTAAAAGTGCGTCAGCAAAAAAACAAAAAACAAATCAATATGGGCCAACTGCATGGGAACATGGCAGGTCTGAGGAAATGCTTCTAAAGCAAGAGCCTGTACTTTATTTATCTTTACTTATGTTACTTGCTTTATTTTATTTTACTTTAGATCTGCTGTACTTTATTGTTTCCCATTTTTCTTTACTTTATGTTACTGTACTTTATGCATTTTCTATACTGTATGTTACTGTTCTTTATTTTATTTTTCTATACTTTATGTTACTGTACTTTATTTTATTTTTCTATACTTTATGTTACTACTTTATTATACTTTACTTTATGTGTATATCTTTACTTATGTTAGTGTATTTTAAGCTTTATGTTACTGTTATTTTATTTTATTTTTCTTTACTTATGTTACTGTACTTTATTTTATTTTTCTTTACTTTATGTTACTGTACTTTATTTTATTTTATTTTTCTATACTTTATGTTACTGTACTTTATTTATTTTTTTTTTACTTTATGTTACTGTACTTTATTTTATTTTTCTTTACTTTATGTTACTGTACTTTATTTTATTTTATTTTTCTATACTTTATGTTACTGTACTTTATTTTATTTTTCTATACTTTATGTTACTGTACTTTATTTTATTTTTCTATACTTTATGTTACTGTACTTTATTATATTTTTCTTTACTTTATGTTACTGTACTTTATTTATCTTTACTTATGTTACTGTGCTTTATTTTATTTTTTTTACTTTATGTTACTGTACTTTATTTTATTTTTCTTTACTTTATGTTACTGTACTTTATTTTATTTTTCTATACTTTATGTTACTGTACTTTATTATATTTTTCTTTACTTTATGTTACTGTACTTTATTTATCTTTACTTATGTTACTGTACTTTATTTTATTTTTCTTTACTTTATGTTACTGTACTTTATTTATCTTTACTTATGTTACTGTACTTTATTATATTTTTCTTTACTTTATGTTACTGTACTTTATTTATCTTTACTTATGTTACTGTACTTTATTTTATTTTTTTTTTTACTTTATGTTACTGTACTTTATTTTATTTTTCTATACTTTATGTTACTGTACTTTATTATATTTTTCTATACTTTATGTTACTGTACTTTATTTTATTTTTCTTTACTTTATGTTACTGTACTTTATTTTATTTTTCTATACTTTATGTTACTGTACTTTATTATATTTTTCTTTACTTTATGTTACCGTACTTTATTTTATTTTTCTATACTTTATGTTACTGTACTTTATTTTATTTTTCTTTACTTTATGTTACTGTACTTTATTTTATTTTTCTATACTTTATGTTACTGTACTTTATTTTTGAATTTTATTTTATTTTACTTTACTTCATTTCACTTTACTTCACTTTACTTCATTCTACTTTATTTTATTTTTCTTTACTTTATGTTACTGTACTTTATTTTATTTTTCTATACTGTATGTTACTGTACTTTATTATATTTTTCTATACTTTATGTTACTGTACTTTATTATATTTTTCTTTACTTTATGTTACCGTACTTTATTTTATTTTTCAATACTTTATGTTACTGTACTTTATTTCAGGTAAGACGCCTCATAATGGTCAGCTAAATGTATTTGGTTCCAATCGATATATTTACCCATAAAAACACCTGTAAACCTTCATGTTGTGATCAATATTTCCTCCTACAGCCGCTCTGCACATGAAATGGAACAGCAACATCACTCCCCTCCCCCCTCTGAGTGAACACACGAGGCCGTCGTTCACACATAGTGTGTTCAGACAGTGATAACTTCTCATCTTGTTCCACAGAGAAAATTGCCACAGTTAAGGAATTCAAGCGGCCCTCTCCTCCTCCAATCAATACAGAGCTACACTGCAAAAAATACACACCTATGACAACATGCAAGTCATTTAATAATCAAGGTTAGATATTTAAAACTGTGTCTGTATCTCCTAGCTTTATCTCCAAAGCAGAATATACTTAGGAGTATTGTTACTTTAACAACAAGAAATAAAAAACAAACAAGTTTAATATTAATTTTATTAAGAAATTTGGCTTTATTTTTGTTTTAATTCAGGACTTTTTCTGCTACGAAAGGCAGCCCCACACTGCTATTCAACAATAATCATAGTTATTAATAGATGTAACAAATTGCCATTAATGTTACTGGTGGCTTTGGGTTTTACTGCAGTTCAGTATTTGGTTTGTGCAAGCGGTGTTGCTGTAGACCAGCACAAGTCATTGCTGCCTGACTGCTGTTGGTACAGTCAATGTCAAACACTGCTCTGCGTCTCTATTTTATTTCTTTCAAATGTATGATAAAATGGAAAGCAAGGATGTATGTGTACTGTGTAGGCTAAGTTACTGTCGATCATTATTGACCGTTTCAAGGTTTCCTTCAGTTGCTAGGAAACAACATCACCGTTCCATCTAAACTTCCAGTCCAGCCAATACTGCATGTAATAGCATATGAAACACTGACCTTGAGTCCTCTTAAGGTGAAGAACACACTGGGGGAAACACCAAAATCAGCTTTGGACCTTGCTCAGGACCTTGCTGTTCAGTCTAAGTAGTCCTTTGACAAAGTATAAACTTGAGGTTAGAAATTAAGGTCCAATGAACCAGCGCAAAGTGTGAATTGTAGCAGTCATACCAAAGAAACAGACACCTTAGGTAAACCCAAAATTTTTGCAATTTTTTGCTGTTGGCTAGCAATTGTTAGCTTGTTCAAGCTAACAATTGCTAGCCAACAGTTAACAGAGGGAGAGCAGTGCATTGGTATTTGTGTATAGGCCCATTTCCACTGAAGAAGTTCCTGGTACTATTTGGGGGGCAGGAACTACCACAGGAACGTCCTCTTGCTCGGTCCTCTCAACCGCCGTGTCTCCGCTGAGAGAGCGGAGTAGGAGGAAGGTTCCTGTAAAGTTACTGGGCTCTGTATGTGATGTAATCGTTGCGTGACCATTTTGACCGGGGCGACGTAGTGGAGCATGGACGCCGTTAGCCGTTAGCGGTGTCTGTAATAACTCCGGTCACGGTCCATGAAAAAAATATTTTTCCAGCGGATGTCTTAGTTACAACATGATTGAGCTAACTAGTACTAGTTAGTAGTAGTTTCATGTCATACCCGACAACGGGAGGCTTTTAAGAGATGACATCCTGATGTTAGCTTTGCTGCTGCTGTTAGCTGTCCCTGTCAGCTGCAGCCACTGATGCTTTCTAGACATCGTGATTTCCCAGAACTGAATAAATACCACACATATCAACACAAAACTGCTTTGCTAGCTCAATCATGTTGTAACTAAGATATCTGCTGGAAAAAATATTTTTTTCACGGACCATTTATTGAGTTGTTACAGACACCGCTAACAGCTAACAGTTAGCCTAGCTAAACTACAATAGCCATGTTGTTATTTACAAAACGTCACATCCCGCCTTGAGTATATCCAGTCAGCACCAAGTAATCCCCAAGCCCCAGCCAGGAGTCTTTCTGGGCCGTTCTGAGTACCTAGCCTACTCCGAGGCAGGGACTTGTTTAGCCCCTGTAAAAGTTCTGGAACTCTGTCCTTCGGGGTGGTTCCTGCAGTGGAGACACGCACCAACGGCCCCGGCCCCGTAAAATTACCCCGAAGTTCCTGCAGTGGAAACGGGCCTTATGCCGTGTGTTTTTCTTCATTCTACTAAAACATTGCGTAACTTACCAGTAATGTAACGAGTGCTATGTACCCTGGAGTTTCGTAATGATGTCCACTTCTTTGGTGTGACCACTGCCATCCACCCTTTGCACTTGTTTTATTTCTAACATAAAGTTTGCGTCTTGTCAAAGGGAACAACCTACCATTGAGCAGCAAGGTCCTAAAAGTAATTTTGCCATTTCCAACAGTGTGTTTTTCAGCTTCATATGCTGTTTAGATGCAGTAATGGCTTTTCTCAGCAACTAATTGACACCTCAAAACAGTCTTCAGTTTTTGTTAAGTGTAAGCGTGTCATAAAAACAAATCATAGTGCGGGATGTCACAAAAAATTCATAGTGTGTGCACTTTTCATCATGTGCCAGCTCTCTAAATGGCACTCCGTCATCAAAACCTTCCTATCTTAGGTTTTTGTTTTTAACTGCTCTAAAATGGTTGGTTTCGGGGTGCTTACTAGCTCACCTGGGAGAGCAGATTCCCCTTGTACAACCCTTTTTGTACAAGGGGAATCACTGTTTCAACTCTCCAAAAATATGATCATATTTCTGTCTACTGCTGACACTGCCAGACCATCACAAAGGGGCGGGGCTTAGTGGAAGGTCACTTGAAAATGGGGCCCCCCAATCTTAAATATGTGGTTACGGCCCTGTGTTTTCATGACTTTGTACCTAGTAAACAGTTTTTACAGTGTAAAAACAGAGTGAACGTGTGTCTCTGCTGCACCCGGGTATGTTGTTGGCTGAGCCGTGTCGTGATGCTCTGACTGATTATTGGTGAAGCCGGAGGAGGAGGAGGAGGAGGGAGGCGATAATCCGCGCACAGACGGACCCATCCGAGCCGCTGCCAGAGCTGCTTGCAGCGGGCGTCGGGGCACCATGGAGCCGCTGTCTCTCCGTTTTACTCTCCAGGCAAATCGCTCGAAGGACACACAGCATAGTCACCTACATGCGTGAGGAGGGCACATTTAAATCAGCCCAGAGAGTGTCCTCGTTTCCTTCTTTCTTTCCCTCGGAGCGTCGCTGCGCATCTCCATCTCCACCTGAGCTCTCCACCGTCTGATGCCGGGAGCGCAGCATCGGGTCAGGGGCTGATCCGAGCGCTCGCCTCCTGCCTCGGGTCGCTTTTAAGAGTTTCCGTGAAGCACACTGCGTCTGGCTGATACAGCTGTGGATTGTTGGCCCATCAAAGGGATTATGATTTTCTCAGACATGAGTACGGGGACCAACTCCCCGAAGGTGCACCCGCCGAATGGGACGAGGTTTTACACATTTCAGGCAAGTTCACAGTGGATTTTTTATCCCTCTGGTTCATAACTCAGATGTTATAGCAGTTGATGCTTTCTTCTCCTGGCAGCTCTTTGTTGATGCTTTGTGGCTGTTATTGTGGCATATTTAGGGGTGTTGGCACGCATAGGATTGCCTGCAGAGCACTGGTTGTTGGGTGTTTCCTACCTGCGTGCATGTGCAGACCCTCAGACTCCCATGATGGCTCAGTCCTAATTTTGCACGACTTTGTGTTGCATTTCAGTCCACTGCTTTTTTGCATTTTAGCTGGAAAAAGGGAGACATGCTCTTTCATAATGCCTCGTTGCATAAAGTGGATGCTAAGGAGTCCATATGTGCACCCAGTCATCATAAAAACATACCATAAGGGACTATTTTTATATACTTTAAATCTTAAAAGCAGAATATCACAGAAGAGTTGTAATGGCTTCACACTTCAGCTTGTTAAATAAAACATCTGAGGGTGAAATTGTGAGATCTTCATACTGTATAATGATGTTCAATTATTCAAGCTTAGCCCACTGTATCTCACCCTCTGTGTATCTATATTTGAATTGTGCTCTATTATATTCCTCTTGTTTCTAAAGAGAAATAAGGACACGTGCACAGTGCCCTACATTGATCACTGTAGGCTGCCCGTGCATATTTCAGCTCTGCCCAGAGCCTGTGCATGGCAATGAAGCGGTGTCAGTGGGTATTGATCGAGCGTGTTCCCTGTGACTCTTGTAACTAAGCCAGCACTTTCTGTTTTTTACTGTGGGTGGAAGAAAGGAGGGGAAGGAAATGTTTCAGCGAGTGAGATTTTGTTATTTTTCGCAGCAAGTCTTCAAGAAGCTGCTGGTTGCACCGTGACAGGGAGCAAGGAAAAATAAAAAGGTGATGATGGTTGGAGTTTTTTGCATCCAGGTGCAGTCAGCGTGATTTCAGAGGCTGCTGCTTTTGCTGGAGATGAGTGGAAAGTGGTTTGTGGGTTGCTTTTCAAGTGAGCTGGAGTGCTGATGGGAGCTCAGATGAGATGTTTATGTCGAAATACACCTGCCTCATCAGTCTAATCACAATCTGGGGCAGCGACAGAGCCGAGCATCTCATCCCTACTTGCAGGTTTTTACGTATTTGTTTTGCCAGTGCTGTGATGTTTTCAGCAAAGAAAGGCCGGGGGCTGCAGAAGCCCAATAAGCCACAATATCATTATCTCTGCCTCTTAAATCACCTCTTCCGATATCATGTTCGTCCGCCCTCTAAGTGCACAGCCACTGTGACTTTCCCAGTTGAAGATTTTTCCCTTCAGTGTCGGGGCATCATAAACCTCACTTTGCCTTTTCATGTCAAATCATTAGTGAGGAAAAACTCCCTGAGGGCTCGTACCTGTTGGAAGAAGCTCCTCTGATATCTCCAAATCAAAGGCGTCCTCGCTCACAGATTATAGTCCCGGGAAATCCCCATAAAAAGTCACTATCAGGCTGCTTCTGTACACATAAATCACAATTCATTTTCCTCCACCCCTGAGGTGACATAAGATCTATCATGCTTGGTTAGGGACTGTAAAAAGCATGCATCGCTACATTGAGCCGTGCCAAATCAGTACGTTCTCGTCAGATTGTTTACCAACACCTAATGATATTCACATTATCAGATTGCCCTTCCGAGTTTGCAATTATAAAATCGAGCGAGGCAAATTGAATTAAATTGCAAAGTAGGTGCCTTTTGAAGACTCGGCAGCTCCGTAGGGGTCATGAAGTTGTTGGGTTCCTTTAGTGTTCAGTGCCAGACTCTGCAAACATGTACCCAGAAATGTCAGAGTTTGCTTAGTTCGGGAGCTCGCTAGTCTGCGACAGAGCTGTGTCTACAGTCTCTGCATCTTGCTCCGACTCTCAGCAGATATCTCCTTTTTATATCTTCCATTTAGAAGCAACAGAGGTGGCACAATGTCACGAAACACAGAGACGAGGAGGGCAAAACAGTGTTCCCCCCCTACGCTAACCTGTAGTTTTGTAATCAACAGAGAAGTCTACACATTGCCAGAGAGACAGTAAAACATGTTCACTACGATGTATGTTAGGCTCATTTTCAAGCTCATACATGTACTTTGGGTTTCTACTAGAACATGTTTACATGTTTTAATGTTCAAAAAGCACTTTATTTTCCTCATACTGTGTGTGTTTGAACACCTGTGTTCACTCTCTGTTTGAAACGCTCTGTTTTAGCGCCTGTCTCTTTAAGACACCCTCCTCAAAAACGCTCCGATTGGTCAGGGTTTTCCAGGTTTCGGCATCTCTGTGTCTCTGCACCGTCATTGCAGAAGTGGAGTGACTGTAACAGAGAATAGCAGCATTTTGTACTGTGAAAAATGACCAATAAAATCTTGTAAACACAACTGGACTTGTCCTAGCAGGAATATGATCCAAAATCGGGAGAAATTAGCCAAAGAGTACATGTTTCTCTGATGCTAACATGTAGCTACATGTAGCAGTGTACTTGCAGCCTGAATATAACACTTCCTGTGCCTAAAAACGACTAATGACGGCTTCTGTATACACCCGGACATGTTCCAGCAGAGATATGATCTGATATCAGGGATAAATTAACAATGTCAGCAACCTAGATGACATGTTTCCCTGATGTTAGCATGTAGCTAAATGTAGCACTGTCGGCTACATAATGTAAACACTTGCAGTAGCGTGCCTGGAGCAAATTATTATTATTTTTTTCCTTTTACATAATATTTACCTCATTATTTGAAACTTTGTAGATGTTTAATGTGACCATCCGACATTGTAACATTACATATAAGGCAGAAAATGAGGAACAGCAACATAGGTCCCTGTAATGTCATGTTCAGCATCTTATTTTAGTGTGTTAGCATGGTTATGTTTAGTGATAATCAATTGACACAGTTGCTGAAATATTTATTTAATATATAATTTATTTATAAGTTCTTTCACACTAGGGCATGAACCTGGATATGCATATGGATATAGGGCTGTCAAAATTGCTCAAAAATGACGTTCGAATATTCCTTCTAAAAAATAACTCATAGGTTCGAACCATTCGAAAAAGTTTTTTTCGCATTATGTCGAGAAGAGGGCAAACTAATACAAGGAAATATACTTGTATATGTATTAATACAAGGACACATAACTCCTTGTAGGTATTTTTATTTCAACATAAATGTTTTGTACATACCTACACATTAAAACACATAAAACACATAAAACAATTATCTATAACATTACATTATAAACAACCAGGGACCTCTCGCTCGCCCCCTCTCTCTGACCCGTCAGACCACACCACCCGCAGAAGCGCTGCGAATAGCCTCGAAGCGCCGAGTAGCGAAGCCAGTTTCCTTTCGGCGCCCATGTTAACTGATCATCCACACCAGCTGCGCCGCGCCGCGCAGCTCTGTGGCCGGCTCGTGCCCTGCAGCGATCGTTTCAGCGTCTGGCCCAGGCCAACGGCCACTCGCAAAGAGGACAGCTGCGGTGGAGTTTTTTTTCCCTCCACAATCGAATATCAATTTTCACATTCGAAGGTCAATTTTTTTTCAATTTCGAATTTAGAATATTCGTTGACAGCCCTAATTAGGGGTGTGCCATATCATCTTGTTCACGATAATACCGATATAGTTTTTAATACCATATGAAAGATTCATATCGTGATACTCGTGATATTTCGGCTTGTTGACATAGTGACATCGTACTGTTACCCATGGCGACAACAAGCATGGCTTAAAGTGAAATTATTACCAACTCCACAGTGGTTCCAAAAAGAGGAGCAGCTTCAGTAGTGTGGAATAAACTGTGGCGTCCTGAATGTTTTATGAACAGCCCCGGACTTCTCAGACTCTTAGTGACTTACCACTCAGAGGGAACTCTGTCAGCGGCTCCTCTGGCAGCAGCACAGCGTCTCTCCTTCTTCTCTCTTGGCGTGCACACACAGGAGTCGGTGTCTTCAAGTGATTTTGTCATAAAAAAACTACAATATGTGAATGTGTGATAGTTCTGGTATCATAACAGCCTGTCACAGGTTACAGCGTGATGATTAGAGGAGACATGTCGCCCACCCCTACTGCACAGACCTAGCAAATATTGGTACACTGTAGTGTGTATGCCTCAGTTTAAGCCTTTTGTGTGTGTATTTGCTGGTGCTGGAGTGATATCCAATCAGATTCCTCCCATGGGAGAGGTTTGTTGGCAGTGCTCTGAACCCACTGGACCATATTAGTGGGTTCACAGCAGAGTCTTAGCCACGAGTCTCTTTGATGTGACACAAGTTTGTAAAGTCCAACAGATACACGCAGCCAGTTGTTATAAAAACAGGAAAAGCCAGTGTAATGTCTTTATCAAGTGACACTTCACGGAGTTGTTCTGGTAAGAGGCAATTGGAGAAACAGCGTGTGCAGTGTTTCTGCTCCCTGGACGATTTTCTGGTGAGATGAATGCAGTTGTGGGGTTTTAAAAATCAGCTCACTGAGTGTAAAAGTTGAGCGTGAATGTTCAAACACGCAGACTCTAGTGTTTGGACTCTGGAGACTGTCGCTTGTTGAAACTGCAAAATAGCATCTTTCATTTTTAGTAAGTGTCACTTTATAGAGAGTGCATTTATATTTAGTTCAGCCCTGGATCTTTCCTTTGTTAGATTATTAGCTGCTTTGTCCACGTCCTTGTATTTAATATCCCATTGTTCCCATCCAATAAGCTGCCAAAGTGTTTGTCAGGGTTGAGCTACCTGAAAAATGAGATATAATTGTTGCCCAGTGTTTGTCCTTGGTTGTCAAATTAGCGCTGCATGTGATTAGTCTCTTCAGCTGCCTAAAGGCCGCTCCCTGGCCTCCTGTCTCTGTCTAAAATGTATTGTTTTCCACACGGCCCGTGCAGCTCGTCACCTCCAGCAGTAGAAGGTGTATTACAGCGAGAGGATCATACTGTACTGTTAATTGAAAGAAATTGGATAACAAGAATGAGGTAACACTGACTGAATCTAATCAGGGCTGAGGCAAAGTCACGCCAAAGTTGGCAGCCAACTTTCAGACAGATTCTCAGATACATTTTAATCGTCCCTGCGGCCTTTTTGTACAAAAGCATCCCTCTGGCCGGCCGGTAATGTGGAGAGGAAGGAAATGAGCTGCTTCTCGCCGCTCTCCTTCAAAGTAATCCTCTCTTTTTGCAGTGAATTGGCATTTTGGAAGTTTATGGCGGCCGCAGGGGACTTTGGCTAAAGAGCTGCTGTTTGGGGTCGGATTCGTCTGCGAGCATCTGTCCTCAGTGCTCTGTTTGTAAGCACGGCCATGGCGCGGGCCAACCCCACTTAATCAAACCGTTAAAGCCGTGACTCGTGTTGGCGCTCCCTTCTGACAGCCTGACTGAGAGTTTGCATTCTGGGCTCGACAGAAAAGACGGATGACAGGGCCGCGCACGCTGATTAAAAAGTGCTACTTCTCATTTAGCCTGGTGCTCACCTCCACACGGGGACATTCACACTGAAGCTCGGAGTCGTCTGTCGTACGCTACTGAAGCTGAGAGCAGGAATGGCACACACTGTGCCTGTTATTCAGCTCTGCGTCTTCTGGTGCATAAATCACACACTCTCGCACCTTCACACGCACAGCTGAACACTTTCCCAGGCCCAATCATGCTCCCGGAGCAGGGAAGGTCTGTGAGACAGGATAAGTCATCTGGTGACACCAGACAGCAGTTTGAGTGACAAGTGAGCACCTAATTCTGCTGCACCCAGAGATGGCTCATCATGGCGATGCTTCAGCTGTCTACAGTCTACCTTGGTGTTTATTCTCTCATGGAAGGGAGCTGCATTTTCCGGCCTTTGTTCGTGAGGGAGTTTCTATTCCTGTGACCTTGTAGAAAGCTGGTGCCAAATAATTTACGACTAATTGAGAACTGATTAATCATTAAAGGTCCAGTGTGTAAGATTTAGGGTGATATGTAGACCCTTTTAGGGCTGACATCACAATGACGTCAGCTTGTTAGCTGGAGACAAAACCTGCCTCTCCCCCACAGGGCTGTCGGCTACATCGGAGTCTTAAAATGTCGTCTTGTTGTGTTACTGGGAGCTAGAGTAGAAGGAGTCATGGCTCAAAACCAGCCGCCACTGCCCATCAAGATTTTTTAGCACATTAGCTAACGTTAGCTTCGATAGCAAACAAACTGGAGGAAACTGTTCAAGTGTCGTCCTCCTTTGTAAGCTTCCTGTGACATCATCCATCCACTGAGTGAGAGCATACGGGTCGGCCAGTCTGGTCCCGTTGGTCGGTGTTTACTTTTGCAAGTAAGACCCACAATCCCGGGAGTGAGTGACCTGACATGGTGCGTTCATAAATTTGGTCTGACGCTCTACACTAAAATGAGAGCCCTGTTGGTCGAAGAAACGGAGCGTTATATTTCTTTATGAATTCACCAACAGTTGATCACACATTCACTCTGCTTGGGGCTCTGCTGCTCCGTCTCCACAGACAGAGTGCCCATTTATCTTGCAAGTGTACTCTTCTTCAGTGTTTTGTTTACTTCCTGGATTTTCCCCACATGGAAATTCTGACCAATCAAGAGCAGCTTTCTCACACAAGGCATTTGATCTGGTCCGCTTGTAAATGCTGCTGTGAGAACACGAACCAAATTAGTCCCCGATTCGGACCAAAGCAAGACAACTCTAGGTCTGAAAGCACCCTTAGACTTTTATAACATTAAACCTGATATCTTAAGGTTTAGAAGAAGATTGATTATTGAGAAAACAGTTGACGTATTAATCAGTGAAGAAGATCATGGTTATTTGCAGCCCTATAAATGTTTGAGAGGAATAATTATCGAGAGTCCCCATTTTCTATCATCTCTACTGAACCTACTGTATTCGTGACCTCTCGCTATCGACTGCATGTCAACACTTAATCTTGGAAATCCCCATTTGTGCAGCATGATGATGATGATGGGCTAAATGCAGGGTCCCGCCCCTGTGGTGATCTCCACGCATGTATCAAAGCGGACTGCGGTTACTCTACTCATCACATGACACCCGGATGGCGCTGATCCGGAGGGAAACATGTGGACGCTTTGTGTGACTTTTTTTTTTTTCACTGTTGCAAGCTGTGCATGCGCCTGATTAGCGAGGACTGTCTCTGCTCTTATTTGAATAGCGGTGTGTGCAGGTGTATCCACGGCAACATGTGATTATAAATGAAAACACACGACTGCAAAGAAACAGCAGCGATGCACTCTGAGGCGTACGCAGAAGTGGTAGCCTGTCACTCAAATGTAGATACATGTACACACACAGTAATACTCCCAGCTGTGGGAGTGAGCTTATCCCCCCCAGCTGTCTTACCCAGCGCCCTGTCACACCCTGCCCCCCCCTCACCTCCTCATATGCTCCGCCCTCCCTGTGTCACGTGTTCAGGGTCAGTTGGCGGAACAACAAAAGGTGGCTGTATGCAAATGAGCACAAACACGGCGAACTGATACACGGCCGGCAGATTGAAGCTGAGGTGCTTGACCTTTTATTTGTTACACTGGCACACGGTGACTGCTTACAAACGCCCCCCTGACACCCTCGCCAACACGCGGTCCTCCCCTCGGTGTCGGTTCCTGCGGCTGGTCTCCTGAGTGGTGTGTACTGTATACGTGTGTGTTGGAGGCATTTGCCCTATTTTCTTGGTCTTTTTTTAATCAGCCCTCGTGCATTTAAAATCTGGCCGGGGCAGATGGGGAAGGGAGTTTGACCCACTTTGATGGATTCCACACCGATTAAAAGGATGAGTGAGCTTTCGAAAGCAAGAGGCCCCTGTGTACGCGTGTGTGTTTGGGTGTGTGAACAAGGGAGAGGAGGAACAGAAGACTGTCTGTTTGTGTACCAGTGGTGTGTGTGTGTAACTGTAAAGCCTGTACCCTGTATGTAGCTGTGCTGCAGCTCTGTGCAGTCCCTCCAGGAATTTGTGGTTTGGTAACCGTACTGTAAGAACTGATACAAATCAGTTAATTCCCAGAGAGTGGTTAATTAATAAATACATGTTACAGATCATTAAGCCTCAAACCTCACAAACAGACTGTCTTGTAAGAACAGTGAAAGGACTTTGTTTCCCAGACAAGGTCATTATAGTTCATTAAAACTGAACTAAGAACTAAAATTAGGTGTAAAAAAACATTTTAGTTAAGTGAAATAAAAATAAAGCCCAGACTTTAGAAACAAAAACGAACTGAAATAAAAGAAAAATACACCGGAAATGTCTTCAGTTTTAGTCAACAGAACAAGCATCAGGAGGCAAGTGCGCTTGTGTTTATTGAGACTAGGATGCCTACATGACCGTGAGTCCAATGCCTTCATAAAGTGTTGTGTTTGTTTGGTAGTGCTTATTCTGAACTTAAATCTTACCCCTGACAAACACCCTCCTATTATAATAAAATAAAACTAATAAAGAAACTAATAAAACTGAACTAAAACAAACATTTTTAAACACTAAAAACTAAACTGAAATGAACTCTGTTAACTGAATTAAAAACAAATATATATAAACAAATATAAATCAATAATAAATGCGTGTCTTCTCAGGCAGCATTTGCCCACATGTTCAGTTTTGAAAGTTAACAAAACTGAACTAATTTCTACTCCGCTAACTAAAAATAACCAGCTGCTTCATGAAGCTTGCTGGCAGCACTACTTAGCAAGGTAGGAAGCATGAAGTTTGCTCCACAGACTGAATTTTGAGGAGGAAAAATTCAGAAGTATGTTGACCTTAGAAGTGGTTAGAAAGTTACTGAGGTCCCCAAACTCACTTTATTCTATCTTGAATTCATTATATGCGATAGGTTTGGGCTGTATTTATTCATGTATTTATTTATTTATTTATTCATTCATTTATTTATTTAATTATTTATTTCTATGCTGCCATATTTCCTAACAGTAACAGTACACAAAAATCATGGTATAAACCTTTGTTTTGGGTTCATGGTTTGATACATTTTCATTTATTTAAAAAAAAAACAGTAAATATCAATCAATCAAGTAAATATCAATCAATCAATCAATTTTAAGTCCAATATCACAAATCACAATTTGCCTCACAGGGCTTTACAGCATACGACATCCCTCTGTCCTTATGACCCTCACAGCGGATAAGGAAAAACTCCCCAAAAAACCCTTTAACAGGGATAAAAACATGGTAGAAACCTCAGGAAGAGCAACTGAGGAGGGATCCCTCTTCCAGGATGGACAGACATGCAATAGATGTCGTACAGAACAAATCAACATGATAAATTAACAGTAATCCGTATGACACAATGAGACAGAGAGAGAGAGAGAGACAGAGAGAGATGCAGGACAGACGGTAATGACAGTAGCTTACAACAACATTAATGAAAGTAATAATATTATAATTATAATTCTGGCTACTGTGGTACAATATGTTGAAAGTATATATTAATATCTGATAGTATACATGTGTGACAATAATCATATGTGTATAATAACAGTAGAAGTATGACTAATGACTAATGATAACAGCAGCAGCAGGAGGCATCTGGCAGGACCACGGCAGCAGCACAACCACACACGTCACGCTGTCCAGGCACCGCTGTGATATGAGTTAATCTGAGAGACAATGGAGCACAAAGGCTCCGGAGAAGAAGCCGAGTTAGTGACATGCAGTAACAGTGCATGAGAGAGAGAGAGAGAGAGAGAGAGAGAGAGAGAGAAGGAGAGAAGGTGCCCGGTGTATTATAGGGGGGTCCTCCGGCAGACTAGGCCTAAGTCAGCCTAACTAGGGGCTGGTACAGGGCAAGCCTGAGCCAGCCCTAACTATAAGCTTTATCAAAGAGGAAAGTCTTAAGTCTAGTCTTAAATGTGGAGACGATGTCTGCCTCCCGGACCGTAACAGGAAGATGATTCCACAGGAGAGGAGCCTGATAGCTGAAGGCTCTGGCTCCTGATCTGCTTTTGGAGACTTTAGGGACCACAAGTAACCCTGCATTCTCAGATGCAGGCCAATGCTTACTGTAATAGCTGAGGCACTCAAATACTGAATTTCTGTTTGGCGTGTGTGATTAATAGACAGAAAAGGACAATTTTGACTGTTTGAGTCAGAGGTAGCAGACATATGTGGCACACAGAACCAGTAACAAACAGTTTGGGACGAATACGCATACTGTTCCACCACTGTTTCCTGACATTTCACCAGGGTGTGCGGTATATGACGATATTTGCGTAAAAACAAACAAACAAAAACACAAAAGCTGAGCTGCTGATGATAGTCGTCACTGTGGCATGTATGATATCAACTAGAATGTAATTCTATTTGTCTAAAGCCCCTTTTTCACTGCACAGAAAACCCGCTTATACCCTCAAACACCTGTTTTTTTAATGTAATGGGAAAGTTTACAATCAGCATTCACACCTGGCTTCGACTGGCAGTGATGGAAGCACAACACGCGGGCAAACACGCTACTTTTGGCCTCTCAACTGTCGAGATGAAATGACATGCCACTATAAAAAAAAGTCAGTGTCTCCCCAATTAGCGCTCAAACATTGTTCAAATTTGTCTGCATCAAGTTTGAGAGACTGAATAAGTAAAAGATACATATACAAAGACAGGGCTCGACAGTGCGAGCGTTTCACTCGCATTTGCGACTAAAAATAGGTGTGTGCGAACTGTAAAAAATATTTAGGGGCACATGTGCGCATAAAAAAATCAGCCTATATTTTTGTCAATAAAAAAATATGATAATCTAACCACAAATGTTGGAGGAACTCCAGCCGCCTTCCCTCTTCCCTCTTCCCCGTGTGACACGGTTATGGGCGGTTTTCCAAGCCACTGTCGGCACAATGAATCTAAGTCCCACTGTCGGCAGCGTGGAAATAAGTCAAAGTGTGGAGACGAGGGACCGGGAAAAGCGGCGGACCTCCGGGGAAGCCTGCTCCGTTCTCCCTGCAGTTAGGGACCGTTCGCCCCGGTACCGCTGCTGGGCAGGGTGGAAATAAGTCCTGCAGAGTTTCAGAGGACCTTGAGGATGTTTTAGGATAGTAATAACATTATATAAGATCATCATATTGCAAAGATAATATATAGAAGATAATAACACTGAAGGCAAAATTAAATTGCAATACTTTTTCAAAACTTGATGATTTTACCTTTCTGTACATTTTGTATACAAATTCATTAAATAATTTTGCTTGTAAATGTCTATTTACATCACGTTCATTACGGAAAACACATTATTTGATCAATTTACATTGTGCCCCTAAAGTTCTTTGTGCGCTCCTTACTTTTTCAACTTAGGAGCACATGTGCTCCTTGGGAAAAAAGTTAGCGTCAAGCCCTCAAAGAGGTAACCACCATATTGTTTTCATTGGCATCCATGCTGCTTTCTACTGTTTACTAACCTGTATACTGTAATACCTTGTAACTGTCCTTGAGACTACAAAAAAATAGGCTTTACATTTGACTTTCAGTTTTCAGATATTGGCAAGTACATTTATCAAAACGTACACAAAAATGGATGCTTATTATTTTTGAAAAGCTGCTCGTAGTTACGTTAATTAGGATGGTAATGGTCACAGAAAGGATCCTGAAGCAGCTGTGTATTTAAAGGATAAGTCTGGGGATGTTTTTTGTGAACAAATTAAATGAAAACACCAAAACCAACATGTTCTTATGGTCGATCCCACATACACCATCCTTCACATAGGCACGTTGAATTGAGGCTGAAAGTAGTCCCCAAAAAATGGCACAATTTTCCACTGTTTGAGCAATATTTGCAAAAAAATATATATATATTTTGGGGGATATTGTTAAGCTTTTTCAAATGTTATTCGTGACCCATTTTTAAAGATTTATAGCTTCAGTGGGGAACAAAAACGCTCCAGGCTGAGCACCACAGACATAAGGAAGCCAGAAAGTACTAAGAAGACAGGCTTACCCAATGTTAGTATTCGTCTTTGTTGACACTAACAGAGATGTCAAATATTTCCTGCCTTTACCTTCGACGTGAGACTCAAATTCTTTTTCACACATCATCTCCCGCTGTAATGTCAGCCATCGTTAGCACATGCCGAACAGTGAAACCTCACTGACACAGAACAGAGCTGTTATGCACACACTTTCACACACGTGCACAGACACACACACACACACACATGCACACACACAGAGCGCAGAGATCCCACAGAGATTTTAAAGTGGAGTCGGGTGCACACGCAGGCCAACCCACTCACTTCAATAGACTTCAGTGTGCCAACAACCTCTCTTCATTGATGCAATTATGGTGTAACCCTTTGCCTGGCTTACTGCAGCAGCCTGATCTCATTCATCCAACAACGTGGACTTGAAAGGTGGAGAGTTTTAGTGTGCGGCTCGACGGAATACAGAGCTGGGAATTTATCATTTCTCTCTCTCAGGGTGAAATCAAAGCGATATGGATCTGTCCACTTGGTGTGTGTTTGGTCAGATGTCCGACTTGTTAGCTACTTGTTCGTCAGTGAGAGTGACATCAGTTGTGGAGCGTTCAGGGTGTTGAAAGACGTTAACAGAGGTTGATCAAAGAAAGCAAGGTTACATTTTATTTGAGCAGATAAAGCCTTGAGAAAACCTTTGACCTGTTTCAGAATAAGACTGACGAGAGATAGGAGAGGAGTGAATCATGGCTGGTAATAAAACCAGCCTTACCTCAGTGCTGATCACCTCACTAGAGACAGTGTGTCCTTTCCCCCCAGATTCAGTGCTCAGACACCATGTGACCCGATGGCATTGGAAATCATGTACAACCGTGATCGAGTAAAGTAAAACCCCAGTGACTATTTCCACCTATCTTTTAATCTTTAAGTCTTACACACCTGCACAGACACATACATAGAGTGTTCCCTTTCTCTGACTGCCCTGCACTTTACTTCAGAACGGGGTCACATCCTCGCCATCATCAGCACATTTGTCACCACTGTCACCCAGCCCCCATCACCCCAAGCCTCACCTAGCTCCTTCTGTTCCAGCCTAATTGCCAGAAGAAATTGTTGGCATTGCACATTTCTGCAAACCACGCTTTTTGAGCTGCAATTGTGGCACCAAAGCCTTGACATCGGGGCATTTCCAGCAGTAGTTGTGATGACACAACCATGCATTTTAAGCCAAAACATAGTCATGCCCTTATCATAACCAAGTGGTTTTTGTGCCTAAACATAACCACAGATTTGTTTCAACATATCCAGTAAAACATACAAATGTTACATATCTGTGGTTTGCAGGAATGTACTATGCCAACATTTATTCTGGCTGTTGAGTTGTCTTTTATTGTGTTGTTTTGTTTCGCCCTCACCAATCAGTAGCAAGTCATTTTTCCAGCTGATGCTTTTTTCTTATAACATGGAAGATGGGGTTGATAGTAAACTCCACTTTTTCATGAAGAAACGTACCCATGTAAAAGGTGTAATTTCCGTACGTTGACCCCAGTTTCATCCACGCTTGTTGCTATCTGTCTTCCTAGCAAGGTAGCTAGGGTTAGAAGCTAGGGGTATCAAGATGATGTCCACACTCTTGGTCCCTTCTACATATGTGATTGGTCAGTTGAATGGGCACAACTCCAAAATTTATGTTGCAAAGCCAATCATAGATGTAGCCAGTAAATTAAGAGGTCTATAATCAGGATTGTGAGGGTAACACCTGCCCCAGATTGTGATACTTGAAGTAACAAATACAACAAACAAGATAGCATGTTGATCTTCGGCTCATTTGCCAGAAGAAAATGTTGTCATTGTACGTTTCTCCAAACCAAGGAAATGTTACGTGTATGTTTCATATGTTTCTAAAGTGAGGTCGTGTATGTGCTGACTGTTTGAGACGAACATCAAAATCGGTTGTGAACCGAATGTCCAAATCATGGTTGTGTTTCCAGCAGCTTTTCAGGCCCCAGCCTTGGGCATTTTGTAGGGCTGCCCCTTGAGTGCGTCAGTCAGAGACCCCTCAGTCGACTGAGATTGCTTCAAGTCGAGCAGTCTTTTTTTGTTTGGCTAGTCAGTGTGCTGTGCAGTGTACTAATTTTCATGCTACTCTTTGGTGCAGACAGCTGCGGATGTGATGCAGCAGCACAGATAAGGTCACTGTGTCTCCAGCTGGGATAGCGTTTTTTTTTTAACAGGGCTGCTTTTGCAGTGGAGATTGCGCCTCTGCAAATGGGTATTTAGGCTGCTTTCAGATCTAGAGTTGTCTTGCTTTGGTCTGAATCAGGGACTGATTTTGTTCCAAAGTTGTATAATTGCCTAGAGTTGCTTCATGTTCTCACAGCAGCATTTACAAGTGGACCAGATCAAATGCCTTGTGTGAGAAAGCTGCTCTTGATTGGTCAGAATTTCCATGTGGGAAAAATCCAGGAAGTAAAGCAAACATTGAAGAAGAGTACACTTGCAAGATAAATGTGACACTTTCTAATGTCACAATGGAGGGACAACTACGCAGGTTGATTTTAGCGCTGCTCATCGTGGACTATATTGCTGTCATTGTTCATTTTAGTCAAAGCATACAGTTTGAAAACGAGGCGCGGCTCCAACTAGAAAACAATGTTTTGATGCATTGGATGTGCTGAATGTGCATATTAAGGCAGTACAGGAGGAGGTGCACATTAATAATCCTCCAGGACTGTAACATGCTCATGTTTAACCCAAACAATGTGTCATGTGACTGCAGTTGGTTCGGATCCAGGTCGGAACACCTTCTCACCACAAACCAACCGCACCAGAGTTCGTTTGTAACCTGACTGAGACCACCAGAAGGACGGCATGATGGAAGTCAGTAACTGTGTCATTTTTATCCTCACACTTACTTTGCAGCTTTCACTTCAGTGACAATGGATCCGTTCATTTATTCATCCATACGTGCAGTATCTGCGCCTCAGCTGATTTCATCTTACCTTCCAGCTCTCCATCTGGGAGACTGACCGTTCTCTGTCCATGGTGCTGAAACTGGAGTACCCTTTCCATAAGGCACTCCTCCATGGCCGTTAAATTTTATATCTTGCACGTGCTCAGTAATGGGAGCAGTGGGGGATGTCGGGGGCCTTCCTATGTTCCACCATTAACTCTGCATCTCCGTCTCTCTGTCTCGCGACCCCCACTCCTTCTCTCTGACGGTAACGTACCATTTGTTTCACCAACCCACCATCGGTTTGATTAAAGGGCTAAACACAGTCCATTTGGAGGCTGTGTTTTCAAACTGCTATCAGGGTAAATTCATTCATCCCAAGCCTCTCTACAGCCTGCTGTGTTAGACTTTAAAAACCGTCTCACCCACACTGTCTCTGTGCAACATTATGTTTCCCCCGCAGTCATTCACATGAGGCGATACAGTATGCAGTGGCCTTTGTGAATAATGCAGTGGCAATAAAATCTTTTGCTATGTTCAATTACACCAGCTTTGGCTGCCTCCTCTTCTACTGCTGCTTCCCTTCTGTTTGTGTGTGTAAGTTCGTCCGTGTGTGTGTGAGTGTGTGTTGATAATGGCAGGACCAGGCTATAAAGACCCAACAACATTCATTTTATCCTCCTTTATTTCTCTATTAAACCGGGATGGTTTCCAAAAGTGGACCAGCCTGTTAAAAAATGTCGTTCATAGATGCAGAGACAATCTTTTCGCAACATCGGTGCAGTTAACGTGATTGGTCGTCGTGCTCTTTTCCTCATCACATTGTAGCTCTCCAGTCGTGCCGGTGCCTGGTGATCTCTCTTTCTGTGCTGTGACCTTTACCATAGATTTAAACGTGTTGTCTCAGTCAATAGACAAATGAGAGGCAGTGTACTTAATTATCAAGACATGCCAAAGAAAGTGAAATGCCTCTCTAAGAAAGGAAGTCAATGAATGGCTATTACACATTCCCTGGCCTCTGACCTCAAGCATCCGTAACCAAGTCAACACAAGATAGCCTTTTTGTGGATATCTGGCCTGTACTCCCACTTAAAGGGCAACTTTGGTATTTTTCAACCTGGACCTTATTCTCCCATGTTTTTGTGTCGAAGTGACTAATGGAGACAACAATTTTTGGAATTGGCTCAGTGTTGAGTGAAAGCACTGCAGAAGGCAGCATTGAAAAAGACTGCCATGTAACCACTAGGGGCATTTGTGCACCATCGCTTTAGAAGTGCTTGTTTTTGCCACTGACAAGCTCAGATTGTTATTATAAGTGTTTGACAACTTATGAAAAGGATTCCTATAGAGACAGATCTTTCTGTTAGAGAGAAAGATTGTTTTGTTTAACCAGAAACAGCCCTGAAATCCCTATCAAACAATCCACCAGACTCCATTTAAATAAAAAGTAATTTTAGTGTGTATAGAGGCAGCATATTTCATTTCAAACTGGGTGAAGTGTTTATTTCAACCAAACCAGAGTTGGTGATTGTTGAAAAGTGGAAAGATGAACAGATTTTGTTTGTTTAATTCTGTTTCTGTCACCTTTGAATGAAGTGTGTTTTACGAGTCTGGGGAGTTTGGTGAAAGCGATTTCAAGGCTGTTTTTGGTTAAACAGAAAAGAAGAGGTTCTTTCCACTGTTCCAACAATCACCAACTCTAGTTTGGTTAAAGTAAACCCTTAATTCACCCAGTTACATGTGAAAATATGCTGCCTCTAAACACGCTAAAATGTCAGTTTTTTTTAAATGTAGTCTGGTGGGTTTAGTGATAGCGACTTTGGGGCTGTTTCTGGTCGAAGAAAAATTATTACTTTTTTACTTACTTACTCTTTAATAAAAAGGTCTATCTCTGTAGGGACACTTAGGATAACAATCTGAGCCTGCTATCTTGTGTTCATCAATCAAACACAATGCAAATCTTCGCGTTGCGTTACTCGTGTGAGTTTGAATGCTAGAATATCCTCCTGAGACCTGAACTTTTGTTTGGTATGCATTTTTAATTTCTCCAAGCTATTTGAGATCAATAGGACCCGATTAGTATAAAAAACTAAACATTGTCAACGATAATAAAGTCCCAACGTCTCCAAACGAGTACTTCCTAATTACGGCGTCTTTTCTTGTTGCTGTTGCTAACACAGTCAAATGTGTTGCCATATCAAACTACAACCTTTATTAATCATATATACACAAATTTCAACCATAAATTGTGATCAGGGTTTGGAACTTGTCCACTTTTATGTCCGGATCAGCTGCAGACTGACTTGGCAGAGATGGCTGCCATCTTGTTTTTACATGGATTAGTGTATTGTGCTCTTACTACCACTAGATGGCACAAAAAACTGTCCAAGAAAGGGGTTAAGTAGAATGAAGTATAAGGTCAAGTAAACCCAAAATGTGATGTCCTCATATGAGGACACAGGGTCTCAGGAGGATATTTTTGTTGACTGGCATCAAACGCACGTGAAATTGCTGAATTGATGAATGAACTTCCACCAGTACGTTCTCAGTGTCTTACATTCCCGTAGGATCTCAATGCTGATTGGCTATTGCGGCGCAAATTGGTCGCTGAAGTTCAGATTTTTCAACCCTCGCGAATAAGTGCATGATGCGAAATCCCAATACTTGCTTCATTTGTGCCCCTTAATTTGCGTATTTTGTGTCACATCCATCACATCCACCAAATTCGTGTCTAATCGCGTCTTAACATTGACTTAACATGTAATTCATTTGCGAGAGTTTTATTATATGCCCACAACATTTGCTTCTAGTCGACTTACAGTGATGGTAAACAGTTGCCCCTAGTGGTTACATTGCAGCTGCTGCCGGATGCAGCTCAAAAAAATGAGAACACAGAGTCCAAGTTGACCAATAATAAGCTTTCCCTTTAAGAGACTTAAGCTTTGAATGCTGATATTGAGAAGTGAGTGATGACTATTGATTTGTGTGTTTCTCACACAAAGTGGAAGTAGATTGTAAAGGCAAATCCATCTGGTCTATAAAACAACAGGGTTGTAAAGTTTACAAGGTCGTGGAGGTGCTGTGGTCAGGGTTTATGTACGTCTTGTTTATATTGTATATTCTGTTTACACAAACTGCATTTTAAACAGACAGGAGCAGATTCTGCAGCCCATAGGTCTGTATTCCCACTGCTACCACCCACCCCTTCCATCACGCACTGAAATGAAACCCTCCAAAATCAATACATCCGCTTGCGGGTTCACATGGGAAAAACTGCATCAGTTCAACCAGCAGCAACACCACCTCAGCACCTAATGTTTTTCCCTAAAAGCTTGATCACAGAGGGCTACCAGGAGAGCATCTGTGTGTAGAGAGCCAACAGAGAACTTCACAGCTCTTCTATCTGGTGTCTTGTAGAAACACTCTCCCCTGCTGTGGTTTCACTCCCTCTCTGGCACCGAGCTCCAGCCCAAAACTTTCCAGCCGACATTTTCACTTTTTTTTTTTCTGGGAAGATAATTTGTGCCTAAAGCCCTGCAGGTGAGCTGGGAGCCTGTCGCCATTCAGGATTTTTAATGAAAGTGTATAATGTCACAGCTGGCAATGAGATTGAAGAGGACATGCAGACAGGGCGCCAGGGAGGTCCTGAGTTAGTTTACCAGGGGCACAGCAATTAACATGGCAAGATATTGAAAGACAGATTGGATTGGCTGCTCCTCTTTTCTTGTGGCGAGAGAAGATGATCTCTCTTTTAGTATTTTAATGTGTTTCTCTGCTTTCTTTTAATCTAATGATCTTGGCGGTTTCGACAGCACACTGCTGGTTCTAACGTTGTGATTCCAGATTACTGTTTCAGCTTCCATATTATGCTAATAAAAACATGTTGTGTTCAGATGCTCGGTCATTATAGCATGCCTGGCGGCTTATGTACATATATTTGCACTGAGGATGTGTTGAGTCTGTGACAGAGGCATAAACCACATGTAGTTTTCCAGATGTAGCAGCTGCTAACAACCTCACTCCTGCTCCCTGCTGTAAATAATATGGTAATTCTGGCATCAAATCAGTCTTTATTTATGAAGCTAGCTTTCGTGGATAGCTTCCTTAAAGGCCCCCTCTGATGTGTTTTAAAGTACGTGCTCATATACTAATACTAGTATTTTGCTTAATGTGGTTTTCCCACATAATAGGTAACATCCACCTTCACTCAGAAATGTGTTTCTTCTGTTTATGTCCCCTAAAATGTCTGACCTTGACTAAACAGACTTGTATCTGTGCAAAGTTTGTCCTTTACTGTAATAGATAAATTGTGAAGACAATAAAGCCTCCACAAAAATAGCATTTTAAATCTTGTTTGTGTTTTATCCTGGTTTCATATGAGCAGAAGAAATCTCCGTTAGTTGTCAGGCTAATTTATACATTGTAAAATGTCTTAGAATTATGCTAATAATGTTAGCAAGTTATATTTGTTAGCAAAAAGATTTGTCGGTGAACCTTGTGAAGCCTTTGTACCTTGCAAATTTTGTAAAGTTTGTTAAATGTTGCTGTTGTCCCTGGCTTCATCTGAGTAGAGGAAAAGTCTGCTAGCCGCTAGGCTAATTTATACAATCTAAAATGCCACTGGCTTGTGCTAAAAACATTAGCATGTTGTATTTGTGGGGAAAACATGTCAAGCAAAAGACAATTGCTTTGTCTGTGAATGCTGCGAGTTATAGTGAAGCTGATTTGTGTTTAAAATTGTCGCTATTAAGCCATGTTTACTATGTGTTTCTTGTATGAGGCAGCGATTAAGTGACGTACGGGCGTACATTTGGATCTCAGATTTTTGGAAAGTACGCAGACATTGCCCTCATTGGCAAAGATTGTGAAAAACACTCCAGTGACAAACTTTGCACAGATACAAGTCAGTATAATCAATATCAGACATTTTAGAAGATGTAAAAAAACGACAAACACGTTTGAGTGGAGGGGGACTTTACATGTGTAAGCTACAGTTTTGAGTTGGGTCATGATTGGCAGCGCCCTCTTTTACTTCTTGTCACATCACTTTGGAAATCTCACACTCCTTAACCAGTCCAGTGGTACCAACTATGCACACATTCAGTGTAGCTATTCTGCTGCTATCTTTTTCAGTTATCTCTATAATGAACTGAAAAGCGTCTGACCCTCTGCGACCCGTCTCAGAGGCTGAGTGTGAGCCACAAGTGCCTCTTTGTATTCAGAGGTTGATCACACGCTGCAGGCTGCAGCTGTTGAGCTCCTCTATCAGTAGTTTTGGCCGCTTAGCCTGACAGTCGCTGTTTAAATGTGCGACAGCAGCGAGAACCATGTTGGCAGACTTCAGGTTGCTGAAACAGTCGCAGTCGCACTAAAGGTGAAGTGTGTGGTCAAGTAGCTCTTGTTGTAGCGCTACCAGGCTCGAGCCAGAGGCTTTAAAAGCTGCACTGTCTTGTTACTGTGTTGAATGCGTGCAGGTGTTTGAGGATTCAGGATAAAAGGAGCTTAGCAGTGGAGACAGTGTGCTAGGAAGAAGAGCGGTTGTGAGCTTTGAGTTGACAAAATGCAGGGAAGTTATGTTTGCAGTAATGAATCCGATGCTTTTTGTTATGGTGAAATAAAAGAATCTTTACGGAGGCTTCTTAAAGAAACGCTGGGGGTCCCCGGATCCCAACTTCAACATCCTCCTCTGTCTGTCTCTGTAATAAGCCTGATGCCGACACAAAGCAGGCCTCAGACTGCCTCTGTGATCTGCGCTAATGCGAGCTGACAGCTAGCCCGGCATGGCACGGCTCAGACCAGACCCCCGCAGCCCTGCAGGCCATTCCAGCCCTCCGCAAAGGAGGGGCGCACCACCTGCTACATGGCTATCACTTTAACACACGACACAGACACCATCCGCCCTACAGAGACCCCAGCATCCACCCTCGGTTGCTGTGGAGACGGTGGCTGCGGCTCGTCTCTACTCGCGCTGGTGGATCGGCTTTGCCACACCCATGGGTGTCTGGAATGAAAGACTGGGAAGGTTGAGAGGGGAAAGTGGGAGATTAGTGTGAGAGAAGAGCAGCACTACACGACTGATGCAGGTTTTTAACCCAGACAAGAACAAAATCTGAGTTTTAACAAGGACTATACCAGCACTTCTGTAACTGTAAGGATCACCATCAGCCATGAGTCAACATATGATGTCTTATTATCCTATAAGGCTCTGTTTGACTATAAAAGGTCATGGGAGTTGTGCAAGCTTGGGCTGTTGATTACAGAGATTTCAACAGATGCAGCAGTTTCCTTCCAGAGCTGGCGTCTTTAAATTCTTTTTTTTTTTTTTTTTTTTTTTTTAGTTAGTTAGTTTTAGAGTGATGATCTGCTGAAGTTTTTACCGAGGGAAAATCCAAACATTTCCAACATTGCTCAGAGGAGTACAGAGGGTCAGGATGTTCCTCAACATGTGGGTGTTTTCTGCCGCGATGCTGCTGCAAGCAACATGTGCTAAAAACAAACTGACAGGCTTGTGTAAGGGACTGCAGGATGTTGAGCTATCGAAGGAGCAGCAGAGAATGAGGAGAGATGGGGAGCCAGCGATGCGTGCAATTAAGTCAGCTCTAAAAATAAATAAATAAATAGATTAATAAAAGTATTAAAAATGTTGTTTTGACACAAACCAACACAACAATTTTCCCCTCCAAATTTAGTCCCAGCATGGTTCATCAACTTCCTCCAAACGTCTTGAGACGACGATGCATCTGTTGGATTTGATTTGATCCTTCGCCTTCAAGTTATCTTCGCAAATATTGTCTGAAAAACGTCACTGCAGGCTTCAGTTACGTTATGCGCTAGCTAGCAATGCACATGAACAGACCCCCCCCCCCGTGCCCCAGTAAACACAATGGATCTGGAGGCTGCAAATTATTACAGCTGGGATTTGAATGGAGCACAGTTCATTATTCACAAAGCCAAGAGGCCTTGCTTGGCCTGGGAATATCTTAGCTCTAGCCTAGCATGTGTGATTTGCACTTAGATGCAAGGACAACAAATGAAGGATTACATGCGAATTTAAAACCAAATATATTCCACACCTCCATGAAATGACGTTGCTAGAGAACCGTATGTAGAGGACGGCTCTGCCTGCGCCACATTATTGCAGCTGAGAGGCAGAATTAATGTAGGGCATATACAATACATATACTGTATATACAGGGAAAGAATCTGACCCACGCCCTGACAGATTGTAGTGATTCAAAGCGCACATATTTTCCTATTTGTTGTTAAATCTTGAATAATTCAGCACAATCTATAAAGTCAGCCTGTTATTTTAAAAGAATGCAGTGCATTATTAATGCAGTTGGTGCAGGTATGTTAGCATTCACATCAGATCATACACTCAACCTGTATGTTCGTGAGGAAAACCTTTCAGTGTTGTACTGAAGGCAGTGTGATCCATCAAATGCTTGACAGCCACAAAAGAAATATATAATGCAGCTCTCTCCAGGGGGAAGACATTTTTGTTCTTATGTGATGTAAGTTTGGGTAATATCTATTTATAAATACCTTAATACCGTCCTGACATTTCACTGGTGTATAGAAAGGAAATATTAGGACATTATTTTCCTTATTACACAGATAAATACAGCTGTGCACCTGCTGAATTTAAGTTTCTCTCCTCCGAACTAAGACTAGCTAAATTACTGTTTTAACTCAAAGTGTGTAAAACACACTTTATTGGATTTGGTTGGTTTGTCTTTCTTTCCTATCGTCCTAAATTTGTTTCAAGTGACTAGTGACATAAAAATAATAGTTAGCATGTTAGCCGTTAGCCTAGATACAGCCGGGGCGCATAGTAGCGTCAGACCTGTTAAAACGTAAGTGAACGGGCAACCTTCAAGTGCAAAGTTAGTCCACTAAACAAGCTTTTTTTCCACAAAGACCGCCTCATATCGTTAGGACCTGTTGCACCTCTCTCTCTCTCTCTCTCTCTCTCTTTCCCCTCCTCCATTCTTCAATTTCACAAAGCTCTTCGTCAGTGTATTCTGGCTCAAATAAATTGTTTACCATCTAGCTCTGCTTTCCAAAGCGCGGCCGAAATATCACGAGAACAAGCAGTGATCTCATACCGTGCCTGAAATCTCGCAAGAACAAGCAGCAACAGCTGGAAAAGCAGAACCAGACAGTAGCCTGAAAAGTTCATTCATTTATTTTATGAAAGATTTATAAAATAATGGCTGACTTTTTGCCAGACTTCGACTTTGTAGAGGAGGAATTTGATTTTGCAGAGTTTGATGGCCGCCCTTATTTATTTGAGCCAAAATACACTGACGAAGAGCTTCGTGAAATTGAAGAACGGAGGAGAGAGAGAGAGAGGCGCAACAGGTAGAGGACGAGAGAGGAGGAATGGCTGCTGCAAGGCTGCGTAGCTCTGGAGATTGGTGGTGTACCTGTGAATGCTGTGCCCCAGTGCCCACAGAAGAGGAATGCCTCTGTTGCAAGGAATGGGACCGGTTGCAGCCTTATTTTCAAGGTCTGGATGTGACCGAGGACGAGACACCTCCACCTGGAGTGGTATCCAGCTGGGCTTTATCTAGAGCTTTCGGCCACGCTTTGGAAAGCAGAGCTAAATGGTAAACAAACATGGCAGCACACCGGTAAAGTAAGATAATACGTTTACATGTCGTTTTCTATATGTTCTCTGACATTTATCCTAATGATATGAGGCGGTCTTTGTGGAAAAAAAGCTTGTTTAGTGGACTAACTTTGCACTTGAAGGTTGCCCGTTCACTTACGATTTAACAGGCCTGACACTACTATGCACCCCGGCTGTATCTAGGCTAACGGCTAACATGCTAACTATTATTTTTATGTCACTAGTCACTTGAAACAAATTTAGGACGATAGGAGACAGGTTGAAATAAACCGAAATTTCCCTTTAATTCACCAAGTTAGATGTGAAAGTATGTCGGCTCGACAGCTCTCCCTCCCCTGTTTACAGTCCTGTAACGTTATCCCCGACTCTCGCAGTCACATCTTTCTTGGCTCAGCTGCCTGTCCCAACCAGTAGAAGCTGACCTCTGGTGGCGTGTGCTGTGCACTACATAAAATAAATCTTCAAAACAGCATCTCCGTATGAGTTTAATAGAAAGACAAACTTTTTTTTTGTAGTAATATGATAAGAACATCAAGATATCTATATACCTCGATATGCCATAATAATACCATTAAATGCCCAAGTCTAATGTGATCATGTGTTTGCTGCGAGGGTTCCTGGTACAGTCAGGGAGCCCTTCTGTGTGGAGTCTGCATGTTCACCCCATGTCAGCGTGGGTTTCCTCCAGGTACTCCGGCTTCCTCCCACAGTCCAAAGACATGCAGATTAGGGACTAGGTTAATTGATAACTCTAAATTGTCCGTAGGTGTGAATGTGAATGTGAATGGTTGTCTGTCTCTATGTGTCAGCCCTGTGATAGTCTGGTGACCTGTCCAGGGTGTTCCCGCCTCTCACCCAGTGACAGCTGGGATAGGCTCCAGCCAACTGCGATCCTCAAGAGGATAAGTGGTTATGGAAATGAATGAATTAATGAATGAGTGATTAGGGGTGAACTGTCCCTTTAAGTTAGAATGCACAGAAATGCACAAACAGGATAAACCAATGATGGATGAAAGCATAAAGAAAATGTCATTGACAGATTGGAGGAACAACAATAAATTTGTACAGACAAACATCTGGACAACATGGACAAACATCTGCTGCTCCTTTGATCTGCTGCCCCGGTCTTGGATGAACCTCTCGATATTTGCATGTGTAAGAGATATTTCTCCACAGTCACGTGACATGCTCGGCTCATTAGGGCTCCACTAATGAAGAATCAGATGCAGACATGTTGTTGTCTGTCAGAGTCTAATGGATTATTCATGGTCATGTTTACACAAGTGCTCCCACTTAAAAGCGCTGAAACAACGTCTGTTGCGTCAACCTCCCGTACCTCTCAGCACATAAATCTCCTGTTAGCTGCCGGTTGGAGTGTATGTTGTGTGCAGTGTGTAGGTATTAATGGCCAGGCTTTTAGCGTGCCATGGGAACGGTGGGTTGAGTGATCTGTATTTGACCTTCATGTGTTTTATATGTATTTTTAACTGAGTGCTTTTGTGTGTTTGTGAGTGAATAGACACGGAAATATAAAAGTGGTGCAATTGTTTTTAAAATAAGTGAAAAATCTGATTACTGGGGCAACATGACTTCCTCTACACAAATCAGTTTTCTTCAGTTAAGTGATCTTAGCATGATAATGGTGCAGTGACTGACACTGGTTTCCTTAAATCACTGGAGAGATTTATTGGGGGCAACAAAATGAGATTTCAGATGGATTTTCTGCACTGTGTGCATGTCTGACAACTTGAGCAACTTTCACATGATCAGCATCAAAGCGCTCAACACCGTGTAAAAGCATTCATTTTTTATGGAAGGAACAGCAGCAATGCCTTCTGCAAAGAAACCACTCAGGCAAAACTCACCTCTGATGCTCAGAGTTTGAATTACTTTTACACTTTGACCATGTTTGACACCGACCTCTCGGAGGGTTGTTAGCAGTGTTCAGTTCGCATGAATTCAGCTGTAGATTCTTGTCATGTGGAAACTCCTTTACACCAAAAAAGGGCTCAGTGTTGGATCAGTGTTTGTCAGCAGGCGCCCTGCGATCTCCCAGAGACCCATTTGTAACCTGCTTAGTTGCTAAAATGTCTGCTCCATATACAGTCATGTATCTGAGAGTCTGTGCATCAGGGTGCAATCCACCATGCTGCCATATCAGCATGGTGAAGCATGGGTGGAGGAACAGCCCACTCACCAGAAGAAAATGCTGGCGTTGCATTTGTACATTCCCTACATATCATATCAACATTTCTAAAGTGACATAGTTCTGATTACATGTGTATGAGCTGACTTTGACATGTGGAGGTGAAGGGAATGGTGAATGGTGTGACATTGGCTTTTTTCCAGCTGTAGTTGTGCTACCAAAAGTGGGTATTTTTAGCAAGACATCAGCAACATTTCTAGCCATGATTGTGACACCAAAAGGGGTTGTTTTTTAGGAAGACATCAGTGGCATTTCCGGCGGAAAATGTGCCTCTAAAAACTGTTGTTTTTTACCAAGACATTGGCGGCATTTCCATCGAGCATTTTGCCACCAAAAGCATGTTTTTTTTAGCAAGACATTGACAGCATGTCCAGCGATGATTGTGCCACCAAAAGCAGTTGTTTTTAATGAGACATCAATGGCATTTCCAGCGGAAAATGTGTCACCAAAGCCAGTTGGTTTTTACCACGACTTCAGCAGCATTTCCAGCATTGAGCGTGCTACCAAAAGCGTGTTTTTCTTAGCGAGACAGCTGCGGCATTTCCAGCAGCAAATGTGCCACCACAAGCATTTTCTTTTTAGCGAGACATTAGCAGCATTTCCAGCATTGATTCTGCTACCAAAAGCGTGTTTTTCTTAGCGAGACATTAGCAGCATTTCCAGCATTGATTGTGCTACCAAAAGCGTGTTTTTCTTAGTGAGACATTGGTAGCATTTCCAGCGGTGATTGTGCCAACAAAAGCGGTTGTTTTTAGTGAGACATCAGCAGAATTTCCAGCAGTGACTGTGCCACCAAAGGCGGTTGCTTTTAGTGAGACATCAGTGGCGTTTCCAACAGAAAATGTGCCACCAAAACCAGTTGTTTTGTACCAAGGCATCAGTGGTATTTCCAGCATTGATTGTGTTGCCAAAAGCAATTTTTTTTAGCGAGACATTGGCAGCATTTCCAGCATTGATTATGCTACCAAAAGTGTGTTTTTCTTAGCAAGACATCAGCGGCATTTTCAGTTTGGATTTTGCCACAAACAGCGGGTGTTTCTTAGTGAGACATTGGCAGCATTTCCAGCTGCAAATCTGCCACCAAGAGAGGTTACTTTTAATGAGACATCAGTGGCATTTCCAGCGGAAAATGTGCCACCAAAACCAGTTGTTTTTTACCAAGACATAAGCAGCATTTTCAGCATTGATTGTGCTACCAAAAGAATGTTTTTCTTAGCGAGACATCAGCTGCATTTTCTGCAGCAGTTGCGCTCCCAGAAGAGGTTGTTTTGTAGCAGGACATTGGTGGCATTTCCAGTGACAATTGTGCCATCAAAAGGGCACATTTTAAGCGTAAACATGATCTTTTCCCAACCATAACCAAGCGGTTTTTGTGCTTTAACATAATGATTGCATTGTTAAAACATTTAGAAGCATACATTTTCAACATATCCACGACATAACAGCTCATAAATATACAATGCTAACATTAATCCTGTCAATTGGGTTGGGAGGGAAGTGTGTTTGATAGTGTGCCAGGGCGTGATGGACAGAGTATCGAGAGTGAGTGCAACGTGATTTTTTTGTTAAGAGAGAGCTCTCTGTGGCAAGTGTGTTTTTGTTCGTGTCGGGGGGCTGGGAGGTGAGTGGAGAGAGGAGCTCCTGGGTGTGTCACAGCTGCCATGGTCTGATGTTGAAGAGGTGATTGACAAGCTACTCAACCACCGAGTGAGATGGGAATTGTTCCAAATGCAGACTGTTTCCAAAGTGCCGTCCTTAGCCATCCATCACCTCTTTCTGTTTTCCCTTGCCCACAGCATGTCTCTTCTTTCTCACCCACAAACCCCAGCATACCAACGTTACAGCCACCTCCTCGCCCATTCTTGTAATACCGAGATTTTCTTGCACTTTGTACACATTAATTACAGTCTGTTTTTACAGATTCTTTGTTCCCAAAGAAACTGAGGACTTGTCAACATAATACTGCATAATGAACACAGTTTTAAAAGCCAAAGAGCAGAATATGAATCATTTCACTTTAGTTTTGGAGCAAGTCATTTCCAAATATCTGTCCTGTAATTTACTGCTCATCTCTTTTAACTTTGGATTTCATCACAGGTGTTGAGTCATGTAATTACTGCTGAAAACGGGATGAAAAATCTGCCAGTGAGGTTGTTCTGCTTCTTTTGCTTCTCTTTTAAAGGCTAGTACAAGACAACATGGTAAAGGCTAAGTATGGTATTTTTTTTAAAATAAACCCTTTTTTCCCATGTTTTTTTTTGTCTAAGTGACTAATGACAACAACAGTTTTGCTACTGACAGGCTCAGATTGTTATGTGTCTAACAAACCTAAGGAAAGGATCCTTACAGAGATAGACCTGTTTGTTAAAGAGTAAGATTGTTTTTGTTTAACCAAAAACAGCTCAAAAATTGCCATTGCCAAACCCACCACACTCATATTAAAGGAATAGTAATTTTAGCATGTATAGAGCCAGCATAGTTTCACATCTAACTGGGTGAATTAAGGGTTTATTTCAAACTAAACCAGAGTTGGTGATTGTTGGAACATTGGAAAAATAAACCAAGATGGCTTTTATGAGTTTTATTTCTGTCCACTTTGAACGAACTTTGTTTTACAATGATTAAATTAGTGTTTATTTTAAATGGAGTCTGGTGGAATTGACAGTAGCAATTTTGGGGCTGTTTCTAGTTAAACAAAAATAACCGTACTCTTCAACAAAAACGTTTATCTCTGTGGGGATCCTGTTAATAATGTTGTCAGACACTTAGAATAACAATCTGAGTCTGTCATTAGCAGAAAGCAGTCACTTTTAATGGACGTACATTGAGTGGTTATATTGCAACCTGTTTCACCTCTTGCTCAATGCTTGCCAATTTTAAAAAAATACCCTAAAATTACCATCGCCAAACTCACCAGACTCCATTTAAATAAATAGTAATTTCAGTGTGCATAGAGGCAGCATACTTTCACATCTGACTGGGTGAATTAAGGGTTTATTTCAACCAAACCAGAGTTGGTGATTGTTGGAACAGTGGAAAGACGAATTAAGACAGTGTTTGTGAGTTTCATTTTTTTTTCTGTCAACTTAAATTTAAGTGTATTTTAAGATTATAAAATTACTGTTTATTTAAATAGAGTCTGGCGATTTCGGGGCTGTTTCTAGTTAAACAAAAAGGACCTTACTTGTGAACAGAAAGGTCTATCTCTGTTGGGATCCTGTCCACAGTGTTGGCAGACACTTGGAGTAACAATCTGAGCCTGTCAGTGTCAAAAGGACTTTTTGTGGATGAAATTCGAGTGGTTACATTGCAGCTTATTTGGCCGCTTCCATGTGCAGTTGTTCTACTCAATATTGGACCAATTTCAAAAAAGGTTGCTCCCATGAACCACTCAGGAACAAAAACACGGGAAAACAGAGTCTAGGTTGAAAAATACCAAACTTACCCTTTAAGAATTAGAGTTTGTTGCAGTATTTAAAAGTTACTAATCACTTGTTTGAAAGATTCATCACGATAATGAAAGTTCAAAACTGTTTAGTTCATTTTCTGGAAGATTTCCCTCTCAGAATATTTCTCATTAACTCTGCGATTCAAAGATAAATCTTGGCGGAGATAGTGGATAATTTCAGTGAAACTGTCTCACCTCACTGGCCGAGTTTTGCACTTATTTTAAGAAAATAAAAAAATTATTTCAGGACTCCATGCCACAGTAACTGGCTTATTAAGAGAGATTTTTCCATCAGCACGTCTCACATTCACTCCTGAGAACTTCTCTGTCTGTGTTGGCTGGAGAGCTCTTCACCTTCTAACAAGTGTCTGTCACTCTTGTCTTAAAAAAGAAAAAAGTTTGAATGGTCTCCAGGCAAGCACTGAGCCCTGTTGTCTGTCACAGGCATTTCAATGATGCTTCAGTCGGCTGTCATTGAACCCCCGTCTCTTTCACCTGTGTGTGTGAGCTTTGCTGCCTGTATTCCCTCCCTGATGAGATTTCACACTTTTGTGGCGGCAACGATTACTTTATCCTTGTGTGATGTTGATTTCATGCTTGGCATACACCTTGTCACAGATGCTGCGCCCACTTTTCCAGCACTATTCTTATTTTAAGCCTCGGGGCGCCCTTCGATTTGATGCTGTTATCTCTTTTTTTTTTTTGCCCTCTGTTAATCTTCATTAAAACTCTCCGTGGGAGCGAGTATATGGCACATTATCAGATTTGTTAGGGTGCAAGACTGAATCGTCCCGTACTCAAGGGAGGCAAAAGAATATTGCTTTTACACACTCTCTGGCTAAATCAAACCTTTTCTTGTTTGCATTTTTAACTTTGTGTGATTTGAGTCTTTGGAATGAAGCACAGATGCCTTCAGTGTCCACGGCCTTGATTTTTCAGTGCAGAGAATGGCTTCCTCACACCTAAAACACCTCTTTTATTAGTTAAAAACTCCTGGCCTTTGAGGCTTACCTAAGTAGGGTTTGGTTTGTGCCTCTGTAACAGTAGTAAAGGTCACTGTACTACTGAATGGCGGTTGAGGTGTAATTGAAGTGTAATTTAGGCCTTTTGACGGGGCCCTATACACTAGAAGACTCTTAAAAGATTGAAGTCTGACACCCTCTAACATCTAAAAATGATATGAGTTTTTAGTCTAGTCTATTTGCAAGACTGCAGCCAGATTCCTTTTGAGATTATTTCCCATCCTGCTCGCCAAACTCCCTTTAAGAAATATGACGTTTAACATTTCTTTATGTGCCTGCAAGTTCACACCACTCCAGAATCACAAGATAAAAGGCATCATTTGTTGTCAGTATTCTTGTCAATTCGGCATCAATGTAATCCATAAAGGTGAACTTTACCTTTACCTTTGTTGCCTCAACTCCAGACGGTTAGCTGTGTTATTTTGGTGAGAGGAGACTGTGGGAATGAGAGACGAACTGTTTCAAAAATTAAGACCAAACTGAGCACAGTGTTCGTTCAGGACACGATGTCAAGCTCAGCTCACATCCCAGCTACATCAGCTGATCACAAACAGCCCAATCAACCGATGGAGCAGCTGATTGATGGAAGGGAGTCAGCTTGTAGATCACATGATTCCTTTCTATGCAAGGAATCATCATTCATGGCATCCTATTTAAACTGCTCTGGCCTGCCTACTGTTGCTGCTTCCTCTGCAAGCCGCTTTGCAACCTGCCTCCACCCCAGCTCCTCCTTTTCATGCTGTGTCTGACTTATCAATGTCATTTCTGTTTGTCATTCATGCTGCTCTGTTCTGTTTCTGGGGGTCTTTGCTGCTGCTCTCCCTGCCTTAGGCTATTCATGTAAGCGCATGGAAGGGCAGAGGGGTGTGCTTTCTCTACCTTCAGGCTTTCCACATAGGCGCATGGAAGGGCAGAGAGGCCCCAGACCAGAGCCATATCACCAAATATAATACTGCAAATGGAAATATTTTCTGTTTTCTTTGACTAAAGTGTTCCTGACTGAACTGAGATAAAGGAACTTTATCTGCGACAGTGAAATGATTTGAAACGTGGTCTGTTGTAAACATAAACCGCAAGCACTGTTTTAAAAAATATTCTGTTATCTCTCTTCATTTTTCAAAGGTAATGCATCATCAAAGGTGCCAAATATATCTAAAAGTTTCTGTACAAGATGATACTCTCTGATTCGATGCTCTCCACATTAGGTGTTATGATCACTCAGCATGCTGTGTGCATGTTTGCTGAGGAATAACAGGCGGCAGGAATGTGAACAGACACACTAAGCTCCAGTTCTCCCATTTGCCCACTAACAGAGAGCATTCCTGCTGCTGTGTAACTGCTCACTATGCATGAATTTGGAGGAAATGGCAAGATAAAGTTAAATATGAATTTGAAATACAGAGATTGCTAAAAAAAAAAGAGAAAAAAATGGAGACACAGCTTGCACAAATTGACCTCATCTCAGCTCCAAAGTCAATTTAGTGTCACTTCTGCCTCCATCACATTTGGTGTGGACTTGCTTTAACGACAGAAACATCACAGAAAAATGAATCCCATCTGTGAGAGATTTCAGTGACCCTCGCTTTGTCGTCACTCGTCTTTCTGGCCATTTTCTGCTACCTCATCATGTGTCTCTGCACACGTGTCACACTATTTCCTTGTGGTCACCTGCTTTATAGATTTCGCATTGTGAAAAAAATTCAACATTAAAAACCCTTTATATGGGTCACTGCATAAAAGGTCAGAGGAGAATTTTGGGTACTACTTAAATGTGGTTTTGCAGAATAATAAATCACTTTGCTTTCCATTTATAATGAGACTCAGAAGAATAGAGCAGACCATCCACCAGTCAAAGAAACATATTACATTACCTTTTCCTGAACTTCCACAAGCACAAATTAACATTTCCTCATTATTTCGTAAAACGCCATTGTTCACCTCATGAAAATAACCTCTTGAAAAATAGTACGGATGAGATTCTTTCTCTGGCATCTCGCACAAATTGTTTAACTGTATTGGGTGAGTCTCTGCACAGATGCTCCGTTCACCCCGCACAATCCTCTCATTGTTTAACATGCAGACGAGCCTCTGTTGGCTATAATCTCATGAGAGGTGCAGCAGGTCGTTTTATTAACTCAGTTTTAATAACTTCATCAAGTGCATGTGTATGCCATTACTGGCTGCTGCCCCTGGCCGTTCAGAAGACATTGAGAGGCTTATCGGATCATTTTTTATCTTTTAAGAGTGATTGAATAAGTATTTATGGGAAAAGTCGGTGAGTCTCAGGAGTGGGAGCCAGTGGGTTCACTGACTGGAATGCCAAGTGATATCGTGCAGACAAACAGTCAGACAAATCTTTATGTGACACTCTGTTGATCAGAGGTCCGACAAAACGGCTCTCTCATGACTCTGACTACCATTACTGCCACTCCTATAGTCCTATAACGCTGTCTTTCATTTGTGGGGTGGCTGTGGCTCAGAGGGAAGAGCAGGTTGTCCAATAATTGTAAGACTGGCAGTTTGATGTCAAATATCCTTGGGAAAGATACTGAACCCCAAATTTCGTCCAATGGCTGTTCCATCGGCGTGTAAGCGTGTGTGAATGGTTACTGAGTAGCAGTTGGCACCTTGTATGGTAGCCTCAGTGTGAATGGATGAATGTAGTGACATGTAGTGCAAAAGCACTTTGAGTGGTCGGAAGACAAGAAAAGCGCTTTGTAAGTGAAGTCCATTTACTGTCTACCATTTCTTAGTGACTATCTATCTACCTGTCTACTGCATCTATTTAGATAGCCAGCCATCTAGTAGGGGGGTAAATCACGAGCTTCCTCGGAGAACGATTTAGATTCTTCATTAAATATGATATTTGCTGATATCATAAAGTCTGCCCGACATAATTTCAACTAGGGCTGCCCCCAACTAAGAATTTTCCTAGTCAACCAATAGTCGTCATTTAGGGCCATTAGTCGACTAGTCGCCCACGTGTTTACGATATTAATGTAATTATTAAATGATATATTTTGGTGGTTTGAGTTGAAGGTGTGAGAAAGAATAGTATCAGTAACATTGTTAACACTGTGCTACATTACAGAGAAATACAAAACTATACTAATGAACCTTCATTAATATAGGCCTATATTTTATCTCCAAGTGCACGTCACACACTGAGCGAGCCGCCTGTTAATGACGCTGTGGGCTAATGGGCATGTAGCTACTTCCATGTTTCAGATGATACGTCATGTTTGTAGTCGACCAATGAAGATGAGTTTATATATCACCTTGGGTTCGTCCTTCACCTTCTCAAAATGATCCCACACTTTGGATTTCCTGCCCGACATGTTATTAACTAGCCTGTGGAATAACCGCAGGTACCAGCCCTGGAAATGAACCTGACTCTTGCGTCGATGATATTGGACTGTTGGTCATTAATTCGTCACACCCCTGTCATCTAGCTATGCATAGTGATTTTTTACCTATAGCTATATTTTTCTCTACCTGTCATTCATACTAGAAACAGAGATCACAAAGTGCTTAACAAGAAAGACGGGGAAAAAAAACAAAGTCATGTGCACATAGAAATGTTACTGTGAAATATTGCAGTGGTTGTTGAATTCGTGTTTCAACAGGAATCCGAATCCAACAGAAAACCATCTGTATTTCCATCTTTCTGTTTCATGTTTCTCTGGCACACAGACTCATGAGCAGCTAAACTAACCAGCTCCCACGAGGCCACGGTAGTGGTCAGTGGGGGGTGGGGTTTGTTTGGTCAGGGGTCCAGTAGCAGAAAGTCAATTAGATTAATCTTGGATGGAATTTGCAGAGGCCTGCCTATAGTCCCATACAGTCCTGTCTAATTACAGCTAACTGGTTCCTCCCAGGAAGCCCCTGTTCATGTATACACCACCCTCTCCTGTGTTAGTATATACAGTCCCATTAGGACGGGACAGAAACGGACATGTGACATGATGTGAGTAGAGATGATGGAGCTGGATGTATGGCAGGTCACTGTATGGCCGCAGAGCGCCTGTCTCTTTATTCATTTCCTCAGAGATTCCTCAAACAGATCCACTTCCTGCCTCTTATCCTGCACACAGGAAATAACATGTTACTCTTTCTCCCCTCAGTCTCCTCTCTGCAATCCGTCTATCCTCTCGTCTTTTGCTTCTGTGTTTTGATAGCAGTCGGGTCGTCTTCGTGCTGTGGTGATGCAAAAACTACTGATTATAATGACCTGTCCGTCAGCTGTCGCCAGCCTTTATTTTCGCTTCTTGTTAAGGTTGTCTCGCTTCCAACAGTCCACTTTATTTCATCCTGTCACTGCTCATTTGAACTCAATGGAAATGTGAGCTTCAAAGCCGAGATCGTCGGTGTCGCAGGATCCCTCTGCTGCACTTGTGATGTGCAGAGACATTTTTTTTGTGTGTTTGAAGTGACTTCATCGTGACACACAGAAGCTGATCTCCAGAGGAAAGCGTAAACGTCCCTCTCCTATCCAACATTTCAGCTTCTTTTAATTAACTATTCAAGCCCTCAATAAATCGATACGTACTCATGCATTTTACATCTGCCCTGAGAGTGATGGTTTGCTTTTATATGTGCTGTAATTATCAGAGTAAAGGACAGATATGACATGAAAGCCAAAGTTCAATTGGTGGAATCACCGAGCCGATCTACAGGGGCATCAGATTGCAGTATTAGCGGTCGGTCACACAGCTCTGAAGTTTCACTGCAGCACTTTGATGTTTGGGCTTGCTTGTGATAAGCCCCAAAGTCTCAGAGGCACAGAGATTGAGCAAAACACCCGGGGAGACTCCACACTGTATGTGTGTACGTGTATGTATGTATGTGTGTGTGTGTGTGTGTGTGTGTGTGTGTGTGTGTGTATGTATGTGTGTGTGTGTGTGTGCTTCCTTGAAGTCAGTCTCAACAGCTCACAATAAACATCGGTGTAGCAGAGATGAAGAGTTATCTCTGAGGTGAATTCATTTTAACGGGACAGGGCCCAGTGATCAACAGAAACAAGAGTCCTGTTTTTAATTTTAATCTGCTGCACCTGACCAGATTTTAAAAGGCAATTAAAATGAAACACACGGCGGAAAGTATGTGGACGCTACAATTACATACACACATACATATAATTATCGAACCTCTCATTCCAAACCATGGGTATAAATGTTCTACATCAGCCTCCGCTCTTCGAAGAAGGCTCTCTCTCAGGATTTTGGTACCTGGGTGCAGGGATTTGCTCCCATTCACACAAGAGAATTAGTGAGGTTGGCCGCTGATGTTGCCTGATAAGGTCTGACTGGCAGTCAGCGTTTCAGTTCATCCCAAAGGTGTTGGATTGGGTTGAGGTCAGGGCTCTGTGCCGGCTAGTCAAGTTCTTTCACACCTTGGTATGAACCTGGATATGCACAGCCCTGTCACTAGTCTTGGGTTTCTATTGTTTTTATTTTACTTACTACTTACTTTTTTACTGTGTCACTATTGGATTGGACCAGATATTAATGTGTTTTTATCTGTTTTATTACCCTGGAAATCTAGTTCTCACTAGAGCCCAATTTGAATTTGCTCAGCGAGTCACTCTGGCAATCAGTAATGACGCTCATTACCTATGCCCATGAAACCGAGCTGCACCAATCACATCGGTGTATCTGATATAGGCAGGCCAGAGGCGAGCTAAACAGATGACGACAGCACTGTGATGACGAAGTCCAGAATCAGTCAGTAAACATTGCAAGATGGCTACGGATGAACACCAGTTGTTTGAAACGGCTTTGGCTGCTACAATGAACGAGTTAGACTTGGCTTTTTCTCTAAAAGAGGAACAGAAGACGGCGCTCGAGTCTTTCCTTTGCAGGAAGGATGTTTTTGCTGTTTTGCCAACCGGATACAGCAAGAGTCTAATCTACCAGTTAGCTCCGCTGGTAGCTAAGCTCTGGATACGTCACCCCGTGTATTGTTCTGATTGGTCGTAGTGTTATCCAATTGCGTGCAGTGATATTTTCAAATGCATGCTTGTTGCCGCCCCTCGAGTTGGGCCATTTTCATTACTCATAGCCAGACCCTAAATCTTTCTAGATTTGGGTCTGGATTTCCAGGCTACTGTTCTATTAGAAAATGTTCAAAAAACAGATTGTAAAAAAAATCCATTGGGGTTTAAGCACAAAAACCACTTGGTTATGGTGAGGAAAAAATAATTGTTTGGGTTAAAATGCCCAGTGGCACAATCCCGGCAGGACACATAGTGATGTCTCGGTAAAAGACAAACAAGTGTTGTGGCACTATCCCCGGTGGACACACAGTGACAGGTTGCTGAAAAAACACAAATGTTTGGTGGCTTAAAAGTCACCGGAAATGCAGGGATGACTGTAGTCTGCAGTGGTCTTCAGCTTGGCAGGTGTCCCACCTGTCAGTGTCATGCCATCCATCATCCCGTCAACCTCCAGGTGACAATGTCAGGTCATATTCATGTAATCAGAACTACGTCATTTTAGAAATGCTGATATGATATGTTTGTGCAAATGCAATGTATCTGTGGTTTGCAGAGAAGTACAATGCCAATATATTCTTCTGGCTACTGCTTGATACGTATACCAAGAGTAGACAAAATACGGTATTTGGATAATGGTGTCCATATACTTTTGGTAATGTAGCGTCAAAATCACATTTGTGTCAAAGTTAAGATACAGTGATCTGATGTTGTCAAACCTTTACTCTAGCATCCACATCACGGCTGATTTCACAGTAATGTTCATACTGTGGTTCTGCAAATATACGAATGAAAATCCCAGTATAGTAAATTATGTCAATCATGCACTTCAGTACAGAATGATTTAAGAGTAGGAAAATGATGCCAGTCTATGTAAGATCTATATTCCAGCTCTTGTTGATGAATGGGAGGAGTTCAGCCCAGTGGAGTGGGATGGGGTTTCATATTCCAGTCAATACATAATAGAATCAGTCTTTGCCATGCGCATTAATTAATACACCATCCAAAGTTTAAACAAGGCCACTGGGGCTGCTTTCCACATTTAGCTCATGAGATGACTGGAAATAGATCACATGGTTGAGTGGGTCATTGCTGGTGTTGATTATAGCTGTGTGTGATGAACACAGAGATATGTTTTCCCAGCATATCAGGGGACATGACGAGAGAGGGGTAGCAGTGGTTAAGTCAGATTATATGTGTTTAAATACAACCTCGACAAAATGCTGATATTACAGTATGAACGTTACAGTATAATGTTACAGTGTGTTTTTATTGATTTATCTGATTGTTCATGATGCCAGAGGCCATTTAATTCCAGGAATGTAGTAAACACTGCTGAGCTGCAGTCAATAGTCTTTCAACATTCTTTATGCCTCTGCGGTGGCAACAGCCAAGGCATTATGTTTATGGGTTGTTCGTGTGTTCATACGTACGTACGTCTGTCCGTCTGTCCCATTCTTGTGGACAGACGGACAGACGTACGTACGTATGGACACACGAACAACCCATAAACATAATGCCTTGGCTTATCTCAAGACACTTTTGAGGGATTTTTTTTTTTGCAAATTTGACACAAACATCCATTTGGAGTCAAGGATGAACTGATTAGATTTTGGTGGTCAGGTCAAAGGTTAAGGTCAATTTGACCTTGTGTCCATCTCATTTTCATGAATGTGATATCTCTTAAACACCTTTGAGGGCATTTCCTCTAATCTGGCACAAACGTCCGCTTGGACGCAATGATATACAGATTAGATTTTGGAGGTTGAAGGTCAAATGTCAAGGTCACTTTGACCTTGTGTCCAGCTCATTCGCATGAATATTATATCTCTCAAACTCCTTGGGAGTATTTTCCCAAATTTGGCCCAAACGTCCACTTGGACTCAATTATAAACATGTCACATTTTGGTGGTTAAATGTCAAAAGTTAAGGCCACTGTGATCTTGCATCCATCTCATTTTTTGTGAATGAGATATCTCAAAAACACTGTGAGGCAATTTCCTCAAATTTGGCACAAACATACACTCTGACTCAAGGATGAACTGACTAGATTTTAGTTGGTCAAAGGTCATATGTCTGGGTCACTTTGACCTTGCATCCTTCTCATTCTTGTGGACATAATGTCTCACAAACACCTTGAGGGAATTTTGTCAAATTTAGCAGAAATATCCACTTATACTCAAGGATTAACTGATTAGACTTTGGTGGTCAAGGTCAAGGAACAAGGTCAGTGTGACCCTCAGCCATTTTATTTTTGTGAACACGCCTTGGGGGAATTTCCTCAGATTTGGCAAAAACATCAGCTTGGACTTGGTGGTGAACTGGTTCGATTTTGGCGGTCATGGTCACAGTGACCTCATATATCTCATTTTTGTGAATCCAATACCTAAAGAAAGCCTTCAGGGAATTTCCTCAAATTTGGCACAAACGCCCACTTTGACACAGCGGTGAACTGATTAGATTTTGTTGGTCAAAGGTCAAGGTCACTGTGAACTCCAAAAAAAATGTTCTTGGCCATCACTCAAGGATTCCTATGGATAATTGGATAAAATGATGAAGTGATGACATTTTATAACCAAAAGGTCAACTTAACTGTGACATCATGATGTTCTGCAAAAACACTTTTCTGTCCATTACTCAACACCATAACTCAGGAGCAGAAGGGGAGACATTTGGTCAGATACTGAATTGGTGACACTAATCTTTGGAGTTGACCTTGAAACCATGCTGATTGTATAGACATTCTCTGCTGCCAGGTTGAAGATGTGTGTGAAACATCCATGTTTGAAGCACTGTCAGCTGTCATGGCTACATACGACTCTGGGCAGACATGGATGTAAACTGTAACTGCAAATCGACTAGTTCACAGAGGCATACAACCACAAGGTGGTAATTCTAGTTTTCCATGTTCAGAATAATTAGTTCTCCATCATCAATCTGTGGTGCAGTTACACACCTACACCAAGCTGAACATGGGGAATCTACTCAGCCACCATTGGGCCCATGAGAGCATGTTGTTCTGCGAAGATCCACATAATGAGACCCTGTATAATCAACAGTATACAGATGCTCCGAGAGCCTCTCTGACTCATCACACATTTGTTTGGATCAAATGCAGTGTCACGGGCAAAAAAACAAACAACGTAGTTAAAAAGGTTAAAAAGAATTGAAATGAATTTGAATTTCAATTAGTGAATTAGATTTCCATAATGCAGTGACTGTGAGTCATCGCTGTGCTCGCCGTGAGTAGCTGCTGCCTTTGTGAATAAAGATGAAAAGGCTTGTTTGCTTTCTGAGGCTCCTCCAGAAGATTATTTTGCAGTCGCTCCCCGAGAGCGCGCTTTGAGAAAAGTTGCAAACTTTCTAACCTCTGCGTTGTTTATCAGAAGTTTGATGATGTGTTTGCTGTGCAGAATTTGTCTGTCGCTTAACCTTGACTGCAGCAGCGAGGTCCAGTGAAGCTTGAACGGATTTGTCTTTGGAAAGGAGGAGCTATTGGAATATTGGATTTGCAGGCTCAGCTTGGTTCTGCATGAGTGAGCTACTTCTGCTGTGTCCTGGAGGAAGTGCTGCTGGTGATTTGCCTCCACCAAACTGCTTTTACATTGCTGTCAAATTAATTGCAGACCTACATCTTTTTAATCTCGAATTCATTCAAGGAAACAGCTGAAGGGTGTCTGCCATTACTCTCCCATCCAGAACACTTATCGCTGAATCTTCCCCTAAGGTAAAGAAGTGGAGGACCACACTCCTTGAATAACACTATCCATATGTGGTCAGTGGTGAAGGAAGAATTCAGATCATTTACTCTGGTACTCTTGGTAGTTTAACAAACAGCAGGACATCATATCGTGAAAGTATTAACTATTAATGATAGCCATAATACAAAATTAATGCAGTGGGGTAAAAAACTAAGCCTGAATTGTTGTGAAATAGAATTATAAAGATCTGACAGTAGGTATTTGATTGATTGATTGATTGATTGATTGATTGATTGATTGATTTGATTAAAGGGTTAGTTTGGATCTTTTGAAGTGGGTCTGTATGAGATACTTATCCACAGCTTTACTTTGCTGTCAGGTAGTCCTTTGAACAGGGAAGTCATAAATGCTTCAGTCCCCATCTATGCTCTTGTCAGAGCCACCAGATTCCATTGACACAAACAGCAATTTTACCTCGCTGAACACAGGAGCTGCTGGTCTACCGCTGCCTCGACAGGTTAGAGAAGCAGCGGCATCCCTTCCAGTCGAGAAAGAACATTAAATTTGTCACAAAATAAAATGCTTTTCCTAGAAAATCCATGTGCAGTGAAGGCAGGATTGTACAAAGACTGGCTTTTATGAATATTATGGGGAAAACAACACATTTCCTGTGTCCTTTCTAAGAGTCAAGAGAGTCAGGACTTAGCAATATTTCAATCAGGAGAGACTCGTTCTGAGAGAAAAGAATATTTATTTACATGTGCGCAAGAGTATGAGAAATGTGAAAAGTCATTGGCGATTAGACCCCATTGGGATTTCGTCTATTCCAGGAGGGTGGTAAAGACGTGGTAGATTAGGTTAGATGCTGCTGGTGGTGATTGTGGTGATGAGATGAGACAATGAGGGAACTGAGGATCTGCATGTGAAGGCGAGTGGGCTTTTGATAAGCTCGTCCTGGGCTCTGGATAAGGTGACTGGAGGTGATCGGGTTGCGATGGTTCCACCTAAAATGACAGCAGAGAGGAGAACAGATTCAAAGTTTGGCAGCAGCAACATGAATGGTTGGAGGAGATTGTGGCAAAATTTGATTGGCTAAGAAGGAGAGCTGATTGGTGGAAGTGGTGGGAGTGGGATAGAGAGAGAACTGTGAATGGATATAGTATAAAGAAAGTCTTCCTGATTGAACTTATGCTGAGCTTCATTAAACCATTTGATAATGGTTAGGGACGAGAACATGTTTTGGCTTAAATACCTGATTTTGGTGGCACAACTGTAGCTGGAAATGCCGTAGTTTTTGTGGAACAATTGCGGCTAAAAATGCTACCAACATCTCACTAAAAACATCAGGTTCTGGTGGTGCATTTGCAGCTGGAATTGCCCCCAAGTCTTGCCAAAAATAAGCAGTTTTTGTGGCACAGTAAGGGATTGAATTGCCGTAAATGCCTTACTAAAAAGAAAGATCAGTTTTGGTGGCACAATCACGGCTTGAAATGCTGCCAGTGTCTTACAAAACACAACAATTTTTGTTGTTTCTTGGTCTTGAACAATGGTCTGCAGGTTGGCAGCCTTCTTGCCTTGGTACCATGCAATACATCATCCCATTCACCTTTAGATGACAAAGTCAGCTCATATTCATGTCATCTGAACCATCTGAACAACTTGAGAAACATTAAAATGAGACATATAAAAAACAAAGATGTAATGTATCTGTGGTTTGCAGGTGCATTCAATGCCAACATTTTCTTGAGGCGGCTGGACTGAATAAATAGGTACGCAGGCTAAAATGGTGCCAGAACCAGTCTGTTGGCAGAGTGCAGCGGCTGCACAGCAGAGCCAGCAGCCGATTGGATCTTCTCAGCCCCCGTGGAACAAAACATCAAGTTGATGCATGACTCCTCCGCCGTGTCTCCACAGTATTGAACTTCCTCTCTCCTCTCCTCCTTTAGTACAAGCCCCCGAAGCTGATCATGACCTTTTCTTTGCCAGTGAGGAAAGATAGAAACACAAGCAGGTCGTGTCGTTGCTCACTGCTGCATGTCTGTAGTGTCTGCGTAGCATGTAGAGGTGAGCGGGCGGCGTGATTGCTATTCATTACATGTCTGCTGCTTCCCATTTTATGGATTCCAGTGTGTTTAACAAAACATTGATTCAGTGGCTCTATTATCTCCAGGCAGTCATACACTAGGTAATGCTTGGCAAGCACTAATGGCACACATAAACACACAGGCCAAAGCCCTGTCATTAAAGCTCCATTCCTACAGCATGATCATCATTAGGTGTCTGCTTCACTCCTGAGGATGAATCTCCCTTTAACCAGCTGACGGTTTTGATCCTGCACTGAAAATAAGGCCATACAAGTGCGTTCAAGGACCCCCTCCACTCACTGTTTGTCTTCCTCCTCTCCACTTCATACTGGTGACCAGATGTATAAGTCATACAGCTTCACGTCAGGGTGCCTCAAGATTGAAGTCTGCTGCAGAAGCCAGCCTCCTCTGCAGCATGCACTCGAAGAATAAATGAATTACTCAGGAGATCAAAGCAATAATCATCACATCAAAGAAAACAATACAGAACAAAATCTAGGTTAGGCAGCACATAATCAGTTTGGAGCTCATTAGAGAAATACAGAAGCAAATTTTATTCATTATTTGTGAGTCATTTGAAAAATTCAAAACAACCTTTTTTACCCTAGAAAGCAGAACTGCCTTTTCATTTCCCTCGATATTCAAGTCCTTAAAACTTTTCTTTGTTTTAAGATTTCTCTGTAATTGACACAAAGAAAGACAGTTTCTTGTACTAGAATCAATAAAAAATATAGACACTCCTTGAAACTATTGAAATTAGTTGATTTGTATTAGAAAGAAGTAAAAATACTCATACTGCACTGGCTGCCTTAAAGGGACAGTTCACCCCCAAACCAAATCCACATATTTTTCCTCTTACCTGTAGTGCTATTTATCAATCCAGATAGTTTTGGTGTGAGTTGCAGAGTGTTGGAGATATCAGCCGTAGAGATGTCTGCCTTCTCTCTAATATAATGGAACGAGATGGCACTCAGCTTGTGGTGCTCAAAGTGCCAAAAAATACATTTGAAAAACTCAACATCAATGTCTCTTTCCAGAAATCATGACCTGGTTACTCAAGATAATCCACAGACCTTGTTGTGAGCAGTTTCATGTAGGAACTATTTTCTGTCTACCAAACTACACCCGCCAACATGGATGTATCACTGGACGGGCCCACCAGGCATAGGCTCAGGGACCCAAATTGTCAGGTCAGATCGACATGTACCGACTAGGAAAGGACTCAAATTGACCACAAAGAGACACAAATAGACGGCAAAGAGTTGCAAAGAAACTGTAAAGAGACAAAAAATAACTACAAAAACAGGCAAAACAATTACAAATTAACCACACGGGAAGCATATGACTACAAAACCATCTTTGTGTCTTGCTCCTATGGAGGAGAGGTGATTGGGCTCTTTCCATATCTGTGCCCAGGGGTCCGTTATTTCATAATTTCCCCAACTGTATCACTGCGCAGAAGGAAGCGTGCATCTACTCATGAGTGAGAGGCTCATGCTTGTAATGTTGCAAGATGTAAACATGAATGGCGTCCTCTTTGGTTGAGGTGTAGATGCACAATTTCTTCTACACATTGATACAACTTGAGGATGTAGTTCAGTAGCAAGAAAATAGTTCATACATGAAACTGTGCACTGAGTAACCAGGTCATGGTTTCTGGAAAGAGACATTGCTGTTGAGCGTTTCAAATATATCATTTTGGCTGTTTGAGCTCCACAAGCTGAGTGTCATCAAGTTCCATTACAGAGAGAAGGCAGACATCCCAACAGCCGACATCTCCAACTCTCGGCAACTCACACCAAAACTATCTAGATTTATAAATAGCGCAACAGTTGAGAGGAAAATATGTATTTTTGAGTTTGGGGTGAACTGTCCCTGCACACAAAACAGATTTGATACAAAGATTTTTACAGTGTTATTCACTGTGGGTATGCTCAAATATCACAAAGCACAGTGTCCGTCTTGTGGTGCACAATATTTCTAAATATAGACAATCCAAATTCACTCACCAGCAGCCGACGTGTGAGGAAATCTGGAGGATGAGGGGTCCGACTGGGTCGCCAGTTTTAGAACATGGTTATTCAGAGATAATACTGGCATGAAATATTTAAAGAGAAGAGGATCTATGCTCACCCTCTGTCCCTCAGCTCCTTGACAGCCAGAGGTCTTCCTTTCACATGATTCTTTTCCCTGTAGGTGATAAAATAAATGGCTGTATTACTTGAATTTTTGTGATAACATTACAGTCTCCTGTCAGAGCCGAAGATCCTTAACCTTACTTAACACTGCCATCAATGTCACCTTCACATTGACAACATCCATCGTGTACCTTCCCCCCCCTTTAGAATATTTGTTGTATTTTTTGTTGTTTTGATCTCGTTTGTGATAACGTATGAGACATGAATCAAGGGCTGTGCAGATGTAATTGATAGCTGCTTTTTGCTAATGGAGAATGTGACTCCACATGTGGGTGGCAAAAAAATAAAACAGTTTCCAAGGAAACAAACAAATGTGATGCTCATTTTCCCTGATAATAGTCGGCAGGATTTGAGGCATTGTGTTTCCTCAGCTAGCCGAAAATATCCCCAGGCTTCATGTCATCTGTTTTTGCCCAGAGTAATTATTTGTTAAATAAAATGTCTGAACGAGTCGTAGCTGTTCCCAAGCAGTGAGAAATGCAATGGGCTCAGTTACAGCTATAAGGCAGAGCCCACTTCTGGGTCATTAAATGGAGACATTTTACAAAATACTCTCATGTGCTCGTTTGGATTTTACTCTTTTCAACTCTGTCTCAGTAGAAGTGGTGGGTAGAAGTCATCTGATGTCATCAGTACACATTTTGGATACACGAGTTAGAGTTTCAATGAAAGTAGACAAGAAACAACACCATGTTCTTATCACTATCACTATCACTGTCATATTTAGATGCTTAGGCAGAAGCCCCCGGCGTCACTATGGTGACGGCTGTGGCGGCTTTTGTGTTGTATTGCGACGCGGGGGTCAGCCATTAGATTTAGGCAACAACTACGTAGTTATGGTTCGGTAAAGATTGAGGTGTGACTAACAACACAAGTGACAAACGACTGACTAACAACTTGTGTCTAACAACTAACGACGTACGTGACTAATGACTGACTAAAGACTCATGTCACATGAGTTGGTCAGGTAGGTAGTTAATTTGTTTGTCAGTTAGTTACTAACTGACTAATGACTCATGTCTAGCGTAGGGTTGGGTCAGTTCTCTGTAATACCAATTCGGTTCGGTACTCCGTCTTGGACCGTCTTTTGGAGACCGACCGGACCGCATACATTAGGCCCAAACATACTCGGGCGGAACATACGTGGAGCGGACTCCGCGGAGGTCCGCCCGGACTAAAAGCGGATGTCCGCAAGTCCTGTGCGCACAAAGCTCAGATTTTACGACCGCACGGACTCCGCACTGCACACCAGTGTCACACAAAAGACTGCTCGGCATGTATTTTTCACATCGCAGGGATTTTTTACTTTTTTTTTTTAAGATATTTTTTAGGGCATTTTGCCTTTATTGGACAGGACAGGTAAGCATGAAAGGGGGAGAGAGAGAGGGGGGATGACATGCAGCAAAGCGTCACGGGCTGGATTCGAACCCAGGCCGCTGCGGCAACAGCCTTGCACATGGGATGCCTGCTCTACCACTAAGCCACCGACACCCCACATCGCAGGGATTTTTCACTGACACTTATTTACAGGAAACTACAACATGGAAGTGTGCTCGACTATGGAAGCCCAAATGACTGCGGATATTCCTTGCGGTGTCCGCTCCGCTTACAGTACGCCCGAGTCTGTGAGCACCTGTGTCTGCCTCTTCGCCAAGCGCACAGCGAGCAGGAAAGAGAAGGGGGTGGGGGAGGGGCAGGGATTGAGCGAGGGGGTACGAGTGCACATGCGCCGAGGCCTCTACTGTAGCCTGGAGTTTGTTTAATAGTTGACGGGGAGTCGATAATGGCGGACAATTTAGTCTCGAAGAAATCAAAGAATGTGCCACTATGGCAACACTTTGACTTTGAGCCAGACGAAGGAGGCAACCCTTGTTTGCACTGATTGAGTAAGCTGCAAAATTTATTTGTAAGGAATAAAAGAAACAACGTGTTACTGTCACTCTGTTGTCCTATGGTCGCTTTTTATTTTGAATGAGTCAATTGCGCCCCCAAGTGGCGAAAATCTGGTATTACCGACTGTTTTTTTTTTTTCTCATACCGACCCAACTCTAGTCTAGCGACTGACTCTCTACTTATGTGTCTAATGCCAAATGACTGACCAATGACTGACTATTGACCTCTAACACTCGTTTGTCGGCTAATGACCGACTAACAAGTAGCTAACAAATCAAGTGATCAACGACTGATTAACAAGTGACTAAAGACTCACATGTCTAATGAGTGATAGAAGAGTGACTAACAGCTAACAAGTGACTAACGACACACGTCTTACACTTAACTAACAACTCATGTGTCTAACGACTTGTTTGCCTGACGACTAACGACTGACTGACAATTCGTGACTAACAAGTGATTGACTACTAACGACTCATGTAGTTAATGACCAACTAACAAGTGACTAACGAGTCAAGTGAACAGCAACTGACTAATGACTTAGGTGACTAACAGCTGACAAAGACGATTGAGTGTCACGCGTGACTGATGAGTGATTACTGACTTATGTGACTAACAACTTACGTGTGTAACAAGTGACGAACAACTCACATGCCTAACAACTGACTGACGAGTGACTAACGACTAAAGTGACCAAAAACTGACTAACTGTTAATGTTTATAACAAGTGACTTGCAACTCACGTGACGAACAGCTGACACCCTCTTTATGTGTCTAACGACAAATGACTAACCAATGACTCATATGACTAACGACTTAAGTGACAAACGACTGACTAACAACCAGTGTGTCTAGCGACTGACTTACGACTCACATGTCTATCGAGTAACTGACGAGTGACTAACGAACCACGTGTCTAAGAACTGGATAATGACTGACTAACAACTCGCATCACTAATGAGTAACGAGTCACTAACAACTGACTTATGTGACTTAAGACTCACATGTCTCAGACCCAAGTGGGTTCTGCGGATTTTTTAAGTTCTTTTCAGCAATGATACAGTGGTGAAAATCTGCTGAATACTTTTCTTTCTTTTTTTTGCTCTGTAATAGACAATATTTGTTCATGATAACAATTGTTTCTGAACATAAATGACCTCACACAATATGTTGATACCTAAAATGACCTCAAACCGGCTCAAAGAACTACTTAGTAGATTATAGTAGAAACTTTGAATCAAAAATTTTACTTAATCATGAGTACTGAAAGAAAAAAATTGTTGGAAAAGTCAATCAACAAAATGTGGGACACTTGGCCTGATGCATGTGCAACAAGTTACCACAGGTCACATGTTGACATTGCTTAGCTTTAAGGGGTGGCAAGTCAGAAAGTTTGGTATCCAGTGCTCTGGTTTACTTGACTTGATGAAGAACAAATGGAGGTGTGTCATGACTTTCTTTCTTGCAGACTTTCTTGATCCTGTGCGTCATTATTAAGCATTTGTTTGTGAAAAAGTTGAGAGAAGAAACACCCATAAAGTGAAATTTTAAGAAGTCTTGCCCTGAGACTGAAATTCTCAAAAACTCTCAGCCTGAATCACCTGGTTGCCGTCGTTTATTGAGTTTAAAATTGCGATGCCAGTGATGACTGACTGTCAGTGGAGGGAAAAATCGTTTTTGTCTTCCGCACCATGCAGAAGGCAAACAGTTGCAGCACACCAGAGGGGAGAGGTCACATGCTTTACTATGGTAACAATGCTCGGAGAAGAAGAATACTTGTTTCCAAGGAGATGTGTGTTGCTACATCGCAGATGTAGGTAGAGGAGACTGGAAGACGCTCCACCTTGAAGCGGCCTCGATTTCAAAGAAACCACGCTCCATCAAGTCGTGTCATTAGGAGCAGCTCGTCTGATTGCTTTTTGTTTCTAGAAATTCTCCTCATAAAAATCTCTTACTCGAGTGTTTCAGATTGAAACGTGCGTTTTTAATCTGCAGCATTATCATATGATTGTAGCTCTCTCAGGAAGAACAGGAGATAAATGTAGCCTCGGCGGCAATCAGAGAAATGTTGTTGTGTGTAGTAGAAATAGAACATCCAGGCAAATATAGGCAGAGCTGATCTCCAGAGCACGCAGATTTGAGTTGTTTTTTCCTTCAGTCCCTTTCTACTTTAATCTCAATCATAATCGTAATGATGCTTTGCACAGCTGTATAATCCAGAGATCCTGAAGATTACGTGTGTGGACATGGAAAACAGAATTCATCTACCTTGAAAGAGTGTATTACCCAGACCCTCCTCTGCTAATGAATCTTTGATGGTGGCCCCTCCTCACATCCTATAGGTTCAAAGTCATCCTCCTCCTTTGCCCTCCTCAATGCTGAGGTCTTACAGATTACACGATGCAAGAGCTCATAATTTTTCCAGACTGCTTCGCTGCCTAGATCCCAATTTTAATTAAGGACTTTTGTCTGGGGAAGCCGGCACCAGTGTTAATGAAAGGGACAGGCAGTGGGAGAACTTGGGAGGGATATAAATAGCAGCTTTTGTAGGCTAGGATTCCCTGTCGGGTTGGAGCCAAGCTCATAGCAGATCACGCCAGCTGATTAGCATAGACATGCTCCCGTGGCTGTGGATGCAGATGTGCCTCTGTGATGTTGTATCTGTGTCTGGGTTATGGGGAGGGGGCGGGTAAAAAAAAACAAAAAAAAACTTGTTGCTCAGTATATCCTGTCTACGGGGCTTGTATTTGCATTACATGTGTGTTTATGTAAGCGTGCGCACGCATAAATACGCAAAAGAAAAAACAAAATGAGGCCACAAGAGGAAGGGGGGAGAAATCCTCCCTGAAACACTGGGGAATGAAACAGCTACTGGCGTGTGTTTCTTGGCCTCATACACTGTTTGGTGTGTTTGTTTTATTCTTGTGGACAACTGGCCAAACACAGAGCGTGAGACTTTGTGTTGGGACATTTTCAGCACAGCTTCAGTGGAGTGCAAGAGCGGGAAATGTCAGGTAACATCAGGCTGAGGTGTCAAGTGCCTCAGAAGGGAAAAGCAAAGGTTCTCTTTAGATCCAGCAAGAGTCAGTAACAACAACAGACCATTGTGTTCAGTGTAAAGCAGTTGTTACTGAAAAATATACACGGCAGAAGTGATTTTTAGCCTAAATTCTATGTTGCCATGCATCCAAAGGTTATTTTTACTGCTGCTCATGGACACTAATCTGTGAACAAGGTCCAGTTGGGTTGTGGAGTGTTCAGAAAGCAGTCTAGATTATAGAGAACAGTAAATGAAAAGTGCAATTGAGGTACTGATTAGGCACCAGGGTCTTTCTGTTTTGGTAAAAAACAAACCCAGTAAATGGTTAAAGGCTCCCATAGGAGTCCTCTTACAAACAAACACAACTGAATGAAATTGTACGTGTCCTTGAGGCGGACAAATATGTTGAATTTACTTCCTCATGAAACATTTTCAGGGACAATTTTGGAGTAGGGCTGCACTGGTTAGCACTGTCGCCTGTCAGTAAGATAGTTCCAGGTTCAAACCAAAGATCTATAACAATAACTAGACAGGGGATGTGAGGACCTTTTATACAGACATCTCTTTTTCAGTGGTGGTCTATCCATATTGCTGCAATACCGTGAGTGGCCACTGGGAAAAATTGGAAGCAAGGCCGAGCTGCTTTTCGAGGTAGGCCTGGTTCACACCCACTGTCCGGCTGGTGCCCTTCCATGTGCAGATTGCATGTTTAAAAATAAGTGTTAGCTGCAGTCTTAGTAACAGTAGAACAGTTTTTCATCATACTCAGCTTTGACTGGAATCATTAAACACAGGCGTACCACAGGAGATGATCACCTGTAGCTGGTGAGCCACTACAGGTGAAGAAGATGATGCTCTGAACGTTAGAGATTTCTGTCATACAGCGTAACAGTGTAATAGTATTCAGAGGTGGATTAAGAGCGCAGCAGTGAGTGGATGGCACAGTGGCTGCTGAGACATATGTTCTGGCTGCTTCCCAACTGCACACCTCACAACAGCGAGGTTTTGTCTGTGTGCAGAAGTTACATTATCCTGTGTAAGCTGTGTAAGCCCTGTGCCACTGCTGTTTCTTTACTCAGGATAAGTTGACGTCTTTCAGACTGACAGGATGTGTGATTTGTGGGTCGGCATGGGGATTTGCTTCGTATGAAGAGGTGCGTTCATCCTCCGGGTTCTCTCCATTTGGCTCTTTGAGTTGAAGGAAAATACTGTAGCTCAAGGTCAGCCCATCCTGCTGCAAAATCAGTCATCATCACAATAATGGATTTTTTTTCTCTCCTCTCTCTCAGCTCGTCAGCAGCGGTTTTTCGTAGCTGCTTGTATGTCGAACATTGTTACGTGTGTTTGTGTGTGTACACTGTGAGTAGCAGTGTGGGTTTAAGAGAACAATGAGGATTGTAAATGAAATAAACCTGCACACTTGAGGCTTATAAGACCTTGCACCATTGTTTCCACCTTTGACAGCAGCTTTCTGGAGCCATCACTCTGAGTTTTACCCTCCAATCCTGCAAAGTTAGGTGTGCACAACAACCCAGCATGCTTCAAATAAAGAAAACGAAATGAGAAAAGCAGACAGAAAAAGCTTTCACCCTGAGCCCAGCCTGAGTGGATAGGTTTACAGTAACAAGTGCAATTTACATTTAAAAGTACCCTCATCAAACAGCTTTTAGAGGAAATGCTTCTTATTCACAGTGTGAGCCTCTATTCTTAGCTGCAACCAGCAGCAGCTTGTGTACATTAAGTCAGGCTGTCTGTCGGTTGGATGGTCCCAAAGAAAAAATCTAACAGCCACAAAATTGTAAGTTTCTTTGGTGATGTTAAAGGTCCAGTGTGTAGGATTCAGGGTGATATATTGGCAGAAATTGAGTATGATATAATAAGTATGTTTTCCTTAGTGTCCAATCACCTGAAAATAAGACTTATTCCCCCAATCCCAAATGTATCCCTTACAGACTTGTTGACTCAAGCCCTAAGCCCTTACAGACCTAGGACCAATTCCATTTCTTCCCCTTAGCCCTTGTCTTGGCCCTTCCCTTTGGTTTTGCGCATTCACGTGAGGGGAAGTGGTGTCCCAATTCTCCGTCAGTTTAGCTCTTAACCTGATGGAGAATAGGGAAGAACAGCAACAGAGTTCTCATTATGCATCCATGGTGAGGAGAGGAGTCGACCTGCCATAGGAGCAGAGGAAAAGAGCTGTTATGGGAGCTGGTATGTTCAAGCAGAGAGCAAACGGGGAAAAATGTATAATTCCAGAGGCGGCGAGTGGAAGTGGAAGTACAACAGTGGTGTAAAGTGCCACAGGGTGGCGTGTCAAGGAGTGCTGACATGCGTCTTGCCGCAGCCGGAGTGGGATTGTACATTGAAAACAGTAGGGGCGTATTTTTTGACGTGTGGCATTTGCCGCCAGAGTGTTTTTGTCTCTAGTCTCTGTGCAGCACTGCCTTGTATTCAGAAATTGAAATCTAATCGGGGCCAATAGCCAAAAGCCAAAAGGGCTAACTCTAACTTCAGTAGACGATTATTTAACATGAAACTGCTTTGTTCAGTGTTTAAACCAGTTTTGATGACATTGGCCATATGTTTTGGAGAGGAAGTGACCTCTGCGTGTAATTTGACTCAGTAAAAACCTCCTGAACAATGAACAATTCTAACCAGGAGAAGTTTTAGCTGGTTGCAATCTGTAATCCTCGCCACTTTTATGCAACTAAATCCCCTTAAATCTTGCACACTGGTCCTTTAAGAATAATGAAACTAATAAAGGAAAAACCATCTGGTTTCAGAATAAAATCCACTCTTTGTCTGTAAGCATGAAATATAAAACCATCATCTTGCAGGCAGTGTTCATTACAGTAATTAAACTGAGGAATGCAAATTGCCAGAACGAGCAAACACATAAATCATTGATCTTTGTTAATCAGAGACTTTGATTACATTCCTGCAGTGAACACAAACAGCATTAATATCAGGATTATTCCATCAAAGTTTAATGCTTACATTGCACATTGTTAAATAAAGCTTCTCTGTACAGACTGTGCTTTGCAATAAGCCGGTGGCTTAGACGGACAAATGTTTCATGCTCTGTTTGATCAAACAAAAGGTCATTGGACAAAACCTTCTTTGTTTGTCTTGGAACAGCATCAACCTTGGAAGTATTCATTGTGAAAATAATTTCAGACTCTGCTGCTTTTTATATCAAGCATAGTTTCATCGATGAAGCCAGAACAAACCTTGCTGGTGCTTGAGGAGCTGAAAATGTGTGGCGGCGTTCTGCAGAGCTCACATTTCACCCACTGAGACATACATCTGGCAGCCCAACAGCACATGAGAGCCTATATCTGTCAACCCTCCTAATGCCTGCAACTCGAGACAGAGCTGGCAACCCAGGAACTGTCTAGGTTTGAGGCGGAGTTGGCAGCCCCTCTAACCCTGGAGATTTCTGACACATATCTGACAACCCTGGTGGCCCTTGAGATTTCAGACACATATCTGGCAACGCTTCCTCCCACCAGGGTTCGCTCCACATGGTGCATCTCGATCTGGCAACGCAGCAGCCTGCCAGGGAACTGCAGGGAGCAGACTGGTGCAGAGGATGGAGCTGGCAGTCCACCAGGATTGGCCACTTTCTGCCATTGCATGTTTAGCCTTTTGGAATTTACACAAGGCAGCTATGACAACAAAGTTGTACCCTTGGAGGACTTTACAATTAATACTGTAGTACAGCATATATATGGCATATACTCCCTCACAAGCCCCCCTCTCCCCAAAAATACAGATTGTAATACATATATAACAGTGAATAGCAGAAAATCATTTAGGATTTTGCTAAAAGAAGGAAATCACCTGTTGATTTATATATATATAGATCCCAGGGGATAATTTTTGTATTTGGGAGCTGTTTAAATGTGTAATTTGCAGTAGATTTTATTTTGTTGAACTATTACTCACTCTGAGTTGATGTTATTGTTCACAAACTAAAGAAATGAGAGGTCATTTTGTTTAGTTTTTACTAGATAATTAAAGGCAAACTGTAAAAGTATATCACTTATTTTGTTGCAATTCTATTTTCTTAAATTAGTAATGAAATATTATTTTTACTAATTTGCCACATTGTCAAGAAAATACCCTGAAATATCGTGATATTATTTTAGGGCCATATTACCCACCCCTAGTATCAATTGGGGTTTACATTGTACACAAACTAACTAGCCAACAGTTATCAAGCTTGCGGGGCAGAGATGCATGCCCAAAGAAAAGTCCTCATTTCTGGTCAGAAGGAGATATGCACAGATATCATAACCTTTTTAAAAAGGTGATTGAAGGAATGAAAGAATGAGGCTGTGTTTGCATAGTTGAACGAGTCTGCCATAGGTGGAAAAACTTCTGGAAAAATCCTGTTTTGACACAAACTGAGCATAGCGTTAGTTCAGGACTCGATGTCAAGCTCAGCTCACATCCCAGCTACATCAGCTGATCACAAACAGCCCAATCAACTGATGGAGCAGCTGATTGATGGAAGGGAGTCAGCTGATAGATCACATGATTCCTTTCTATGCAACCAATTAGTGAATCTCATTCATGGCGCCCTATTTAAACTGCTCTGGCCTGCCTACTGTTGCTGCTTCCTCTGAAAGCTGCTTTGCAACCTGCCTCCACCCCAGCTCCTCCTTTTCATGCTGTGTCTGACTTATCAGTGTCATTTCTGTTTGTCACTGATGCTGCTCTGTTCTGTTCCTGGGGGTCTTTGCTGCTGCTCTCCCTGCCTTAGGCTTTACATGTAGGCGCATGGAAGGGCAGGGAGGTTTGCTCTCTCTGCCTCAGGCTTTCCTCACTTGCACCTGGAAGGGCAGAGAGGTGTTCTTTCTCCACCTTATGCTTTCCATGTAGGGGCGTGGAAGAGGCTTTCTGCGTAGGCCCGAGAAAGGGCAGAGAGGCCCCAGAACAGAGCTATACCACCAAATATAATACTGCAAATGGAAACAGGGCTCAACAATAACGATTGCCCAGGGCAAGTAAAACTCGCGGTCAGGCATGTAAACTAACCAAACTAAAAATAGTAAAAGTTAATAACTAATTGATAAAATAAACGTATTTTAAAACGTGCTCTTCTGCTCTGATGCAGCGGTCTCTCTCTGCCTGAAGTCACAGGCACAGCTGTGTAACAATGTCCTGCCCACAGCCCCCATTGATATTATTTTGTGTGACAGACGTTTCATATAATAACATAACAATATACTATTTATGGTGTTATGTCATCGTGTCATTTCTGTCTCTACATGGTCACCCGTTAACAATTCTCCTCTGCTCTCTGTATCGCGCACGGCGGAGTTCCGCCACACACACAGGTGAGCACGCTAGAGCGGCTCAGGCCGCATTTTCCTGACCAAACCTGACCCCGAGCCCGGTGCAGTTTGTCAGCTGACAAAGTTATTGTTATGGATACTGTGTAAATAACCATCAAGAGACTGCTATTACGCACAGACAAACAGCTGCTTGCACAGCAGCGCAGCACAGCACTCATGCTGAGCTTGTGTTGCATTCAAGCGTTGTCACGTAAATAACAACTTCCAGCACTTAAATAGGTCATAGCACAAAACAGCAGCATGTCAAGTGACTTTACTTTTATTATATTCAATAAAATTGTATGTTCCTAAATCTTGAGACACCTCATATGTAAGCTAGACAGACATTTCACCTGCTCATTACTGTGCACACATGTACTGTATGTACTTAGTCCTAAAGAGCCCTTCTGGTGCCAGTAGATACATAGAAACATCCCAGCAGGCTGTGCTTTGCAAGCATACAAAAAAGTTTCACGCATGTGAAAATTATTTTTCATGTGTGTGCTTCACCTCCGCTGCTACAACTTCATCCTAGGGGAAACACTGCTGTGTGCGTTTTGTGCAACAGGTGAATGTGGTAGTCTACTGGTAGAGTAGAGAGAGAGAGCTAAGTAGCGTTGAAGTAGAGTAGAGCAGGGCAGAGAGATGGAAGCAAAATATATTAAACCCGGTGTTAATACAGCAGAACTGGAGAGAGGAGTGAAAAATAAATAGAGGTGGGCATGGCTCAAGTAGGGCGCAAAATTAAGCCCTGACACTGTCATTTTTGTGTAGGAATTAAGCTACAATACATGACATATGTTGTTTTAATTAATAAATACAGTGTGAATAAAGATTACATAACATAAAAATAACTGCAGTCTTTGTTATTTGATAGCTGCTTAAATTAAACAGTTTTTATAGGGCAAGTAAAAACTGACTTCGGGCAAGTAGATCTCTGACCAACTTGCCCAACCAGGCACGTGAAAAAAAACCTTAGCGTTGAACCCTGGGAAATAAATAAACCAATAAGCTGCTCCGCTTTCCCACATTTTGATGTGATAAACAACATGCAGGGCACATTAATTGGAGTATTCCGGCTGTATGTGAACCGTAATACTAGTTGAATATTAATTTTCATTAGCCACGTAAACAATTTAGTGGTAATATTGTCTTTTTCAGAATAAGGGCAAAAACTGAAATATTTTGTGTTTGTAAACGTAATCATTGTACTGACGTTTGACCTTGTTGATGCTCTAGTTTTAATGGAGAGCTCAACACAATAACAATTAAAAAATCAGTGTGTAATTATCTAATGAGCTCTTTAAGACTCAAGTTAAGAAGGTCAGAAGTGTTTGTGTACACAGTGAGAGCAGGGCGGTTTTTAGAACGATGGCGCAGTGGAACAATGGGGAAGATTCGTCGAATCACGCTGGTTGGCAAACAGCGTGCTGACTTGTGATTTTCTTTGTGCCATTGTTTTGCAGTATAATGTAAGAGTGTGCATTATGTTATAATGCAGGTGGATTTGATACAGATGTCACTAAGAGTCATCTAAACCCTCTTATTATTTCATGGAGAGCTTTCAACCAAACCTGTCTTTATAGATCCGCCCTCATGTATTATTGAAGCAGGTTTCAAGTGTTTTTCTGTCATATTTTTCCTCGACAGCGCTTCTGCAGCACATCAGTCTTGCTTTAACCTTGACGTGACCCCGTCACCGAATTAAGATGCCACTGGGGAGCTTCTGCACTTGTTTGTGCGCTGGGTAGATGCTGTAGTGTTTCTTGCTCTCTGTATTCTGCTGTTGTTTCACACCGTATGCTGAAGAATGGTGCTGTGTATGGCTGTGTGCATCACAGCCTCACAGGCATAGAGATGGAGTTTTATCTCACAGGGTATCTCACCTGTGTGCGATGTGTGAGATTTATCTGCCAGGAGATGCTTCAAATGAATATATATACACATATCTCTCTATATTGGAATAGATTGGTAAATTCTGTCTTGTCGTGCTTGTGGTGCTGCACATACTACCCACGTCTGTCCTTTAGTTTTACCACATTTGAAAGCAAATAAAAAGCTTCACAGAATAGTTCTTCACACAAACTTGCACATTTGCTGCCTCAGAATTTTCCTTGAGTAAATTTGTCGCCCTTGTTTGCTGTCGCCCTCCGAACGTGTGACTCAGGACTGCAGCTCTGCGCTGCTCGGTGAAGCGTGCCCTAACTGAGAGCGATTGTGCTCTGTAGGCAAGTGGGGCAGGTTAGTGGAGAGAGAAAGAGGCTGCTGTGAGGTAATCTTTCCTCCTGCACCAACACAGCCTTGTCCGAGCCCTGGTCAGAGCTGCAGCAAGCGAACAAAGACTTCCTGGGTGCTCTTTTGTCACTGCAGTGATTGGAGCATGTTAGGATGAGGTTTGCTTTTTGTAGGGTGCATATCAGAGCTGAGAGCACATGTACAAACTATGTGCTTTTACATGTTCTTGGAGCTTTTTTCTTTGTTTCCATTGTTAGTTGGTTTGTATTATAAAGTCGACAAGGTGCTCTGAAAGTTGATTAAAGTGGATGCTAGAGTGTGCCACCATCTGCTGTTGTCAAAGTCTTCTTAAAACCCAGTTCTGACCAAAGATTTGTGACTAGACGAGTTGAAGTTTGCAACTACTTGCAATGCGCTAGTCTGTTGCTTTCTGAATCTGACCAGTTTACACCAATGCCACTACACAAGACAGTGTAATGTCTACATCGCAACAAGTCTTTGTACTTAGATTCTCACTCCAACTCATCAAAATCCAATGCTTAGTCAGTGGCCCCCCACACCGAGCAGTACGATACTGTTCTGATTGGTATGCTCTTTTTCCCGTCTCCACTGTGAAAAGTTGTGGATGGTAACAATGGAACCGTTCTGTACCGTCTGTACGGAGCGTCACAAAATGCTGCCGTCCAGTGCGTCACATACTGCTGCTAAAGGGTGCCTCAGTGTGTCTGTATCTTACACTGAGGGCCACTGACCAGGTATTTGACCAGTTGTAGTGAGACCAGGTTGAACTTCAACCCAAGTTGGGTTGGAGCCAGCTAGCACTGCTGCTTCTTTGGCATTTACCATTGGTAACGGCGTCCAATGATGGGACGGTCCCCCAGATAACCCCAGTGAGTAAGCTTCATTTTGAGCCGTAGAACCCCTTTAGCATTGTTAGCACCACTAGCTGTGTTGACATTGCCAATGATGCCAACAGAGCCAACATTTACGGGGTTTGTGGGTCAAAATGAAGCTGCTTACTCACTGGGGCTATCTAAGGGTGGGTACAGCAATGCTGCTGGGTTGAGATTGCATCACTAGGGACGGCTGCTAGCTTCCAGTTGTTGTGCAGAGCAGTCAACTGAAGAGCAGCAAAATTAACTTTGAGACTGACATACGTAACCACTCAAAAATATTCTCAGGGGTTAACAGATTAAAGGTCAGATGGTTTGACATCCCCACACTGAACTCCTACTTGTCGACTCTTTCTTAGTTGATCAAGTGTACCGTTACAGAAAACATGAACGTCTGTGTTTCAGCTCAGACTATTCCGCCTTCGGTCCTTGAGATTCTGCCTCACAGGACAAGAAGAAATTAACAGAGACGCACCACATTAACCTGCCATGTACCAGTGAAGGAGTTGTTGTGTTGTGCAGCATGTGTGTTTTGTGTCGCAGCGTGATGGATGCTGCTTGTAACGGGACACTGGGGCCAAAACTCAAGGCAAGCAGGCAAAGCAAAACATCTGGCCACCAAGCCCCTCGAGGATCTCAGGGACATTAGCCTCCCAAGGACAGTTCTCCCAGTCTGTGCACCCCAACACATCATCTGCTCAGTGTGTATGTGCCCTGCATGTGTAAGTGTACCTTCCCTAATCATCTCCCTACAGCACTCACAATCAGCCCAGACCCAGCAACGGAGAGCCGCCTCGTCAACAACAACAGCTCATTCCAAATTCAAAACATATAAAACTATTATCGCCTATCATCACGACCCCCCTGCTGGAACCAATCACAGGCGTTTTATCGCTCTAACAAGAAAACTGATCACACCGTTGAGTCATTGCTCAAACGTTGGTGTATGCAGTCAGCACATACAGAGCTTGGGACTGTGTGTTCATCACCTGCGAGCTGTTTGTGCTGTGTTTCCTGGCCCTGCAGGTTCAGCCGTGTTTTCCTTATCTCAGCACCTCTGCCTGGCTGCCAGCAGACAGCATTATCATCCCATTCTGCCTCGGTCTGTGTTTGATTTCTGCCTGACTACACGCTCCATCCCTGACCCTGCCGCTGCTGCTACTCCGCATTGGAAGAAACAGAGAAGTGATTATAGCCAGGACTGTTTTGTAAACATTTATGTGAACTTTAAATGGACAAAACGATTGTTAGTTCATACACAAGAGAGAGGATTGTTTTGATCAGTGTGTGTGCTCTGAAAGCTGTTTCCTGAATGCAGGCTGACTCTCAGGTGGTCTACTGCGTGCTACAGACCTTTTAGAAAATGCCAGAGATTCACAGCACCAGGCCTTAAACACTAATTCATTCTGAACAGTGCCAGAGGCCATTTGACTCTGTGTTTACCCGCAGAGAGATGGAGTGGAAATACTGGTGTTAGAGAGCGTATGTGTAACAGCATGTCTTCTCTTGTTATCTTCACCGCCAATCGAATATGTGCATACTTATCCATCCAAGCAGACGTGGTTTAATATACGTCGAGGTATCTTCTTTCACAAATACTGTTGACCGTGTTTTATAAGGAGCAGCCGTATGATATGAAAGCCTCCTCATCCCGAGCGGTTTGACCTTTAAAAGCTGCTGCTTCAAGACAGCATGGATGATACAGGAATATTTGGCACGGTTTGGCGATGGTATGAATGGCTGTTTCTGAGAGGGGTTTCTGGAACCGATCTCAGTCGCCGTGCCTCATCGAGAGCCCGCCGGGCACCATCTCGCCTCACATCCACGACTGTGATTTTCATTCAAGTCCATATAATTCATGCAGGAGCCCTGTGATCTGCCGCCGAGCTAAGTGTCCAAAAGACTGCGCAGGAGAGAAGGCTGGAGGAGAGAGATAACACCGCCTGTGTAAAGACGGCTCAGATGACTGGGGAAGACAAGAGCAGGAGACAGAGACGAATCAGTATTAGATGGTTTAAATGGTGACCTTAAAGGCTCCAACCCTCGAAGGCATCTGACCAGTAGCTCTCCAATTTCCTAGACATACTGTACCATATGAGCTGACACCAAATACCATGAGAAATACTACTTTTCATTTGGATCATGTTCATTGACCTCTAACACCATGCCTCGTGTTTAGCTTTTTATTTGGCAAAGGTTTTAAGATTTCTGTAATGTTTCTGCCGCCACCAAAATAAAATTTAGGCTTTCTTTTACATTCAATAACATATTTTCCTTTTTTTTTCCAGGGTGACCAACAGACCATATTTCAAAGTTTATAGGGACAAACTTTTCTTTACAACATTGTTCCTTAAAGCTGAGCCAAGACCACAAGATGTGTTTTTAATTTCCTTTATTAAATCTGATATTTTTCTGTACTTTTTGGATAACCATGACTTAAAAGTAGGGTAACATTTACATAAACTACATTTTATGTTTCTGAACATATTAAAAAAAATTGATGTAGACACTGCAACGTCTGAACTTTGGTTGTGAAGCCTTGAGTTTGGCATTTTGGCCATCGCCATCTTGGATTTTTGGAGCCAGAAGTGACCATATTTGGGCTAGAGGGTGAAGCTAACCTTAATGCTAGCTGCTGGCTTGGTTAGCACAGTGCATTTACAGCAATGGTTAACTGTGATAATAGTCTCTTTAAACAGACTCTGCATTCAGTGAATGTAGAGTCTGTAGGCAAACCCCGGAGATCTCCAGAAGAAGAGCGGAAGAGCCATGATTTCTGGTTGTAGGCTGTTCGTAGTCCGCGTGATATTGACCAATCACGTTTGAGCCGGCTGCAGTTGTTGCCAGGTTAAACGGTCTGTGCGGTGAACTAACGAGGCGGAACATAATTGGCGTCACTGCAAACTCTGAATCCATCGCAATGGTTCAGCATATTTACTTAAATATATAAACGGAAATTCGCCTCCTCCGCCCAAATCAAACCGGAATACCAAAAAATCGGGGGTCTGCCCCCAGAGGCTGTATCGCCGTCTGCCGGAAGTCAGACGCCGTGCCATGCTAATGCTAATTTTCTGTAGCAACAAACAGGCTGGAATCCATTCAAAGAAAAAAGGAATTACAGGAAAAACTGAGCATACGACTCCCAGAGTGCCTCAGTATTGTTGGACTGCCTGCCTGTACTGTGGACTTTTACACTGAGTGATAGGTCAGTCGTTGTTTTTTTTGTTATCTCTAAATGACTCTTTGCCCCATCCTTGAAGAGCGCCTGATTTTTTTACAGCTAACTTCACAGAGCCTTAACCCAGTGCAGCACTCCCTATTTTTCCCTCATTAGCTATTTACTGTTAAATGTGTGAGAAATTGTTTTTTTTTTGTCATTTGGGTCAACTGAACCTTGAAAGCAATAACTGTGAAATGCCAGTGATGCAACCGCTGTAATCTCTCCCCGTGCACTGTTCACTCAGCTGCTCTAAAACGCCGCCCGTGGTTCAAAATGCTGAGACAGTAATTGTTAATTCATGCTGTTTGATATTTACAAGCCATTTAGCTTTAATGCTGTGTCAGTCCAGGACTAAATAGACACTAAAGCTACATCACACAATGCTTTAAAGTGGCCTATAAACTGGCATGAAAGATTATATGATCACCTTGATGGTTTGGGGTGCCATTAGACTATAGTTGTGCTCTCATCAGTGTCGTCAAATAGTCATAAATGTTAATGGGTGAGTCTTTACTTATATACATAGGAAAGAATTACCCCTTGAGAGCTATAGAGACACTGAAGCAGTTAAAAGTTTCTATCTCTAATAATTCAGACATATTTTAATCTTGGGCAGTGTAGCTCTACCCTATTGTGCCTTATTTTCTAAGATTTCTCAGTTTAATCTTTGAGCTTCAGATTGCTTTGCTTTCAAGGGTTAGTGATAAATGAAGGCAAGGTTAAGGTCAGTATGACCCTGAATTCCCTGAGGACTGGAAATTGCTTCTTAGCTTCTATTTTAGACAAAACACCAAGGCCGCAGAGCAGGAGAGGAGGAGAAGGAAATGTCAAGGGGTCAAGAAAGTACAAATCACTTATTCCATGTCTGCTGCATTCAGAGATTCAGAGGAAGTCACCTCTCTATGGCTAAGCTCCTCTTTCTCTATCTTTGTATTTATTCCAGGTTTTTCTGTTATATTCCCTCTAAATTAGCTTCACGCTAGCTTGTTAGTGCTCTGCGGACTCCTTTAAGATTCCAGCAATGGAGCCTTCCTGATCTTCGAACGTGAACGTCAGACCTTCTTTGATGCACAGAGGGTGTTTTGTTTATCATGGCCGTCGCTGGTTATCTGCACGGACAGGGACTGAATCATCAATGCTCCAAAGCCCACCCTCTCTCCCTGCTGTAATCTTTGCAAATCCCACCACTTGTCTGATGAATTTTCCAAATGTGGCATCTCGCCCGCACCAAACAGCTCAGTTGCTCGGTTGGTTATCTGCCTAACTAAAATTGCCATGCTTATCTGGCAACTAGACTTTGATTTATGATACTACACTGAAGCTCATGTTCTGCTGCTTTCATCTCCGCAGTGTTCATTCACTTGAAGTTGCGGTGGAGCAGCAATGTGTTTTCTTTTGAATGGATTTGTCTCATTTGAGGCGCCTGGTGCTGTAGAACATAACCAGGCCTCAGAGAACTCTGTTCACAAACTAGCCTCTGGCCTGCACATAAAACCTCAGAAGAAACATGAAACCAGAAAGACAGACTAAAAATGAATCTCTTTGTAGCTTTGTATCATTAATTTGATACTGAAATACACTTAGTTTTCTTTTATAATTTTCAGGTGTAGAGTTTTTCTTCATTTACTGGTGTGATTTGTAACAGTGTGGGGCCATGTTCCTTGGTTGAGGTTTAGCTTGGATTGCGTGGGAAAAAAAACATAGTCAGAAACTCACAGCAATGATGGTAGTGGGATTTCAGCAACACATCAACTTTGCTAAGCCTGGTTGTACAGCTACTATCATACAGTGTTGGGCAGGTTACTCGTAATATATTAAGCGTGATGAAAATTAGAAGAAATTTTAATCATTTTACACTTTCTCATGTTTTTTAAATTCTTGTAACATTGACATTCTCCCATATCCATTCATGTACAGATATTTAGATATTTGTGATACTGTGTGTTGAAAACCTTTGAATATACAGACAAAAAAATAGATAAATCAAAAGGGCTTGAATTTAGGGATGCCCCAGTCATGTATTTTGCTGCTGATACAATTGCGGATCGTCTATGAGCCATTTTGGCTGATACCAATTTATGTTTTTGTCTTTATGCCTCCACGCCAGCGATAGCCGTGGCCAGAGGTATCCGTCCAGTTCTCCAACATGATATCTCAGGATTGTCTTTAGGGAATGTCTTCAAATTCGGCACAAACTTCCACTTCAATGCAAAAATGGACTGATAAGATTTTGAAGGTCGAAGATCAAGGTCACTGTGACCTTGCATTTTCCTCATTCTTATGAACACATAATCTCAAAAACGCCTCGAGGGAATTTCCTCAAATTTGCAACAAATGTCCGCTTGGACTTAAGAATGAAATGATTAGAATTTGGTGTCTGCAGGTCAAAGGTCAAGGTCATGATGACCTTGCAAAATATCTTTTTGTCTTTAACTGAAATATTCATATGCTAATCATGACAAAATGTCTCTCAAAATTTAAAAAAATGAAGTGATGACATTATATATCCAAAAAGTCAACGGTCAGCTCCACTGTGACATCATAATGTTCTGCAAAAACTATTTTCTGGCCATTATTCAACATCATATCTTAGGAACAGAAGGAGAGACATTTGGTCAGATACTGACTTGGTGACACTAATCTTGGGTGTCCATCTTGAAACCACTGATTGTATAGATCTTCTGTGCTGCCAGGTTCAAGATGTGTGTGAAGCATCCATGTATTCACAGACATGGTTTTGAACTGTAAGTGCAACTTGACTGGTTTGCGGAGGCATACAATCCCAAGGTGTTAATTACAGTTTTGTTTTAGCAGCTGGTCAGTTTGACTGCTTTGTAGTGTATTGGGATTTCTACCAGATGGCAGCATCATAACGTAGATTATGAATGCCGTGCAGTATGATGGTGCAGTGGTTAGCATTGTTGCCTCAAAGCAAGAGGTTTCCTGGTTCGGACCTAGGGTGAGGGGCTCGAACTCCTTTTGTGCTGGGTTTGTATGTTCTGTCCGTGCCAGCATGGGTTTGCTTCAGCTTCCTCCCACAATCCAAAGAAATGCAGGTTAATTGGTGACTCGGCTGTCTGACTCTACAGTATGAAGTAAAGCACCACAAATCGATCAGCAACTAGAAAGCATTAATCATGATCTTCCAGTCACATGTTTTTACTGAATATTTGCAGATAGCGATGGTGGCCGATCAATCTGGGCATCCCCACAGGAATTGCTTTTTTACATAAAGGTGTTGTGGTTCATGTATAGCACGACTCACATGCCAAATTCTGGTCTTCCTGAATAGCCTAACTTGTCCATAATCATTTAATAAGACCATGTCGTAAGCCTGTAAATAAAGGCAGTGAAAACTAAAAAAACAGTGAAGGCTTCAATGTGTTAATTGGCGATGAAACTAACAGTTAGTTGCAGCCCTAGACAAGAGAGTAATCCTATTTGCCAGCTAAGCTAGAATCAGAGGACACAAGGTCATCAGCCATGGGAATCATCTCCTGCTGCTGTACAAGGCGAGCAGGAGTCACAGCACATCAACCAAGAGCCGGCCTGCTGCTGTTGTATCCCTGAAAAAAAGACACACATGAACTGTTTGTCCCCTTTGGAGCGTTGTGCTCTCCATGGGTAATAGATGATGGATGGTCTGACATTTCCGGCCACGCTTGTTTGGGTGTTTTCACAGTGATATGCAGCCTGGTAGCTGCCTGGATGCCCGGCATTATTGCACCCAAATGAGGAGAGCATGACAGAATATTACATGTGGAAAACAGAGAGTAGGCATTCTCATCGGGTAATAAAACGCAGTCCCCCTCCATGACCTTTTCTAATATGGGCACACTATCACCATGCACTGCAGCAACATCAATTTATGTCAGGAATCCATACACTGGATCTGAGAGTGTCACATCGAGAGCACATGCATTGAAGAAGGGAGGTCTACTGGATACTTCCTTTCATACCCTCAATCTCATTTCCAGAATTAAAGCAAAATAATCCATCTTGGGATGAGGCTCGTTGCTCCTTTACCTTGACCTTGACTCCTCTACCTTGACAGAAGTCCTCAGACACACACCAAAGTCCAGGCACATCTCTTGTATCTAAGAGGTGCTTGTTCACTGTCTACAGCTCATCATACAAAAGGTATCCTCGACACTGACAATATTTGGAAGTAATTTTGAACAGCATAATGAATGCTCTTTCAAGGTCAAGTGTGTAGGATTGTGTGGCAGCTAGCGGAGAGGTTGCAGAGCTGAAACTTCTCCTGTGTGAGGGATGTGTAGGAGAACTATGTTTGCTGACGCAAAAAGTGAATGGCCCTGTCTAGAGCCAGCGTTTGTCCGCTCTGGGCTAATGTAGAAACAACATGGCAGACTCAATGAAATTTCTCCAGGTACTCCAGCTTCCTCCCACAGTCCAAAGACATGCAGGTTAATTGGTGACTCTAAATTGTCCGTAGGTGTGAATGTGAGTGTGAATGGTTGTCTGTCTCTATGTGTCAGCCCTGTGATAGTCTGGTGACCTGTCCAGGGTGTACCCTGCCTCTGGCCCAGTGTCAGCTGGGATAGGCTCCAGCCAACTGCAACCCCCGACAGGATGGGTCCATGTCATTGGTCCAACAGCCCATTGGTCCGACATCCCATTAGTCCGACGGTCCACAGTGCTGAACGCCTCCTGGCGGGCGTATTTCTGCCTTGATGGTGCGCCGCAACCGGCTTTGGGTCAGCTGGGAAAGGCTTGAGGCGGAGCAGGTTCACGGCTTATGTGTTTGCCACTTTCTTTTTCATTTTAACCCACACCATGATCTTTTCCTGACCCTAACCAAGTGGTTTTTGTGCGTTAACCTAACTAGACCTTAACCACAGGGCATCATGATGATTTCGAAATGGACTTCGGAACAATGGGTTTAATATGGTCGGACCAATGGGATGTCAGACCAATGGGCAGTTCCTGACAGGATAAGCCGGAAAATGAATGAATGAGTAAGAATGTAAAATCAAGTCATTCAAACTGACAAATGTTCTTCTCTACTACCTGTTGTTAATTTTTAGCAAACCTATTTTCCAGTGCAGTCGCTCATCTTTTGCACTAATGATATAACAATGAGAAATTCGTGTCCATTCTCGCCTTGAGGCTGCACAAAATAAACTGCTCTTGCCTCCACGAGGCACAAAATAACACCTCCTTCTTCACTCCTCTATGACTACAGCAGAATTCCACTAATTTAATCCCACACTGCCTCCTGAATTTTGGAGGTTAGAGGCTGCAGGCTACGGATGATGGTGTGATGGGAGGCTACAGAGGTGTGGCAGGTCCTCGTACGGGAGTTCAAAGGGATCAAAATTAGTTATTAGGTGTTGGAAGGGCAGTAAATTGTCAGGGTGTAATTTCCACTCTCAGATTTATGACTTGGCCTCAAGGGGCCTTTACAGCACAGAGACGACCCCTCTTACCTCGCCAGCTAAAGGTTATTGTAAATCACACCCCTCATACCCTCGACGCCATCAAACTCTCTCACACAAACACCCTCGATGACCTTTCATTTCCCTTTTCTTTTTTTAGTCTGCTCTACATTTCTGCTGTGCTTTCCCTGAAATAATCCTCCATGTACAAGTAGCTGTTTTTCCAAAGATCCTCTCTTTTGTGTCTTTTGTCACGTTTATTAAAAAGTTTGACTGTCTCATTCCAAACGTAATCACGGGCAATCAAGCTGCACGAAATCAATGCATTATTCAACCGAGAAAAATCAGTGGTTTCCTTTTATTCATGGCTGGCTCGTTTTAAGTTAATGGTTAATTGTGAATGATTAATTTCTGCTTGGCTCGTTATGCATACACGATCAACCTCCGGTAGGTGCCATTAGGTTTTATGTGGATTTATGTGGAGGACATGAACAAAGAGATGTAAAATCAGACAGGCATATTGCGTTATCAACTTGATTGTGTTTCTTCAGTTGGGAAAGCAATAAAAATACAGCGTGATGTTTTACAACAGCCCCCTTCAGCTTCTCTGTATCTATATTGAATCATCCTGCTGTACGCTCTTTGGTTTGAGCTGCTCTTTGAAGTTGTGATGGTTTTACAACCTGCCACTTTCTCTGCAGAGGATTAAAGGACGCTGGAATATTCATGCCTTTAAGGATCTCACATAGGTATCGGCTATAGTTGTGAGTAGAGTCGGTGGGTGTCCTCTGTGTTGTTTTGACAGATACATAGATGAAAAGCAAATACACGGTTCCTGAAGAGGCTGCATTGATAAATGCACGCTGGCTGCTGTTGTAACACTCGTCGCCCACCTTCAGCTCACCGGCATGTCGGCGTGAAGAAGAAGGGATGCTCGCTCAGCACGGTAACCTTCTTGAATATTTAAAGCAGAGGAAATGAGCCTGCTGGCTGAGCTGAAACTCGTGCGCAGCGGCTGCTCCTCTGGCTCCTCGGTGTCCAATCTAGAGTCTCTGTGACCGATCCTTCTTTATCAGCAAGATGTGGGCCAAGAATCCAACTGGCACCGGTCCAGAGCGGACCGCTGCTGCTGCTGCTGTTGTGTGATTGATGTCATGGATGTCCTTTCTGTCTGTAACCAACAGCTTCAGAAGGGGCCGTACACATGCAGCATGGAAAATGCAGGGTCAGGCGCTGGGTGGAGCGCAGTGGCAGGTTGTGTCTGAGGTTGCTAAGTAACCTCAACAAGCACCATATCATAGCCTGTTTACCTGAAATCCTGAGTGCAGAGCTGACCTTCTTCCAGGAGCTGTGTGTGTGCCTATCGTCTGTGGAACAGAAGTCAAGCTCTGGGTAGCCCTGCGCTAACGTGATCAACTTCTCCGCCATTTTTACCACAGACGAATATTTACGGAAGAAGGGGAAGATATCTGTCGGCTGTATTTGGTTGGTCCTTATCACATGACATGTGGTGTGCGCTGCTGCGTTCCAAAACTTAACTTGGTTTATCTCAGGGTGCAGCCATTGTGCCCTGAAAAACAGGCGCTCAAGAATGCAAGCTCGCCGCAATAGTGCCGCTCTGGCATTAATGAATTTGAGAGTGCATAAAATGCGGCATGTGTATGACCCCTTAAAGGATACTCCGCCGCCCAAATGACCATTTGTGCATCTGTAATTCCCCCCATGTTATGTTAAATTTGTGAGGAAAACGTTGTCTGTCTTGCATGCCGCCACTGTGAATGAGGAATCTAAAAGCAGAGAAAAATCATGATGAATTGAAGTCATAGGGGTCCATGTTTAACAACAGCAAAACTATATCAAAAGCATACGTTAACAAACTCTTACAGAAGTCATACAGTATAATCCAGGTCTCATTTATGTAGTTGTCAATCAATCAATTTTATTTATAAAGCCCAATATCACAAATCACAATTTGCCTCACAGGGCTTTACAGCATACGACATCCCTCTGTCCTTAGGACCCTCACAGCGGATAAGGAAAAACTCCCCAAAAAAACCCTTTCATGGGGAAAAAACGGTAGAAACCTCAGGAAGAGCAACTGAGGAGGGATCCCTCTTCCAGGACGGACAGACGTGCAATGATGTCGTACAAAACAGATCAGTATAATAACAGTAATCCGTATGACACAGTAAGACAGAAAGAGAGACAGAGAGTGATGCAGGACAGACGGTAAAGGCCCGAACATACTCGGGCGGAACGTACGCGGAACGGACTCCGTGAAGGTCCGCACGGACTCAAAGCGGATGTCCGCAAGCCCTGTGCGCGCAAAGCTCAGATTTTACGACCACGCGGACTCCGCTCTGTGCACCAGTGACTGCTCGGCATGTATTTTTCACATCGCTGGGATTTTTCACGGACATTTTTACAGGAAACTACAACGCGGAAGTGCGCTGGACTATAAAAGCCTGAATGACTGCCCTGAATGACTGCGGACATTCCTCGCGGAGTCTGCTCCGCCCGAGTATGTTTCGGGCCTTAACGGTAATAGCTTACAACAATATTAATGAAAGTAATAATATTATAGTTATAATTCTGGCTACTGTTGTACAATATGTTGAAAGTATATATTAATATCTGATAGTATACATATATGACAATAATCATATGTGTATAATAACAGTAGAAGTATGACTAATAATAACAGCAGCAGCAGGAGGCATCGGGCAGGACCACGGCAGCAGCACAACCACACACGTCACACTATCCAGGCACCGCTGCGATACGCTCAGTACTTCCCAAACGCACAAACCCATGCGACAGGAAACTGAATAGCAAGTGAAGCTTATCCATGCTCTCTTCAAAGCCAGACTCCATTGACAAAAACAGTGATTTTACCTCACTGAACACAGGAGCTGCTGGTCTACCTCTGCCTTGATCCCTTAGTATGTTTGTGTTATTGTGTGACTTTGGTGTTTCAAAGGGTAAGTTTTAATTCAGCAAAGTCACACAATAACACAAAAAACTAACTGATCGAGGCAGCAGCGGTAGACCAGCAGCTCCTGTGTTCAGTGAGGTAAAATTACTGTTTTTGTCAATGGAGTCTGGCTCTGAAGGGAGCATAGATAAAATTCCTTTCAATTCAGTTCCCCTTAAGAAAGGACCGCCTGTTTGGGAAGTACCGAGCATATGACTATATGAATAAGACTTGGATTATACTGCACCAGTTGTGTGAGAGTTTGTGAACAGATGTTTTAATGTCATTTTGCTGCTGCTAAATGTGGACCCGCATGACTTCAATTCATCAAGAATTTTCTCTTGTTTTTGGATTCTGTGTTCACAGAAAAAAAAAAAAAAAATCTCACTAATTCAACCTAATACTGGGTGAGTGTTTGATATACAAATGGTCATTTGGAGGGTGAAGTATTCCTTTAAAAGCTCTTAAAGTGACTCTATTAACTCACCCACCAGCATTCCAATTTACAACGGGTTAAATGTCTTTCATAACCACTGTACTTTATAACTGATTTGAATGCTCAGATGAGATTACAGCACTATTTGTCCACTTTAGTGCAGCATCGCTCTCTTGCACGTGTAAACATTTGTCAACTGTGCGAAACGCAGCGTCCGTATTAATAGCAGGAGGCTCAGCTCATCATTTATTTATAACCACCCTCTGTCCTGTCCTCCCTTTTTGTCCCACACTGTAAATATAACACTCTTTATCAAATATTAAAGACCCACAGTGTAGCGGCGCTTTCTGAAACTCAAATGTAGTAGTTGAAAAAGGACAAATATCACAATAAGGCTTGTGTTTGTGCTTGTCGCTCATTATCCGGTACTTTCCCAGAGTGTTTTTTTTGGGGAGGGGAGGACTCCAAATTAGAGTCACAGTGCATTCACAAAGAGCTCCTTTTTGCTGTTTGAAAGTTTTGTGCAATGAAAGTTGTCAGAATTCGTCTAATTTATTCTGGGAAGAGTGTCTAAAAGTTGCACTCTGCACTCTCGCTGACTTTTTTTCAATCTCATTTGCCTCATTTCGGGCTTTTGAGAATCCGCTGTTGGTTTCAGATGAGCTTCCCGAGGCTTTGCTGGTAGCGTTATTGCACTGATGGCGGTTTTTGTTTTGTTTTTTTTCGAGCTGCTCTCTGCTGCGTTTCACTCGGTGAATCAGCATGCCGTCAATCACACCAACCACTTCTCTGTGTCTCCTGAGAGTGATGTGCAATTGCCAGGGTTTGTTTTTAGCCTGGAAGCATGACTCTCCTGCAGAAGCAGCACACCTCCATTTTAAAAATATATATATAAAAAGAATCGAGCTGTAATTTTGGCCGACACTCAGGGAGGAAGCCTTGTCCACCATCTAATTTAGAGTTTACCTTCCAGGCAGACTCCACGCTCACATACACACACTCATACTCTCACACACTACCTGACATATTGCAGCGCTAGGCAGTTTGCCCAGGTAATGAGATGTGGGGAGAAGAGGGAGGTGGGGAGGTAATGGTCCAGCAGGTCATGGGTAAAATAGTGCTGGAGAGACGCTTGGAGCAAATCCTCAGCCCATGCAAGTGAAATTTTATACTCCCCAGCTGTTTGAATGGACTATAACATAAAGCTGTAACACTTCATCAAAACTGGCCGCTGATAAAACGACCTTGGGTAACATTTTGGACGAAAGCGTTAAACAGCTCGCCTCAACACACAGTCGCTTCCACTGTGTAGATTCCCTCATTTAACATTCGACTCAGCAATCACAACCTCCTCATTATCACAAACTGCAGCGCTGCTTTAGTTAGGAGACGCCGCCGCCGCTGCACACAGCTGGGCAGCAGTTGGCAACATCGAGGAAAGTCATCACCGCTCTCATCACTTCCCCTGAGGGAGTTCTCAAACATCCCCAGGGCCCCACAGTCTACTGTGTGTGTGCTATATCTGTGTGAGTGCGCACACTGTACTTCACCCTCTACCTCAGCCCGACCTGTGGGAGCACAGCCGAGGTGAAGATGCGCTGTCACGCAATCCCCTGCATGTGCATCCTCACCTTTTATTTATACACGTCAGGACGCCTCTCTTCTCCGTGCTCGCTGAGTCGTATTTCCACCGCGCTGCATTCACTCTCTATCTTTTCCATCCCACCATCCCATTTGCAGGTTATTTATGAGAGCGGCGCCTGGAGGCAGCGTTTCCTGGGAATAAAAATTCACCAGGTTGTGTTTTCCTTGAGAGAAGGAGCACAAGTAAATATGACTGAGAGGAAACAAACTTCCATTTGCTGCAGTGTGTAAAATAATTCAGTGTGGTCGGGATACACTGTTAGCAGCTCTGGTTAAGCACAAGTTACTCCTGATATTGTTTTTGTTATGTTTGAAATTGATATTTGTGTGTGTTACAGATGTTGACAGTTACTTGTGGATTCAGCATAATAGAACAAATTCGCGCAGTGTGATAGGTTGGCTTGTAAGAAAGAAAAAATGAACCTCGGTTTGAATTGAATGGGTTGAATATTGCTGTCTATATTTCTGTTTTACTGTTAAATAGCATTCAGAGTGAAAGGCAAAGGAAGAATTTTATTGCACAGGAAAACCTGTATCTAACTGTGTATGTGGCAGTAAGCACCCTGACCTTGACCTTGACCTTGTACTTGTACTGTGGGTCTCAACAAAGAAGTGATCTTTGCTATAATGTAATAAACTGGTGGTCTTTCAGTGACACTATAATAGAGCATACAGACTGTAAGACCTTGTTGCCAGTGTCATTATTTTTTCAAAAGGTTTCCAACTTTATTTACAGAGACACTGAGATTTAGCCACTTAGCTAGCATAAAGAGTAGAAATGTCAGTATTGAACCATTAATCGGTTAACAGCTGAGAATAATTTTTGACTAGTTACACATGATGTCGGTCTAAAGGTTACCTTTGCTGCTCTTCAGTTTACTGCACTGTGCACCACATGGGTCTGGTAGGAGGGGTCCATGTCATTGGTCCAACATCCCATTAGTCCGACGTCCCGTTTTTCCGATATGTGATTATACTAGGCTATACTGTATTTGTGTACCATAGAGGATCAGCAAACGCAACAAAAGTAGGCTACTGGTCGAGATACAAGTGCTATAGAGAGAAGAGAATGAAACACCATAACCTCCTGTTATTAACTCTGGGGTCGGGGTTGTGTGGGGTGCTCTCCGCGGTGCTGAACGGCTCCCGGCGGGCGAATTTCTGCCTTGATGGTGTGCCGCGACCGGCTCTGGGTCAGCTGGGAAAGGCTTGAGGCGGAGCAGGCTCATGGCTTATGTGTTTGTGACTTTCTTTTTCATTTTAACCCACACCATGATCTTTTCCTGACCCTAACCAAGTGGTGCCTAAACCTAACCAGACCTTAACCACAGGGCATCATGATGATTTCAGAACAACGGCACTTCGGAACAATGAGTTTAATATGGTCGGAACAATGGGTTTTACTGTGCATTCACACCAAAAGCATGATGAGTGTTATAAGCGGCTAGCTGGCAGCCATTCATTTTCAATGTACACTTGCTACGAAGGGCGTCAGGGGTGTCGGCTGCAGCGAGCGGTGCGATGCCAGCGACCAGAGCGTCAAGAAGAAGTTGAGAGAAGCTGAACTTTATGCAAATGAGCAGCGCCACTGCCAAAGCAGCAGCCAATTGCAAACCGGGATTCGGGTACGGAGGTCTGGGCTCTCCCGGAGCTGTATGAGCCGATGAAATTCACCATGGACTTGCCGGGTTTGCAGGACTCTGTGGACCCAGATGGCCCGACGGCTCCGGGCCCTGTGTTTCCTCAGCAAATACGCCGATGCAGTACAAAGGATTCTTCTGAAAGTGTGATTAATGAGCTCCCACTTATTTACCACCAATTACATTTCTCAGTGATCCTACGTGCCAACAGGAGAGTAAAATCATGATTGTAAAGGACTCATAAAGGCTATATTGACTGTGTTTATTAGTGTTATTTTAATTGTGCAATGAAAGTCATGGATAATACAAAGTGAAGACATAAATGATATATTTGTTCATCCTTGTAAAGTGAACAGTTGTGTCAGCCTTGATGGACACATCTGCAGCAGCCGGCCCCGCCCCTTTGGCCACTGCAAGCGCCTGCTGGAGCTGCTGCCAGGCAGCGCGATGCCAGCGACCTGAGCGACCGCTGGTGCTCATGACACTTTTGGTGTGAATGCACAGTAATATAGTCGGAACAATGGGATGTTGGACCAATGGGCAGTTCCCGGTGGGAGCTAACTAGCAGCGCTGCTCATTTGGTGATTACTGCTGCTATCACTGTTCCAACCCAACAACGTTGCTGTGGAAACACTGTGCCCACCCTCTGGTCTCCCCCTAGCTTGCCCCAGTGAGTAACCGGCTAATTTTTTAGCTGCAGACCCCGTTTGGCATTGTTAGCCTTCAGCTCACGGCTAGTGGTGCTAACACAATTAACAATGCTGAAGGAACTTTTGTGGCTCAAAATGAAGCTGCTTACTCACAGGGTGAACTGGGGCGCCGCAAGCTAGCTCCGACCTGGCCTGGGTTGTGTGCAGTGCAGTGCGGCCCAGGCTAACAAGTGGAGATCAGAGTGTAGGCAGTGGGCACTAAGGGGTTTGGGAAAAGTCGATACAGGATAGTATTGTGATATTGTGTTGGCAGTATTGTTTTGATACACACATGCTTATTGATTTTTTTTTTTATTATTATTTAAGTTATTAATTCTGCAAAAACAAATCCAACTTTTGGTACGTGACTTGATAAATAAACTCAGAACTTTATTTTATTTGATAAAACAGATTTTGACAAAGTTTCCTTTAGGGACATAATTTGCTCTAGCTTCATACTTATGAACATGAGACTGGTGATGATTTTTGAAAAAAATCTAACTCGTCTTAAGCAAAGCAAATAAGAGAGTAGTATTACCCCAAACAGTCCAGCTAGTAAATGTAAAAAATGGCTTTCTGTTTCCTGTGATTTATTACTTGCAAACTGCTGTTGAAATCCATCAGCGAGTTACTTGTTAAAGCTTTATCTTGTCTTGTTTGCTGCCTGTCTGAGCGTGCCCTTTCATTATTTTAGAATCCAAACACTCCCTCTGAGCCTGTGTGCGTTTATTTATGTGTTTGTTCCACATTTGGCTTGAGACACTGACTTGCTGACAGAACACGAGGAAGTTAATTAAAGTGGGTGTTAGCTTGCTGGATTTAGTTTGAGGACAACAGTTTCAAAATAAGCGAACACTCCCAGTGTCACAAATACCAGCATCCAGTTTCTTTATTAACCATGTCCGTGCATCTCACATCTGTTACAGCTTCTCTCTGCGTGATGGAAAGATGATTCCACTGGTTCGGAGTGGTCATTTAGTGGATCTTCCAGAAGCCACCATAGTGTGTGAAATATTGTTTCAGTGGAGCCCATAATCTGTCAGGTAGCTGCCAGTGTGGCCTTTGGAAGGAGGCAGTTTTAAAAACATTTCCTGGCCCCTGGGGTCATAGCCTTTTCTTTAACTCAGCTCAGAGAGGACAGATTGCTCTGAGATGGCTTGTTTAAAGAAGAGCTCCACAGAGAGTGTCGACTGTTGCTGAGGAAGTTGAAGCGAACCAGCAGGGATTGTTGGGTCTCACAAGCATTAAAGCAAATGATGCGATTTGCAGAAGGGCTTTTTCTCTTAAGAGGAGGTGACTGTGATTAGCTGCATTTCTCTGGGAGAGAGATTTATGAGCTCTAAGCTGCTTTTTTGTGCCTGACCTACTGCACAAACCAAGTTGGGAGAATGCAGGGAGGCAAAGAATTATTGTCTTTTCTAAGATAATTTAACATGAAAGCATGATGATCACTGTGAGGCATACGGGCCATCTTGGCAGCCAAAGATCTAGAGGATACTGGATATTTAGCAGGGATGCAAGATTGTGAAATTCTCGGTCAATACTGTTCTTTAAGATCACAAACTGATATTACCTGTTGCTAGTAATATGTCTTTGTCGTTTATCCCCCCCCCCCCATTTTGTGCCAGGGAAACAAGAAATCTTCATTATAAAAAAAACAATAACTGAACTGTTTTTAAGTCATTTAACTCCTTATTACATTACCTTTGAATGAGCACAAATTCAGTCATACAAATTTATGAAACAACCTTCAATAAAACCTTCTTTCACATGAAAACACATCTTTTAAAAAACTGTGTCAAATGCCTTTTTCTTAGTGGAGTAACGATCCATCAGTCTAGATCGATATATAGATCCAATGATCAACGATCCAGTATCATCGATGCAAAATAAAAACATTGATCCATATCGTCATCTTTAGGATGCGCTTTTATTTTGAAAGTCTGTGTCACCGTCAAACAGCAGCAGGAAGATGGCAAGCAGCCGAGAGAGAGGCGATGAGGGTAGCGTTATTTACTCGGGAATAAATCAGCAGTGTGGAAATATTTTGGATTTCGGAGAAAATACAGGCCAACAGACAGAGCACATGCTGTATGTGAACAATGCAGTTACGAGATAAAACACGACCTAACTGTCTGGACGGCATCTCATTCTGCTAACTTTTCACTACAGTAACATTAGCTGCTCTGTTTTAACGATGTTCGGCTGAAAAAACATTCCTGCAGGCTGAAATTCAACTGAGCTGTTCTGTTGTGAGACGCAATAAGTAAGAAAAATAATGACGTCATTTGTTGACCATGAGTGGAGGAAAAAAAAGTCTGGTTGCTGCTAGGCTAATTTATGCAGTATAAGCGTGCTTAAGCGAATGATGGGTGACTAGCAAAAACAATTCTTGTGTCTATGAACCTTGACAGTTATTACTGAGATGAATTTGATACCCAGCGTTATACTGCATTTTGCTTAACTTAGCCATTTGTCCTTGATTGTGGACAGTTCTTTGTGCCATCTAGTGGTAGCAAAGGGATGATACACTAAGCCATGTAAAAACAAGATGGCTGCCATCTCTGCTAAGTCAGTCCACAGCCGATTCCAACGCGTAACTTGATCGCTTTTATTCCAAGCTGGGAATAAAGAGCAAGAAAAATACTTAGAATACAAAATGAACAGATCCTTAGACTTTTACATATGTCGCTTTATTTAAGATTTTGTTTTTGGTCAGCCATGTTCCCACGTTGACATAAGCAGTTTTGTACTTCATCACACACTTGTGGCTTTCAAAATTAAATCCATTGTCCCCGTTTAAGGTCATCTTTTTTTTTTTTTTTTCCAAAACTACTCACTCTTAAAAGACAATGCTTAGCTTTTTTATATTAAGCAGGTCGTACTTTTCCTAAATAGCTTGGAAGAATTAAAAATGCACACCAAACAAAAGCTCGGGTCTCCAAATTTTATAACATCTATAAAATAAAAAAATAGTAAACACTTATAATGTTACAATCTAATCACATCTTTTTCTCTGTGCTCCTTCTGTTGTGGTGGTCCCCTCCCCTATAGGTCGACTCTTTGTCAAGATGACTTGGTTACCACGCCAACACTTCTCCCCTCATGGCTCCTGTTGCTATGGTAACAGCTGGGTCGTAACAGTTGACCTGATCTTCCTCTGTAGACAATCTAGTCGTTAACTCGACAGGCTCTCATGTGTAATGGACACATTTGTCCTGACAGTTCGACCTTTGGCTTCTTGACTTTTGTTGACCAGTTACAACTGGGTTTTTATTGGGTGTACTGGATGTCAGGCCTGGTTTTGTCTGGGTGGTCTCAAGTGGCGTGGTGTAGTAATGTGGTTGCTTTGTCTGTTTACTCCCAGGTTGGAGTTTTACCAACTAGAAACGGTTCTCCACCTCTTTCCACCAGTGTTTTATCTTCAGTTGTCCTGCAATTAACTGGATTTAAAGATACTAAAAGATCCCAAAGCATCCCGATCTCTGCACACTGATTGGCTCTCCCACCAGAGTTCAGGTCCGGTAAAGATCTGAGACAACCATGACCTAATCCTGCAGCTGGTGGATTTCACACCGATCATCCCACGAGGAAATAGAAGCCGCGTTCCTTTGCATACGCTGCATTTTATGACCACCTTTGATTACACAAGTAAATCCACTTGACTTTTTAAAAAACCCTCACTCATAATACGGAGTGAGCGTCTGTAGTGATTTGTCATGGTGTCTTTGTGCGGAGGATTTGTCGCTCTGTAAGGTCTATAAGGATTTGTTGCACTGCTGCAGCTATGAGACACAATATTGTCACACTCCCTGGAGTTTGTCTGTAAGTTATTGTCCTCGTCTCCTGAAGGGCAGATGGTGTACACACCCTGAATAATAATGTGTGCTCAGATAGACACATCACTGCTTGTGTTTATCTGACAGCTTTTAGGGCTAGGGTATATTTTTTATTTGATGTTACAAGATATATGTAAGAAGAGAACGAATGAGCAGTCATGTGTTTTTTAATGAAAGGTTCTGTATGTGACATTCGGAGCATTATTATGGCTATGTAAGGATATAGTGGAGTAATGGGATCCTGGGCAGAGAATGAAGTCCTGCTCCCTCTGTGTGTTGTAATGCGAGCTTCTCTGTGGTTTGTTGTGGCAGACTGTCCGGTCAGGCGTGCATGTTAGTGCATGGGTGTAGCCCAGTGGTTACCTCATTGCCTCTGCTTTGCACTGTGCTCGTATGGCAGTAACCTCTGATATCAGCTCTAGGGATGGGTGTCATTACGATTTTAACGATACTTGTGTAATCAAACCACCATTTATTTATTTATTTTATAGTATCTAGTTCCTAAAATGTTGAGGCAGAGGGTACTTGCTGTAGCTCTGGTTGAGGGTGAGAGGCTGTCAGTAAATAGCTTGTTGGACACAGATAAACAGAGATCTGTGTGGGTACATGAGACCCTAAAAAAGAGGGTGGGTCATGGGGAGTACCACCAGTTGGTCCAGGAGCTTCGTCACGATGATGGCTGTTTCCAGACATATTTTAGGATGACTCAGGGGCAGTCTGACAACCTGCTATTTATCGTCAGGCTGTATAGAGTGTGCCAGTAAACCCGGAACTCCGTTAGCGCTTTTAGCACTTCCGGTTCTCTCGTCTAAAAGTCAATACATTTTTTGAATGGGATTTTGGCAAAATGCCTCAAATAAGGTCTGTGGTTAACAAAAGCTTAAGCGAGTTTCAGGTTTTGTTCTACGACATAAAACACGTCAGTAAATACCCTACTTATGAATTTTGAAGCTTTTACGTGTCGTAAAAAAGGCGGTTGCTAACCAGTTGCTCAATACGACTACAAACCCTGTCGGGGACATTAAACGTCATCACCCCCGAACAGGCGCGAGTGCTGGCAGTCCGCCACTACAGCTTCTTATTTAGCTTAAACAGTCCGATTTCCCCGTTATACAATGTTTTTAAAATAAAACGGCCGAAATCAGTTGAAAGCTTAGTGGCGGTGACGTCAAGAGTCATGCGACCGTGGAGTAGTCATGTAGTCCGTTAAAGCCTAACGTTAGCTTTTTACTTCTGGCGATCACATTTAAGCTTCAAATGTGGTATGAAAGGTGTTCATATGTGAAGATTATCTCGCTGAACAAAACCTGTAAGTATCATAAACTTGTGTTAGCCACGGAGCTTATTTTCTGACATAATCCAAAACGCAATGCAAACATCGCATTCACTTTCTCTTCCGGGAACCAGCGCAATGCTAAACTTCCGGGTTTTAACGTCAGCCCTGGCACACTCTATAGCTCTGGGTATCCAGCAACCACTACCACCAGTTTCTCCTCCATTGTTTGCCAACTGTAAACTTGTTGTCGTGACCACCACAGAAGGCCCGCCTCTCAAATAATCCGACTGGACAATGGGGAAAAAGGTGACGAAAAAAGAGATGATGTAGGGAGCTTTTTCACTCTGAGTTGAAAGTTTTCTTAACTCGAGGAATTCAGAGTGCTCCGACAGACACAGAAACACGAGGCACGTTGCAACAAAAAAATAGCGAGCAAAACAAATGGCAATGAGCGTAGTGTAAAGCAGCAAGGATTAGCTAGCCAGTGCGATTCACACGCACATAGGGACAGCAGCAGGACTGTCTGTCACAGCAACCCACAGAGAAGCTCGCACTGAAACACACAGGGGGAGTGTGACTTCAATCTGTGCTCAGGACGCCATTACTTTACGTAGCAAACAGAGGTTTGCTGTTATATTATTGTTGTGAATGTATAGCTCCTTCAAACCTGTCAATCAGTTTCCTGCATAAAACAGTGCAAATCAATATAAACTGGACCCACTGTCACTGAGAGACAGGCTGTGTGTGTGTGTGTGTGTGTGTGTGTGTGTGTATTCCTGCAGTACTCAAACGCTCAAATAAACACACATTTTTCTCTTTTTTTGATTCTGAAATCAAACACAGAGCATGCTGGTTATTTTGTCACATCGACGGCTTGTAAATTAGAATATAACACAAGCCGCTCCGTCACTCAGGAGTCACATTGAGACAGTGGTGTCTCTGTTTGATTCTGTTGTACCTGCCTGATGGGACTCACTCCAAAGACACGTCTGCTCTGCGCCTAATTTAGACGCTGATGACGGGGACAAAGGTTTGAAGTCTTCCTGAGCGACGGGCTGTCTCTCCTCCTCTGATGGTTGTTTACCAGAGTGTTACTGTCACAGAGCGTGAGGCTGAGAGTCAGGACTGTGTGTTTGGGAAACAGCAGCACAGGGAGAGTGTTGTGTTTGGGGTGTGGAGAGGAGCAGCTGGTGAGCACGCTCTAACTAGTGTGTTCATGTAGTTCAGGCTCTCTGACTCTCTGTGACAGTAACAACTTCCTGTGTGTGTGTTTTCTGTGTGACCTGTAGCTACGTTAGAGTCAGTGTTGATTCACATTTTAGAGCCACCTCCTCTTCATCTTCACCCCCTTCCACCCTTTGTTCCTCCCCTGCCTCCTCCTCATTTCTCCTTTTGTGTTTTCCATTCCTTTCCATCTTCTTTCTCCTTTCATGTTCTTCTCCTCATCCTCTTCCTCCTCCTCCTCCTTCCTCTTTCTCCTTTTGTACTTTTCTTTCTTCTTCTCATCCTCCTTCCCCCTTGTCTCTCCTCTTTCTCCTCCTTTCTTGTTTTCCTGTCTCGCTCTTGTTGTTGATGTTCTTCTCCTCCTTTCTCCTTTCTTGTTCTTCTCCTTCTCATCCTCCTGCTTTTTTCCTCTCTTGTTCTTCTCCTCCTTTTCCTTCTTTCTCATCCTCTTCCTCCCTTTCCTCCCTTCTAATTTATTGTTGTTCTCCTCTTCTTTTCTTGCTCCTCTCCTCCCTTCTCATCCGCTTTCTCCTTCTTTCTCCCTACTTAACCTCTGTTCTTTTCTTTCTCCTTCTTCTCCGCCTTTCTCATTCAGTTCTTCTCCTCCTTTTCCTCTTCCTCCTCCTTTTTTTCTTGTTCTTCTCTTCTCTGTTGTCCTCCACCTCCTTTTCCTCCTCTTTCTTTCTCCTTTTTTGTTCCTCCTCCGTCTTTCTCCTTTCTTGTTCCTTGCCTCCTCATCCTCCTTCCTCTTTCTCCTTTCTTGTTCTCTTCCTCCTTCTTTCTCCTTCCTATCACTTCTCTTTCTTTTCTTCCTCCTTTTCTTCCCCCTCCTCATTCTTTCTCCTTTCTTGTTGTCTTCCTCCTCCTCCTTTCTTTTTTCTGGTTCTCCCTCTCCCTCCTCTCCTCATCACTCCTTCTTCCTCTTTTCTTGTTCTTCCTAACCTTCTTCTCTCCTCCTTTTTTGTCTTTTTATACTTCTGCTCCTCCTTTGTCCTTTCTGGTTCTTCTTCTCATCCTTTCTCCTTGTTCTTTTCTCCTTCTTTCCCCCGTCTTCTTATACCTCTCCTCCTCCTTCTTCTTCATTTTCTCCTCTCTTCCTTCCTGTCTTCCTTTGTCTTCACCTCTTCCTCATCCTTCTTGTTATTCATCTTCTGAATTACTGAATTAATTATTATTATTTCCATCATCACCATTATCAACATCTTTACTACAACCACCACTACGACTAGTAAGAGTAGTACTACTAGTAGTAGCGGTAGTGGTGCCTGTGCCACATTACATAAATGACCTCCCTCTTCGTGTCCCTAATATTGTGGTCATCAGTCTTATCTGCCAGTAGACGTTCAGCTCACCCTGTGTGATAATTTCTGCCTGTGAAAAATAAGAGTATGACTAAACTTCAATCTGCCGTGTTGATGTGACGCAGCTCCATCACACACAGCAGCCACACAGTCTGTCATCTCAGCTGCTGTCCACAGTGCTGTGCTCAGTTTGTAGTACTACTGCACAGTCAATACAAAGCTCCGTCCTCCTCCTTGCTGTCGCTCAGTGCTGTAGGTGTAAATCCACTCCACCTGGCACCGTGCCCGCACCGCTGTATGGAGCCAATCCTCTTTGGTCTGCAGATTACCACTCGACCATTCAATCCTTTCCCCTCATTGTACGACGGATTGAACCTTTGTTCCAAAATGCAATGACATGGCTGACCTGTTCCTAATATAATGCCCTTTATTGGATAAATTAAGTCAATAATAGCGTCTTAACACAGAAGACAGAATGTAGTTTATATGCTTTGTATGCAAATTAGTTGTAGTGTGTTTGCCGGAGGGGAAACCTCCTACATCTGTCTGTCACTGAGGAGCTGGGATGTTTTCTGGAGTCATTGTTGACCCATGCTTGTCTGAAGCGCCTGTGGTTGTAACCTTGATGTTGTTACAGTTCAGTGTAAAGAGACGGCTTGTAATTCAATATGTGTTTGTATGAAAAGCAGACTTGTTTTCACTGTATTTCAGTTTGGGCCACTTTTTTAGGTACGCCTCACCAGTACCAGGTGGGACCCCCTTTGCCTTCAGAACTGCCTTAATTTTTGGTGTCACAGATTCAACAACGTGCTTGAAACATTCCTCAGAGATTTTGGTCCATATTGACATGATGACATCACACAGTTGCTGCAGATTTGCCGGCTGTACATCCATGATGTGAATCTCCCGTTCCACCACATCCCAAAGGTGCTCTATTGGACTGAGATCTGGTGACTGTGGAGGCCATTGGAGTACAGTGAACTCATTGTCATGTTCAAGAAACCAGTTTGAGATGATGTGAGCTTTGCGACATGGTGCATTATCCTGCTGGAAGTAGCCATCAGAAGATGGGTACACTGTGGTCATAAAGGGATGGACACGGTCATTAATATCCATGCTTCATTCAAAAGAGGCAACGTAACTGTCAGGTACACAGCTCACACATCTAGAGACACAACACACACAGGCACACATAGAGAAAACCACATCAAGGGGACTCAAACGCTGATGAATAAAAGTAGGTTTTGAGCCAATGGTGGGGGCAGATCTGATTGGGAGGGGGATGCTGTTCCACAGTTTGGGGGCAGACACAGTAAAGGCACAATTACCCAGCTGACCTGAGGCACCTGGACGTAGAAAAGGGGGTTAGAAGGTCTGAGATGTAGGATGGGGCCAGACCAATGAGGACTTTGTACACAAGCAGGAGAACCGTAAAGTCAATTCCGAACTTTACAGGCAGCCAGTGGAGAGAAGCTAAAACTGGTGTGATGTGGTCTCTCCTCCGGGGTACCTGTGAGGACCCTAGCAATGGGACAGAGGGGACTGACTAATACAGTACAGAGCTACAGTAGTCTAAACGGGAGGAGATGAGAGCATGGGTAACTGTCTTCAGGTCTTTTAGGGAGAGAAATGGACTGATTTTGGAAATGGTGCGGAGTTGGAAAAAGCTGGCTGTTACTACTGCATTATTTTGTCTGTCAAAGGCGGACTGAAATATCACGCCAAGATTTTTGACACAGGGTTTTACATAGTTAGAAAGGCTGCTGAGCTGGTCAGGAATCCCTTTGACGGAGTCAGCCCAAAGAGTACAACTTCTGATTGCCCTCATTCAGCTGAAGGAAGTTCTGTGCCATCCAATTCTTCATGTCCTTGAGGCAGTTTATGAGACTGGTAACGTTAGACTTGTGGTTAGGGAGATACAGCTGTGTGTCGTCAGCATAGGAGTTGAAGGGGATTTTATATGTTTGATGTTTTTCTAAGGAACCCTTAAACTAAGGAACCCTTTAATGGGATTCTATGCAACTGTGTACGTCCCTCAGCTAAGGAGAAATTAAGTGTAATTAAGTGTCAAGCTTAAGGAGAAAACTTAAGGTGTTTCTTCAGAACTTTTCACATTTTTCTTGTAAATGGTTGAGTTTGCCACCGTAGGAAATCTTGAAACTGCAAGTAACATCAGTAAGTTTGATTTCATTGTATATTTTTTCATCACTCAGTTTTTACAGCCAAGTGCCCTCTAACAAGCCCTGCTGCTTTACATATGTTACATTGCATCAGAGCATTGTGTGATGCTGACGCCCTCTCTTTCTCCCTTTTGTCGATCAGGAGTTCGCTGCACTGACCAAGGAGCTGAACGCCTGCAGGGAGCAGCTGCTGGAGAAGGAGGAGGAGATCTCTGAGCTCAAAGCCGAGAGGAACAACACCAGGGTGAGGGCAGCACGGACACACATCTTTAAAGCATTTACTAAACTGATTATAAAGCCTCCAATTACTCTTTTCAAATCTGTTTAATGTGCCAGTAATTCTCAGAGGCAGTCAGAGACAGTCAGTCAGCTGTTGTTTTGACGTTTTCAACCAGATATGAAGTTGATAATGCTGTTTGTGTATTCCCTATCCAACCTATTTAAATTTGCATTCCACAAGTTTCACCACAGTTTCCCAACTTGCCCCAAATTTGCGTGTCAGCTGCAAAACGCCTGCTGCGATACTGCGATACACGGCGTCCTGAGGAAGCTTAAGTTATCTGCTGGGTACGGTTTTAAGGCTGTAGAGGCACCGAAGCAACCATGCGCACTGTCTGTTTCCAATGCCCAGACATACCTCATTAGCTCCCCACATTTCGCCTGAACATTTTTCCACTTACTCCACATGGATGGCTGCTCAACAGTAAAACTAAGTCCAAATGGCACTGATGCCCTGCAGTGTCCAGGTCAAAGTCTTTGGAGGGGAAGAGAAAAAACAAAACAACTGAAGACATTAACGGATCAGCTTGATTTTGTGGAGCTGAAGGCCTGTATCTTCAATAACAAACATTTCCTTTTTAAAGCAGTAAGCACACTCTGCTGTTGACAGATAAGACTCTGTTTTCCATCCCCACTGCTGATTAAGTGTGGATTTTTCAGCCTTGTGCTATCTGGCTTCGGGTGGAGGCAGAAGATTTTAGCGTCTAAGAAAAAACAGAGGGGAGGGAGGTGAGGCGTAAGAGACGGGGACAGACACGAGTCGTCTCCTCTCTCTCACTTTATTATCACCTTGAATCTCGCGATGGGCAATTACCAAGCGATTTTAATTAAGCTTGGTTTTGTCGCAGTTGATAATTAAATCTTGGAAGGCATGTGCAGGCAGTCAGCGGACTGAGGAGCTGAAAACAGATGTGATGACAGCGGAGACAGGTTGACTTTATTGGTTGTTTCAGATAAGCATCAGAACTAAATGACATGCATGTAAATTTATGAACTGGAGTCATGGTGAGAGACAGAAAAAGGAGAGCAGCAGATAAAGGATGAGGATATTTACGGAGCAGGAAGACAGTGTGGCTGAAGACATTACCTCAGGCAGAACTCAGAGTAAGCATTTACTTCCTGATTGATTCAGCAGTGGGCATTCTGTTGAGTGTGCAGGAGGACGTACGTAGACACGATGGCTGCTGATGAGACTCTCAGAGACAGTTGAATCAGACAGACGAGAGAAGAGACGACACTCAGTCTCCTTTCAGCCACACTATAGGTCTGCATGAGGTCTTTTTTCAACCCTTACATAGCTCTCACGTTACCACTCAGTCCTGCAGAGATTCTCATCACTTCCTCCTGCTAAAATATCTTCTATTGAGAATTTTCTGGAGAAATGAGACAAATTGGTTTTGCTTGAGGCGACGGGAACAAAGAGTTCGTTTGCTTGTTTGTGTGTGAGTTGAATTGATCACGTTGCACATCACTAGTCTACTTGGTAGTTGGACGCTTTTGCGCAGTGGTGAAACAAGCTGGATGCAGATGACAGATGAGTTTATAAAAATGAGGGGCTGTGATGATGCAAGCACGACGTGATTTTGCCAAGTAGGTCATGCTCCTGGACCAATGTTGCAATCAACCAATCACAGCCTTCTGACATCATCAGTGTGCTGCTCTTGTACTTCTCTCAAAATCCCTTTGTGCTTCCTCAGACCTAAGCTAGTTTTCCAAATTGAAGTTAGCACAATTGAACAAAATTGAAAACATTGAACAAAAATCTTGTAAGGTACTACACAGGAGCCAGAATGGACGGACTCATGGCTCAAAACTCAAATATTATCCAATACCAGCCGCCACTACCTGTCAACAAAAACAAAGACAACTATGGTTAAATTCGATAAGATGGAACGACTGGACGGTGGCGATCATCAAAAATATTCGCACACTTCATATCAGGTTAGAGAAAAAGTACTTCCTGTTGTAGGGATGACTAATATTATGTGTATTAAGGGTTATCATGTCCTCCTCATCAGAAACTGGGGAGGTGTTAAGAGGGATATTGGATTTCTCTGTGACGCTAACTTTTTAGCGCATTAGCTAACGTTAGCTTCGATAGCAAAACAAACTGGAGGAAACCATTCAGGTGTCGTCCACCTTTGTAAGATTGGCTTCCTGTGACATCATCCATCCACTGAGTGAGATCATACAGGTCAGCCAGTCTGGTCCCGTTGGTCAGTGTTTACTTATTTAGGTAACATTCGCGGTCCCAGACAGTGAGTGACCTGACATGGTGTATGACGCTCTACTCTAAAATGAGAGCCTTGTTGGTCAAAGAAACGGAACGTAATATTTCTGTATGAATTAACAAACGGTTAAGTTAATCACACTTTCACTCCGCTCAGTGCTCTGCTGCTCCGTCTCCTCAGAGTGTCCAGAGTGCGCTCTGCCACTCTGAGAGTGCGATGCTCTGGATAACTGAACGTTAGATTCAGATAGCGCTCCGAAGTTAGGAACGGTCCAGTTTGTGTGCTCCGACACTCGGAATGAGTATCTCTGAATGCACCACTCACATTATCTTCCTCCACTGTCTAAAACAAGCCAACAGAACTTGCTAGCCAGCGCTGGCTAATGTCTGTGGAGAATTGTTTTGCCTCCAGCTAAGCCCCGCCCACCAGAAAACATCATACTGCTTGGTAACAGTAAAAGGGTCTATATAGTTCAATGGATGCCGGCATAAAGGAATAGTTATTCTTTTGGTAAATTTGCTAAATAGCTTCCTTGCTAAGAGTTATATGAGAGGACCACCACTAATCTTATATCTGTACTGTAACTAAACTGGTGCAGCCAGCAACCTGTTAGCTTAGCTTAGCACAATGACTGAAAACAAGGGGAAACAGCTAGCTTGGCTCTGTCCAAAGGTAACTAAATTAATTTTATTATTGAACTGGGCAAAACAAATCAGGAACCACAAGTAGCCTACAGCATGTGTTTCTTATTAGTAACTAAGACCTGCATGTGATGTCTGTCACCAACATAAACCAAGATGAATATATAAGTGAATGTAATGGATTCTAGTTGTCAGACTCTCATTAGACCCTGCCTGTTGCTTTAAACTCCATCTTCCTCCCTGTATACTGCACATTCTGTTTTCTTACATTAAATTGTTCCCAGTCCTCTTGAATAATTAAATACTGTAATATCATACTGTGTAATGCTTAGTGAGAAAGAACGCAGCCTCTTTTAGTTTAACAGTGATACCAAGTGGGAACTTGATTTCCTAACCAGTGGTTAACCACAGAATACATTTAATCCAGCTGCAGCCTTCAGATCGGGATGTTTAGTCTCGTGAAGTGAAGATATGTTGAGGATGAAGCCAGGGAGGTTTTTCTAGGAAAGAATGGGGAGGTTATTTTGAGCTGGAACTTTACCCTCTGACCAGATCATTATCTCTGGGATGTAATATTATGTCCTCGGACAATTTCCGAGAGGGAATGAAGTGTTGAGATCTGCATCTGCTGCAGTGTCTCCACGATCCAGCGCCACTGAGTAACAAGGGGAAATGAAAGCAGATGATCTTCTGCACTGATCTCAAGAAGTGCAACACACAGTAATGAATAATGTTTTATCTCCACAGCCAGACTGGTTTTCTCTTCCCCAGTCACATGCTGGTTGTTTACTTCCAGTTGTTGTTGTTGTTGTGGAGTTTTCCTGAAGAAAGCCCCGCAGCTCTGCATCTCATCTGTCTGTCCTTGTGAAACTGCTGGCAGTTGACTTGACATGCTAGCAGCCTAGATTAGCATAATCCTTTTTGGGCACTGCTGGAAGGATTGCAGTTACTTGTATAGTTCATACCTTTACTTCACAACAAACCGTATATATACAACAAATTTTATTTGAAATAAAATAAAACGGCTGTGATTTGGAGCTACAGTATACGACCCAAAATCCCGTCATTAAAAGACAATTACCAAAAAGAAAGTTACATTTGTATTATTTTTTGAGTTTGTATCATAGTCTCATTATGTTGTTGATTTATCTTTGAGGTCTAGGAGCGAGCCTAATGAAGCACACATTAATGCATTGTCTGTTCCTCCAGTGCAGGCTTCAATAAATTAAAGGAAGTTTGGTGTGCAGCAAAGCCTCCCCCATTTGGATTCTTTCACATTATGCCTACGTTTTACCAGCACTTAACTTAATTATATTTCTGCGAGGAGGATTTCTACTTTCCAATGATGATGATGATGATGATGATGATAATTTCTCTCACGTGTCTCTTCAGCTACTGTTGGAGCATCTGGAGTGCCTGGTGTCCAGACACGAGCGGTCACTTCGTATGACGGTGGTCAAGCGGCAGGCTCAGTCTCCCTCAGGGGTCTCCAGTGAAGTCGAGGTCCTCAAAGCGCTCAAGTCCCTGTTTGAACACCATAAAGCCCTAGATGAGAAGGTGAGTGTGCCTCTATTAGGACCACATTTCAGCAAACAGTAGTATCTGGATGTAGTTTGTGTGTTGTATCTTGGTGGTTTGTAGGACGGGTCCATGAATATTTTTTAGCATTAGTATTATTTTATTTTATTTTTCAAGGTTTTATCATTCTGAACATACAGATTTTGGTTGGGGTAGGCATGTTTTAGCATCAAAATGGTATTTTCCCATCTATGAAATGAAATGAAATCTCAATTTCTTCTGTCCCGCTCACTCCTCAAACCAAAGTAATACTCTTGGGTTACTACATAATGACATTACTACATATAAACCCCTGAGCAGAATGGAACTGAGCCAAGCCTTCTTTGAGAATTGTGTGCTTTAGATCCTCCAAATTAGCTTTATTCCTCTAACCCTCTAACCCCAATGGAAGCTAGGTAAAGTACTGCTCTGGACGCCACGTCAGTTCGAAACCCAAAGTCACACAATAACACAAACCAATCGAGGCAGCTGTAGACCAGCAACTCCTGTGTTCTGTGAGGTAAAATTATTGTTTTTATCAGTAGAGTGTGGTGGCTTTAAAGAAAGTGTGTAACGGCTTCACTTCCCTGTAGGAAGGGCTGTCTGACGGCAAGATGAAGTAGTGAAAATGTGTACAAATGTGGACGTATGCCATTGTCTTGAAACAGCTGTCTGCGCTCCCAGAAGAGATTGAAGTTGTCGATGTAGGAGACCCTTAGCAGCACAGGCTGACGACAACCAAGTGTGCAGAGACAGCAGCCTGGTACAACGCCCAACACTGCGGCCACAGGAGGGGAGAGGGCCAGACACATAAATATGCCTGGCTGATCACCTTAGTGAGGAGAACAAGTGCAGAAAGTCACTTTTCAGTAGTTGTATCTTTGTACAACTATGGATTAGTTGTTAGTTGTTATTTATATTCTCAGCAATCGCCGCTGTAACCTGCGCCACTGTTTTTTGCTAACAGCTTAGGGGCCTTTCCCTTTTGAAAAACCCGCAAAAGAAGGCAGGTGCATCTCCTCTTTCAATTTTCAACAAAAATTTAAATTTTCTACTGTCAAGTATTCACATTGAAATCAGATCTCATATTGTGAGATCATGAGTTTACTAAAAATCTTTGACTTTATGTTGCCATCCAGTCTCTTTGGCAACCATTTCATTAAATGTCAATGTCAATTGAATTTTATATAATGTTTGGTAAAAATCCAAATATGTGTAATCATACAGAATCACTAGTCTCTTTTACACTGCCTGTTCAAGGCGGGAATGCCAGGCTCACTGTTCTTTATAGAAGGTACAATCTCGGGGGGCAAAGTTGTCTCGCCATTAAGCCTGCAGCAGAAGTAGTGACAGAGCTGTTTCAGCATCTGTGTAAAAGGGACAGCCAGCAGGACCGGATGGGTGTGACGTTTTGACTATGTGTTATGCATGCAACCCACCGCCGGGAGATTTGAAAATCAGCTGGCAGCAGTTAGCAGCTAACCCAAAGACAAAGACCAACAATGAGCAAAAACAATGAGGTTAGGGAGCTCCTTACCATCTGAGCAGAGGATGAGATCAGCTGCCATATAACACGGACAACGAATGGTGGTTACTGTCATGTTAATGTCATTGGTATTGTTTATAAAGTGCCGTCGACGTGTATGTTATAAGTCACACTAGAAGCAGACGCTGTCGTGTTGCCCCTCACGCACATCATGCCTCTTGTGCTTCAGGAACGCTGGCATGCTACCTAACATCAATCCCTGTGTTACTGGGTTCTGTAACAGTAAAGCTGGCAGAGTAAAGGGACGTCATGGCGACCCTATCACACGATCTCTGTGTAAAAGTGGCTGTTGAGACAGTGACATATTTTGCCGCTACAGTGTCATCTGTGTTTATAGTATCATTTGTTGGTTTTAGTCCCAACCGGCGTTCCTCCTGCCTCCTCACAGCCTGCTGATTTATGACCTCCGCCCCCTGTGTGATATCACCACCGCCCCTGTAATCCATTCATCCTCTCCTCTAAAAGCCATCATTTACAAAGCATGTCCAGCAACATGCTGTTCAACTGCATAAAAGCTGTCTCGGGCAGCTGGGGAGGGGGGCGTCCCCATTCGGACCTTGGCTAACTCCTAATCCAGGATCGACCTCCACTGAGATCTGGCGTCCTATTGGGCCACAGCAGCAGTGGTGCGCGGTCACCATGCAGTGCAAGTAATTGCTCCATCACAGTCGAGACCATCCTAGAAAAAGACGCTCTGAGTTTCTTTGAGTTCACAGAGGAAGAGAGGAGCGTAGGAGGGGAATCTCCTCCCAGCAACTGGTGCTTTAAAAGCAATAAAAGCCTCAAAACGCTGCTTTGAAGCCACGGCAAAGTGTTATTGTGAGGCTAAGGGAGAAAAAGAGGACAGCTCTTTGTGCTGCAGCAGTAGGGCTCCTTATGCTGCCTTAACCCTTGATTGTCTGGACTAGAATTCACAGTAGTCAATGGGGGAAAGTACATCTAGGTCAGATCCTGTGTGATCAGTTCAGGGCTCATGTAGAAGTCTGCACAAGTTCATCAGAGGAGTCTGACACCTGATCATGATGCAGGTTCTTCTTTTTTTTTACTTTCAGGTAAGAGAGAGACTACGGGTGTCACTGGAGAGGGTGTCCGCCTTGGAGGAGGAGCTTACAGCAGCCAATCAGGAGGTAAGAGCTGCCACAGCTTCTAATGTTGAAGATGATCAATGTGAAGGATGGATGGATGGATGGATGAATATGGATGGATGGATGGATGGATGGATGATATATGTATGGATGAATATGGATGGATCAATGGATGGATGGATGATGTGTGGATAGATGGATGGACGGATGAATGATATATGGATGGATGAATAAATGAATAGATGGATGATGGATGGATTGATGATGTGTGGACAGATGGATGGATGGATGGATGGATGGATGATGAATAGATGGGTGATGGATGGATGGATGGATGGATGGATGGATGGATGGATGGATGGGTGATGGATGATAGATGAATAGATGGATGATGGATGGATGGATGGATGATCAATGGATGATGGATGGATAGATGAATAGATGGATGGATGGATGGATAGATGGATGGATGGATGGATGGGTGATGGATGATAGATGAATAGATGGATGATGGATGGATGGATGATCAATGGATGATGGATGGATAGATGAATAGATGGATGGATGGATGGATAGATGGATGGATGGATGGATGGGTGATGGATGATAGATGAATAGATGGATGATGGATGGATGGATGGATGATCAATGGATGATGGATGGATAGATGAATAGATGGATGGATGGATGGATAGATGGATGGATGGATGATGTGTGGACAGATGGAAGGATGTATTGATGATGTGTGGATGGATGGATGGATGGATGGATGGATGGATGGATGGATGAATAGATGGATGGATGGATGAATAGATGGATGGATGGATGGATGGATGGATGGATGGATGGATGGATGATGTGTGGACAGATGGATGGATGGATGGATGGATAGATGGACAGATGGATGGATGGATAGATGGACAGATGGATGGATGGTAGGATGGATGGAAGGATAGATGGATGATGGATGGATGGTAGGATGGATGGAAGGATAGATGGATGGATGGATAGATGGACAGATGGATGATGGATGGTAGGATGGATGGAAGGATAGATGGATGGATGGATGGATGGATGGATGGATGGATGGACAGATGGATGGATGGATGGATGGATGGATGGAAGGATAGATGGATGGATGGATGGATGGATGGATGGACAGATGGATGGATGGATGGATGGATGGTAGGATGGATGGAAGGATGGATGGATGGATAGATGGATGGATGGTAGGATGGATGGAAGGATAGATGGTAGGATGGATGGATGGATGCATGGATGGAAGGATAGATGGTAGGATGGATGGATGGATGGATGGATGGATGATGTGTGGACAGATGGATGGATGGATGGATGATGGATGGATGGATGGTGTGTGGACAGATGGATGGATGGATGGATGATGGATGGATGGATGGATGGATGGATGGATGGATGGATGGATGGTGTGTGGACAGATGGATGGATGGATGGATGATGGATGGATGGATGGATGGTGTGTGGACAGATGGATGGATGGATGATGGATGGATGGATGGATGGATGGATGGTGTGTGGACAGATGGATGGATGGATGGATGGATGATGGATGGATGGATGGATGGATGGATGGATGGTGTGTGGACAGATGGATGGATGGATGGATGGATGGATGATGGATGGATGGATGGATGGATGGATGGATGGATGGATGGATGGATGGAAGGATGATGGCCTATGCTGTTGTGAACATTTATGCTTGTGTGGTGGTGTGTCTGTGTCACTCTGCAGTTACACCTCCAAAACACTAGTCGGCGTCAGGGTTTCTTTGAAGTGCTGTAAAGTTTAGTTATTCAAAACACACATTAAAAACATGAAACACACATTAAACATGGCTTAATAGAGACAATATCACACAAATCGGCCTCACTCTAACTCACAGCATTGGCAGACAAACACTTACAAATACAACATGCTAATGTTACTAGCACAAGCCTATGGCATTTTACATTGTATAAAGTAGCCTAGTGTTTAGCAGACTTTTCCTCTACTCATATGAAACCAGGGACAACAGCAACATTGGGGGAAATGTGATGAGAGAAGTGGTTTCAGCTTACAAAAACAGACAGGAGGTCTGCGTCGCTGCAAGGTGTAGTTACATTCCTGGGGAGGTGCACGTCAGGCTACAGCGTAGGCTCTACATCGACGCAGAGTCTACGCCGTAGGTTTGGCATAGATTCGACTGTACCACCATCCTCAGAGTGGTTTCAATGCTGCCTGTTTCACAGCTGCTTCCTGCAGCCCTCTCTCTCAGTATTGGACCAATTTCAAAATTGTTGTCTGTATTAGTCACTTAAACACAAAAACACTGAAAAAAAGGGATCTAGATTGAAAAATAACAAAGTTGCCCTTTATCAGGGAATATGATATATAACAGATGTACTTAAATATGGACACAAGCTGCACGAATAGCAATGAATATGCAGAAGTACATGATTAGCAGTTTTATTGTCAGGACCAGGTGACGGACTTTGATGCACATGAAAGCGATGCAGATTTACAGGTCATGTTTACTGATGAACGAAAGCAAGACAGGTTCACGGAAATGTGATATATTTAATGTATATTTCTAAACATTTTTAAATTACTTTCCATAAAAGAAAAGAGAAATAAATATCACAAAAACATATTTATAGACTTGTACATGTGTCCATGATTGAATTCACAGTGTACAGAGTTACATACTGCTCCTCTGTGAATGTGAATGTAAATCTAATACATACTGTGATGTGTCCTGAGATGTGTCTTGAATTATGTATGGCCTCAAACACCCAGAGCACCTCTGCAGGCTTCACTCGCCCTCATCTGTACACTGTGCACATGAGTGGCTGAGGCACAGCGCTGACAGAAGAGTGGCCACTTTTGCGACGGTGGCCTAACTCCTTCTCAACCTCCTGGCTGAGGCAGGCTGAAGTGCCAGAGCACCTCTTTCACTGCAGATGGTTGTGTTCCAGCTGAGAAAAAACCCTCAGGCTGGCACTTCACAGCCTGTCAGACATGCCAGTCTGACACTCAGGCCTGGAATAAAAGTTGGTGAGGAGAAGAGAGGAAGAAGAAAAGATGAGGGGAGTGAGGAGCAGAAGAGGGGGAAGGGGGTTGGGAGGAGTGTGGAGTGGGTGGAAGGGCAGAGAAGGAGATGATGTTGGAGAGGAGAGAGGAGGAAATGCAAAAGGAGCAAAGACAGAAATAGGGAAGGCAGGTTGTGTGTGGAGGTGTGTGTGTTAATGAGAGCGCAGTCGTTCAAAGCACATCTGCCAAGAGAATTGAAGGAGAGGAACAGGCAGAGTAAAGTTTGACAGACAAACAGTGTGTTTGTTAAGTGGATAGTTGAGGTGCTAGTGGTCTGAATCCAACAGTAGATGGTGTAGGATCCGAGCAGGAAGGGAGAGAATTAGAAAAACAACGTGACAGGCCGCTGGATCCCAAAGCTGTCTCTCATTTTGGTTTCACAGCTCTTGGACAAAGTCTGCTTTCTAAGCTGTAACGTCCCTGACAGACATCTCAGCAGAGGATGTAGCACTTTGAAGAATTTCTTCTCGCATCGCACAGCCAAGGTTAGAAAGACCGTGCAGTACATCTGAGGGGCCGTCCCTCGTAAATGGTTAACACTACAGTTGTCAGTGAGGCAGACAGATGAGTGATTGGACCTTGAGGCAGTGGAGGAGGCAGTTAAACTGGCTTTGCAGAATAAAAATGTCCACGCTTCAAAGGCTCCAGGGAGGCGGGCAGAGCTGCGAGCCAGCGAACCGGTAATTGATTTGTGATGGAGGTCTGGTATGAGTCCCGTCTCCCTGCGGGGTTTGGACAACACGGCCACGCCAGATGAAATCAGCGGCCTCTGACCTCATGCAGTCACAGGTGTTTAAGTGGTGGCACACTGATTGCTGCTGGTGATTGCAATTTGCTGTTATAGAACAAACTGTAGTTGAGGACTGTGTTGGAATCTGTCTGAGCATAAATGGTTGTTCTGCTTATTTACAATGGATAATGGACGTTAATCAACACCGTGACACATTCTGGATAGATATAGATATAGATAAATATGAAAGTGCCAGAGGTGGCCGAACAGCTCATTTGCACCCTTTGTCTCGTCACGATTGGAAATGGACAAAACATAAAATAACAATAATATGATAAACACCACCACAAACATTATCAGACCATAACATAACCATAACTCTTGTTAAACAAGAGCAAAATTATATCATTTATCCAGTCGTATTCTCAGTACCTCTCACACAGACAGACCTTTCTAACAGGGAGCTGAAATAAAAGTGAAACTTATCTGCTCTCTTCAAAGCCAGAGCTACATGCAGCTCTTAAGCCCCTCTCTGGTGGCTCCCTGTGGCTTAAAATAAATAGAATTATATGGAAATTAATAGCATTGTTTTTACATTTTGATTTTTATTAATGATTGCTGTAGGCCTAAAGAAACTCTTAAGTTCTCTAATTGTAAAAATGTGTAGCCTATGTCAACTATGTCTACAGCCTGGCACCTTTTCCTCTAAATGTCTGTCATCTCTAAATGAAACTCAGTAGTGGCGGCTAGTCTTGAATCTCCCTGGCAGGGCTAGCGATGGACTCCAAATCCAAAAATGTAAAAGTCTCAGAGGTAAATAGAGACAATAATAGTGGGTAGGCAGATTCATTTGCTTTCACCAGCAACTCTTACCAAATGTTCATAAGTAGTCCACTGCTGACGAGCCACCTCATGCTAAAACATGTTATGAATGCTCATTTAGACCTATTAGAAATGTTGATAGGCTTTTTTATAGTAGTTTATTATTTTTTTTAATAATAGTTTAGATAGTAAGGGTTGTCGACCCGTCCTACACCCTTGGCACACAGGAGAAGTTACAGTTTTGCAACCTCACCACTAGATGCCACTCAGTCCCACACCTTTGACATTTAAATTAGAGCTGCAACTAACGATTATTTTCATTGTCGACTAATCTGTCAATTGTTTCTTCGATTAGTCGACAAACATTTTATCGAAAAATGTGTTAAAATGTTGAGAAATGTCAGTCTGTTTCTCCCAAACCCCAAAATTATGTCATCTAATGTCTTGTTTTGTACTCACACCAAAGGGTTTTAGTTCATTGTCATGGGAGAGTGTGTAAAAGCTGCCAATATCTGAACGTAAGAAGCTGCAATAAGAGTATTTTGGGGTATTTTTATAGTTCTTTTCTATGAAAAATGACTCAAACCGATTAGTCGACTAATCATTGCAGCCCTACTTTAAATGCCACCCCCTTTGAATCCAGTTTTTCAGAATTTTCTCCATTTTTGGATTCTGGAGGAATCTGAGAAAATACATTTTGTCTTTACAAATCCAACGCAGAGTGACTAGCTGATATACAAATGATCACTGGGGCAGTTAGGCATTATTCATCAAGAGTTTAATGCTTAAAGACTTTGATTGACAGAGGCCTGTCAACATGAGCAAACCCACAACTGTCACCAGATTTGATTCAAACACCGCTGCATCTTGATCGGTGCCCAGAAGTATCCGACATTACCTATCTCAAATGGACTCCCGGGCATTTTTAGGCAATTCTGAGCAACAAGCAGAAGAATTGGAAGACATTTAGGAATTTAACAGATTTAGCAGATTCAACACAATCTGCCTTTTGCATCAGCTGAGGCTTGAACTCACAGCCTCTGAGACTAAGAATCAATTTCTATCTCACTGAGCTAATTAGTCAGTGACAATTCATATGTAGCTTCACAAACTGACACCTGCCACACGTGCAGGTTTAGCAGCCGTCCATGCATGGAGAAGCAGATTTCAAACCACTGTAAAAAATTCAGTTATTGAAACAAAAATCTGAAAATACACATATTGCATCTAGACAGCATGGAGATGTTGGTAATTTGTTTGTAACAATGATTGATTTGCTCCATAAGTGAAAAACTGATGTTTAAAATTGCCACTTTTACATTGACTCCAATTGTTCACATTAGAGCAAAATTCAAAATGCTGTCAAAAATTCAGTTTTTGAGATAAATTCTAAAATTTGCCACACATCATCTTCATGAACATTCAAGATTTATTTAGCAAGAATTTGCATGTATATGTTTACAGTACCGTTTACAGTCAAACATTTTGATGCACTGTAGGCTCAATTTTTGATAAATCAAAAATCTGAGAGACGTAGTTTTTGTAGGACAGTCTGAAGATGCTCTGTAGCAAGTTTGGTGTCAAGTGAGCAAAAATTGTGGGAGGAGATAGGTTTAAGAAGTTTTAGTGATGAATAGTGATGACCTTCATAATTTTTAATAGGTTTAAATGTACAAAAGTTTCTTCAGTATTGGGGCTACAGTTTGATGAAAGTTGTGAAGTTGTAGCACGTATGGTTGATTTGTTATGAATTTTCAAAGTTTTGAACTTTAGATGCTTGCTGTAGCGCCACCATCAGGACTATTGGCTTGAGTTTACAGCTGAGGATATCTGGCATGAGACTGGACCTTTGTGCAAAGTTTGGTGAGTTTTCACCCATGGGAGGTATGATTTCCTCGGAAGAAGAAAGAAGAAAGAAGAAGAATACCTAGGATTACAATAGTGTCCTGGCAGCTTAGTGTAGCTGGCCGGACCCTAATAAACTGCTGGCTGAAAATGTTGTGTTCATGTAAGACCCAGCCTTTCAGAATGAAAAGCTAACTGAAAGAATAGATGACAACTTCAACTGATTTTAACAAAAGAAGAATTTTAGGGCTCACTATTATAAAGCCCTGGGACCGGTCAGGTCTGAGTAAGATGGAAGACTTTGTCAGAGGAAACATGGTCCTTTTTTATTCCTCCTGTTCTGATCCAGTGTGTAACTCTAAAATATTTCAAAGAAATCCCGGATGTACCACAGGCATGTTTAAAACACACAAAATAAATGAATTTTCACCTTAAAAGAAGTGTGTTTTGCTTCCATGATTTGTGTATGTGCACATGCATTTGCACCATCGTGTTTGATTGATTGTAATGTAAGCGCATTGTACCAGAGACGTGCCTGCCCCCAGCTCTCACCTTGACAAAATCAATCTTTTATACTCTAAGAAACCCCCCAAACACCCTCCCTTCACTCCTCACATATGTCCAATCTCTCCTTCATCACATTACTTCAGACAGTCCTCTTCATGCGACACAGAGGTGCCAAAGACAGATAAGGAATCAGTCAAAAAGCCCACCTCATGCTTCTTGTCCCTCTTCTCTCCCCCTCCGTAAGATGTCTGCGTTTGATGGGAGGTAAATCAGCAACATCAAAAAGAAATAATAGGCGCCATGTTCATTTTGCATCTGTCAAACGTCTCCCCCTTTTCTCTAATTTCAGAGCTGGAGATGCATCTGTAGCACTCCACTCGTCATTTGTTGTGCCTTTCTGTCAGGAGTGGTGTTGGCGTTTGATCTCTGAGCCGCAGAAATTACAGACAATCTCAGAATAATGGTGCAGAAGCATACAGAGGCATAATTATGCCCTCGTTAAAAATAATGAACGGAGACGTTGTGTAGTCGGTGTGCAACAGGGAAGAAGAAGCCAAGCTGTTGCCAGTGGAGTGTCCAGGCATGATGCGAGGCAAACCCTGTCTATTGTGGATGAGAGGAAATCACTTTCCTCTGCCTTGAAATCCTGACATCAACTGACTCTCACTTTGATGTCAGTGAGGGCAGGTTAGGATTTGGGTTTACACCAGATCAGCCCAAAGTCACTCGAGAGCATTGTTTGTTTTATCGACGGTCGTGTCATTGATTGTGCCGAGGCTTACTTCACGGTTTCATTCACAGAAAATATCTGCTGCTGGGAGAAATGCAATTTTCTCGCTTCCTATAGAGACGCAGATTTTCAGGCATCCCAATTTATTTGTTCTGAACAAAGATGACCTTCCAGTAACTCTATTATCAATCCCTTCAGAGGCAAACTGTGAATACTATAGACTATATTGTGAGGCTTCTAATAACAGATACAGTATCTGGACTGCTTGGAAATTGAAATCACCAGGGGGAAGAAAAACAAGCCAGTCCTGGGTAATTCAGAGATTAAAACATTTCGAAATCTTTTGAAAACTCCGAGTCGAACCAGCAGGATGCAGCTTTAATCACGACAAGCTAACAGCACAGTACATGTACTGTAGTTTTTGGTCTGTGTTTTATGAATTTGCTTCTTTGTTGGATTTTTGTTTGTTTGTTTGTTTGTTTTAGCAGAGATGTCCTGGTGTGGTGGACTACTTTCTGTGACAGCATGTTTTTCTGACCCAAGAGTAAATGTTGGTGTTGTATGTTTCTGCAAAGCACAGATATGTTAATTCATTTTATGTTGTGACAACACTGTGGATAACTTGTGTTTAGGTATAGGCACCAAAAATACTTGATTTGCTTCAGTTCCAAATGAAAGTCAGAAAGGGAGTGGTAGCAGTCAGATAGCTAACTCCAGTGGAGAGATGCAAACGAGGAAATGTGTCTTTTCATTTTGTCACCTGTTGCGAATTTTCACAACGAATAGAATAAAAAAAATGCATCTGAATCAGTGTGAAAGGTTTCTGACCGATTCAAAAGATGCATTCGAAAAAAACTGACTCAGTGTGCAAAGGCCTTAAGTAAGAAATATATATAACGAAGAAACCACTGTGAAGTTTTCACAGGCCTTAAAGCTGCTTTCTACCGTTTACTAACCAGTTTTTCAGCCTGTCTATGATGTAGAATGTGACATACCAAAATAAAAGGTGTACATGGCTCTAGTCTACTGGCAACAGGAAAGGGGTCTATTGCCTATTTTTTGCAGGTCTACAAGCGCTGAAGAAGTATGAAAATTTGTGGCAAATAAAACGTGCATTTGGCTCATTTTTTGTGTTTTCAATTTCTCACAACCTTGATTAAGGTCGTATAAAAAATGGGATATCCTCCTGAGACCCCTTGTCTTCATATTTTGGGTTTACTTGACCTTATACTTCATTCTACTTAACTTATGCCGGGTGCACAACCTATTTTTCCTGTTTTAACGGAGCGTTTCCCCAACGCATTCCCCACCCCCAGAACAACGCCGCAAGGTTCCGTCGTTGGACCAGGCCAGATGCGGGCGGCTAGCTAGCGTGCTGTCGGCAAGAGCTGTTAGTAAAGTCATCTAGCAGAAGAGCTAGCAATATCTTCCTGCGACGTCACTGTACCAGCTGAACTGAGATGAGTTGAGTAGTGTGCTATTGCAAGAGCTGATAAATATATAGGCCTAGAAGTGAATGCGAAATTCGAAAATATAGAGTAATTATCAACCGCATAGAAATCAACCTATGGTCAACAGTCACTTTTAATAGTGGAAAAAAAGCTTATGCTTATTTTTCTTTTGCATAAATAAATGAGATATTGTTTGTTTACAACTGCGATTGCAGCTTCCGGCACCGTTATGCTCCATTTCTCCCATCTTGTCAACGCCCAAGTATGAAAAATCCAATGCCTCCACGGTCCGTCAGTCAACGGAACCGCTGCCGTGCTGCGCGCTAGTCCGTTACTATCTGTCATTTTCACCTCCATTGGAATGAATGACTTCCGGTCAGCGTCAATCTGTCAATGTGTTAGGTTGTGCACCTAGCTTTAGACCTTTTGTCCTCGTTCGTGGACACTTTTCTGCCATCTACTGGTAGTAAGAGCACAATACATTAATTCATGTAAAAACAAGATGGCAGCCATCTCTGCCAAGTTGGTCTGCAGCTGATCCTGACACAAAAGTGGACAAGGTCCAAAACTTGATCACATTTTGTGGCTGAAACTTCTTTATTTATGATTAATAATGTTTGTAGTTTGATATGGCAACACATTTGACCAATTTTAGCAAGAGGAACAAGATAAGACACTGTTAATTAGTATGTACTTGTTTGACATTAGGACTTTACTGTTGTCTTGTTTAAGGACACTGGGATTTTCTTATCATCTCATTTGAGGACATTGGGGCTTTGTTGTCGTTGACAGTGTTTAGTTTTTTATGCTTATCAGGTCCTACTGGTCCCAAATAGCTAGGAGACATGTATAGCAAAGAAAAGTTTGGGTCTCAGGAGGATAAAATGCGCAAGGGTTGTAACTTACTGGAAGAAAAGAAAATGCTCTGAGAGCTAGGAAAATGAGAGTGAGGATAGTTGAGCAGACAGTCCAGCGACGTGTTCAATCTGAAAACAGTGCACCATTTTGCTACACTTGCCGGGTTGAAGGACATGTTTCCTAGAAAGTGTGTGAAACAGGGTGCTTTTTATTATGCTAACTTATGCCACCTCATGTCCTCTTTCCTCCTGTGACCTGGAATTCATTCCTGCCTTCGCCATTGTGAAGGATCTTCCAGTCCCTTAAATGCATCTGGAGGACACAGGGAGAGTGGAGGCTTCTGGAGGAGCTTAGAACGAGGAGACACGGGTGTATCCTTTGTGTCTCTTCTTCGCATCTCCCTCACATATCCTTGCTCGGAGGAGCTAAGACATGAGGGAGAGATGCGAGTGAGGGAAGTAAGAAGACAAATTAGCATCATGAAAATCACCCATATATAAGTCTACCATATTAAAGAGCCAGTAACACAACGCTCTGTTTAAATAAACCTTTTTCTACCTGTTGCTGGGACGCCCCAGGTGAACTGATTCTCCCCGTTAGCCCAACTCCACCCTCCAGGCTCCTGCAGGGAGGAGTCAATGGTTGTGGAGTTTACATTATGGCTGTATGATTTACGAAATTACTGCAGTGTTTTTCATAACTGCACTGAAATAAGAGGCGGATGTTTGTACAAGAATTTGACATGTTTGGTTGGCCATTTTGCGTGGTTCAAATTACTACAGTACATGTCTCTTACGCCCACGAGCTTAGGGTTCTGGAAAGTCCTGTTTTGGAAAGAGGCACCACAGTCTCCGAGGCTTCAAGTTGTTTATGAGAGACAAGTAGCAGCCGAGTGCACTGTGTACCTTTCTCTTCCCCATCATGAGGAGAGTGATAATCACATGGTGCCTGTCAAGGAAGAGCCTAATTATTGTTGTTGTCGGTCACCCTCTGACAGGATTATGACTGTAGGATGGTTGCTTAAGGTGGTGAAATGAGACACGTGGTCCGCAGAGGCTTATAATTATAGTGATTGTATCAGCGCTCACATGCTTCCTGCTTCATGTTGTTTAAAGCCATGTTCCACAAATTCCTACAGGAGTGGGGGACATGCTGTAATTTACTTATGTTGCATAACATTGAGGTTTCAACGTGTTTGCAAAGCCACATAGAAGGAAATGCAGTGATGCATATTAGCACCATCTGATCTTGTTTGTATGGGGAACTGCCCATTGGTTCGACATCCCATTGTTCCGACCATATTAAACTCATTGTTCTGAAGTCCGTTCCGAAATCATCATGATACCCTGTGGTTAAGGTCTGGTTAGGTTAAGGCACAAAAACCACTTGGTTAGGGTCAGGAAAAGATCATGGTGTGGGTTAAAATGAAAAAGAAAGTCACAAACACATAAGCCGTGAGCCTGCTTCGCCTCAAGCCGGTCGCGACGCACCATACGCCCGCCGCAAGCCATTCAGCACCGCGGACAGTCGGACTAATGGGATGTCGAACCAATGGGCTGTCGAACCAATGACATGGACCCGTTTGTATGTCAGCTTTCTCAACCTCCTGTGTAAAGTGTTTGTAGGTCTCTGATACTGTGTCTCTTTCGGCTCTCATGTGCGTGCTTGTTGTCACCCTGCAGATCGTGGCCTTACGGGAACAAAATGCTCACATTCAGAGAAAAGTGGCTTCTGGGGACGGAGGAGAGGACATCCTGGAGGGCAGCGAAGCTCAGCAGAAGGTCCACGGCAAGGTGAGACTCCATCGAGTCAGAAACTTGTTTTTCTGTAAGTTGGATTCAGCATCTGCAGATGGACTCCCAACAGTCAAGAATGAGCTGAGTGCAAAGAGTATGTCGGATACTCTCACTGACATCAGCTGAGGTCAGGGATCTTCAACAAGCATTGTCAGGGGGGTGTCAAAGCAGTTTGGGCCGTCTTATCCAGTCATGTCCTTTGACATCAAGTAAAGCACTCGCAGCTTGTTACACACTGACAAAGAGTAAACGTCATGTAAGGCTCCTGTGCTTGTGACATCCTGACAAGACATAAAATGCAAGATTACTTCACATTCTTTCTGCTCATTTGCACATAGCACAGAGGCCTAATTTAACATGAATGTTAAATGTTGAATAGATTTAACATCATTTCTATTTTATTGTTAATAAACTTTTCGATTATATAGCTGTTGCATTTTAGAACATGGTTAACATTGAGAAACAGTACTAGTTTGGTTGGGTTAAGGCACCAAAGCTACCTGGTTAGGTTTAGGTAAAGGTCATGGTTTGGGTTACTAAAAACATTTGTCTTCCATCAGTGGGAGATTATGTCTTAAAACAGGAGGACAAGGAAAATTTTTGAAGTCTTGAAATGGCATAGTACTTCTTAAAATATTCCAATCTATACAAGCGACACAACCTGTGTGGGCAATTTTTTTAATAAAGGAAGGACATAATCTTGCCGTCCTAAATTGCTCTTATGGTACTAGATGCAGCTTGGGTATGGCTGCAATGTAACCGTTCGGGGCATGTTCACCCCGTTAGTTTACGCTCTCTAAAAGTCTTTGTTTTGCCACTGACAGACTCAGATTGTTATCACAAGTGTTTGACAACATTATGGAATGGATCCATGTAGAGACAGATGTTTTTGTTGAAGAGTTCAGGGCTGTTTCTGGTTAAAAAAAAAAAAGGATCATACTCCTTAACAAAAAGGTCTATCTCTGTAGAGATCCTTTCCATAATGTTGTCAGACACTTGTAATGACAATCTGATCCTGTCAGTGATAAAAAACAAAAGCACTTTTAGTGGACGTAAGTTGATGCTGCATTTACACAAAGTGCTTGTCGTTATCTGGACACATTTTCCCCACAAATACAGCATGCTAATGTTTTTAGCACAGGTCTATGGCGTTTTACGTTGTATAAATTAGTCTAGCGGCTAGCAGACTTTCTCCTCTGCTCATATGAAGCCAGGGACAACAGCAACATTTAACAAAGGTAACATTACAAAATTTGGCTCCATTACAACTCACAAAGTTCACTGACAAAACAACTGTCTTATACTAAACACGTTTTCCAAACAAATACAACATGCTAACGTTATTAGCACAAACCTATGGCATTTTACATTGTATAAATTAGCCTAGTGGCTAGCAGACTTTCTCCTCTACTCATATGAAGCCAGGGACAACAGCAACATTTAACAAAAGTAACGTTACAAAATTTGGCTCCATTACACGTGTAGTTACATTTCTGGGAAGGTGCACGTCAGGTTACAGTGTAAGGTATGGTGTCGATGCAACACAGAAGTATAAATCCCGCATTACACTAATAATCTGAGCCTGTCAGTGGCAAAAACAAACACTTTCAGTGGACATTCACTGCTGCTGTCTGCATCGATCTCACTCAATACTGGACAAGTTTAAAAAAATGTTGTTCCCATAAGTCACTAAGATACAAAAACATGGGAACATAGGGTGCAGGTTAAAAATACCAAACTTACCCTTTAAACAAGATCTGGGCTGTCGTATATTATCCTCAAATGTCTTCAACGTCAAAATCAGTTTTGTGGTATTACACGAATATATTCCTGCACATTTAGTTCTGTCTGATGTTTTGATGCCAGTATACTGTTATTAATATAATCTTATTAAAAGGTTTTAATCATACATTTAGCCCTGCTGGTGTTCTGAAGGTGACCCGCCGTCAGATGAAAGCTCTTGCCGTGACTTTAGCCTCTCTTTTTATGCGGGAGCACACGTGTACGTGTGCGTAGCTGAATACAAATTCCTCTCCGATTATTAATTTAAAGACGGAGGTGTAACTGCTTCCACTTTTACTAGACTATACAAAAACAGACACTACGTCAGAGCCCTAAACACCCAGCCCCAAATCTCACAGCAGACCTTTGAAATCTTTTTTACATACAGACGGCAGCATCTACATCTTACACAGGATACCTGGGTGGATCAATGCAGATGCTATTACTCCTTCAGCCTACTGGGGGAGGGGGAGTTTGGGGAGGGATGTTGGGAGTAAAAAGATGAAGGGTGTGTTGTGCAGAGGGATGGGCTAATGAGCAGACGGCTATCAGCTGCCCTGTTTTGTGAAGATAAAAGCAGTGAATACCAACGCGTGTTGCTTTTATTTGTGTGTATGTTTGCAAAAGAAATTGCTTGTGTGTGTGTTAACTGCTAAAAGTGTTTAGGTGAGAGTGAGGCTTTCACTGCAGTCACAGATGTGACAGTGGCTGCCATCGAGGGGGAGTGACAACCTTGATGTGCAGGACGCACGTCTTCTCGGAAGCACAATCCTCTCCACTCGATTCCCACGTGTCCTTTGGTTGTCATTAATGTGACAGGTGGAGAGAGGTCACAGAGGGGGAGGATGGAGTCAGAGTGAGAAAGGAGCAGCTCTTGAAGTGCATATTGACCCACAGAGCTCGTAGACCTTTAGCACAGACCTGGATCTGCCTGATAACCAGCTAATGCAGTCTGACAGGTGATGCCTGCTGCTTTAACACTTTAATTTTTCATAAGTGTGCAGCACTGGACTGGTCCTGGATTAGTTTCATTGTCAGTCACTGCTAGAGAGCAGATTTACTGACATACTCTACACCTGGGTCACCTTTTACTTTTTATAAAACATTTAAGATAGAAATTGAAAAGAAACATATTAGGAAAGCAAACAAATGAGCTGCAGTCTCATCATTTACGCCATGTCAGCAGAGTGAGCAGGAAAATGTCACCCTGTTATGAATTTGGAACGTCCATGAATTATTCCAAGATGCTTGGAGCGAGATCACCTCTTCAAGAAGGTCTTGGCCGGATTGTTTTGGCGCACACCTGCCCAAACGAACTGCACTTAGGGGGCAAATGAATTTGAGTTTGATTGAACTGAACCAAAACGTACAGGTGTGAAAGCACTTAAAGTCTCATGAACATGCTATCTCAAGAACACCTTGAGAAATTTTTTCGAATATGGCACAAATGTCCACTCTTAGTCAAGGTTAAGGTGATTAGATTTTGGTGGTTTAAGGTGAAAGGTCACTGTGACTTTGCATCAGTCTCATTCTTATGAACGGGATATCTCAAGAACACCTTGAGAGAATTTATTCAAATTTGGCAGAAATGTCCACTTGGACTCAACAGTGAACTAATGAGATTTTGTTGGTTAAATGTCAAGTTTATTGTGACCTTGCATCCAACCTATTCTCATGAATGCAATATCTCAAGAACGCCATGAGGAATTTTCCAAATGTGGCTAAAACATCTGCTTGTACTGAACTGATTAGAATTTGGTGGTCTAAGGTCAAGGTCACTGTAACCTTGCATCTGTCTCATTCTCATGAACGCAGTATCTCCAGAGGGCCTGGAGGGGAGTTTCCTCAAATTTGGTACAAATGTACACTTGGATTTAAGAATGAACTGAGTAGAATTTGGAGGTCAAAGGTCAAGGTCACCGTGATAGAATTTCATTCGCTAACGATAAGGTAATGACATTTACATCCAAAAGGTCAACTTCACTGTGGCATGTTAATGTTCTGCAAAAACTCTTTTTTGGCCCATTATTCAAGGTCATAACTCAGGAACAGATGGGAAGACAGTTGGTGACACTGTGTTGGGTGTTGACCTTGAAACTGCTGATTGTGCTGCCGGGTTGAAGATGTGTCTGAAGCATCTATGTTTTAAAATTTGTAGCTGTAACTGTACCTGCAACTTGACTGGTTGGTAGAGGCATACAACTGCAAGGCAGTAGTTCTGGTTATTTTTTTAAGTCATTTTCATATCGAATCATATCTTTATTTCAGTGACAGTACGACCCTCAACTGACATGGCATCAACAGCACTCGTTAATTTTTCCCATTCCTTGGTTTTAGCAGGCCCCTTAATTCCTCTGCTGATGCTGTTAAATTATGAACTTTCTTTTATGGATCTCTGAAATCAGCACTTCAGTTTCCAGACTCGTAAAGTTCTTCTTTTTACTCTTAAGCTGTTTTCATGAATGAACATTTTCAGACATATGGAGCAGGACGTGTAGCCTTTTACAGTATTATTGGAGCATTAGTTACGCTACAGTTCTCATGAATGTGCGCTCATTTACACTAGGGCTGCCCCCGACGAAGAATTTTCCTAGTCGACCAATAGTCTTCATTTAGGGCCATTAGTCGACTAGTCGCCTGCATTTTTACAATATTACTGTAATTATTAAATGATATATTTTGGTGGTTTGAGTTGAAGGTGTGAGAAAGAATAGTATCAGTAACATTGTTAACACTGTGCTACATTACAGAGAAATACAAAACCGTACTAATGAACCTTCATTAATATAGGCCTATATTTTATCTCCAAGTGCACGTCACACACTGAGCAAGCCGCATGTTGATGACGCTGTGGGCTAATGGGCATGTAGCTACTTCCATGTTTCAGATGATACGTCATGTTTGTAGTCGACCAATGAAGATGAGTTTACATATCACCTTGGGTTCGTCCTTCACCTTCTCAAAATGATCCCACACTTTGGATTTCCTGCCCGACATGTTATTAACTAGCCTGTGGAATAACTGCAGGCACCAGCCCTGGAAATTAGAGGTCGTACACATGCTACGTCTTTAACCACCTGGAAAACATGAGGGCGGGCGCTACTTTTGTGCCTTTTCTTTGGACGTGACACGCTTGTATGAGCCCACTGTACAAACTATAGTAAGAGAAAGTTAGATGAAAATATAAAAATGTTTGAGGCCCAGTGTGTTTTGTAATTTGGCTGAATGTATCTGCTCATGTGGAGGCAAAACTTTGTCTAAACTCTTGCAGGTTATAAAAAGATCTGCCGTTTAAACTTTCTCAGTCTTAAAATAACAGGTGTCTTAATTTTCTCGACTGTGACGCGAGCACAATAACAGGAGCCACAGATGCATAATGTATCATCTGTGGGACGTTTTGCAATAAAGTAGAGCCAAATCCTTAAAGTTTTTTATGAGAGCGGCCCTGTGCCGGTACTAAAATCAGTGGTGTGATTTAGAGGGTCTTGTTCCCTGCTCGGGTGAATCATTGATCACAGGCAGCAGGCAGAGAGGCCAATTAGGTTTGTCCTCACAGATGGATGGCCGAGGATGGGCAGCTGGGCCTGATACAGCAGAGAGACAGAGAGAGACGGACAATAAAGAGATCACTTTCCCTCAATCTTCACTTCCACCTGCTCTACAGTAATTACACTTGAACATAAAGAGGAAGCTTTGTTATTTAAAAAGAGTGTGTTATTTAGTGGTGATAATAAAGTTGTCCTCTGATGCTCTAAACGCCCGCTCAAGTTGGATCTCTCTGGCATCCCCCTCATTAATCTACCTCATGCAGAGACCCGTGGAGCTGCAGAGAGTGGGAACTCAGCAAAAGCCAATCATATTACTGATGCAAGTGTCACAGCGAGTTTTGCGATGCAGTCTGGAGTGATTCTCAGTCACCCTGTCTTTGTCACCAGCCAGAATCAAAGCAGGAGAAGAGCCAAAGCCCTGAGCTCCTGAATTTATTGGAGTGCTAATGTGTGTAACTCTCAAAAGAAGACATGGTATCTGAAGTGGGAGTGCGGCTGATTTCTCAAGGCCCTCTTCACTACGCCACAGGAAGCCGGGGCATGGCAGGAAATCAGAAAAGTGTTTTTCACCTGGTGCATTTTCAATCTGGCTAATGTCTCTATTTTTCAGTCAAAGCTGAGTTTCCACTATTGGGTGTTTCCAATTACTATTTTACCTTCACTCCACCTGTGGTTAGAACATGTTTTCAATAGAGAAATACACACAAGAAAGTGATGTGAATGGCAAATTTTAAAGCCACTCGAATGTTGATTTGATTTATTCATGAGCTTTAAGTATCCTCATCCAAATGCTCCCCAGCCAAATGGACCCATAAGACAATCAACAATAATGACCAAGATGATCACATAGCCAAGATATACACATTTGTGGTGACCAAACAAACCAGGGCTGCGTTAAGCCCTGACAAAATGTAGCAAAACACTTATTTAAACAGAAATGGTGGTGCGTTGAACACCCTGTGTGTTACGCAAGGGCACTGCTTTTTAACAGAGCGGGGTTTAATTAAATTCAACTCAAAGGGGCTTTAATGGCAAGTGTGAAATTAAAAAAAAAAAATCACTTACAATACGTAAATGTCTACGAGAATTTGGTTCTGCTGATTGGCTAACACCTCTTGACACACCCACCAAACAAGAGAAAACGTACCTCACAGTCTGTTGCACACTGTTGTGAGGAAACATTTTCTATACATTACACATATCACAAAAAAGCCAGTAGGATTACACACAATATTGGATATAGGGAGCACATGAACACACTGTTTTTAAAGTCACATGCATTGAAATTCAGGAATTTGGTTAAACTTAAAACAGCAAAAATAATGTACAAAACAAGAAATAACCTACTTCTGAGCAATATTCAAAAAATGTTTAGTGACAGGGAACATGGTGTTCATACAACTTCTGTGTATTTCAGTGTGTGGGGTGGATTTATGGAGTGGGTTGGATGAGGAGTTAAAGGGAAACAACTATTTAGGAAGTATGCAGATGAAGAGGGTGATGCTGATGGGCTGGTTCATTTATTTATTGAGATGGGGTCTATATATTTAATATCTATGACTGTTGCTAAATCATCTATATTAATGGCTGTAAATTAGTTTGGGATAGCTGCTGACAATTTCCTTTTCAAATCAGACATGAATACTGAAAGTCATCCATTCATTCATGTGAAAATGTAAAAAATAATCCACATTATGTAGCCTACACATGATGCATGCATTTTTTTCTTGTTTAAAATAAATATAATAGAAATCTATGAATATATTTGTATGTATAAATCCAGGTATTTGCAGTTTACTAACTGCTTATCATGTGTGAACTTCACCACCACGGCTCCATTCATAAATCCTTTTTATTCAACAGAGAATTATCTGCAGCCAATCAGCTGTCAGCTGTCTCTCTCCCTCAGCCAATCATGTACGGAGCTTCAAGGGTATCATTTAAAGGGGTCACATAAGTTAGCGTTACACCTGCGCGGTCTGTAATCATGAACAGGAGAGTGGACATCAAATATGCAGCATCCGCCCCGGTAACCAGAGGTTAACCGCAACATGGCGCCTGTTAGTGGCGCTCCAAGTGTAGGTAATGTCCGCTGTGGGGAGTTTGATTAATTATGACTGCGTTACAAGTGCTTGCTACGTTTTTGAGGTCGCATTTAACCTCAAAAACACAGCTAAAAATGCTAATAAACAAACTGGGATCGTTAGCTAGCTAACTAGTTATCAGTTTACTACTTTGCTTTCAATATATTTTACAACATATACTCAAACAGGAGAGCCATTTGCAGCTGACTTACCGATAAATTGTGTTGTGTTAACGGTTACATTACTGGAATCACATTTTGGCTAGTTAGCTTATCATCCTCGGTTGTCTGTTAGCATTGTTAGCTTACTTGTTAGCTAACGCTAAATGCGACACAGATACATATATATACGTAGATGATGCATTCAATGGTGCTCCTCATTGGAACGATACGTAAACGCGGCCGCCATCTTGCCCAGGTGGAGCCGCGCTGCCTAATATATATGTCTATTGAGGCAGGAGATTATTTATGATTAAAATCATCATTGCTCGCTGAATTCTCAACCGATTTTCATGCGGTTTGGTTTGCTACAATTGTCAGACATGTTATGATACAGGATACTTGGTTAAATAAAAAATGCAGCTTTTCATACCAAAATATTTGATCTTATGTAGATAAAGTAACAGTAATAGTTCTACAACACATTTAAACTAAACTGTCCCCATGTAATAAATATTCTTTTTTCTTACTAGATGTACAATGCCCACCATGATGTCATTTAATTATTAATTTTGACTATAAATGTTTATTCACATTTCACACAATGTGCAAAAAATAGTGTATCAGCAGGGTTGTGCCGAGCTGCAGTGTAGATTCTGATTAACAAATGTTGGTTTTGTACAAGTGAAAATAAATGAGCTGCATGTTTACACAAAATTTTGCTTTAATCTCATATGTATAACACCACAGTGCTCATGGGAGCCTGGACACAGAACTGTTTACATTATTAGGTCATATTTACAAAAAATACAGAGTACAGTAGCTAGTATTATTTTTAGGAGTCTGCCCAGTCCTGTCGAAGTCCTCAGGTCTGAAGTGACAGCTGCAGATGACTGAGGAGTCACTGGGACAAAGTCCTTTCTCCTCACTGCTGCTACCCGTGCCCGCCTCCTATCTGTGTTTTTTGGGAAACTACACACAAAATAAGTGTGTCAGAAAAACACAGTTCCACATAATTTGTAGTTACAATTCAGGCCACAAGTTAACTACTAACGTTATGCTGCGTTATGTCACGTTGGTGCCATGAAACAGATAGTTGACAATTTGGAATAACACATACAGCGACATAGCTGTTTGACAAAGCATCATAACTTTATAAGTAATAACGTTATTATATAAATGTTAACCTTTTTTCTTTAAGTTGTGTGACATAGCGTTAGCTTAATTTGGCATTAGGACCAGATCAGGACAGTTACTTTACTTGATTAACGTTAGCTTAAAAGAAGGATCACTTTTTGAGATATATATCTTATTAAACATGTTTGTAACAGTAAAATATTGTAAAACAACTTCTTACCTGTGGAATGTTATTCCCTTCTGCTTGGTTTTAACACTTCTTTCGTTCGTACACCCAAATGCAGAGCAAAAATGTGGCATTTTTGCCGAGTCTGACATGGGTCTGAACCGGTCAGAGCACTTAGGCAAGATGGCGGCGGTATTGACGCATCCCACAAGCCAGGGTGCGGCATGGCGTTTGTATATCTATGAATGCGACATCAATGACGTGGCAAGCATTCATTAGCTACGCTGGAGCGCCGCTAACGGCTAACTATTTAGCTAGTAATGCTAATAGACAACCCAGGATAATTAGCTAACTAGCCATGCTATTTTCCAACTATCACATATCTTACCTGTTTAAATATTTGCAATAAAATAAGTTACCATTAAACCATAATAAGTGAAGTGGTTACCAGAGAGCTAGCTAACTTTCCTAGGTTACTTATTTGCATTTCACTGCCAACTTGTTAGCTAAGTATTCAAAATGCTAACATATTTAATCATACATGTCAAGGCAGTTATTAACTGCAGTTGGAGCATCACTCCCAGACACCATGTTGGGGTTAACCTCAACAGGGGAGCTGGAGGAAGCTAGTTTGACATCTATTAAATTACACCCTCATATCATGGTTTACATATTTATTTTAAGTTAAAGGAGACATCTAATTGATATATTCCCTGTTGAAAAAGAAGGTGAATGATGTCAGGTAGGAGAGTCTCATAAAAAGCGAATGCGTTTACACATGACAAGCAGTTTGTAAAGGCAGATTTAACAGTCTGTATATGATTGTAAAGAGATTGTATTTTATTTAAAACAAGAAATATTAGTGTGCATCATAAGTACATTTGTCCACCCTATTTAAATGCATATGCACCACTTTTTTGTGTGCATTAAAAAAGAGTACCTCTACCTCATGAGGACCCAAAACATTGTTTTTTTATGCATTTTATTACGAGTAATAGGACAGTGTGCAGGATTTTTTTTCTGTGTCTCCCACACACTGATCTACAAGTTATTAATGGTGTGCATGAGCCTCCACATTCAGGTTTTTAAACTGTATGTGTGCCAACAAAAACAAATTTTGTTGTCAACATGATGCTAAAGTTGCTGTCCCGTCTTTACTCATCTCTCCCCCAGCGTCTGTCCAATGGCTCTCTGGAGTCGGCCCACGAGGCGAGCCAAGTGGTGGAGCTGCAGGACCTGCTGGAGAAGCAGAACTACGAGCTGGCCCAAATGAAGGAGCGCATGTCCTCCCTCTCCTCCCGGGTCTCTGAGGTGGAGCAGGAGCTGGAGACCGCCCGGAAGGACCTCATCAAGTCGGAGGAGATGAACAACAAGTACCAGAGGGACATCAAAGAGGTTACAGCACACACACACACACACACACACTGGGGACAGGGAAAAGCATGCACATTTGCAAGGGAATAACAGTTGCAAGAGAGACATCAAAGAAGGCTAGCAGTGGGCTAAAAAAAGCTTCTATTAGCATATACTCTCACACTCCCTCTTTATGACTATGTATTTCTCCAACACATGCACACGCTGCTTCTTTAAAGTATAAAAATACATTAAAAAGGCGTTATTAACATGTCACTCTCAAAAAAATCACACGCAAGCAAGTGAATCTTATAAATATAATATGCTGACAGGCTTTTGCTTAAAGCTTCATAAACACTTCTCAAAGACAAAAACTTAACAATGAAGAAAAACCTCTAATAAAAACAAGCAGCTGTGTCTGCACCTGCCACTGTTTGGTTATCAAACACCATTTCAAGCAGGAGTGTCGACATATAAGCACCAAACCAGCCAGTTAAATGCCACTTTCCCAGAGAAATGACAATGTTTGTGTCATACATTAGCAATTAGAGAGCCCATTCAGTATACGCATGTGTGAGGTGAATGCCAGTGAAGTGGACTGGATATGAATATAAGCTAATCTCCCCGTAGCCCTCGGCTGAAATTGCTATTGATTGCTAATGATGCAGGCAGAGGCAGTGATTGTGGCCTTATCGGGCCGACCCTTCATTATTACCCTGCACTGCGTCCTCTGAGAGCAGCCGCTTATTCAGCTCTCCCAGTGGCGACTATTTTACGTGTGGTTTCAAAACCACATGTGCTTGCATGGCGTTTGTATCTGCAGCAATTCCCCGTGCAGGAAATGAACTCTCAGAGCTTCGGAGATAATGTTGCCATCATGAGAGGAGACCTTGGTTCATGGCAGTAGTGTGAGATCCAAGATCACAGCTGTGTGATAATGAAGCTTTATAGTCTTATTTTGTATTTGTTTCTGGTCTGTATTATACTGTGGTCATGTCATAAATGGAGCTAACCTGATGACAAAGGCTTTGTTGTCAACCCGCAGTTCTGCTTTGTTTACATTTCAGGTTCAGTAACTGTGTGAAGGCTTCTGGACATTGTATGACAAAGTTGTTGCTGTAATTTTAGCTTTCATAGTCATTACAGAAGTATTTGTAATAATAACATGCTGTTATGAAATCATGGTAGTATAAATGAAGCCTGTGCAGATATTAAATCGTAAAATTAACGTTTACAAAAAGTGGTGCAGTGGTTAGCGTTGTCGCCTCATAGCAAGAGGGTTCCCAGTTTTAACCCAGGGTGGGGGAGCCCCTCTGTGTGGAGTGTGCATGTTCTTCCCACAGTCCAAAGACATGCAGGTTAGGTTAATTGGTAACTCTAAATTGCCCTTGTCAGCCCTGCGATAGTATGGCGACCTGTCCAGGATGATGTGCCCCGCCTCTCGCCCAGTGTCAGCTGGGATAGTCCCCATGTGAGAGTTTATAAACAGATGTTTTGATAAAGTTTTGCTGTTGTTAAACGCGGTTGCCTATGACTTCAATTCATCAAGAATTTTCTCCTTTTCTGGATTCTTTGTTCACTGGAAGCATACAAGAAAAACAAAGTTTCTAATGAGTAATAGATATGCAAATGATCACATGGGGGGTTAAGCATTTCTTCAAGACAAAACTAAGCAGCAACAAGAAACATGCTTTTTTCCTCCTCTCTTCAAAACCCTCATCAGTAGAGGAGAAATTACCCAATAGTGTTAAGACTGCTCTCATCTTTATTTTCACATGCTGTTATTCTTAAAATGCTCTGACTGTGTGTTTGTGTGCAGGCCATGTGTCAGAAAGAGGACATGGAGGAACGGATTGTAACATTGGAAAAACGCTACCTGAGCGCCCAGCGAGAGTCCACCTCTGTGCACGACATCAACGACAAACTGGAGAACGAGTTGGCCAATAAGGAAGCGTTCCTGCGACAGGTCTGTATAATCCAAGGAAAGTGTGCGAGGTCAAAGTAACTGATGACCTTATATCCTGAGAGATTATCAAGATAATGTGTGTTCCAGTTTTCACTGATCATTACGTCAAACCGAGTCATGGGTCCAGGTGGCTGCTGAAATGGACCATTCAGACATTTCTTTTCCACGACATAACTGGATTCCGAAAAGATTTAAAGATGCATGCAGCTGGTTGTGTGAGATAGATGGTTCCTGTCAGTTAACAAAGCCCTTAGAGCTGATCCACAGAGAGTTTGGCAATGAGCAAACCTCTTGACATTGTGTCAAATAAGGTCAGAGGAAATTACTGCCGGAGAAGGAATTTTGACGGTAGATGGCTGAAAGTCATCTTCATAAGTTGCGTAACGCTGCGCAATATGACCAAACAATGGCACAGATTTATTCTCCCTTTTGATGGTTCTTTGTGATTCATAGCAGCCAATTAGAGAAATTGCCCGGCCATAGAAGATTGAGTGACATTTTCATGAGTACGGGCTTAAGCACCAGCTGAGCTCTGGATGGATGGAAAGAGCATCACACTGATATGAGCAGAAGTGATCATGGGCGCACACAAACACCATGAGACACACAAGCTCCCTTTGGCTTTGCTGCAAAGAAAGTTACTTCGACACCAAGCAACGACTCTGTTAAAGGAACAGTTTGAAATTTTTGGAAAGACGCTTGTTTGCTTTCTTGTAGAGAGTTACATGATCGATAATCTCTCTCATGTGTCCCAGCAAATGTAAAGTCAAGTTTCTGTATGCAGCCATCAGAGCACAGCAAACCTCTATTTGTTCTGTAAAGTTAGAGCAGAGTAATGGCATGTTATCTGAGCTTCTCTGTGGTTTGTTGTGGTGGTTCGGCTGTGCATGCATGTTAGTGCATGTGTGTTTCCCACTAGCTAGCTAATAGATGCCGCTCTGCACTTTGCTCACATGACAGTTACCACTGGTATCAGGACAGTGTTGTTGTGGAAAGCGTACCACCTGTTGTTTAATGCCGTCTTTGGAGTTCGCACTGTTCCCTGCTAGCTGCTGGCTCAACCACCTCCATATTGAGAACTGCGTCCAGACAACTCATACACTCTGATGTTCATACAGAGCCCCTTTAAAATCATAAATTCAAGACTACAGCCAGCAGCCAGTTAGCTTAGCTTGGCACAAAGACTGGAAACAGAGGGAAACATTAAGTATGGTGCTGTCTTAAGGTAACAAAACCCACATCTCAAGCTCACAAATAAAAGCATTACCTGTTTACAGCAGTGGTTCCCAATTGGTGCAGCCGCAGGGTCCAGATTTGTCCTTATTCATTAGTTCAAGGTCCACTCAGTTATATACATTTAGCGTCATACATGGATTTGGTGCAGTTGGGAGAAATTTTTCTCAAGGGCTCTCTTGGTTATGGGTTAGGAATAAAGTTGTGGTTTGGGTTACAATTAATGGATTACTTTCAGAAAAGACTTCCTGGAAGAAAGCCGACAAGGAAAACTTCTCCCAAGTGTGCATTTGGTCATGTCAGCAAGACGCTGTCTCTGTCAAGTAGCCATCTGTTAGCCACTCACTCT